>NC_091790.1:125000000-125625000 GCF_041296235.1 Equus asinus | reverse complement strand
AGCCATAAAAAGGATCAGGCCCACCTTCCAAAGTCTGAAACAATTGAGTGCCCCCATGCCAAGGGCTAGCCCCACTCAGCTGCACTCCTAAGAGAACTGACAACAACTTTGTAGGCCTGAGGCCTATCACAACTGTACGCCCCTGAGCCTAGCAACCAGCTACACTGGGTACCAACCCAATTAAGAGGACAATTGCAATAAGAGTGTGCTGATAAACTTTGTAGCCAACAATGCTAAGGCCCCCCTAAACCAGATTTACAAAACAGCTAGCCAGGGAGGGAAAGATCAGACTCCCTGGGTACCTGCAGTGGGAGCAACCCTGCCACAGCAGAAGAACACAAGTAGCCCACAAAGAGGTCACTCCTGGTTCTTATGGACTGGTGGCAAGAGGGAAGCACACTGCTGGGCCTCATAAGGCATCTCATACATAAGGCCACTTCTCCAAGATCAGGAGACATAGCCGACTTACCTAGTACAAACAAAATAGCACAGAGAAAGAGGCATAATGAGGAGGCAAAGGAATACTTTCCAAGCAAGGGAACAGTACAAAAACCCAGAAAAAGAACTAAGTGAAACAGAAACTAGCGACCTACTCAACAAAGAATTCAAACAAAGTATAATAAGGATGCTCACAGATATGTGGAGAAGAATGGATGAACACAGTGAGCACATCAGCAAAGAACTGGAAGATATTAAAAATACAATCAGAAATGAAGAATACAATCCTCGAAATGAGAAATTCACTAGAGGGACTCAATAGCAGAGTAGAGGAAGCAGAAGAACGGATCAGTGAACTAGACGAAAGACTTGAGGAAATCACCAAAGCAGAACAGAAAAGGGAAAACAGAATTAGATAGAATAAGAACAATGTAAGGGAACGCTGGGACAATATCAGGAATGCTAACATTCGGATTATAGGGGTCCCAGAAGGAGAAGAGAGAGACAAAGGGCCAGAAAATTTATTTGTCAAAATAATAGAGGAAAATTTTCCTAACCTGAGGAAGGAAAAAGACATCCAAGTTCAGAAAGCACAGAGACCTCCAAAAAAGATAAGCCCAAATAGGCCCATAACAAGATATATTATAATCAAAATGTCTAAAATTAAAGACAGAGAGAATCCTAAAAGCAGCAAGAGAAAGGCCACAAATGACATATAAAGGGAAGCCCATCAGGCTGTCAGCGGACTTCTCAGTTGAGACCCTACAGGCAAGAAGAGAATGGCACAACACATTTAAAGTGCTAAAAGGAAAAAACCTACAGCCAAGAAGACTCTATCCATCAAGGTTGTCATTCAGAATGGAAGGAGAGATAAAGAGCTTCCCAGACGAGCAAAACTTAAAGGAGTTTATCACCAAGAAACCAGTTCTGCAAGAAATGCTGAAGGGACTTATTTAAGTGGGAAAGCAATGACCACAAATAGAGATTTAAAAAAATTATCAAAAACACCCAAAACAACAACAACAAAAACAGGCAATAAAATCAGTTGTAAGGTAAAAGTATAGTAAAGGCAGCAGATCAACTACCTGTGAAGAAAATATGAAGGTTAAAAGACAAATGTACTAAAATTACCTATTTCAATGATAAGAGGGTAATGGATAGACATACACTAAACAAAAGACTATATATGACGTGAAAACCATATAGTGTGGCAGAAGGGGAGTGAAAAAGTAGAGCTTTTAGAAAGAGGTCAAGCTAAAGAGTCTATCTACTCAATATAGACTGTTATATGCATAGTCTATTAAATAGGATCTTCATGGTAACCACAAACCAGAAACCTATAACAAGCAGGAAAAAAGTAAGACAAAAGAAATCAAACATATTATTAAAGATAGCCATCAAACCACAAGGGAAGAGAACAAGAGAAAAAGAAAGGAACTGAGAAGAACTACTAAAACACCCCCCCCAAAAAAGAAAAAGTGACAAAATGGCAATAAATACATATTTATCAATAGCTACTTTAAATCTCATGGACTAAATGCTCCAATCAAATGCCATGGGGTGGCCAACTGGATAAAAAAACAAGATCCATGTATATGCTGCATACAAGAGGCACACTTCAGACCTACACACACTCACGAACTGAAAGTGAAAGGATGAAAAAGATATTCCATGCAAATGGCAAAGAAAAGAAACCGGGGGTAGCAATACTTATATCAGAAAAAATAGACTTTAAATGAAAAACTGTAGTAGGAGACAAAGACGGGCACCACATAATGATAAAGGGAACAATCCATGAAGAAAATATAACACTTGTAAATATCTATGCACCCAAGATAGGAGCACCTAAATATATAAAGCAATTATTAACAGACATAGGAGTAAAAATAGACAGAAAGACAATAATAGTAGGTTACATTAACACTCCACTTACACCAATGGATAGATCATCCAAACAGAAGATCAATAAGGAAACACTCACCTTAAAGGACACCTTAGACCAGATGGACTTAGTAGATATATACAGAACATTCCATCGAAAAACCACAGAATACACAATCTTTTCAAATGCCCATGGAACATTCTCCAGGACTGATCACATATTAGGTCACAAAACAACTCTCAATAAGTTTAAGAAGATCAAAATAATACAATGCATCTTTTCTGACCACAAAGGTATGAAACTGGAAATCAACTACAGAAAGAAAACCAGAAAAGCCATAAAAATGTGGAGATTCAACAAAATGCTACTGAACAAGGATTGGGTCAATGAAGAAACAAAGAAGAAATCAAAAAATTCCTGGAGACAAATGAAAATGAAAACACAACATGCCAAAATCTGTGGGATACAGCAAAAGCGGTTCTACGAGGGAAGTTTATAGCAATTCAGGCCTACCTCAACAAAGAAGAAAAAGCCCAAATAGACAATCTAAAAGTGCACCTAAAGGTACTGGAAAAAGAACAACAAACAAAGCCCAAAATCAGCAGAAGAAAGGAAATAATAAAAATGAGAGCAGAAATAAATGAAATAGAGACTAAAAAAAAACAGAAAAAATTAATGAAACCAAGAGCTGGTTCTTCGAAAAGATAAACAAAATTGACAAACCCTTAGCTAGACTCACCAAGAAGAAAAGAGAGGAGGCTTAAATAAAGAAAATCAGAAATGAAAGAGGAGAGATTCCAACAGACACCTCAGAAATACAAAAGATAATAAGAGAATACTATGAAAAGCTATACGCCAACAAATTGGATAATCTAGAAGAAATGGATAAATTCTTAGAAACATGAAACCTTCCAAAACTGGACCAAGAAGATGTAGAAAATTTGAATAGACCAATCACCAGTAAGGAGATCGAAACAGCAATTAAAAACCTCTCAAAAAGTAAAAGTCCAGGACCAGATGGCTTTCCTGGTGAATTCTACCAAACATTCAAAGAAGACTTAATACCTATCCTTCTCAAACTCTTCTTAAAAATTGAAGAGGAGGGGAGGCTTCCTAAGTCCTTCTGCAAAGCCAACATTATCCTGATACCAAAACCAGACAATGACAACACAAAAAAAGAAAATTACAGGCCAATATCACTGATGAACATCGATGCGAAAATCCTCAACAAAATACTGGCAAATCGAATAAAACAATACATTAAAAAGATCATGCATCATGATCAAGTGGGTTTCATTCCAGGGATGCAGGGATGGTTCAACACCCGCAAATCTATCAACGTGATACACCACATTAACAAAATGAAGAATAAAAATCACATGATCATCTCCATAGATGCAGAGAAAGCATTTGACAAGATACAGCATCCATTTATGATAAAAACTCTAAATAAAATGAGTACAGAAGGAAAATATCTCAACCTAATAAAGGCCATATACGACAAACCCACAGCAAATATCATTCTCAGTGGAGAAAACTGAAAGCTATCCCTCTAAGAACAGGAACCAGACAAGGATGCCCACTGTCACCACTCTTATTTAACATAGTATTGGAAGTCCTAGCCAGAGCAATCAGGCAAGAAAAAGAAATAAAAGGGATCCACATTGGAAAAGAAGAAGTGAAACTATCACTCTTTGCAGATGACATGATTTTATATCTAGAAAACCCTAAAGTCCACTGAAATGCTTTTGGAAATAATAAAGGAACACAGTCAAGCTGTGGGATACAAAATCAATGTACAAAAATTGGTTGCGTTTTTATACACTAACAATGAAGTAGCAGAAAGAGAAATTAAGAATACAATCCCATTTACAATTGAAACAAGAAGAATAAAATACCTAGGAATATACTTAACAAAAGAGGTGAAAGATCGGTACACTGAAAACTATAAGACATTCTTGAAATAAATCAAAGAAGACACAAAGAAATGGAAAGATATTCCGTGTTCTTGGATTGGAAGAATTAACATCGTTAAAATGTCCATACTTCCTAAAGCAATCTATAGATTCAACTCAATCCTTATCAAAGTTCCAACCACATATTTTTTACAAATTAGAACAAAGAATCCTAAAATTTATATGGAACAACAAAAGACCCCGAATAGCCAAAGGATTCCTGAGTAAAAAGAACAAAGCTGGAGATATCACACTGCCTGATTTCAAATTATACTACAAAGCCATAGTAACCAAAACAGCACGGTGCTGGCTCAAAAACAGACACACAGATCAATGGAACAAAATTGAGAGCCCAGAAGTAAACCCACACGCTTATGGACAGCTAATATTTGACAAGGGAGCCAAGAGCATACGATGGAGAAAGGAGAGTCTCTTCAATAAATGGAGTTGGGAAAACTGGACAGCCGCATGCAAAAGAATGAAAGTAGACTATTCCCTTACACCATGCACAAAAATCAACTCAAAATGGATTAAAGACTTGAATGTAAGACCCGAAACCATGAGACTTCTAGAAGAAAAAATAGGCAGTACACTCTATGACATTGTTCTGAGCAGCATATTTTCAAGTCCCATGTCTGACCGGGCAAGGGAAACAAAAGGAAAAATGAACAAATGGGACTACATCAAACTAAAAAGTTTTTGCACAGCAAAGGAAACCATCAACAAAACGAAGAGACAACCTAACAATTGGGAGAAGATATTCGCAAACCACATATCAGATAAGGGGTTAATATCCAAAATATACAAAGAACTCATACAGCTCAACAACAAAAAACCCAACAATCCAATTAGAAAATAGGCACAAGATCTGAACAGAGATTTCTCCAAAGAAGATATACGGATGGCCAGCAGGCATGTGAAAAGATGCTCAACATCATTAGCTATCAGGGAAATGCAAATCAAAACTACAATGAGATATCACCTCACTCTGGTCCGAATGGCTATAATTAACAAGACAGGAAACAGCAAATGTTGGATAGGGTGTGGAGAGAAGGGAACTCTTGTTCACTGCTGGTGGGAGTGAAAAGTGGTGCAGCCACTATGGAAAGCAGTATGGAGTGTCCTCAGAAAATTAAGGATAGATCTACCATATGATCCACCTATTCCACTGCTGGGTCTTTATCCAAAGAACTTGAAAACACAAAGGCATAAAGATACTTGCAACCCCTATGTTCATTGCGGCATTATGCACAATAGCCAAGACATGGAAGCAACCTAGGTGCCCAACTAGGGACGAATGGATAAAGAAGATGTGGTATTTATACACAATGGACTACTACTCAGCCATAAGAAATGACGAAATCCAGCCATTTGTGACAACATGGATGGACCTTGAGGGTATTATGCTGAGTGAAATAAGTCAGAGGGAGAAAGTCAAATACCATATGATCTCACTCATACGTAGAAGACAAAAACGTGAAAAAAAACGCATAGCATTGGAGATTGGACTGGTGGTTACCATTGGGGAAGTTGTGAGGGGGAGGGCAAAACGGGTTATTAGGCTCACATGTGAGGGGATGCACTACAATTAGGGTTCGGGTGGTGAACATGATGTAATGCACACAGAATTCGAAATATGATTTACATCCGAAAAAAATTAAAATTAAAAAGAATAAGAAAAAAATTATCATAACAGTTCACATCATTATCTCGTTTTTATAAATGAGGTAAATACATCTTAAGGGAAGTACATTCTCAACTGTACATCCCTGGTAAGTGGTGATCATATTTCCCAAACCTCCTATTTCCTAATTCTGTAGACAAAGTCCTGTGACTTTTGGAGGAGAAATTGTCCTGCTTAAACATATTTTGGATGCGTACTATATAGACCTTATGTAAGCATGCATGAAACTTATATAGGGAAAATTATAATTAGCTCATCATTATAAAAGTATGAGGCATTCCTTTGGAAACCTATAAAGGTATTGAATTGGCCAACTCCCAGCTGTCTGTTGAAAGCAGCACAGGTGTGAGAACCACAAGAGAGGCAGCTTGTTAGAATGAAGTGGCAGCTGTTAAACTTGGGCAGGATTTTTGCTCTCTGTGAAAAGGGGTTGCAATAGAACACCTGAGAGATTTAGAATTGGTATATAAATTTTATTTAGACAGTGTCTGACAATAAGATCTGACTTGAAAATAATGGAACATAGAAATAATAATAGCAGTATTTCTGATAATGATATGGAACATTTAAGGAGCACTTATGATATTCTGAGCACTTTCTTAAGTGCGTTTACACATTGAATTATCTAATCCGGACCAGGTGCTATAAGAGAGAGTACATTCTTCTCACTTTGATAAGATAGAGAGACTGAGCCTATAGTATAAAATGTCCACTTCACACATTGATGAAACCAGTATTTTATCCAGAGAAGAAATCAAAGCCATGCTCTGAATCACTCGAATTATTGATTTTTCCCTCTAGCTAAAGAACCTCAAACAATATGCACAACATAAGATTTTTTATTTCCATGATTAAAAATCCACAGGGAGTATCTTGAGAGTGGGGGTGAAATTTTTTGCACTGCACCAGAAGCCACATACATAAATAATTATTGATAAGAATACTTTTATAATGTGACAGCTTATTCATTCTTAAAAGTCTGTATTTAATATCAAATATGTGTGAAAAAAAGCCCGACAATTGAAGGGCAAGAAGTTGCATGTATTGATGAAAATAATCCATAACCAATCTATAAATCAAAATTAGGATGAATTTAGTATGTGAGCCGGTTTTGAGGACTTAGGCTGGAGTAGACAGAACAAAGCCCTTTTCTACTTGTGTCCCTCACATCCTCCTGGTGTCTGTCTTCTTTAGCTGGTAATTTTACATATACCTATGCCACCTTCAATCCCTGCCACCATCCGGGACGTAGTCCCTTCTGCTGTCTACTCCATAATGCCCCAACTCTTCAACCCTATTATCTATGGTCTTAGAATTGAACAAATATAAGGTGCCATCAAGAAAATCATGAAGAGAAGATGATTTATTCAGGATATGCATAGGAAATTGCTGAGACTCACGCTAAATTAGCCATTGCTGGTGGTCTAGTGGTTAAGATTTTGCACACTCAGCACCATGGCCTGGGTTCATTTCCCAGTCAGGGAGCCACACCACCCACTTGTCAGTTGTCTTACTGTGATGGATACATGTTGCTGTGATGCTGAAAGCTATGCCACAAGAATTACAAAGACAAGGAGGGTCACCCATGGTGAATGGGTTTCAGTGGAGCTTCCTCATTAAGACAGACTAGGAAGAAGGACATGACCACCCACTTGCAATAAAATTGGCCATGAAAACCCTGTAAATAGAAGGATAACATTGTATTATACAGCACCAGAAGGGGAGAGGATGGTGCAAAAGATCAGGCAGGGTTCAGTCTGCAGTACACAGGGTCACTAGGAGTTGGAATTTACTCCATGGCACTAACAACAAGATCCTGAATTATTGAGTTAAATTCATATTTTCAGCAAAAATTTGAGGTAACTTATTGGGATAATATAGGCATAACTGATGTAAATTTAACAAATGATGTCATTAAAATATATCGTATATTAGGGTTGGCCCAGTTGCATAGTGGTTATTTTTGTGTGCTCCACTTTGATGGCCAGGGGTTCGTGGGTTCAGATCCTGGATGTGGACCTACACACCACTCCTCAGTCATGCTGTGGCAGTGTCCCACATACAAAATAGAGGAAGATTGGCACAGATGTTAGCTCAGGGCCAATCTTCCTTACCAAAAAAATACTTATATATATCTCATATATCAAAATATTTTCTTTCTGAAGGTTTTGGATTATGTGAATATGACACTGGGTAAAAGATCTGTTGTTATCAATTACAAATCCCCATTCATGCTTTGAGAAGTTAAGAGCTTTCACTAAAAGTTTCAGTTTTAAAAAGACAAAAACGTTCTCTTTAGAAATATTTTATGTTAAATTTCTGTTCTGTATTTATCCACTGTTCAAATGTTTACAAATCTAGAATTAAAAGAGTATCAGTTAATTTTGAAAGACCACATTTGATGTTTTAGATTAAATAAAAATATCCAATTACTTATTCATTCAAAAATAAAAATGAAAAATATATATTCTTTTGAATATCATAAAATATAAATAAAATGTATGCTGTTAAAAAAAAGTAGTGAGTTTGGTGGGAGTATGGAATCACGTATGAGAGGATCAGAAATATTTTACACAGCTTTCCTTATACGGTAAGAAAAAATATAGATACATTATATTGTCTTCATACAAAAATTTTGCTAAAGATATGTTCAAATGGTTTGGGTATAAATTTACCTGCTTCTGTTTTAAAAATCTTTTGCTAGGTTGATTAAAAGAATGTACAAATTTTCACTTCCCATTTATTATCATATACTTCTCCATACATTCATTAAGGCCATTGGGGAGTAATATTTTGCTTTCTGATAGTGTCATATGAAAGATTATTTCATTGCCAATAGTATCAGACATAATATGGTAGGTTATACTTCAATGGTTAGGAACCCCAAAATCTCAGTACCTTAATACAATAAAAGTTTTCTTCTAGCTCACAATATCTGCCAAATATGGGTCAGCAGGAGGGCTGTCTGCATTGGATGCACTTGACAGAGTCATTGAAAATAAGAACTCAGTCACATCGAAAATTGATTTGTAAGCAATTACTAAAAAATGCAAGTAGGAAAAGAAATTAGAGCACTCACCAATCAGAACCTAAGTGACTACTTTACCACAGATGTGAAAATATCAACCTCATGAGTTCTTTTACAAGTATGGATATAACATAAGGTAGTCCCCTGCCTACATTCTCAGAGGATTTTGGCATCCAGATTGAGACTCTTGACCTCACATGTAGACAAACATCCAGCAAATATTTATAAAAGAACCCACATGAAATCAGAGGCACCAGTGTGAGTTTTACCAAAGAAATCAAGACTCCACAGTGTAGTGTTACACTGGAAGGCAGAAAGGAAAAAGTTGAGTGTTACACATCAAGCCAGAAATACCAGGGTGTGTGCTACATGTGAAGTCTGAGACATCACATGGAATGCCACACATGAAGTAAGAGACACCATGGGGAGTGACAAAAAGTCAGAGACACCAGGAAGGATGTGACATACAAAGTCAGAGATGCCAGTGGGTGTGTTACGCATGATGTCAGAGTCTCCTGGGGGAGTTTGATACAGGAAATCAGAGACACCAGGCAGAGTGTGAGACACGAAGTCAGAGACAGCATGGGGATTGTTATACATGAAGTCATAGATGCCAGTGGAGTGTGAAATATGAATTCACATATGCCAGGGGAAGTGTGACACATGAAGTCAGAAATGCCAGGGGTAGTGTTACAAAGGGAGTCAGAGACACCAGGGTGTGTGTAACAGATGAAGTCATAGACACCACGGGAATTGTGACACGCCAAGTCAGAGACACTGGGATTTGAGATACACGAAGTCAGGGACAACAAGTGAAGTGTGACACATGAAGTCTGAGATGACACAGGGGAGTGGAACACCCGAAGTCAGAGACACTGGGTCTTGTGACACATGAAGTCAGAGCTGCCACATGGAGTTTTATAAATGATGTCAGAGTTGCCAGGGGGGTTGCTACACACGAACTGAGAAACACAATTTGTATTGTTACACAGGAATTCTGAGACACAAGGTGGTGTGTGACACACGAAGTCAGAGACAACAGGGGTAATCTTACACAGGAAGTCAGAGACATGAGGGAATGTGTGACACACGAAGTGACAGAAGCCAATGGGGAGTGTTATGCACAAAGTAAAAGACACCAGGGTGCCTGTTACACACAAAGTCAGAGATGTCACATGGAGTGTTATACATGAAGTCTGAAATGCCAGTAGGAGTCTGAAACATAAAGTTATATGTGGCAGAGAGACTCTGATACACAAACTCAGAAACACAAGAGGGAGTGTGACACAAGAAATGAGAGATGCTATGGGGTGTGTTACACGCAAAGTTGGAGACACCAGGGGAGAGTGTGATACACAAAATCAGGGATGCCAGGTGGATTGTGATACATGAAGTCAGAGACAGCATGGAGATTGTTATACATGAAGTCCGAGATGCCAGTGGGAGTGTTACACATGAAGTCAGAGAGGCTACAGTGAATGTAAGAAACGAATTCTGAGATGCAAGTTGGAGACTTAAACGAGTCAAAGACACCAGGGGAATTGTGACACATGGAGTCAAAGATACCAGCAGGAGACTGAAAAATGGATCAAAGAGTACAGGAGCAGTGAGACACAAGAAGTCAGAGAGGACACATGAACTGTTACACACATTGTAACATTGATGCCACTTGGAGTATTACACACGAAGTCAGAGATGCCATGTGGAGTTTTACATACGAACTTAGAAACACCAACGGGTGAATTACAAATGAAGTTAGAGACACCGGGGTGGTGGTGTGATGCACAAAGTCGGAGACACCAGGTGGACTGTTACACATGAGGCCAGAGAAGCCATGTCTGAGTGTTACCCACGAATTCAAAGAAACTGAAGGGAGTGTTATGCGGGAAATCAGAGATGTCAGGGGTAGTGTTATGCATGATGTCAGAGAGGCCAAGGGGAGTGTTACACAAGAAGTCAGTGATGCCTGGGGGAGTTTTAGGCATGAAGTCAGAGACCACAAAGGGAAGTGTTACACAAGAAGTCAGAGACACCAGGGTGCCTGTGAAACACAAAGGTAGAGACACCATGGGTGTGTGATACAAGATGTCAGAGATGCCAGGAGCAGTTTGACAGAAGAAATCAGAGATCAAATGTGCAGTGTGACACATGAAGTCAGAGATGACAGGGGGAGTGTTACACATGAAGTCAATGGTGCCTAGGGTAGTGTAACTTGAAGTCAGAAATGCCACAGGGGAGTGTCACACATGAATTCAGAGATAAGGGGGACTGTTACACATTAATTCAGAGACACCATGGGGAGTGTGACATACCAAGTCAGAGAAGACAGGTCATGTGTAACACTGGAAGTAAGACATGACTCGGGGAATGTTACACACAAAGTCAGACACCAGGGTGAATGTTATATGTGAAATCACAGCCGCCAGCAGGAGTGATACAAGTGAAGTTATAGACTGCAGGAGATTGTGACCCATGATCTCAGAGACACCAGAGGAAGTGTCACACACGAAGTCAGAGATGCAATGGGGTGTGTTACATATGAAGTGAAACACACCAGGTGGAAAGTTAAACATGAAGTCTGACATGCCACAGGGAGTGTTGCACACGATATCAGAGATGCCAAGGGGAGTGTGACACAAAGTCACAGATGCCATGAGGAGTTGACACAATTCAGAGATGCCAGGGGGCAAATAACACACTAAGTCAGAGGCGCCAGGTGGACCGTTACAGACCACATCAGAGATGCCACAGGGAGTGTTACACATGATCTGAGAAACACGAGGGCTATTGTTACACACGAAGTCTGAAAAGCCAGGGGAGTGTGAACACATGAAGTCAGAGACACCAGGATGTGTGAGACAGATGAAGTCATAGACGCAATGGGGACAGTGATACAGGAAGTCAGAGATGCCACAGATAGTCTGTAGGATGAACTTCAGGGACAATAGGGAGAGTGTGACACATGAAGTCAGTGGTGCCACACGGAGTGTGAAATGAATTCAGAGATGTCAAAGAAGTGTGATAAATGAAGGCAGTGAGGCCCACTGGAGTGTGACACAGGAATTCAGAGATGCATTGGAGAGTGTTACACACGAAGACAGAGACGCCAGGGGTTGTGTGACACACAAAGTCACAGACGCCCAGAGTATTATGTCATGCAAAGTCAAAGAGGCCAGGGCGCTGTGAAATGTTGTCAGAGCCATTATGTTGAGTTTTACACACAACATCAGAGATGTCAGTGGGAGTGTTTCACATGAACTCAGAGACACAAGTGGGATAGTTACACATGAAGTCTGAGACATAAGGGGGTATGTAACACAAGAAGTCAGAAACACCAGGGGTAGTGTTACACAGGAATTCAGAGACACAAGGGAACACTTGAATTCAGAGATGCAAATGGGGAGTGCTATGCACAAAGTCAAAGATAGCAGGGTGAGTGTTAGACATGGAGTAAGAGATGTCATGTGGAGTGTTACATGCAAAGTCAGAGACACCAGGGGGAGTGTTACACATGAAGCCACAATCACAATGGGGAGTGTTATGCAGGAAGTCAGAGACACCATGATAAGTGTGACACACAAAGTCAGAGAAGACAGGTTGTGTGTCATACTCAAAGACTGAGATGTCACAGGGAATGTTACGCAAAAGTCAGAGACACTATGGGGTGTGTTAGACATGAAGTGAGAGACTCCAGTGGAAGTGTTACACACAAAGATATAGATTGCCAGGGAGTGTGATGCATGAACTCAGAGACACAAGAAGGTGTGTGAAAAACAAATTCATAGATGCCATGAAATGTGTGACACACAAAGAGAGAGATGCAAGGGGGAGTGTGATACACGAAGTCCAGGCCACCAGGTGGAGTGTGACACATGAAGTCACAGATGGGACAGAGATTGTTATAGATGAATTCATGATGCCAGGGGGAGTGTGACACACAAAGTCACAGCAACTGGGGGAGTGTGACAAAGTGAGAGATGCAAGAGGGATTGTGACAGATGAAGTCAGGCATGCCATGGGGGTGTGACACACGATGTCAGAAACGTCAGTAGTAGTGCTACACAGGAAGTCAGAGACAGCAGTGTGTTTGTGACAGACTAAGTCAGAGACATCATGGAGAAAGCTTCAAACAAAGTAACAGAGTCCAGGGGGAGTGAGAAACAATAAGTCAGAGATGCCAGGGGAAGTGTGACACACAAAGTCAGATATGCCAGGTGGAGATTTACACAAGAAGGCAGAACACCAGGAAGAGTATTACACATGAAGTCAGAGACCCAAGATGGAGTGTTATAGATGAAATCATATGCTAAAGGGTGTGATACATGGCCTCAGGGACGCCAGGGATAGTGTGACACATGAAGTCAGAGAAGGCACAGGGATTGTTATACACAAAGTGAAAGGTGCTGGGGTAGTGTGACACAAGGAAATCACAGACACCAGGGGGATTGTGACAAACAAAGTCAGAGATTCCAGAGGCATTATGACATATGAAGTCAAAGACCCCAGGTTGAGTGATACAGATGATGTCAGGGGTGCCAGGGGTGTGTTACACACTAAGTCATAGAAAATAGAGGGGGTCTGAACCACGAATTTGGAGACACCACATTGGAGAGTTACACACAAAGTCAGAGATGCCACAGTGGGTGTTACACATGGGGTCAAATATGGCATGGTGTGTGTTATACAGGAAGTAAGATACATCACATGGAGTGTTACACATGAAGTGAGAGACACCACAGGGAATGTGACACAGAATGTCAGAGACGCAAGTGGAAGTGTGATACACAAAGTCAGAGGTACCATAAGGATTGTTACACACAAAGTCAGAGACACCAGAGGGAATGTGATACATGATGCTAGGGACTCCAGGCAGATTGTGACACACGAAGTCAGAGACACCACTGTGAGTGTTATACATGAAATCAGAGATGCTAGGGGCATGTTAAAAATGAAGGCAGAGATGCCAGGCAGAGCGTGACACACAAGACCAGAGACATGAGTGTTACACATGAGTTCCGAAATGCCACAGGAGAGTGTTGCACACGAGAGAAGAAATTCCATGTGGTGTGTTGCACACAAATCAGAGATGTCATGGGGAGTGTTACACACGATGTCAGAAACGCCACATGGTGTGATACACACGAAGAACATGAGACCAGGGAGAGTGTGACATATGATGTCTCAGACAGAAGGGGGAGTTTTACACACAATGGAGGAGACTGTGCAGTGTGACACAAAGTCACAGACGTCACCGGGTGTGTTACAGATGATAACAGAGATGGCAGGGCTTGAGTGATACACTAATTCAGGGACACCAGGAGGAGTGTGACAAAAGCAGACACAAGGAGGATTGTTACGCATGAAGTCTGAGCGGCCAGGGGGACTGTGACAGACAGTATCTGAGACACCACAGGGGAGTGTTGCACATGAAGGCAGAAACGCCCAGTGGAGTGTAACACATGAAATCATAGACAGGAGGGCCCATGTTATACACAAAGACACAGATGACATGTGTAGTGTTATACACAAAGTCAGAGATGCCGGAGGTAGTGTGACACACGAAGTCACAGATGCCAGAAGTGTGACACATGAAGTCAGAGGTGATGGGGGAGATTTCCACATGAATTAAGAGATATCAGGGGAAGTGTGAAACATAAAGTCACAGACCACATGGGGAGTGTTAGACATGAAGTCAGAGATGACAGAGGGAGTGTGACACATGAATTCAGACAAACCAAGGCGAAGAGCTACACATGAATTCAGAGGGAGTGTTATACACAAAGTTGCAGATGGCTGGGTGAGTGTGACATGTACTCAGAGAATCAAGTGGGAGAGAGACAAGTGATGCCAGAGAGGCCATGGGGTGTGTTACACATGAAGTCAAACACTGCAGGAAGTGTGTGATAAACAATGTCAGGGATGCCTGGCGGAGTGACATATGAAGTCAGGGATGCCACGGAGAGTGTGACACACAAAGTCACAGAAACCAGGGAGAGTGAGACACACGAAATCAGAGATGCCAGAGGAAGTGTGAGAAATGAAGTCAGAGACTCCAGTTGCAGTTTTATACAAGAAGTCAGATGCATCAGTGGGAGCATTACACAAAATCAGAGATGCAACCTGGAGTGTTATAGATGAAGTCAGAGACAGCAGGAGGAGTGTGACACACGATGTCAGAGATGCTGTGGGGAATGTGCCACAAACTCAGAGACCACAGGTGAAGTGTAAAAGACGAAGTCAGAGATACCAGGGGGAGTGTGACACAAGAAGACAGAGATGCAAGGTTGAGTGTTACACACAAAGTCAGAGATGCCAGAGGAAATGTGACACAAGAAGTCAGAGGCGCCACTGGAAGTGTTACAAATTGTCAGAGACAACAGGGGGAGTGTTACACACGAAGTCAGAGACACCACATGTGGTGTTAAACACGAAGTCCAAGACACCAGGGGAGTCACACGACTCCCTCTGACATACGATGTGAGAAACAATAGGGTGAGTGTTAGGCATGAAGTCACCAACAACTGGAGCATTGTTAAACAGGAAGTCACAAACGCCATGGACAGTGTGACACACGAAATCAGAGACCAAAGATGAAGTATGAAACACAACGTCAGAGACACCATGTGGAGAGTGACACAAGAAGCAGAGACACCAGGGCGAGTGTTACACATGATGTCAGAGAGGAAAAGGGGAGTGGGATGCACGAATTCAGAGACAATGCATAGGAGAATTACACAAGAAATCAGATGCCACACTTGGTGTTACACATCAAGTCAAAGATGGCAGGGGGAGTGTTACACGTGATATCAGAGACTCCAGGAGTACTGTGACACACGAAGTCAGAGACACCAGAGGGAGTATTACATAGAGAGTCAGAGACACTATTTAGCTTGTGACATACAGAAACACTGAAGATAGGGGGATTGTGATACACGAAGTCAGAGACATCATGGGGAATGTTAAAAACAAATTCAAATACACCACGGGGTTAGGGAAACACGAATTTGAAGATGACTGGTGGAGTGTGACACACAAAGTTAGAGATGCCATGGGAGTGTTATGCATGAAAACAATGATACCAGAGGGACTGTTACACATGAAGTCTGAGATGACAGTGGGAGTTTTAGACACAAATTCAGAGACACCAAAGGGGAGAGCTACACAAAAAGTCAGAGATGCCAGGAGCAGTATTACAAACAAAGACAAGGAAACCACAGGCAGAGTGACACATGAAATCAGAGATGACAGGAGGTGTGGGACACATGAAGTGAGAGAAGACAGGTGGAAAGGGAAACACAGTCAGAGACGCTAGGGGAAGTGTTACTCAACAAGTCAGAGATGGCATGAGGAAGTGTTACACAGGAAGTCAAACATGCCAGGGTGAGTGTTATGCATGTAGTCAGAGAGACCAGAGGGAGTGTTACATCCAAAGTCAGAGATAACAGGTTGTGTGTGATACGTGAAGTCAGAGACACCAGGGGGAATGTTAAAAACAGAATCAGAGGTGCCAGAGGGAGTGTTATCCACGAAGATACAGATGGCAGAGGGAGAGTGATGTACGTATTCAGAGAATCAAGGGGGAGAGTACACATGAAATCAGAGAGGCCACAGGGTGTGTTACACACGAAGTCAAACATGGAATGGGGGCTGACAGACATGAAGTCAGGGATGCCTGGAGGAGTGTGACACACGACATCAGAGATGTCACACAGAGTGTGACACACAAATTTCATGACACCAGGCAGAGAATGACACATGAGTTTGGAGACATCATAGGGAGCGTTATACACCAAGTCAAAGACACCACAGGGCAGTGTTACACATGAAGGAAGAAATGTCACATAGAGTATTACACACAACATCAGAGAAGAGAGGGGACTGTGAAACATGAAGTCAAAGATACCAGAAGGTGACTGACATATGAACCAAAGACGAGAGGGGGAGTGTGACATGAGAAGTCAGAGATGACATGCGAAGTGGGAAACATGAAGTCAGAGATGCAATGGTGAATATTACACACAGACTCAGATGCCAGGGAGTGAGAGACACACAAAGTCACACACACCATGGGGAGTGTTAGAAACAAAGGCCAAGAAACCAAGGTTAGAGTGACAAAGTCAGAGATGACAAGTGTTGTGTTACACACAAAGTCAGAGAGCACAGGTGGAGTGTGACACATGACTTCAGTTATTCCAGGGGGAGTGTGACTCACGAAGTGAGAAACAGCAAGGGGACTATTATGGACGAAGTGAAACACACCAGGGGGTCTGTTACATAGATGTCAGAGATGCCAGGAGGAGTGTTACACAAAAAGTTAGAGAGACTATGTGGAGTGTTACACACGAAGTCAGAGACACCTGGGGCAGTGTGAAACATGAAGTAAGAGGTGCCATGGGGAGTGCTACACATGAATTCATTGATGCGAAGGGAATTGTTATGCCTGAATTTATAGACACCTGGGTGAGTATTACACATGAGTTTGAGGTGCAACGTTGGTGTGTTACACATGAAGCCAGAGATGCCACATGCAGTGTTACCCATGAAGTCATAGATGACATGGGGAGTGTGACACATGAAGCCAGAGATGCCAGTTGGAAATTTAACAAGTAGTCAGAGATGACAGTTGGTGTTACAATGTGAGACATGCCAGAGGGTGTTTGACACCCAAAGTCAGATATACAAAAGTGAAGTGTTACAAATGGAGTCAAAGATGACAGGGGTATTGTGACACACAAAGTCAGAGATGTGATGGGGAGTGTTACACATGAAGTCAGAGACACAACTGGGTTAATGACACATGAATTCAGAGATGGCAGGGGGAGTGTGACACACAATGTTAGAGAGTCCAGATGGATGTTTTATGCACAAATACAGTATCTGGGGTGTGTTATGCATCGCCAAGGACAACAAGGGGTGTATGAAAGACAAAGTCACAGCTGCCAGAGGGAGTGTGATACACTAAGTGAGTTACATCAGTGAGAGTGTTATCCATGATGTCAAGTACAGCACTTGGAGTGTTACAAACGAAGTTAAAGACAACAGGGGTAGTGTGACACACATACTCAGAGACACAAATGGGAGTCTGACACACAAACTTATAGGTGCCATGGGGTGAGTTACACACAAAGTTATACACCTCAGGGGAAGGGTGACACAAGGATGCCAAGACTCCGTGGAGAGTGTTGCACATGAGTGTGACACACAAAGTCACAGAAGCCATGCTGAGTGTGACACATAGGCACACCAGAGGAACTGTGAAACACAAAGTCAGAAACACAGGTGGTAGTGTCATACAAGATGTCAGAGACACCAGAGAGTGAGTGACACATGAAGTCAGAGATGTCATGGGCAGTGTGACACAGGAAGTCAGAGGTGCCAGGAAAACACCAAGTTAGAGACATCATGGTGAGTGTTACACTCGAAATCAGAGAAGCCAGAGGGAGTCTGGCACACATAATCAGAGATGCCAGTGTGAGGCTTACACAAGAAGTCTGAGATACCACAGGGGAGTGTTACACTAGAAGGCAGAAAGACCACGTGGAGTGTACACATGAAGTCAGAGACACCAAGGGGTGTGTACCACATGATGTCTGAGATGCCTGTTGGAGGGTGACAGACGAAGTCATAGATGGCAGTGGGAGTGTTATGCACAAAGTCAGAGACACCAGCTGGAATGTGAGAAAAGAAGTCAGAGGCGAACTGGGGATTGTTATGTGTGAAGTCAGAGATGACAGGAGCAGTGTTTTCACACTGGAAGGAAGTCACAGACACCATTGAGAGTGTGACACACGAATTGAACACCACAGTTGAAGTGTGAAATACGAAGTCAGAGAAGCAATGGCTATTGTGACAACAGAACTCAGTGTCCCCAGGTGGAGAGTCACACAAAATGTCAGACACCATCAGTACACACTCGAAGTCAGAGACACCAGCAGGTATGTGGCACACAAAATCAGAGCGGCAGGTGTGAGTGTTAAACAAGAAGTCCAAGATGTCACAGGGGTGTGTTTCACTCGAAGGCAGAAACACCATGTTGACTCTTACACATGAAGTCAGAGACACCAGTGGGACTGTGACACACGAAGCCAGAGACATCATGTGGAGTGCTACACACAACGTCACAGGCAGCACAGGGAGTGTTGCATCTGAACTCTGAGATGACACTGGGAGTGTTCCACATGATGTCTGAGATGCCAGGGTAACTGTGACACATGAAGTCAGAAACACAAGGGGTAGTGTTACACAGGAAGTCACGGACAATGGGCAGTATGTGAAACACGAAGCCAGAGATACCACTGGAAATGTGACACACGAATTCAGAGACACTAGGGCAAGAGACACAAGAAGTCAGAGGAACCAGAGGAGAGTTATACGCCAATTCAGAGAAGCTAGGAGGAGTGTGAAGCAAGAAGCTAGAGATGCCAGGCAGATTAAGACATGAAGTCCGAGATGCCACAGTGAGTGTTACACATGATGTCAAAGATGCCTTGTGGATTGTTATACATAAACTATATGATGCCAGGCAGAGTGACACATGAAGTCACAGACACCACAAGGTGTGTTATACACAAGGTAAGAAATGCTATGTGGAGTGTTACCCGTGAATTTAGAGACACCATGGGGAGTGTTACAACAAAGTCTGAGACACAAGAGGGACTGTGACACACAAAATCAGAAATACCGGGGTTGGTGTTACACAGAAATTCAAAGACACCAGGGTGTGTCTGAGAGATGAAGTCAGAGATGCCATGAGGAATGTGACACATGAAATCAGAGACAGCAGTGGGAGTGTTACAAAGAGAGCCAGCGATGCCAGGTGAGTGTTAAACACTAAGTCAGAGAGGGCATGTAGGGTGTTACACATGACATCAGAGACTCAATGGGGACTGTAACACACGAAGTCAGAGACATAGTGGGAATGTTACATACAAAGTGATAGATGGCAGGCAGAGTGTGACACACAAAGTCAGACACACTAGGGGGAGTGTGACACAAGAAGTCAGAGATGCCACTGGGTGTGTTGCACATGAAATCAGAAATACCATGGGGAATGTGACAAATGAAGTCGAGGACACCTGATGCTGTTTGACACAAGCTCAGAGCTGCTTCAGCAAGTGTTAGACATGAATTCTGAGATGCCAGTGGGAGTGTTAAAGTAAAAGATGAGAGGCAGAGTGTTGCACGTGATGACATTGACTCCAGGGCGAGTGTGGCACATTATGTCAGAGACACCACAGAGAGTGTTACACACAAAGTCAAAGACACCACAGGCAGAATTATGCACGAAGTCTGAGATGCCAGGGGGAGTGTGACACACTATGTGAGAAACACCAGGGGTATTTTTACACAGGAATCAGAGACACAAGGTTGAGTGTGACAGATGAATTCATAGACTCCAAAGGAATGTGACACACGAAGTCGTAGATGACATGGGGAGTTGATACACAAAGTCAGAGACCACAAGTGAGAGAGTTACACATGAAGTCAGAATTGCCAGGAGGAGTGTTACAAATGAAGTCAAAGAAACCAGGGGTAGAGTGACACACGAAGTCAGAGATGACAGTTGACAAGGGACATAAGAAGTCAGAGATGATTGGGGAAGGGTTACTCATGACAGGAGATGTGCCACCTAGACTGTTACACACAAATTCAGAACACAAGGGAAAGTTTAACACAGGAAATCAGACACACTAGTGGGAGTGCTGTACAAGAATTCCGAGACCCCATGGGAAAGTGTTAAACTCGAAGGCAGAAGGGCCACATGGACTTTTACCATAAAGTCTGAGATAAAGGAGGGAGTCTACCACCCAAAGTCCAAGATGCCAGGGGGAGTGTGATACATGAAGTCAGAAACACCAGGAGTAGTGTTACACAGGAATTCAGATTCAACAGGGAGTGTGTGACACAAGAAATCAGAGACTCAATTGGGAATGTGACACACGAAGACAAAGACACCAGAGGAAGAATGGCACATGAAGTCAGAGGTGCCACTGGGAGTGTTACACACAAAGTCAGAGACCCAACGGTGAATGTTATACTTGAAGTCAGAGATGCCAATGTTAGTGTGACACATGAATCAGAGATGCCAGTGTGTTTAACAAGATGTCCAAGTCTCCACCAGGCAGTGTTACACTTGAAGGCAGAAAGGCCATGTTGAGTGTTACACATAAAGTCAGAGACACCACGGGGAGTGTTTCACATGGACTCTGAAATGCAATGTGGTTTTGTTACACACAAAGTCTTTGACTCCCGGTGATGTGTGTCACAGTATTTCAGAGATGCTAGGGGTATTTTGACACACTAAATCAGAGACCCAAGGTGCATTGTGACACACAAAGTCAGCTATGACAGGATGTGTGTGAAGCACAGACTCTGACAAACAAGAAGGAGTGTGACACAAAGTCAGTGACACCACTTGGTGTGTTATACACAAAGTTTAAGATGACAGGTGTAGTGTGATACACGATATCAGGGATGCTAGTCAGAGTGTGACAAATGAAGTCAGAGATGACATGGGGAGTGTTACAACGAAATCTGAGAACTTGGGGGCATATGACACAAGTCAGAAAGACCAGGGGTAGTATTACACAGGAAGTCAGAGACAGCAGCAAGTGTGTTATACATGAAGTCAAAGATGATATGCAGAGTGTGACACACAAAGTGAGAGACACCAGAGGAAGTGTGAAAGACGAAGTCAGAGAGGCCAGAGGAAGTGTGACATGCAAAGTCAGAGATGCCATAGGGGTCTGTTAGGCACAAAGTATATGACACCAGTGGGAATGTTAGAATGAAGTCAGAGGGGAAAGGGAGAGTGTGACAAACAAAGAGCAAGTTGATATGTGCAGTGTTGCACATGGAGTTGGAGACGCCAGAGAGAGTGTGACACATGAAGTCAGAGACCAGAAGTTAAGTGTGAAAGACAAAGTCAGAGACAACCTGGGAGACTGTTAGACAGAAAGTCAAAGATGCCATGTTGATTGCTATGCATAAAGTAAAAAATGCCATCTTGAGTGTTATACATGAAATCAAACACATCATGGGGGAATGTTACACCCACACTTAAGAGCACCAGGGTTAGTATTACACACGAAGTCAAAGTTACAAGGGGGAGTGTTACATACAAAGTCAAAGATGACGGGGGTGTGTGACAGACGAAGCCGCAGATGCCACAGGGGAGTGTTACGCATGAAGTCAGTGATGCCAAGGGGAGTCTGACAAACTGAGTCAGAGACGATAGGTGGAGTGACTTACACGAAGTCAGTTATGCCAAGGGGAGTGTTACATAGGAAGTCAGAAATGAAAGGTAGATTGTTACTAAAAAATTCAGAGAAGCCAGGGAGTTTTACAAAGAAATTCAAAGATGCCACTGGGGAGTGTTATGCTTGAAGTCAAAGACACCAGGTGGAATATTACACACGAAGTCAGAGATGCAATGTGGATTGCTACATACAAAGTCACATAGAACAGTTGGAGTGTTACACACAAAGTCAGAGAGGCCACGGGGGTGTCTTATGTACAAAATGGAGGACTCCATGGGAAGTGTCACACATGAAGTCAGAGACACCAAATGAGTGCTACACACAAAGTCAAAAACACAAGTTGGACTGTTACACACAAATTCAGAGACACCAGGGGGAGTGTTACACATGAAGTCAGAGATGGAATGGGGATTGTTACAAACAAAGTAAGAGACTACATGTAGATTGTGACACACGAAGCCTGAGATGACAGGAGGAGTGTTACACAGGAAGTCAGAGACACCAGGGGGACTGTGACTCACAAAGTCACAGATGACCAGGGGATTGTGACACACGACATCAAAGAGGAGAGGGGATGTGACACGTGAAGTCAGAGATGCCATGTAGAGTGTTACACACGAAATCAGAGATGACACAGGGAGTATGACACACAAAGTCAGAGACCACGCTGGGAGTGTGACACAGGTTGTCAGAGACAACAGAGGGATTGTGACACAGGAATTCACAGATGCCAAGTTGGAGTTTTACCCATGAAGTCAGAGACACAAGGGGACGTGTTATGCACCACATCAGAGAAGCTAGGGTGAGTGTTACAGACGAAGTCAGTGACACCAGATGGTGTATGACACACGAAGTCAGAGAAGAGGTAGTGTGTCACATGAATTCAGAGATGCCAAAGGGGTTGTTATGTATGAAGTCAGAGAGGTCAGAAGGACAGTTCCAAAGAAGTCAAAGAAACCAGGGGTAGAGTGACAAACAGTCAGAGGTGCCATGGGCTAGTGTTAGGCATGATGTCAAGACACGAGGAATAGTGTAACAAGGGCATCAGAGAGACCAGTGGGAGTGTGACACAAGCGAGAAACACAAGGTGCAGTGTTACAGGAAGTCACAGCCTCCAGGGAGTGTGTTATACATGAAGTCTGAGATGCCACAGGTAGTGAGAGAGAGGAAGTCCGAGATGCCAGGGGCAGAGTGACACATGAAGTTATAGATGGCAGAGAGAGTGTGACACATGAACTCAGATACACAATGGAAAGTGTGACCAACGAAGTCGGAGACACAACAGTGAGCATTAGACAAGAATTCTGAGATGCCAGTAGGAGTGTTACAAATGAAATCAATGACACCAGGGGAAGTGTGACACACGTAGTCAAAGATCCCAGAGAGAGACTGACATACAAATCAAAGACAACACGGGACATGTGACACATGAAGTCAGAGAGACCACATCGAGTTACACTCAAACTCAGAGACACAGGTGGGAGTGTTAGAAAGAAAGATAGAGATGCAATGGGGAGTGTGATACACGAAGTCAGAGACACCAAGAGGAGAGTGTCAAATGATGTCAGAGAAACAGAGGGACTGTTACGTGCTAAGCCATAGAAGCCCCAGGGAGTGTTACTCACAGAGTCAAACTCACCAGGGGGAGTGTTACACACGAAGTCAGAAAGACCAGGGTGAGTGTTACAACTGAAGTAAGAGATGAAAGGATGACTGGGAAACACAAGGGCACAGACGCCATGGGGAGTGTGACAGAAGTCACAGATGTCATGTGGAGTGTTACACATGAAGTCAGAGACACAATGTGTTGTATTACACACAGAGTCAGAGATGCCATGGGCAGAGTTAAACATGAAGTCAGAGAGGATATGATGAGTGTTACGCACAAAGTCAGAGACACAAGGGGGGCTGTGAAACACAAAGTAAGAGATGCCATGGGCACTGTGACACACGAGTCAGATATGCCAGAAAGAGTGTGACACCCAATGTCAGAGCCACAGGGGGATTTTTACACAAAAAGTCAGATACGATAGGGGAAGTGTGAAAGATGAAGTCACAGGTGACATGGGGAGTGTTACACATGAAGTCAGTGCCACCAGGGGGAATGTTACACACGAAGTCAGTGAAGGTTGGGGGAGTCTTGTGCCTGAAGTCAGAGACACCACTTAGGATTTTTACACACCAAGTCAGAGACCCCAAGGTGAGTGTTACACAGGATGTCAGAGATGCCAAGGATAGTGTGACACACAAAGTCAGAGGCGACAGTTCGTTTGTGACTCTGAAATTCAGAGATGCTGCAGGAATCGTTACACACAAAGTCAGAGATGACAGAGCAAGTTCTGCACAAAGTCAGAGACGCCACAGGGAGTGTTATATATGTAGTCAAAGATGACAGGGGGACTGTTACAAACAAAGTCAAAGGCGCCACTGGGTAGTGTTAGGCACAAAATCAAACACACCAGGGAGAGTCTTTCAAACAATGTCAAAGACACCAGGGGTAGTGTTACCCAGGACATCAGAGAGACCAGTGGGAGTGTTATGCACAAAGTCAGAGACAGCAGGGTGAGTGTTTCACATGAATTCAGAGACACCAGTAAGAGTGTTATAAATGAATTTAAAGACGTCATGGGGAGTTTGATGCAAGAAGTCAGAGACACAAGGGGGAGAGTGTCACACGAAGTCAGGGACAACAAGTGGACTGTTACACACTAAGCCTGAGAAGCCACTGAGGAGTGTGACGCATGAAATGAGAGATGCCTGGGGGAGTGTTACAAACAAAGTTAAAGAAACCACAAGTAGAGTGACAAGCGAAGTCAGAGACAGCACGTGGATTGTTAGTATGTCAATGACACCAAAGTGTGTGTTACACATGTAGTCAGAGACGCCATGAGGAATGTTAAACACACAGTCAGAGAGGAGATGAGGGTGCTACACACAAAGTCAGAGATGCCAGGTGGACTGTGAAACATGAAGTAAGAGATGTCAGAGGGAATGTTACACACGAAGTAAACTAGCTCATGGGGAGCATTATGCAGGAATTCACAGACACAAGGGGGAGTATTACTCATGAAATCAGAGATGCCATGGGGGTATGTTAAACATGAAGTCAGAGACACCACATGCAGCGTTACTCACAAAGTCATATATGACATGGGGAGGGTGACATGAAGTCAGAAACGCAACTGGGAGTGTTACACAGGAAATCAGTAACACCACAGTGGAGTGTTACACACGACTTAAGACCTGCCACCTGGAGTGTTACACACGAAGTTGAGAGCCAGTTGTGTGACATACAAAGTCAGAAATGCCAAGGGTAGTGTTACACAGGAAGACAGAAACACCAGGGCATGTGTGACAGAGAAATTCATAGATGCCATGGGGAATGTGACACATTAATTAAAAGACGTGAGAGGTGTGCAAAGTGTGAAGTTAGAGAACGCAGGGGGAATGTAATACACGAAGTCAGGAATGCCAGGTGTAATGTGACACATGAAGTCAGATGCAGAATGTGGATTGTTATACATGAAGTCAAAGATGCCAGGCAGAGTGTGACACACAAAGTCAAAGATGCCAGGCGGAGTGTGAATGAAGTCAGAGATGCCAGAGGCATTGTGACACATGAAGTTAGAGATGCCAGGTGGAGTGTTACAGACGAAGTCAGATATGACAGGAGTTGTGTTACACAAGCTCTCAGACACAACAGAGGGGGTGTTACAAACGAAGTTAGAAACATCAGGGGTAGCATGACACAGGAACTCTGTGACACCAGGGTGTGTGTGACAGATGAGGTCAGAGAAACCACAAACAATGAGACACATGAAGTCAAAGACACCAGGTGAAGTGTGACCCATGAAGTGGGAGGCACACTGTGAGTATTATACTCAAAGTCAGAGATACCAGAGAAAGTGTGAGACACTCAGAAATGCCATGGTCACTGTTACACTCGAAGTCAAAGACACCAGGGGAAGTCTGACACAAGAAATCAAATATGCCAGTGTATGTTATACAAGAATGTGGAGTATTACACATGAAGTTAGAGACACCAGGGGGTGTGTACCACACAAAGTCTGAGACACCGGGTGGAGTGTTACACATGGAGTCAGAGACACTATTGGGCATGTACCACATGAATCAGAGACACCTGAGGGAGTGTTACACATGAAATCAGAGACACAACTCGGTATTGTTATGCATGAAGTCAGAGAAGCCAGTGAGAGTGTTGTGCAATAAATCTGAGACACAAGTGTGAGTGTTAAGCAGGAAGTCAGAGATGCTATGGTGAGTGTGACACATGAAGTCAGTGTAACAGGTAATGTGTGACATGGAGAATGCTACACACGACATCAGACATGCCAGGGGGTGTGTTATACATGATGTCAGAGACACCAGTGTGTGTTAGACATGAAGTCATAGATGGCAGGGTGAGTGTGGCACACGAACTCAGAGACACAAGAGGCAGCATGACATGTTAAGTCAGAGATGCCATGGGTGTGTGACACACAAAGTTGGAGACACAAAGGGGAGTGTGATACACGAAGTCTGGAATGCCAGGCAGAATGTGACACACGATGTCAGATACAACAGAGACTGTGTGACACATGAATTCAGAGAGGGGGTAGTGTGAAACTGGAAGTCACAGATGCCATGGAGTGTGTGATACAAGAAAACAGAGACGTCTGTGGGAGAGTTAAGCAGGAAGTCAAAGACTCCAGGGTGAGTGTGACACAAGTCAGAAACACCAGGGGCAGAGTTACACAACACATCAGAGACTCCAGCAGCTGTGTGACACACAAAGTCAGAGACACAACAAAAAGTGTAACACATAAAGTCAGAGCCACCAAGGGGAGTATTACACACAAAATCTGAGATGCCATGGTGGGGAGTGACACAAATCAGAAACCCCAGAGCTAGTGTTACACAGGAAGTCAGAGGCAGCAGGGAGTGTGTTACACACGAAGTCAGTGATGCCATGGGATGTGTGACACACAAAGTCAGAGATGCCAGGGAAGTGTGACTCACAACATCATAAGTGCTATGGAGAGCCTTACACACAAAGCCAGAGATGCAAGGTGGATTGTGACAAGCAAAGTTAGAGATGCCAGTTGGATTGGGATGCATGAACTCAGAGACACCAGGGTGAATGTTGCACACTAAGTCAGAGATGCCAGGGTGTAAGTGACACACGAAGTCATAAAAGACATGTTGAGTGTGACCCTTGAAGTCAGATGCCATGTGGAATGTTAAACAAAACGTGAGAGATGCCACAGAGAGTATTATCTGGGAATTCAGAGAGGCCAGTGGGACCATGAAATATGAAATTTGAGACGTGATGAGGAGTGTTACACATGAAATCACTGATGCAAGGTGAACTGCTACACTTGAATTCACAGACATCTGCGAGTGTATTACTCATGAATTCAGAGATGCAATGGGGGTGTGTTACAAATGAAGTCAGAGATGCCACGTGCAATTTTACCCACAAACTAATAGATGACATAGGAATGTGACACATGACGTCAGAGACACCAGGGAAATGTGACACATGAATTCAGATGTGCCATCGGGTGTCTTACACACAAAGCCAGAGATGCCAGGGGCATTGTGACACACAAAGTTAGAAAAGCCAGGGGGATTCTGACACATGAAATTGGAGAAACCATGGTGAAGCTATACACAACATCAGAGAAGACAGAGGCATGTTATACATGAAGTCAGAAATGCCAGGGGGAGGGTTACACAAGAAGTGACAGACGGCAGCAAGAGTGTGACACGCGAACTAAGAGACAAGGGGTGTAAAACATGAACTCACAGATGTCCAGGTGATTGTGTTCAGAGTCCAGAGGGGAAGTGTGAAACATGAAGTCAAAGATGCCATGGTTAGTTTGACACATGGAGTCAGAGATACCCTCAGGGGGTTACACACGATGTCAGAGATGGTATTTGTAGTTTTTCACTTGAACTCTGAGATGCCACAGAGAGTGTGACGCATAAAGTCAGAGACACCAGTGGGAGTGATATACACGTAGTCAGGGACAGGAGGTGGACTGTGACACACGATTTCAGAGATGTTATGGGGAGTGATATGCATGAAGTCAGAGATGGCATGTGTAGTGTGAAACGCGAAGTCACAGATATCATGAGGAGTGTGGCACAAGAAGACAGAGTCACCAGGGGGACTGTTACACATGAGGTCAGAGACAACAGGGGGAGTGTTAAACACGGGGACAGAGATGCCAGGGGAATGTTACACATCATGTCAGAGAGTCCAGGCTGACTGTGACACAAAGTCATAGTCACCAGGGGCAGCGTTATGCAGGAAGTCAGTGATGCCACGGGGAGTGTGAAACACGAAGTCAGAGACACCAGGTAGAGTTTGACAGAAGTCAGAGATCAAAGGTGCAGTGTGCCACATGAAGTCAGTGATGCCAGGAGGATTGTGACAGAAGAACTCAGAGACACAATGTGGAGTGTTACACATGAAGTCAGAGATGTCACCAGGAGTGTTATGCATGAAATCAGAGATGACAGGGGTAGTGTGATACACAAAGTCTGGGATGCAAGCAAGAGTGTGGCTCAAGAATCAGAGACACCACTGGGAATGTTACACAGGAAATCTGAGATGCCAGGGGGAGTGTGACAAGTAAGCAACACCAGGGCTATTGTCAAACAGGATGTCAGAGACAACAGGGAGTGTGTGACACATGAAGTCAGAGACTCCAGGGGAAGTGTGACACATGAAGTCTAGGAAACTAGGGGAGTGTTACACACAAAGCCAGAAATGACACTGGGGGTAGGACACACGAAGTTATAGACACCAGTTGGATTGTGACAAACAAAATCTGAGATGCCATGGTGAGTGTTGCACACGAAGTAGGAGACAGCAGTGGGAGTGTGACACATGAAGTAAGAAACACCAGGGGTAGTGTTACACAGGAAGTCAGAGACATGAGAGAATGTGTGACACTCAAAGTCAGAGACACAAATCGGGAATCTTATGCAAGAAGTCAAAGACACCAGGGTACTGGTTACACACAAAGTCAGAGACACCTTGTGAAGTGTTATACATGAAGGCTGAGATGCCTGCCTGAGTGTTACACATGAAGTCAGAGACACTTGGGTGTTTGATATGCACCAAGTCAGGGACACCAGGTGAAGAGTGACACTTGAAGTTGGATATGCCATGTGGAGTGTCACACACGATGTCAGAGACACCAATTTGAGTGTGACACATGAAGTCAGATATGCCAGGGGAAGTGTGAAAAATGAACTCATAGACATCTGTGGGAGTTTTATGTAAGAAGTCAGAGATGCCACATGACGGGTGACACATATGAAGTTAGAGACAAAAGGTCGAGTGTGAGAGATGAAGTCAGAAATGTCATGGGGAAAGTTGCACACTATGCCAGAGACACTGGGGGAGGGTTACATAACAAGTCAGAGGTGCCAGTGTGAGTGTTACACAAGAAGTCCGAGACTCCATGTTGGATTGTTACACATAAAGGCAGAAAGGCCACTTTGAGTGATACACATGAAGTCAGAGACATGAGGGGTTGTGTAGCACACAAAATCCTAGATGCCACTTGGGTTGTTAACAGGAAGTCAGAGACACCAGGAGGAGTGTTACTCATGGTGGCAGAGATGCCACTTGGGGTGTTACACATGAAATCCACAAAGACATGGGGAGTGTGACACACGAAGTCAGAGATGCCATGTGGAGTGTTACACATGAAATCAGAGATGACATGGGGAGTGCGACACATGAAGTCAGAGCCCACAGTGGGAGTGTGACACAGGATGTCAGAGATGACAGAGGGAGTGTGACACATGAAGTCACAGATGCAAAGTGGGAGTGTTGCCTATGAAGTCAGAGACAAAAGGGTGAGTGTTATGTACAACATCAGAGAAGCTAGGCAGAGTGTTACAGACGAAGTCAGTGATGTCAGGTGGAGTGTTGCACACGGAGTCAGAGAAGACAGGGGTACTGTGTCACATGAATTCAGAGACATCAACAGGGGAGTAACACACGAAGTCAGAGTTCTCAGAAGGAGTGTTACAGAAGAAGTCAAAGAAAACAGAGGTAGAGTGACAGTCAGAGACATCACAGTGTAATGTTACATATGATGTCCAAGACAAGAAGGGTAGTGTAACCCAGGACGTCAGAGAGACTAGTGGGAGTGTGACACAAGTCAGAAACACAAGGGGTAGTATTACAGGAAGTTGCAGACCCCAGGAGTTTGTTACACATGAAGTCAAAGACACCATGGGTAGTGAGACAGATGAAGTCAGAGATACCAGGGGAAGTGTGACCCACAAAGTTAAAGATGGCAGAGGGAGAGTGACACATTAACTAAGATACACACGGATGAATGTGACAAATGAAGTCAGAAATGCAATGGGGCTTGTGACACATGATGTGAGAGATGACAGTGGGTGTGTGAAACATGAAGTCACAGACGCCATGAGGTGTGTTGTACACGAAGTCAGAGATAAGAGGGAGACTGTGACACATGAAGTCAGTGATGCCTGGGGGATTGTTACACACTGTCAGAGATGCCACCAGTGTTTGTTGCACATGAACTCAGAGACACTAGAGGGAGTATTATGCACAAAGTTAGAAAGACCAGGGGTAGTATTACACAGCAATTCACAGGCACCATGGACTGTGTGACACAAGTAGTCAGAGATGGTAGGGTGTGTTACACTTGCAGCCAAAGACACCAGGGAGAGTTTGACATACGTAACCAGACCCACCTCTGTGAGTTTTACAGAAGATGTCAGAGAGGCAATGGGAAGTGTTACACACAAAGTCAGAGAGGCCACATGGAGTCTTACACACAGACTCAGAGGTGCCTATTGGAGCATTACAAATGATGTTAGAGTTGCCAGGGGTAGTGTGATGCACAAAGCCAGAGATACAAGGGGGAGAGTGTCACACAAATTCACAGACAACTGGGGGACTGTTACACACGAAGACAGAGATGCCATTGGAAGTGATACACACGAAATTACAGATGGCAGGGGGTGTGTGATGCACACAGTCAGGGACACAAATGGGAGTGTGACACACCAAGTCGTAGATGACATATTGTGAGTTACAGACAACATCATACATGCCAGGGGGAGTGTGATACATGATGTCTGAGATGACACAGGGGAGAGTGACACACAAAGTCAGAGACACTAGGGTTTGTGACACACAAAGTCAGATATGCCTGTTGGAGTTTTACAGATGAGGTCAGATGCCAGGGGGTGTGTTACACATGAACTCAGAGACACAAGTTACATTGTTACACGTGTAGTCTGAGACGCCAGTGGGTGTGTGACACGAAGTCAGAAACACCAGGGGTAGTGTTACATAGGAAGTCAGAGACACAAGTGAGTGTGTGACACAAAGTCAGAGACACAAATGGGGAGTCTTATCCACAAATTCAAGACACCAGGGTGCCAGTTACACACGATGTCAGAGACGCCATGTGGACTGTTATACATGAAGACTGAAACGCCCGTGGGAGTGTTACACACGAGGTCAGACACACATGGGTGGTCGATATGCATGAATTCAGGGATGCCATGTACTTCATGTGTAATGCTCCACCTGGTGTCTTTAATTTCATGCGTAACACTCTGCTTGATGTCTTAACGTCATTCATAACACTTCACCTGGTGTGTTTGACTTTGTAACACTACCCTTGGTGTCTCTGACCTCATGTGTAACACTCCATCTGTAGTTTCTGATGTCATCTGTGACACTCCCACTGGTGTCTCTGACTTCATGTGTTAAAACCCACATGGTGTCTCTGAGCTCAAGGGTAACACTCCCCCTGGCGTCTCTGACTTTGTGTGTAGCACTCCCCATGACATCTGTGATGTCCTGTATCACACTCCTTCGTGTGTAACAGTCCTCCATGGTATCTCGGACTTCTTGTATAACACTCATCCTGACATCTCTGCTTTTGGCTGTCACACTACCCCTTGCGTCTCTGACTTCATGTGCAAAACTCCCCATGGCATCTCTGACCTCATTTGTCACACTCTGCCTTGCATCTCTGACTATGTGTGTCACTCTCCCATGTGTCTCAGATACATGCATCACTCTTCCGCTGACATCTGTAACTTTGTGTGTAATGCTTCACTTGTCATCTCTGACTTAATGTGGTACACTCACCCTCGTGTCTGTGACTTCACGTGTAACAGTCCATGTGACATTTCTGAGTTTGAGTGTAAGAATCTCCCATGACGCCTTGGACTTCCTGTGTAACACTCACTATGGAGTCTCTGTCATCTTGTGTCACAATCTGCCTGGTGTCTCTAACTTTGTGTGTCCCACTCCCTCTGGTGTCTCTGAAATTGTGTGTAACACACCTTGTAGTGCCTCCGACTTTATGTGTAACACTTCCCTTTGTTTCTATGACTTCAGGTGTCACTCTTCCCATGACATATCTGACATTGTCACACACAGCCTGGTGTTTTTGACTTCCTGTGTAACACTACTCTTGGCATTTCTGACTTTGTGCGTCAGACACCCCCTGTCATCTCACACTTCGTGTGTAGCAATCCCCATGTCGTCTCTGACTCCATGTGTCACATTCTACCTGGAGTCTCTCATTTGGTGTGTAACACTCCCTCTAGGCTCTCTGACTTCGTATGTCACAGTCCCCCTGGCATCTCAGACTTGCTGTGGTACATGCTGTCTTTTATCTCTGACTTCATGTGTGATACTTCATGTGGCCTGTCTGCCTTTGAGTGTAACACTCCCCTGTGGTGTCTCAGACTTCTTTTATGACACTCACATTGGCATCTCTGAATTCTTGTGTCAGACTCCCACTGGCTTCTCTGACTCTGAGTGTAACACTCACCATGGCACTTCTGACGTCATACGTCACACTGCCCATGGCATCTCTGAATTCATCTGTCAAACACACCCTTGTGTCTCTGGCTACCTGTGTAATACTACCCTGGTATTTCTGAATTCTTGTGTCACACTCCCCTTTGTGTCTCAGACTGTGTTTCTAATAATCCCCCTTGCGTGTCTGAGCTCATGTGTAACACTAGCCCTGGCATATCTGACTTCGTCTGTATCACTATATCTGGTGTCTGTTATTTCGTGTTTAACACTCCATGTGGTGGCTGCATCTTCATGTGTAACTCCTCTTGGTGCTTATGGATTCATGTGTAACACTCCACTTGTCATCTCTGACTTCATGTGTCACACTCCCCCTGGCATCTGTAACTTTGTGTGTTACACTCCCCTTGCATCTATGACTTCGTGTATTGCAATCCCCATGCCGTCTCTGACTTCATGTGTCACACTCCACCTGGTGCACCCGACATCACGTATCAGAATCCCCATGCTGTCTCTGACTTCTTGTGTCACACTTCATCTGGTGTCTCTGAGCTCTTGCATCACAATCCCTCTGTCATCTATAAATTCGTGTGTTACACTCTGACGTCTCAGACTTCATGTATAGGACTCCCCCTCTTGTCTCTAACTTTGTTCATAATACTCCTCATGGATGTCTCAGATTTCGTGTGTCACACACTGCCTGGTGTCTCTGAATCCCTGTGTAACACAACCCCTGGTGTTTCTGACTACGTTTCACACACCGTCTGGCATCTCAGGCTTTGTGTGTAACCATCCACATTGTTCTCTGAGTATGTGTGTAACACTCACCCTGGCATCTCTGAAGTCGTGTCTAAAACTCCACCTGCTGCCTCTGACTTCATATGTCATACTCCCAGTGGCATCTCTGACTTTGGGTGTCACACTCCACATGGCATCTGTGACATTGTGTGTTAAACTCAAACTGGCGTATCTGACTTCATGTGCAATACTCTCGGTAATGTCACAGAACCCTGTGTCACATTCTGCCTGCCATCCCTGGCTTCGTCTATCACACTCTATTTGTCACGTATGACATCGTGTGTAACTCACTCTGTGGCATCTATGACTTCGTGTTTCACACTCCCATTTGTGTCTCTGAGTATGTGTGTCACACTCCCCATGCCATCTATAACTTCATGTGTAACATTCCCAATGCCGTCTCTAACTTCCTGTATAACACTGCCACCGGCATCTCGGACTTCATGTTTCACACTGCTCCTGTAATCTCTGACTTGCTGCATGACACTCCCCCTGGTATCTTTGTTATTGCACATAAACAGCCCCATGGCCTCTCTAAATTAGTGTGTTCCACTCCTTGTGTCATCTCTGAACTCATGTGTCACTAATCCCCTGGTGTCTTCACTTCTCGTGTACATTCATCCTCATGTCTCTGACTGTTGTCCAATCCCCTCGTCTTCTCTGATTTTGTGCATCATTCTCTGCCTGGAGTCTCTGACTCTGTGTGTAACACTCTCCCTGGCATCTCTGACTTCTTGTATAATTCTCCCACTGGTGTCTGTGATATCTTGTGTAACACTCCATGTGACATCTCTGATTTTGTGTGGTATACTCCATCTGGCATCTCTGACTTCGTGTGTAACCCTCCGTGTGGTGTTTCTGCCTTCAAGTATAACACTTCCCTGTGGCATCTTGGTCTTCTTGTGTAACACTCACCTTGGATGCTCTGATTTCCTGTATCAAACTCCCCATGGCGTCTTTGACCTAGAGTATATCAGTCACCTTTGCATCTCTTACTTTGTGTGTCACACTCCTACTTGCCTCATGGATTTTCTGTCGCACTCCCACTTGTGTTCTGAATTCATATGTAACACTCTATCTGGCATCTCTGACTTCACGACTAACAGTTTTCCTGGGGTCTCTGACTTCTTCTGACCCACCCCTCCTGTCATCCCTGACTTCGTGTCACAAACCCCTGTCAGTTTTTACTTCCTGTCACTATCCCCCTGGTTTCTTTGATGTTTTTTGTAACACTCCTCCTGGAAACTCTTTCTTCATGTGTATCTCTCCACCTTGGTGTCTCTGAGTCACACTCACTCTGTCGTCTGTGGCTTCATGTGCCACATGGCAACTTGGGTCTCAATTTATGTGTCAAACTCCCCTTGAAATCTCTGACTTCGTGTGTCACACTCCACTGGAGTCTCAGACTTCATGTCTCACTCTCCCAATTGTGTCTTGGAAATTGTGTGTAACATTCCCCTTCTCATCTATGACTTCATGTGTAACACTGCACATCACATCTCTGACTTCATGTGTCACATCCCCCTAGTCTCTTTCACTTTGTGTGTCACAATCCCTGGGACATCTGAGACTTCGTGTGTTACAGTTCCCCTTCATCTCTGAATTGGTGTATAACACTTCCCCTTTTGTCTTTGACTTCATGTGTAACATGCCCCATTCACAACCCTGACTTTGGGAGTAACATGCCCCCTGGTATCTCTGACTTCGTGTGTCATACACCCCCTGGCATTTCTGACTTCTTGTGTAAGACTCGACTTGGTGTCTCTGACTCCACTTGTAAAGCTACCTGTGGCATCTCTGACTTCGTCCTTAAAATGCCATGTGGCGTCTTTTACTTCTTAACACTCTCTGTGGCATTTCTGACTTCATTTGTCACAATACACCTGGTTTCTCTGAAGTCATCTGAAACACTGCCTGTGGTGTCTCTGACTTCATGTTTCACACTCATCATGAGGTCTGTGAATTCATGTGTAACCCTCCCGAAGGCATCTCTGACTTCATGTGTAGCACTGCCACTGGCATCTCTGACTTCGTGTGTCACACTCCCTATGGTGTCTCTGACTTGGTCTGTCACACTCCCCCTAATATCTGTTATTTCATGTGTCACACTTCCCCTTGTTTCTCTGACTACATGTGTCACAATCTCCCTGCCCTCTTTACCATAGTATGCATACTCCCAATTGCGTCTTTGACTTGTGTCACACTTTGTGTGGGGTCTCTGACTTCGTGCATAACACTCCACCTGGTGTCTCTTACATTGTGTGTAATACTCCACATGGCATCTTTGTCTTCATGTGTAACACACCTCCTGACGTGTATGTCATCCTGTGTAACACTTCTCTTTTCTTGTCTGACTTCATGTGTGACACTCCACCTATCTTCTTTGACTTCGTGCTTACAATTCTGTGTCATCTATGACTTCCTCTTTCACATACTCCCTAATGTCTCTAACTTCCTGTGCAACACTACCCCTGGCATTTCTGAATTGGTGTGTCCATTCCCCTGTCTTCTCAGACTTCATGCGTAATAATCCCCCTGTTGTTTCTGAGTGTGTGTTACACTCCCGCTGGCATCTCTGACTTTGTTTATAACAGGCCACCTGGCATCTCTGTCTACATGGGTCACAATCCCTCTGGCATCTATGAATTTGTGGGTTACACTCCCCCTTGATTCTGTGACATCTTGTATCACAATTCCCCAGGTATCTTTGACTTTGTGTATAACAATCCACATGCCATCTCTGAGGTCATGAGTCACACTTTGCCTGGAATCCCTGACTTTGTGTATCACACTCTCCCTGGCGCCTCTGACTTTGTATGTAATACAACCTGTGGTGCCTCTGACTCCATGTGTCACACTCCCTCTGGTGTCTCTGAGTATCTGTGTCACATTCCCCCTGTCATCTATAACATCGTGTGTAAGAAGGCCACTGGCTTCTCAGAGTTTGTGTATAACACTCCACGAGGCGCCTCCAACTTTGTGTTTAACACTCTCCCTCTTTCCTTTGGCTTTATGCATAAAACTACCCATTGGCATCTTTGACTTTGTACATCACATACTCCCTGTTGTCTCATACTTCATGTGTCACACTCCCCCATGTCATCTTTGACTGTCTGTGTATCATTCCCTGATGCATCTCTGAGTCTGAGTGTCCCACTCTACGTGTCATCTTTGATTTGGTGTCACATTCCCTGTGGAATCTCTGACATCCTGTGTAACATTTGCGCTGGTGTCTCTGATTCATGTGTAACATTCCCCTTGTAGTCAGTGACTTTTATGAAACACTCCAGCTGTTGTCTCTGACTCTGTGCCTCACACTCACCATGGCATCACTGACTCCATCTGTCACACCTCAAATTTCAAATCTGACTTTGGGTCTCACACACCCAATGTTGTCTGTCATTGTGTGATACAATACCCTTGTCATCTCTGACATCATATAGAAAACTCCCCCTGGAGTCTTTGATTTCATGTGTCACATTCCCCATGTTGTATCTGACTTCATGTGTCACTCTCCTGCTTGTGTCTCTGACTTCATGTGTAACATTCCCAACCTGTCTCATACTTTAAGTTTCACACTCTACCTATTGTCTCTGACTTCGTGTGTCACAATCTGTGGAGTCTCTCTGAGTTCCTGCATAACACTCCTGCGTCTCTGACTTTGCGTGTAACACTCCTGCTGTCATCTCTGATATTGTGTGTTAAACACTCCCTGGCGTCTTTTACTTGGGGCACCAAACTTCTCTTGGCTTCTCTGACTTCATGTGTCACACTCCCCCTGGCGTCTCTCACTTCGTGTGTTATACTCCCACTGGCATCTCAGAATTCGTGTGTAACACTCCATGTTGTGTCTCTGCCTTCATGTGTCAATGCTGCCTAGCATCTCGGACTATGTGTGTAACACTCACCATGGCATCTCTGAGTTCCTTTGTAAGACTCCTTCTGGTGTCTATGACTTCTTGTTTAACACACCTGGAATCTTTGACTGGGTGTTTAACACTCCCCCAGGCATCTCTGAATTCCTGTATAACAAACCTCGTGCCATTTCTCCCTTCATGTGTAGTACACCTCCCTTGGGCCTCTGACTTTGAGTGAAACATGCTCCACTGTGTCTCTGACTTCGTGTGTAACACCTACCCTCGTGTCACTTAATCATGTGTAACACTCCCCATGTAGTCCATGATTTCATCCATAACACTGCACTTGTCAGCTCTGACATTATTCATAACACTCTCCCTGGTGTTTCTGACTTCATGTTTCACAATCCCTCTGGTGTCTCTGACTTTGTGTGTTATAACCCTTCTGACATCTCTGACGTCATATCTCACACTCAGACTGGCATCTGTGACTTCGTGTCTCAGACTTGTCCTGGCATGATGACTTTGTGTATAAAAATCTCCATGCCATCTCTGACTTCGTGTATCACACTCCCCCAGGTGTCACTGACTCTGTATGTCACAGTCCCCCTTTTGTCTCTGCCTTCATGTGTTACACTCCCTCATGGTGTCTCTGACATTGTGTCTCACACTCCATGTGGCTTCTCTCACTTCATGTGTCACACTGTGCCAAGCATCTTGAATTTTCTGTCTAGCACTCCATGTAGTGTCTCTGACGTCTTGTGTAAAACTACCACTGGTGTCTGTAACATTGTGTGTAACACTCCATGTGGCATCTCTGACTTCCTGTTACACTCCACATGGCATAACTGCCTTTGAGTCTAACACTCCCCCCATGATATCTTGGACTTTTTGAGAAACACTCACCCTGGCAGCTCTGATTTCAAGTGTCACATTCCTCCTGCCATCTCTGCCTTCTTCTGTTTCACTCATCTTGTCATATGAGACTTCATGCATAACACTCCCCCTGGTGTCTCTGAATTTTTATGTAACTCTCCATGTGGCATTTGTTCCTTCATGTGTAACATTCCTCTATAGTGTCTCTGACTTCATTTTTAACAATTTTTGTGGCTTGTCTGACTTCATGTATCATTCTTGGCCTGGTGTCACAGACTTCATGTGTAAAACTCCTTGTAGTGTCTTTGACTTCATGTGCAACTCTGTGGCATCTCTGACTTTGTGCAGCACACACCCCCTGTTGTCTATAACTTCCTGTGTTACACTACCACTCATGTCTCTGACTTCATTTGTAACACTATCCCAGGCATGTCAACTTCGTGTGTAACATTCCTGCTGGCGTGTCTGATTTGGTGTGTCATTCTTGACCTTTTGTCTCTGACTTAGCATATCATATTCTCTGTGGCTTCTCTGACTGTCTGAGTTATACTCCCTCTTGTCTTTGAGTTCATGTGTAACACTCCCTTGTGGCATCTCTGACTTAGTGTGCTACAATTCCCCTGTTGTCTCTGACATCTTGTGTAACATTCCCAGTGGTGACTCTGACATCGTGTGTCACACTCCCTGCAGCATCTGTGATTCATGCATCACACTATGCCCGTTGTCCCGGACTTCATTTACCATACTCGACAAGGCATCTCTGACTTCGTGTGTAACACAGCCTGTGGCATCTCTGACTTTGTGTGTCATACTCTGTCTTGTGTTTCTGTGTTCATGCATCACATTCAGCCTGCCATCTATAACATCGTTTATAACACTTGCATTGGCATCTCTTACATCATGTATAACACTCCCTTTGGCTTCCCTGACTTCATGGGTATCATGCCCAGTGGTGTCTCTAACTTCAAGTGTCACACACGACCTGTTTCTGACCTCATGTTTCACACTACTCTTGGCATCTCTGATTTCCTATGTAACAAGCCCCTGGTTTCTTTGACTTTGTGTGTAACACTCCCCCATGGCATCTGTGATTTTGTGTGTCAAAAATAACCCATTTCTGCTCTGAATTTGTGTATAACACTCAACCAGTCATCACTGACTTTGTGTGTAACTCTCCCCTGGCGTCTTTGACATCCTATGTCACAGTCCTCCTGGAGTCTCAGACTTTGCATGTAACACTCCCACTGGTGTCTCTGACTTCATGTGTTACACTCCACTGTGGCATCTCTGACATCATGCATAACACTCCAGGTGGCATTTTGAATTGATGTGTCACAGTCTCCCTGGTGTCTCTGGATTTGTGTGCCACAATCAGTCTGGTGTCCCTGACTTCATGTATCCCACTCCACCTGTTGTCTCAGATTTTGTGTGTCACACATCCAGTGGTGTCTCTATCTTCTTGTGTAACATTCCCCGTGGTGTCTATGACTTCAAATATCACACATGACCTGTGGTCTATGACTTAGTGTGTCACTCTCTCCATGGAGTCTGACTTCATCTGTCACACACACCCTGTATTCTCTGATGTGTGTAGCACTCCACATGCCCTATCTGACTTCGTGTGTAACATTCATCCTGGCATCTCTGACTCCATGTGCAACACTCCTACCGGTATCTCTGAAATCGTGTGTAGCACTCCACTTGGTTTCTCTGTCTTCATTTACTGCTTCCTCTTCCATCTCTGATTTCATGTATAACTCTCAGCCTGGCACCTCTGGCTTTGTGTGTAACTCTCCTATATTGCATCTCTGAATTCATGTATCACACTCCCAATGTCCTTTCTGACTTCATGCATAAAAGTCCCCCTGTCATCTCTGACATCGTCTGTCACACTTCACCTTGCCTCTCTTTGTTCATAACACTCTCCCTGGTGTCTCTTACTTCGTGCGTCACACTCACCCTGGCATCTCAGAGTACTTGCATCACATCTGCTTCCATCTATATTTCGTGTATAATACTCCCACAAGCCTCTCTCACTTGGTGTGTCACAGCCCTGTGGCATCTCTGACTTTATGCGTAAAACTCCTACTGGCATCACTGACTTTGTGTGTTACACTCCCCCTAGAATGTCTGAATTTGTGTGTCACAGTTTCCCTGGCTTCTCAGATATCATGTGTAACACTCCCCATGTCCTCTCCTGCACTGTGTGTAATACTACCCCTGCTGTCTCTGACTTCAATTGGAACACTTAATGTGACATCTTTGGCTTCATGAGTAGCTCTCTACTGTGGTATCTCTGAATTCGTGTGTCCCACTCCCCTTGTTATCACTGACTTAGTGCATAACTCTCCCTCTGTAGTCTCTGAATTCTTGTTTCACACAATTCCTGGCTTCTCTTAGTTTGTGTGTCACAATCCATATGGTGTCAAGCACTTTGAGTTTAACACTCCTGGTAGCATCTCTGACATCATGTGTAACACTCACCCTGGTGTTTCTGACTCTGTGTATAAGACACCACGTGGCTTCCGTGGTTTTGTGTGTAACACTCCCCCTGCCATCTCTCAATTCATGTGTAACACTCCACATGGTGTTTCTGACTTCATGTGTAACACTCCCCCTTGGTGTCTCAGACATATTGTGTCACACTTCACATGGTTTCTCTGGCTTCGTGTGTCACAATCTGCCTGGCGTCTCGTACATTGTGTTTAACACTCCACTTCACATCTCTGACTTCATGTGTAACACTCCTCCTGGTGTCTGTGACATTGTGTAACACTCCACGTGGTGTCTCTTACTCTGTGTGGTACACTCCCTCTGGCATCTCAGCCTTCATTTGTAACACTCTGGTGTTTCTGCCTTTGAGTCCAACACTCCCCCATGGAATCTTGAATTTCATGTTTAACACTCACAGTGGTGGCTCTGATATCATGTGTTACACACCCCTTGCATATCTGACCTCGAGTGTACCTCTCACCATTGCATCTCTTAATTTGTGTGTTCCACTCTCACTGGTGTCATGGATTTGGTGTGTCTCTCTCCCTTTGTGCTCTGAATTCACGTGTAACAGTCTACATGTCATCTCTGGTGTCCTGAGCGACATTTCCCATCATGTCTCTGACTTCTTGTGTCCCAAGCCACCTGTCCTCTCTGGCTTCGTGTATCAGAAACACCCTGTCATGTCTGAACTTTGTGTGTCACTCTACCACTGGTTTCTCTGACTTTGTAACACTCCTACTGGCAGTTCTGACAGTGTGTAACTTTCCCACTTGACATCTTTGAATTCGTGTGTACATTCACCTTGTCATTTCTGACTTCATGTGGAACACTCCAACTGTCGTCTTTGACTTATTGTCACCCTTCTCATGGTATCTCTCACTTCGTGTTTTACACTTCCCCTGTTGTCTCTGACCTCATGCATCACAATCCCCTTGGCAGCTGTGACTTTGTGTTTAATACTACTACTGTCATCTATGACTTTGTGCATAACACCCCCCCTAGTGTAATTGTTTTCTTGCATAGCACACCCCTGTGGCATCTCTAACTTCGTGTGTCACAGTCGCCCAGTTGTATCTGAATTCCTGTGTCAGTAAGCCCCTCTTGGCTTTGGCTTCATGTGTAAGACACCCCCTCACATCTCAGACTTTGTGTGTCACAATCATCCTATCTTCTCTGATTTCATGTCACAATCTACCTGGTGTCTCTGACTTGTGTAACACTCTCCCTGGTGTCTCTGACTTCGTGTGTAACACTCCCTCCATCCTCTCTGACTCCATGTATAACACTTTCCAGTGGTGTCCCTGAGTTCATTTTTCAACCTCCCTATGTCACCTCTCACATTGTGTGTAACACTCCACCTGTCTTCTCTGCCTTTTTGTGTAATTCTCCCCCTGGCATGTCTGACTTCGTGTGTCACACTCCCAATGTCATTTATGACTTTGTGGGTAACATTGCATGAGCTGTCTCTGACTTTGTTGTAACACACCACTGTGGTGTCCATGAATTCATGGTTAATTCTACCCTGGGTGTCTCCAAATTAGTGCATAACACTTCCCCTGGTGTCATAGAAATCGTGTGTAACACTCCCCATGGCATCTCTTACTTTGTGTTTCACAGTCCCTGTGGCATTTCTGAATTTGTATGTAACGCTCCACATGACCTCTCTGACTTCCTGGGTAACACTCAACCTGATGTCTTTGACTCTGTGTGTAGCAACCCCTTAGTGTCTCTGACTTCATGCATAACACTTCACATCCTGTCTCTAACATCGTGGGTCACACTGCCCATGGCATCTCTGCCTTAGTGTTTCACGGTCACCCTGGTGTCTCTGACTTCATGCATAACACTTCCCCCGGTCTTTCTGACTTCGTGTGTAACACTCTTCCTGATGTGTTTCACTTCATACGTAATACTCCCCTGTGGCGTCTCACACTCCCCAAGGTGGCACTGAAATCGTGTGTCACACTCCACTGTGGTGTCTGACCTCGTGTATCACACACCACCTCTCCTCTCTGACTTAGTTTGTCATTCTAACCCTGGTTTCTTTGACTTCACTGAAACTCCCCATGGCGTCTCTGATTTCGTTTGTCACACTGCATGGGGTGTCTTGGACTTTATTTGGTACACACCCCCTCTTGTCTCTGACTTCATGTGTAACACTCAACATGGTCTTTCTGCCTTTGAGTGTAACACTCCCATGTGGACTTCTTGTGTAACACCCCCACTTACCTCTCTGTCTTCATGTGTCACACTCCCCCTGGCATTTCAGACTTTGTGTGTAACACTACATGTTGTGTCTCTGCCTGTGTCACACACTGCCTGGCATCTCAGACTGCATGTGTAACACTCACTGTGGCATCTCTGATCTTGAACACTCAACCTGGTGTCTACGACTTCCTGTGTAACATCACACTGGTGTCTAGTACTGGATGTGTAACACTCCCTCAAGCGTCTCTGACTTGATGGGTAGCAAACCATGTGACCTTTCTGCCTTTGTGTGTAACACTCACCTGTGATATCTCCAACTTGGAGAGTAACACTCCCCATGGCATCTCTGACTTCGTGTGTAACCCTCTCCCTGGTGTCTCTGATTCCTTTATAACACTCCTCATGTAGTCTGTGACTTTGTCAGTAACACACCACCTGTCATCCATGACTTCATGCCTCACACAGCCAGTGGCATCTCTGACTTCATGTGTCGCACTAGGCCTGGTGTCCCTCTCTTCATTTATCTCACTCCCCCTGGAATTTCTGACTTCTTGTGTAACATACCTGGTGGCATCTCTGAATTCGTGTGTCACACACCTCTTGTGTCTCTCACGTCATGCCTCACACAGTCCCTGCCATATATAACTTCGTGTGTAACATGCCCACTGGCATCTCTGACTCTGTGTATAACACTCACACAAACATCTCTGAATCTGTGTGTACCATTCCCCATGGAGTCTCTGAGCCTGAGAGTCACACTTGACCTGTCATCTCTGACTTCAAGTGTCAGACTCCCCTTGGTGTCTCTGACTTCATGTGCAACACTACCATTGGCCTCTGTGACATCGTGTGTCACACACCCAATGGCGTTTCTGAATTCATGTGTCACACTCCCACTGGTGTCTCTGACTTAGTGTAGCACTCACCGTGGCATCTCTGATTTCGTGTGTCACAATCTGCCTGGTGTGTCTAACTTTTTGTGTCAGAATCCCACTGTCATTTCTGACTTTGTGTGTAATACTCCATGTGTCACCCAGACTTCAAGTGTTGAGCTTCCCCTGGCCTCTGGTTCCTTTGACTTTGTAACAGTCCTCCTGGCAACTCTGACTTCACATATAACTCTCTCCCTTGGCATCACTGAGTTCGTCTGTCATAATTCCCTTGTTGCCTCTCACTTCATCTGTCACACAACTTGGGTCTCTGAGTTCATGTGTCAAACTCCCCCTGGCATCTCTGACTTCGTGTGTCATAGTCCCCATGGCATCTCTGACTTCATGTGTCACAATCCGCCTGGTGCCTAATTTTGTGTGTCACAGTCCCTCTGTCATGTCTGACATTGTCTGTAACACTCTGTGCCTGTGGCACCTCTAAGTTCGTATGTCACTTCCCCTGCTCTCACTCATTTCATGTGTCACTCTCACCTTGGTGTCTCTGACTCCATGTGCAACACACTCCCTGGTGTCTCTTGACTCCCTGGGTCACACTTCCCTTGTTTTTCTGACTTTGTGTCACAATCTCCCTTACATCGCAGGTTTCGGTTGTATCATCACCATGGTTTCTCAGTCTTCATGTCACACTCCATCTAGTGTCCCTGACTTCAAGTCTCAAACTCCCCCTATCATGTTTGCTTTGTGTATAACACGCTCTGTGGCATCTCTGACTCCGTCTGTCACACTCACCCTTGTTTCTTTGAGTAGGTGCATTGGTGCATCATACTTCCCCTTCCATCAATAACTTCGTGTGCCACACTCGCAATGGCATCTTGGACTTTGTGTATAACATTCCTCCTGGCACCTATGACTTTGTGTTTCACAATTCCCCTGGTGTCTCTGACTTCATATACCACAGTCCCCATGGCATCTCTGACTTCATCTCTCACACACACTGGTGTCTCTGACTTCTTGTGTAAGACTACCTCTGGTGTCTCTGACTTTGTGTGTCACACTCCCCCAGCAATATCAAACTACTTGTGTAACAAACCACCTGTCTTCTCTGAGTTTGTGTAACACTCCCTTGGCATCTCTGACTTCATCAGTAACACTTTGTCTGGCATCTCTGACTTCGTGTCACAATCCGTCTGGGATCACTGACTTTGTGTGTCAATCCCTCTGGTGTCTCTGACTTTGTGTGTCACAATTCCTCTGGCATGTGTAACTTCATGTGTCACACTCCATCTTTCATCATAACTTCATGAATAACAATCCCCATGCCGTCTCTGACTTGGTGTGTCACAGTACTCCAGGTGTCCCTCATTTCGTGTATCACACTCCCCCTTGTGTCTCTGACTTAGTATGTTACATACCTTATGGCCTTTCTGACTTCATGTCACACTCCCTATTGTGTCTCTGAGCTCTTGTGTCACACTCCCTTGCCATCAATAACATCATGTGTAACACTCCCCTTGGCATCTCTGGCTCTGTGTGTAACACTCAATTTGGTGTCTCTGGCTTCATGTGTAACTCTCCACATGGCATCTCTGACATCGTGTGTAACACTCCACATGGCATCTCTGACTTCATGTGTAACAACCTTCCTGGTGTCTCTGGCTCCATTTGTAACACTTCCCATAGTGTCTCTACCTTCCTTATGTAAGACTTCACTTGGGGTGTCTGATTTCATTTAACACACACTCTGCTGTCTCTGACTTCATGTGTAATTCTCAATTTTGCATCTCTGACTTCATGTGTAACTCTCCTACGTAGTGTCTCTGAATTCGTGTATCACATTCCCCATGTCATCTGTCACTTCATGTGTCAAAGAACACCTGGCATCTCTGAAATCGTCTACAACACTCCCACTGGCATCTCTGACTTTGTGTGTCACAATCCCCTGGCATCTCAGACTTCCTCTCTAACAGTCACCCTGATATCTTTGACTTTGTGTGTAACAATTCCCATTGGTGTCTCTCAATTTGTGTGTAACACTACCCTGGTGTCTGTGACTTCGTGTTAGCATTCTTCATTGTATCTCTGACTTCATGTGTCACGCTCCCCTGGCATCTCTAATTTCGTGTATCACACTTCCCTGGCATCTCGGAATTCCTGTGTAACACTTCACTTGCCGTCTTTAACTTCATGTGTCACACTACCCCTGGCATCTCGAAATTCGTGTGGTACACACCCCATGCTGTGTCTGACTTCATGTTTAATACTCCATATGGCCCTTCTGCCTTTGTGTGTAACACTCCCCCATGGTGTCACGGACTTCTTGTATAACACTCCCACTGGTGTCTCTGATTTCTTGTGTCACACTCCCCCTGCTGTTGATCATTTTGTGTGTCACTCTCCTTCTGGCATCTGTGACTTTGTGGGTAATAATCCCATTCGTATCTATGAGGTCATGGGTTACAATCCCTCTTGAAAATCTAACTGCATCTGTAACACTCCACCTGGAGTCTCTGACTTTGTGTGTCACACTCCCCATGTTGTCTCTGATTTCATGTGTAACGCTCTGCCTGGTGAGTCTGTCTTCTTGTGTCATACTCCTCCTGGTTTCTGTGGTTTCATGTTTCACACACCCCGTGTCATTTCTGACCATGCATATCACTCCCACTGTTATCTCTGACTACATATGTAGCACTCCACACATGGCATTTCTCCCTTCAAATGAAACATTCTCCAGTGTTGGCTCAGACTTCATGTTTAGCTTTCCATGTATCATTTCTGTTAGTGTGTCACACTCCCCCTGGTGTCTCAGACATTGTGTATCTTACTCCCCCTGGAATCTCTGACTTCGTGTGTCACACTCCATCTTTTGTCTCTGATTTTGTGTGTCACACTCTCCATGGCATCTCCAAATTCCTGCATAACACTCACATTGGTGTCTCTGACTTCATGCATAACACTCCCGATAGCTACTCTGACTTCATGTGTATCAGTACCCCTTGGCATCTCTGACTTCATGTGCAACACTCACCTAGGCATCTCTGACTTCATGTGTAACAATCTCCAATCTCACTGGCATCTCTGACTTTGTGCATCACACTCCAGCTGGCATCTGTGACTTCATCTTTCACACTCCTTCTGTTATCTCTTAGTGTGAAGTGCTACCCCTGCTTTTGTTATTGCTGGAGTCCTGCTCCAGCCGAGTCCAGGTTCCAGAGGGATGGATGGAGTTGGTGCAGTGAAGGAAGAGATGTGAGACTTGAGTCAGTGCACTCAAGTCTGTCTTTACTGTGCACAAGTGTCGTTTTTATATTTTTCAGGATTAGTACAGAAATAGCTCTACAAATATTCTCAGAGAGATAAGGAGATAAAAAGTGAGCACAAGAATATTTATTAGCATTCCATTCTATAGAGCATAAGGTTAGTGATCGTCTTCTCCACAATGACTATTATTTATTCTCTCTAAGCTAAAAGAGATAGGTACCTTGACATCTGTTGTAATTCATGGTAAAGTTAAATCAAAGAAAGAAGGTCCAGACCTCTGGACAGGACAGCATTCCATCTGTTCCCGTCCTGGGGGAGCTACCCCTGCCTCCATCAATCATCTACGTCATTAGTGTAGATGGTTAATGGGAACAAAAGGCAACTCCCGGGTATCTTATCCCCAGGACTACATGCGTTCTCAGCGGGTAGTTAAAATTCCTTACATTCCCGCACCCCTTAGGGGATGAAAGCATTCCTTTGTCTTTCAGGGGGTAGGGCTAATTGTCCCTTGAGCACACTGCCCAGAGAAAATGTCATTTTGCTAGTAAGGCATCAGGCTGAAAAGCTAAGTTAAACTATACAAAGCAGAAACAAGTATAGTCATAACCTTGATAGAAAGCATGTATACATTTCAGAAAATTTCAGGGGTGTCAGCCGGCCATTCTTCACCAAGGGGCCTCCCTGCACCTCTCGGGCCTTCTCAGCCTGGACCCTGTCAGACGGCTGTATAGGCATTGGTAACACGGCTCCTGGCATGTTATTTTTGTGAATAAAACACCCCCATGTCATCTCTGACTTCGTGTGTCACTAAGCCCCTGGTGTCTGTGACTTCATGTGTAACACTCCCCTTCATGTCTCTGACTTCATGCATTACAATACCTTTGTCTCCTCTGACTTCGTGTATCACACTCTATCTGGTGTCACTGACTCTGTGTGTAACACTCCACCTGGTGTCTCAAACTTTATGTCTAACTCTCTATGTGGCATCTCTGATGTTGTGTGTAACACTCCCAGTGTTGTCTGTGACAATGTGTGTAACACTCCATGTGGAGTCTCTTACTTTGTGTTGTATAATCCCCCTTTGCATCTCTGAAGTCATGTATAACACTCCATGTTGTGTTTCTACCTTTGAGGCTAACACTACCCCATGGTGTCTTGGACTTCTTGTGTAATATCACCATGGCAGACTCCCACTGGCATCTCTGATTTCACGTGTAACACACCACTTCATCCCTTATTTTGTGTGTTACACTCCCACTGTCACCACGGATTTCGTGTAGCACAGTCCCCCTTGTGTTCTGAATTCGTACGTAACAGTATATGTGGTGTCTGTCACTGTGTGAGTAACACTTCCCCTGGTGTCTCTGACTTCTTGTGTCTCACGCCACCTGTCAACTCTCACTTCATGTGTCACAAACCTCTGGTCCTCTCAGATTAGATGTGTGACTCTCCCTCTTGGCATCTGTGAATTTATGTGTCACACTCTCCCTGGGTCTTTGACTCTGTGTGTACCACTCTCTCTGGTGTCTCTGATTTCATGGTCACACTCCTCATGGTGTCTCTTTCATCTGTGACTTCGTGTATCACATTCACTGTAGCCACTCTGACTGTCTGAGTAACACTCCCCCTTGTCTCTTTGACTTCATGTCTAACACTCCCCTGTGTCATCTCTGACATGGTGTAACAGTTTCCTTGTTGTCTCTGACTTCATGTGAAACATTTACAGTGGCGTCTCTGATTTGTTTGTCACAAACCCCATGATGTGAAAGACTTTATGCTTAAAAATCTCCTGCGGCATCTATGACTTTGTGTGTCATAGTTCTGTATCATTTCAGGATTCATTTGCCACTCTCAGTCGGATGCCTTTGACTTGGTGCATATCGCTGTCCCTTGACATCTCTGACTTTGTGTGTCACACACTGCTGGTCTTCTCTGAATTCGTGTGACACTCTCTCCCTGATGTCTTTGAGTTCTTGTGTAACACTCCTCCTGGTGTTATTAACTTCATGCATAACACTCACCCTGTCGTTGTTACGGAACCTGAAGTGAGTTTGCTCACCTGTTGCGCAGCAAGCCAATCTCTGACACCAGGGATGGTGGAAGAAAGTAGGAATTTTATTTTTGCACAGCGCTGAGCAAGGAGAGAGGGCAACTAATGCTGAAATCCCAAACTCCCTGAAAAGCTAAAAGGAAGGGTTTTTATTTGGGGTTTTAGGTAGGGGAAGGGCAGCATATGGCCTTGCTGGTCGGAGCTTTTCCACCAGCCTGTCTTTGGCCTTGAGACTAGTTACAGAGAGGAGGAAGCCTGTGACCTTGCTGGTCAGCAGCTTTCCCACCAACCCGTATCTCTTTGTGGGAGGAGATAGTCCAGGTGCTTGTCCTTGACGGTGTTTGTCTCCATGTAGGATAGTGGATTCTGGAGCCAGGAAGCCCGAGAGTAAGTAGGGAATGAGTGTTTTGGTTTTGACCCCATATATGCTGGGTTTAATGTGGGGAAACTGATATCAGGGTTGGTATCATCGTGTCTGACATCATGTGTAAGACTCCCACTGGCGTTTATGAGTTCATGTGTTACATTCCCTCTGGTGTGTCAGACTTTGTGTGTAACAATATACGTGCTGTCTCTGACTTTATGTGTAGCACTCCTCATGGCATCTCTGAGTCCTTGTGTCACACTCAGCATGACCTCTCTGACTTTGTGTTTCACACTCCCTCTCTCATCTCTGAATTTGTCTGTAACACTCCCCAAGTTCTCGTTGTTTTCATGCATAACACATGCCCATTGCGTCTCTAACTTTGTGTGTCACATTACCTCTGTCATCTCTGAATTCATCTGTGAAAAAGCCCCTGGTGTCTTGGACATCATGTGTAACACTACTCTTCACGTATCTGACTTTGTGTGTCACAATACCCCTGATTTCGTGAGTCACACTCTACCTGGTATGTCTATTTGTAACACTCCTTTTGGCATTTCTGACTTTGCACTTAGCATTCCCTTATCATCTAGGTCTCCTTGTGTAACACTTCACGATGGTGTCTCTGAGTTTGTTTGTCAACCTCACTATGACATCTCTAATGTTGTGTGTAATACTCCACATGTCATCTCTGACTTCTTGTGTATCCCTCCCTCTAGCATCTCTGACTTCATGTGTCACACTTCCCAGGATATTTATGACTTTGTGGGTAAAACTGCATGTGGTGTCTCTGACTTCCTGTGTAGCACACCAACACAGTGTCTCTGCATTCCTTAGTAATACTCTCCTGGGTGTCTTTGAATTTGTGCATAAAACGTTCCCTGGCATCAGTGACTTCTTGTGTAACACTCCCCATGGGGTTTCTGACTTCATGTGTCACACTCCATATGGCCTCTCTGACTTCATGTGTAACACTCCCACTGGCGTCTCTGACTACATTTGTAACACAGCCCCTGGTGTCTCTGACTTCTTGTCTAACACTTCATGTGTCATCTCCGACTTCATGTGTCACAATCCCCATTGCATCTCTGCCTCCGTGTTTCACAGTCACCCTGTCATCTTTGACTTCAAGTGTAACACTATCCTTGGTCTCTCTGACTTCATGTGTAACACACCAGTGTTGTGTTTCACGTCATGCGTAATACTCTCCTGTGGTGTCTCTCAGTTTGTGAGTCACATTCTTCCTCAGGTCACTGACTTTGTGTGTCATACTCCACCTGTGGTCTCTGACATTTTGTGTCACACACCACCTGTCATCTACGACTTCATTTGTTACTCTATCTCTGATTTCTTTGACTTCATTTGTAACACTTTCTGAATTGGTGACTTCGTTTGTCACACAGCCCTTGGCATCTCCTAGTCCGTGTGTAATATTCCCTGTGGCATCTCTGACTTCGTGTGTCCCACTCCACCTGTTTTCTTTGATTTTGTGTGTCACAGTCCCCATTGCATCACTGACAGCCTGCATAACACACCCCCTGGTGTTTTTTACTTCATGTGTAAAAGTTCCTTATGCTTCCTAAGGCTTAGTGTGTTGCTACACACTTGACTCTGACTTCGTATGACACTCTCTCACTGGTATGTGTGACTTTGTGCATCACACTCCCCCTGGGTTCTCTAAATCTTTTTTAATACTCCCAATGTCATCTTTGAGTTTGTGTGTAATACTCCACGTGGCCTCTCTGGCTTCGTGTGTAACCCTTGCACTTGCCTCTGTGATTTCACTTGTAACAATCCATGTGGTCTCCATGACTTGGTGTGTCACACTCCCCGCATTGTCTTTTCTCATGTGTTACTTTCCCCCTAGTTTCTTGGACTTCGTGTATCACACTTTCCCTGATGTCTTTGAATTCATTTGTAACACTACCCCTGGCATCTCAGAAATCATGTCTAACAGTCTGCTTACCCTCTCTGACTTTGTGGTTCACACTCTAGATGGTGTCACTGACTTTGTGTGTCACAGTCCTCCTTGTGCCTCTGACTTCTTGTGTCACACTCCCCCTTTTCTCTCAGAATTCATGTGTAACCCTCTACATTATATCTCTGCCTTTGTACGTCATGATCTGCATGTTGTCTCAGAATGCACGTGTCACACTCACCATGGCATCATCTCTGATTTCCTTTCTAAAACTCCCCTTATCATCTGTGACTTCATGTGTCACACTGCACCTTGGGTCTCTGACTTGGTGTGTAGCACACCATGTGACATCTCTTACTTTGTGTGTAATACACCCCCTGGTGTCTCTGACATCCTGTGTAACACTATCCCTTGTGTTACTGACTTCGTGTGTCACACTCCCCTTTGCATCTCAGACTTCTTGTGTCAATTTCCTGATTGTGTCTCTGGCTTCCTGTGTAACACTACTCCTGTCATCTCTGACTTCATGTGTAACAATCTACATCACTTCTCAGACTGCATGTTTCACTTTCCACTGGCCTGTTTGACTTCCTGTGTCACAATCCCCTTGGTGTCTGTGACTTTGTTTGTCACACTACCTCTTCCTCTCTGACTTGGTGTGTAACAGTTCCTCATTGTCATTGACTTCCTGTGTAACACTCCCCCTTGAGGACTCTGAGTTTGTGAGTAACACTCACCCTGCATCTCCATATTCATATGTTACACTCTCCATGGCATCTCTGATTTCATGAGTCACACTCCACCTGTCGTCTCCAAATTTGTGTGTCATACACCCCCTAGCATTTCTGACTTCATGGATAAGACTCCACATTTTGTCTCTGACTTCGTGTGTCACATGCCAACTGTCACCTCTGACTTCGTGTCTCAGAGTCCTCATGTGTCTCTTACTTCGTAACACTCTCCCTGGTATCTCTCATTTCATTTGTTACACTACCTGGCATGTCTATGAAGTCATGTGGAACACTCCTCTTGGTGTTTCTTACTTTGCATGTAACATACTCGCTGGTGTCTCTGACTTCCTGTGTAACAGTACCCCTGGTGTTTCTTTACTTTGTGTCATGCTCTGCCTGGCTTCCCTGATATCGTGTATCACAGTACGCCTGTCTTCCCTGACTTGCTGCATAAAATTCCGCCTTGTATCGTTGTTTTTGTGCATAACACACCCCCATGGTAGCTCTAACTTCGTGGGTCACACTCTCTCTGTCCTCTCTGAAATTGTGCATCACTAACCCCCTAGTGTCATTGACTTCATGTGTAAAACTCTCCCTGACGTCTCTGAATTCATGCATCACAATCTCCCTTTCTCTTCTGACTTTGTGTGTCACACTCAATTTGGTGTCTCTGACTCTGTGCATAAGACTCCCCATGGCATCTCTGACTTTGTGAGTAACAGATCCCGTCATCTCTGACTCTGTGTGTAACACTTCCCCATTGTGTCTCTGACATCATGCATCACACTCCCTGTGGATTCTCTCACATTGTGTGTAACCTTCCACCTGTCATCTTTGACTTACTGTATTGCTCTCCCACTGGTATCTCTGACTTCGTGTGTCACACTCCCCAAGTCATCTATGACGTCATGGGTAACACTATATGTGATGTCTCTGACTTTGTGTGTTACACACACCTGTGGCATCTCTGAAATCTTGTGTAACACTCACAGGGGTGTCAGTGAGTTCCCAACACTTCCTTTGGCATCAGTGACTTCATGTGTAATACTTCCAATGGCGTCTCATTCTTCATGTTTTAGTCCCTGTGGTGACTGTGACTTCGTGTGTAATACTCCCCCTGGCATCTCTGAATTCATGGATAATGACCCTCATGATGTTTCTGCCTTTGGGTGTAACACATGCCCATGATTTCTCTGAATTCAATTGTAACATACCCTGTGTGTCTCTGACTTCATGTGTAACACTCGCCCTGGTGTCTCTTCCTCATTTGTAACACTCCCCAGTAGTCTCTGGGTTTGTTTGTAACAATGCACCTCTTGGCATTGACATCATTCCTAACACTCTCCCTGGCATTTCTCACTTCATGTCACAACCCCTCTGGCATCTCTGACTTTATGTGTCTCAATAGTTCTGGTATCTCTGACTTTGTGGGTCACACATGGCCTCTCATCTCTAATTTTGTGTGTCTCACTTCCCATGGCATCTTTGATATCCTGTGTAACACCCCCCTGGTGTCTCTGACTTGGTGTGTAACACTCACACTGGTGTCCTTGACTTTGTGTGTCACAGTCCTCATGGATTCTCTAACATTCTGTGTAACACTCTGCATGCCCACTCTGTCTTCTTGTGTATCACTCCCTCTGGCATCTCTGGCTCTGTGTTTAATAATCCTCATGGTGCTTCTGACTTCATGTGACACTCACCAAATATCATCTCTGACTTCGTGTGCCACACTCCTGATGTTGTCTGTGTCATCATGTGTTACAATACCCCATCATCTCTGCTATTGTGTGTAACAATCCCCCTGGTGTCCTCGTCTTCGTGGGTAACAACCCCCTTGACATCTGTGAATTCGAGTGTCAAAATCCCCCTCTTGTCTCTGACTTTGTGTGTCACTCTCACACTGATTTATCTGATTTCACATGTAACACTCCTACTGTCATCTCCGACTCTGTGTATAACACACCTCATAGCATCTCTGATTTCATGTCTCAGATCCCCCTGGCCTACTTGAATTTGTGTGTCACAATCCCCTGGGCATCTGTGACTTTGTGTGTCACACTCCCCTGTTATCTCTGACTTTATGTGTAACACTGTCCATTGTGTTTTTGAATTTCTGTCACACTAAGCCAGCTACCCTGACTTTGTCTAACACACTTAACCTGGCCTCTCTGACTTTGTGTTTCACAGTCTCTGTGGCATCACTGACTTCACGTGTCATACTCCCTGTAGTGTCTCTGACATCATGATTCGCACACCTGCTGGCATCTCTGACATTGTGTGCCACAATCTCTGTGGTGTTTGTTACTTTGTATTTCACATACACCCTTGTGTCTCTGACATCCTATGTTACACTACCCTCGGTGTTTTTGACATCTTTAGCCACACTCACCCTGGCAACTCAGAATTCATGTGCAACACTTCCCCTGGTATCTCTGACTTTATGTGTGACACTCCAGGTGGCATTTCTTCATTCGTGTGTAACAGTCCAATCAATGAACTGTTCCTGACTTCATGAGTAACACTCCCTGTGGTGACTCTGACTTTGTGTGTCACTCTCCACCTGGTGCCATGGACTTCATGTGTAACACTCTATGTGAGGTCTTTGACATAATCTGTAACCCTAGCCTTGGGGTCTCTGACTTCATATCACAATCCCCCTGGGGTAACTGTGAAACAGGAAGACAGAAATGTAATGGGGAGTGTTACACATGATGTCAGAGTTGCCAGAGGGAATGTGACACAAGAAATCACAGATGCCCAGGTGATTGTGACACATCAAGTCAAAAAGACCAGAGAAATGTGACACATGAAGTCAGAGATGCCACATGGAGTGTTACACACAAAGTCATAGATGACAGGGGAATGTTACATAAAAGTCACAGACAATAGCTGCAGAGTGACACATGATATCATTGATGACAGAGGCACTGTATTGAATGACGACACAGACGTCAGGAGTGTGACACATGAATTCAGAGATGACATTTGGTGTGACACAAGAAGTCAGAGACACCATAGGGGTTCTTACACTTGAAAGCAGAGATGCCAGTGGAAGTTACACACAAAGGCAGAAAGGAGACTTGGTTTGTTACACATGAGTTAAAGAAGCCAAGCAGAGTGTTACACACAATGTCAGACATGACAGGTTGAGTGTTTGGATGAAGTCACAGAGTACAGGGGGAGTGTAACACATGAATGAAAGACACCTGGGTGAGTGTTACAATAGATATTCAGAGATGCCATGGGGGAGTGTTTCACAAAAAGTCAGAAAGGTGATGTGGTTTGTTACACATGAAGTCAGAGATGCCAGGGGGTGTGTTACACACCCAGTCAGAGATGTGTAGTGTGGTAATAGACAGGAAGTCATAGACACCAGGGGGAGTGTTAGAAATGAAATCTGTGATGCTTCGGCGAGTGTTACACATGCAGTCTGTGATGCCAGGCAGCGAGTGACACATGAAGGCAGAGACACAATTGGAGTGTTGAACATGAAGTCTGAGACACCTGGGGCAGTGTAAGCCATAAAGTCAGAGATGCCACAGGGCATTTGACCAGGGAGGTGTATTACACAGGGAGTCAGATATCCAGGGGGATTGTTGTGCAGGAAGTTAGAGACATCAGGTGGAGTGTTACACACACACAATGTGAGAGACACCACAGGAAGTGTGACACATGAAGTCAAAGACACCATGGGTAACTGTTTCACACGGAGTCAGAGATACCAGGTACAGTGTGACACATGAAATTAGAGAAGACAGGGTGATTGTGATATACCAAGTCAGAGAAGTGAGTGAGTGTATTACACATGAAATAAAAGACACCTGGGTGTCAGTTATAAAGGAATTCAGATATTAAAGGTGAAGTGTGACACATGAAGGGGAGCTGTGTATGTGTTATGCATGAAAATGATACCAGGGGAGTGTTACACACCAAGTCAGAGAAGACAGTGGGTGTGTGAAACACAAAGTCACAGTCACCAGGAGGTGTGTGATAACAAGATGTCAGAGATACCAGTGGGAGTGCAACACATGAAGTCAAAGATGCCAGAGTCAGTGTGACAATCAAAGTCACAGATGCGATGTGGAGTCTTACACAGAAAGTCAAGACACAAATTTGAGTGTTATAGATGAAGTCAGAGACGCCAGGAGAAGTGTTACAAACGATGTCATAGACACCAGAGGGAGTGTTACACAGGAAATCAGAGATGACATATGGTATGTGACACATGAAGTCAGAGAAAAAACATATAGGGTGACACATGGTGTCAGAGAAGACACAGGGAATGTTACACAAGTTGTCAGAGACGCTTGGAGGAGAGTTACAAATGAAGCCAAGAAGCCACTGGGAGTGTTACACACGAAGATATAGACAGCAGGCAGAGTGTGACACAGGAAGTCAGAGACATAATGGGGAAGGTAAAACATGAAGTCAGAGAGGCCAAGTGGAGTGTTACACATGAAGTCAGTGATGCCAGGGGGAGATTTACACATAAAGTCATAAACACCAGGTGCAGTGTTACACACAAAATCAGAGAAGACGGGGGAGTGTCACACATAATGTCAGAGATGACAGTGGGAGTGTTACACACTAAGTCAGAGATGCCAGGGGGAGAGTTACACATGACTTCAGATACCAAAGGGGGATTGTTACATACAACATCAGAGACACCACAGGGATTGTGGTACACGAAGTCAGAGATGCCACTGGGGTGAGTTACACATCAATTCAGAGATGCCAAGTTGAGTGTTACACATGAAGTCAGAGAAGCCAGGAGGAGTGCTATACTCGAAGTCAGAGACATGAGCGGGAGTGTTAAGCAGGAATTCAGCAACAACACAGAGAATGTGACAGACGAATTCAGAAGTGAAAGGTCGACTGTGACACACGAAGTCAGAGATGCCACTGTGAATGTTACACTAGAAGTCAGAGACAGTCAGTCGAATCTTAAACAAGAAAGTGATGCCATTGGACTGTAAAAAACTAAGTTATAGATGGTGGGGGAGTGAGATGCATTAAGCCAGAGATGCCATGGGGAGTATGACACACGAATTCAGAGGTGCCATGGTGAGTGTTACACTCGAAGTAACAAAGAGCAGGGGAATTGTGACATGATGTCAGAGATACCATGGTGAGTGGTACACATGCAGCTCAAAATGCCAGACAGTGTGTGACACACAAAGGCAGAAAAACAAGGTGGATTGTTACACATGAAGTCCCAGATGCCAGGGGGAGTGTGACACAAGAAGTCAGAGATGCCAAGGAAAGTGTGACACAGAAATTGAGAGGGGTCATGGTGAGTGTTACACTCAAAGTAACAAACAGTAGGGGAATTGTGACACATGATGTCAGAGATGGCACAGTGAGTGAAACACATGTTGTCCGAGATGCCAGAGAGTGTGTGATAAACAAAGGCATAGAAAATGTGGAGTTTTAAAGACGAAATATGAGTCATTAGGGTGGTGTGACTCACGAAGTCAGAGATGCCAGGTGGAGTGTGACACTTGAAATCAGAGATGGCACAGGGATTGTTATACATAAGGTAATTATGCAAGTGAAAGTGTGACACGCAAAGTCCCAGTCGCCAGGGGGAGTGTGACAAATGAAGTTAGAGATGCCACAGTGAGTGTTAAACATGCAGTCCCAGATGCCAGGCAGTGTGTGACACACAAGGCAGAGACACATTTTGGAGTGTTACATAGGAATTCAGAGATGCCAGGGGGAATATTACACAGGAAGTTAGAGATGCTATAGGGAGCATAACATATGAAGTCAGAGATGACATATAGATTGCGACACTTGAAGTCAGAGACGCATGGGGGAATTTTACATGCAAAGACAGAAACATCAGAGGAGTGTTATAGAAGAGGTCTGCAATGCCAGAGTGAATGTTAAACACTAAGTGATTGACCACATGGGGAGTGTGACACATGAAGCCAGAGACAACAAGGCTAGTGTGACTTACATGAAGTCATAGACGCCAGGAAGAGTGTGGCATGTGACAAATAGAAATGGCAAGCCATAGGATATATTGGAGTATATGAGGAAGCCATTTGGTGTAAACCTAATTCGGCCTGCCTTTGTTTATTCCAAAAGGGCCTGACATGACCATAGAGCATGCATTGTATATCTGCTTTAAACATTTACTATGGCAAAAACAAATAGCCTTAAGATAAAGGTGCAACTTCCCCCTACATTGGCATTTTCTTAAGGATAAGCATCTTTCCTTAGGCTAGGAACTGATTGCTGTGCTCACCTTTGACCACCCAGCTCACTTATGACAACCCAGCTTGAGGCAGCAGACCTGCCACCCTGCTGCGTTCACCGAGACACCAGACCTACCTGCTGTTTCCATCAATTGCCATGCTGACAGAGCAGTCTCTCAACTATTGTAAAAAGGACATTTCAATCATATGTGAAACATACTCTTTTGGGGGTATATAACCACTCTACATACCCCACTTCTTTGGTGCCTTTTCTTCCTTCAGGAAGAAAGACCTCGGGCCATGGTCCTCATATTTTAGCTCAGAAGAAACTCACCCAAATTTTCATTTATAGGTTGGTTATGGATTATTTTCATTGACACATGCTAAGAAAGATATTACAGGAAGAGGGTTATGCATGAATTCAGAGATGCTAGGGGAAGTGTGACACAGGAACTCAGAGACACCAGGGGAATTGTGGCACAGAAAGTCAGAGACGGAATTGGGATTGTGACACACAAAGTCAGAAATGCCACATGGGAGAGATGTCATCAAGATGGTGGTGAGAGCAGAAATAAGTGATATAGAGGCTAAAAAATCAACAGAAACATCAATGAAACCAAGAGCTAGTTCTTTGAAAAGATAAAATTGACAAATCCTTAGCTAGACTCACCAAGGAAAATAGAGAGAAGGCTCAAATAAAATCAGAAATGAAAGAGGAGAGATTACAACAGACACCTCATAAATACAAAAGATAAGAGAATACTATGAAAAGCTATATGCCAACAAATTGGATAATCTAGAAGAAAAGGACAAATTCTTAGAAACAGCCTTCCAAAACTGGGACAAGAAGATGTAGAAAATTTTAATAGAACGATCACCAGTAAGGAGATCAAAACAGCAATGAAAAACCTCCCAAAATATAAAAGTCCAGGACCAGATGGCTTTCCTGGTGAATTCTACCAAACATTCAAAGAAGACTTAATACCTATCCTTCTCAAACTCTTCCAAAAATTTGAAGAGGATGGGAGGCTTCCTAACTCATTCTATGAAGCCAAAATTATCCTGACACCAAAACAAGACAAGCACAACACAGAAAAAGAAAATTACAGACCAATATCACTGATGAACATCGATGCAAAAATCCTCAACAAAATACTAGCAAATCGAATACAACAATACATTAAAAAGATCATACATCATAATCAAGTGGGTTTTATTCCAGGGATCCAGGGATGGTTCAACATCCATAAATCTATCAATGTGATACACCGCATTAACAAAATGAAGAATAAAAATCACATGATCATCTCCATAGATGCAGACAAAGCATTTGACAAGACACAGCATCCATTTATGATAAAAACTCTAAATAAAATGCATATAGAAGGAAAATACCTCAACATAATAAAGGCCATATATGACAAAACCACAGCAAATATCATTCTCAGTGGAGAAAACTGAAAGCTAACCCTCTAAAAACAGGAACCAGACAAGGATGCCCACTGTCACCACTCTTATTTAACATAGTATTGGAAGTCCTAGCCAGAGCAATCAGGCAAGAAAAAGAAATAAGAGGGATCCACATTGGAAAAGAGGAAGTGAAATTGTCACTCTGCAGATGACATGATTATGAGTTGCGAGGGTCACAAATGCTACAGGAAACTTTCACACAGGATTTTGGCATGGCTCACACATAGTTCAGGTGCAGCTCAGCCATGGCTCACACATGATGCAGGCACGCCACAGAGCTGGGTCACATGTAGCTGATCCATGATTCAGGCGTTTGTCACACATGGCTCACACATGGCTCAGGTGTGGCTCATGCATGGCTGTGGTGCTGCCGAGGCGTGGCTCACACTTGTTTGTGGCATGGTTGGCAGGTGGTTCAGGCATGGCAGGCAAGTGGCTCCCGCGTGGCTGACACGTGATTCAAGTGAGGCTGGCCTGTGGTTCAAGTGTGACTGGCACTTGCTTCAAGCGTGTCTGGCACGTGACTTCGGCATGGCTGAGATGTGACTCAGGTGTGGCTCACACGTTTTTCAGGCATGGCTGACAGATGACTCAGGTGAGGAAGCCATGTGACACAGGTGTGCCTGAAACATCACGCAGGTGTGGTTCGCACCTGGTTCATGCTCGGCCTTGACGTGGGTCAGGGCTGGCTTCTGCGTGGTTCATGCATGGGTTCCAGGTGTTTCAGGAGTGGCTGACACATGACACAGGCATGGCTGTATCGTGAGTCAGGAATTCATTGCATATTATGCATGCATGGCAGGCATGTGTTTCATGCATGGGTTACATGTGGTTCATGTGTGGCTCTCACGTGAGTAAGACGTTGCTGAAACGTGGCCCCCACATACTCAGTCATGGCTGGCACGTGGCTCATGCATGCCTCAGGTGTGTTTCACATGTGGGTCACCTGAGGTTCATGTGTGGTTCAAGCATTGAACATGTGTGCTTCCCAAGTGGTTCATATGTGGTTCAAGGGTGTCACATGTGGGTCAGCCATGTTTCACGTGTGGTTCAAGCACTGAACATGTGTGCTGCAGAAGTGGTTCACATGTGGTTGAAGTGTCTCACATGTGGTTCAGTCATGGTTTTCATGGCCGAGATGTGACTCACTGGTGGCTCACACATTGTTCAGGAATGGCAGACACATGACTCAGGTGAGGCAGCCACATGACTCAGGCGTGCCTGACATATCACACAGGTGTGGTTCGAACCTGGTTCATTCACGGCCTTCATGTGGCTCAGGGGTGGCTCGTGTGTGGTTCACACATGGGTGTCAGGTGTTTCAGGTGTGGCTGATACATGATGCAGGCATGCCTGACAAATGAGTCAGGCATTCATCGCACGGTATCAATGCATGTCAGAAATGTATTTCATGCATGGGTTACATGTCCTTCATGTGTGCCTCACACGTGACTTCCTCATTGCTGAAACATGGCTCCCAACTACTCAGACGTGGCTGGCACGGGGCTCACACATGGCCCAGCTGTTTATCACAAGTCACTGTTATCTTGTTCATGTGTGATTCAACCATTGAGCATGTGTGCTTCAAACATGGTTCAGATGAGGTTCAAGTGTCTCATATGTTCTTCAATCATGGTTCAGGAGTGGCTGGCATGTGACATTGGCATGACCGAGATGTGACTCAGGTGTAGATCACACATTGATCAGGCAGGGCAGACACACGACTCAGCTGAGGCAGCCACAGGACACAACGTGTGAGCCAAGACTGAGTCACGACTCAGGCGTGTTGAAGTCATGTGCCAGCCAAACTTGAAACAAGTGCCAGTCACACTTGAATCAAAGGTCAGCCTGACTTGAAGAACGTGTCACCCACACAGGCAAAACTTGCCTGCCATGCCTGAACCACATGCCAAACATGCCACAAACAGATGTGAGCCAGGCTTTAGCAACAAGACAGCCATGCATGAGCCACACCTGGGTCATGTGTGAGCCAAGCATGACATAAGCCTGAATTATGTGTCAGCCACATAGGAGCCACTGCTATGGCACGCCTGCATCACCTGTGAGCCATGGCTGAGCTATGCCTGAACCACGTGTGAATGTGTCCTCTACCACGGGTGACCCACACGAGTTGTGTGTGAGCCAAGCCTGAAATACACCTGAACCATGTGTGAGCCATGCATGAGCAAAATGTGACACACCGTTGAACGATATCTGAACCACACGTGAAATACACGTGTCAATGATTGAACTGCACATGAACCACATGGGAGCCACACATGAAACAGAGCTGAGTCATGCGAGAGCCACCTGCCAGGCATGACTGAGTATGGGGGAGCCATGTTTTAGAAACCTGTGAGTCACATGGGAGACAAAACTCTACAGCATGTCACACACGCATGATCACATGTCTGCGACAGATGGATCCTGTAGGATGCATGCCTGAATCACATGTCAGCCAAGCCTGAAACATGTATGAGCCACACCAGTGTCATGTTTCACACATGCGTGAGTCACAAGGTAACCACGCCTGACAAACATGCCACCAATGCATGAACCATGCACCAGCCACCCCTGAACCACACGAAGGCCATGCATGAACCATGTGTGAACCACACACTCGGGACGTGTCACGCATGCCTGTGTCACGTAGCCGCATCACCTGAGTCATGTGTCAGCCACGCCTGAAGAACCTGTGAGCCACGCCTGAGTAAGGACTCAGCTGTGCCAGAGTCACGTTCCAGCCAGGCCTGAACCAACAGCCAGTCACACTCGAACCACAGGTTAGTCTCACTTGATGCACGTGTCAGCCACACTGGCACAGCTTGCCTGCCATGCCTGAGCCACATGCCAACCATGCCACAAACACATGTGAGCCATGGCTGAGCCACACCTCAGCCCTGCATGTGCCACACCTGAGCCATGTGTGAGCCAAGCATGACAAAAGCCTGAATCATGTGTCAGCCACATTTCAGCCACTGCTGTGGCATGACTGCATCCTGTGAGCCATGGCTGAGCTATGCCTGAACCACGAGGGAATGTGTCCTCTACAATGCGTGACCCACACGAGTCGTGTGTGAGCCACGCCTGAATTACACCTGCAGCATGTGTGAGGCACACCTGAACCATGCATGAACCACATGTGAGGAACCGTTGAACCACATCTGAACCACATGGGGGGCACACATGTTCGATGCTTGAACCACCCTTGAACCTCAGTTGAGCCCCACAGGAAACACAGCTGAGGCATGCATGAGCCACGTGCCAGCCATGACTGAGTATGTGGGGGCCACGTTTCTGCAACATGGGAGCCAGAGCTGTATGACATGTCGGACGTGCGACCACATGCCTGCTACGTGTGGATAATGTGCGATCACATGTGAGCCATTCTTGCGTCATGTTTCAGCCACACCCGAAACACCAGGCACCTCTGCATGAACCACGTACCAGGCACCCCTGAGCCACGTGAAGGCCGTGCGTGAATCAGGGGCGGACCACGCCTGAGTGATGTGTCAGGCACGCCTGTGTCACGTGGCCACCTCACCTGAGTCGTGTGTCAGCCATTCCTGAACGATGTGTGAGCCACCCCTGAGTCACATCTCGGCCATGTGAACCATGACTGAACCACATGTGACACAGTTGAACCACAGGTGAGCCACGTGTGAAGCACACATGCTCAGTGCTAGAACCACACGTGAAACACATGGGAGCCACACGTGAAACATGGCTGTGGCCTGCGTCAGCCATGTCCCCTTCACGTCTGTTTCGGTGGGAGCCGAGTGTCAGCAATGAGTGAGTCACGTATGGGCCACACATGTTGAACACGTAACCCAGGACTGAAACACACGTCTGCCATGCATGGATAATGTGCCTTGAATGCTTGAGTCATGCATCAGCCATGCCTGCGTCCCGTGTCAGCCACACCTGAAACACCTGGCACCCATGTGTGAAACATGCACGAGCCAACCCTGAGCCACGTGAAGGCCGTGCATGAACCAGGTGCGAACCACACCTGCGTGATGTGTCAGGCACGCCTGTGTCACGTGGCGGCATCACCTGAGTCGTGTTTCAGCCATGCCTGAACAATGTGTGAGCTACACCTGAGTCACATCTCGGCCACGCCCATGTCACAAGCCAGCCGCGCCTGAACCATGACTGAACCACATGTGACACACTTGACCCTCATGGGAACCACGTGTGAAGCACACACGCTCAATGCTTGAACCACAAGTGAACAACATGGCAGCCACATGTGCTACACGGCTGGGCCATTCCTGAGCCCTGTGCAAGCCACGTCTGAGTAGTTGGCAGCCATGTGTCAGCAAAGAGGGAGTCACCTGTGAGCCACCCATGAACGACATGTAAGCCATGCATGAATCACATGACTGCCATGCATGGATAAACTGCGATGAATGCCCGAGTGACATGTCAGCCACGCCTGCGTCATGTGACAGCCACACCCGAAACACCAGGCACCTCTGCATGAACCATGTACCAGGCACCCCTGACCACGTGAAGGCCGTGCATGAACCAGGTGCGAACCACACCTGCGTGATGTGTCAGGAAAACCTGTGTCACGTGGCCGCATCACCTGAGTCGTGTTTCAGCCATGCCTGAACAAAGTGTGAGCTACACCTGAGTCACATCTGGGCCATGCGGAAGTCACTTGCCAGCCACACCTGAAGCAAGTGCCAGTCACACTTGAACCACACACCAGTCTCACTTGTAGCACGTGTCAGCCACTGCTGGACCCACTTGCCTGCCATGCCTGAACCACGTGCCAACCATGCCACCAGCTAGTGTGTGTCACGCCTGAGAAAAACCACAGCCGTGCATGTGCCACACCTGAGCCATGTGTGAGCCAAGCATGACAAAAGCCTGAATCGTGTGTCAGCACCAAGGGAGCCCATGCTGTGGCACGCCTGCATCACGTGTGAGCCATGGCTGAGCCATGCCTGAACCACGGCTGAAAGTGTCCTCTACCATATGTGACCCACACGATCATGTGTGAGCCAAGCCTGGATTACACCAGAACCATGTGTGAGCCATGCATGAACCACATGTGAGACACCGTGGAACCACCTGTGAAACACACATGTTCGACGCTTGGAGTGCACATGAACCGCAGGGTTGCCTCCCAGGAAATACAGCTGAGCCACGCCTGGGCCACGTTCCAGCCATGAATGAGTATGCAGGAGCCACGTTTCAGCAACCTGTGAGTCACGTGGGAGCCACACTTGTACGACATGTCACACACGCGTGACCACATGTCTTCGACACATGGATCCTGTGCGATGCATGACTGAGAAGTGCATCGTGGCTAGGATGCAGGGACAAATGCCAACATCTAAAGCCATCACCACCCTGTAGATACACCCAAGGGGTCCATCCTCCTGGAGCTGTGTATTCTGACTTGTCAAACTACCCTGGGCCCCAACACGTGAACAACATGGAGAAGCACGTTCTGCTCTGAATGACTTAGTTTTGTGAGTGCTTGCTTCTGTCTAGCCTCTGTTCCTCCGGCTCAGCCTTCACAGAGCAAGTTACTAATTCACATGATTCACTGTCGAGATGGATTTGACATGAACACATCTTAATGCGATTCTGAAAAGCTGACACTAGTATGTTGGGGACGCCCATCAAATCAGCCTCATCAGGGAATAGCCTGGAGTCCCTGCTTCGCTCATGCGAAGGCTTCGAAGATCTGGGGAAGTAAAAATATGGGTTATCCTGGCAGCAACAGAGTCCCTCTGGGTGACCTGAGGTTGCCTGCAGGGCATGGAAGAACGTTCATGGCTCCCTAAGCCTCAGAGGTCACAGGAAGGCTAGATTCTGGGAAACCAGGACAGCTGCACAAAGCTGCACAAGGCCCTGAGCCAAAGGCTTTTTACACAATCGTTTATTCCTTCAGAAGGGTTTGTCAGTGTTAGCAAGCTTCTACTGTGTCCCATGTCTCAAAGCGAGGTAAGGTTTGGAGTGTCACAGGGCATATGTAGGGGAAATCCATTAGCAGCCTAAACCATCCTTGTCGTCTCCTTGCCCTCAGGTCTGCTAATAAAAGGACGCTTCTAGCTGGAGAGCAGCTCTGCGTGGGCGAGCCCTGCACTTTCACGGGGCATACTGGAATGAGGCCGCTCACTGTCTTATAAAACCTCGCCTGATTCTCTCTAGTAATTTAGTGCAAAGAGCACTGGCCTGGGGGCCAGAAGGTAGAAGGTCCAGGAGCAGATCTGCTGCTCATAAGTCGGTGGCCTGGAGGTTGTCAGTTAACCTCCTAGAACCTTGGTTTCTTATTTATAAGGTGGTGTAGTTGGATGAGCATCCTCCCTAAATTCCATACTAGGAATAACTCTGCTAACATTTTATGAGTGGCGCTTGCCTGTTAATGTTACTCCAGAGTTCACAGGTGTATGTCTGGTGCTCAAAAGCGAGAATATGTTGGAGTCCAGAGAAAATGAAATCCACTGTTGAATCCAGCTCTTTGCTCATGCGTAGTTTTCACACATCTCTTTCTGGCAGGGACTCCCGTGTGGCTCAGCCTCCTCTCTGTCCCATAATTAGCTGTGAGGGGTAGACAAGCAGCTCATTCTCAAGCTCTTACCGCTGGTGCTGAAAGCCTTTCATCCTATTCCACATCCTCTCCAACAAATTGCCAAGCCTCTTGCTCAGGTGTGCACTCATCTTCTAAACACAACCTCTCTGCACCTAGGTGGACAGCGGCTCGGTAACGATGCTCTTGGGGACAGTCTAACTGATACATCTCACCTTCCCTCTCACGGCTGCCTGCATTTTCCCTGCTCCCCCTCTGGCCCCATTCACCGGCCGACTTTCCTCTTTGCTCAGATGCACAGTGCTGAGCCCTACACCACACTGGCCCTGGACAAGAACCGCTGAGAGACACCTTGGCTTATAAGCTCTCTTTTGGTATCAAAGCCCCATTACTGCCTCCTCTTGCCAATGGGCAAAGGAGAGAGCCATCTTGCCATCAGATCTTTCAGCCCCAAGCAAGCCCAGCCCCACATCTTGACTGCAACCTCAGGAGAGACCTTGAGCCAGAATCGCCCAGCCAAACCAGTCTTGGATTCCCGACCCACGGAAAGGGTGTGAGATAACAAACGCCTGTTGTTCTAACCCACTTAGTTTTAGGATAATTTGTTACGCAGCAATAGATAGCAGATACACTAGTTAAACTTTTAAGAGACTGAGTCCAAAGCCTGGATCTTTGCTCTTGCCTGTTGATATGGACATAACTGATGGTGCCAATTAATCCAGCAGGGCGTGACATACTTCTGTTAGGGAGATGGCCAATATGCACAGCAAGGGCCATGGAGGGTTTGTGGGGGGGATAGTATAGTTGGCACTTTCTACCAGTTATGACTTCTTTTTAGTAAGGTTAAATTCCATAGCAGGTGTCAAGGAACTTCACAGAGCCCCTGACAGATGCGTTCTTGCTCTGGAGATGCTGGGTCTCTGCTATCGGCTATCGAAAATTTCTGACCCTGACATTCGCAACTGAAATGGAAACTTGGTCTAAGACAGCAGCCCCAGCCCTTCACTACCCTCCCCCCCCACCCCGCCCCAAGGACCACAGGAATTTCTGCCCGGCTTCGCTGTCTGCTGCCCGGCAGGCAGATCAAAATGTGGATTTAAGAGGGAGAAGAAAAGCGCAGTCATATCAAAACACGCCTTCTCTCAATGTGTCAGAGGGAACGCTTGGAAATTGCTCTCTTCAGGGTCTCTGTGAGAAAAAGAAAAGAATTTTTCTCCTTTCACACAATAATAAAGTGTGAATTGTGTTGAATTTTGAGCGAAGCAGTCAAGAGACATGACAGCAAAAGCAGTGTTTAGGGTGAGTGAAGACTTTTCCAAGCCTGGTGTGTGACATTCTGGACATGACAGCTGAAGGTCCTGTTCGATCACTGTTATGCTGTCCCCATTGGCCCCTGTGCCCAGGGCTCTGCGCCAAGAGGCACGGAGCGTGCTGTGTGGCTTGTTTGTTGTCACTGGTATCAAGAGAGGCTGGAGAAAAAGACATTCCCCAGCAGACTCTGCTTTCCAGTGCTTTTGAGGAACTGCAAAAGCTGAGAGAAAGAGAGAAAGAGAGGCCCGCTTAATAACTGGCAACTTGAAGTTCAAACTCTCATTTCAAATCACTTTAACTCTCCTGCGGGACCAAGGAGACTGGAGAGTTGCCAGGACAAATGGCCTAACTCAGGGGTCTGGAGGGTGTCTGGGGGGGTCTATATCGTATGAATATGTCCTTTTTGGCCCCCAAGAAATTTTTTCTGGAGCCTCAGACTTGCTCACAAAAGTGATGTCTATTAACAGATCTGCCCTCACATCCAAAGTGTGAGCGCAAGAAAAAGGTGAGAAACAGTGAAGTCATAAAAACCAGAAAAGTGAAGCAAACATTTCAGAAAGCAACTAGTGACAACTCTTTACCCCGAGGGTCCTGTATGGGTGGTTGGGTGGGTGGATGGATGGATGTTCCCGTCTGTACTTGCTGGGCTGCAGGCAGCACAGAGGCTAAGAGAGTCAGGTTTCAAGGACGCCTGGCCCAGCGTGTAACCTCCAGCAGCATGACATCTCCATGGCCCGCTCCAGCTCCACACTCTGTTCATCTCTGCCCTGCGCCCAGGCTCCCCTGCCATCCTGGGCCACCCTCCTCCTGCTGGTCTACTTCGCCAGTGGCCACTCCTTCTCCAAGTCCCAGTTCCCACGTGACAGCCTCTGCCTGTCCTTCCCTGTCGCCCGCAGGCGACCTTCACAGGTCCTGCTCTGTACACGTTCACCCAGCACCTGCCTCTCACAAAGCAATGGCTGTGCTCGGCATCATTGGTGGCGCACAGATCCACCTCCTGTCCACATCCCAGGACTAGTCCTGAAGTTCCGTGAGGGGTCTTTTTCTGATCTGGGCTTTATTGGCTGGTGCTGGATGGTCTCTGATGGCCTCTCTTGCATTTCTGGGGCCTCAGCTGCGGTGGCTGGGATAACTGACATGTCTCATCCTCTAGCCTCGTTCACTTGGCAGTGGAAGTTTCCAGCAGCAAGACGGGGCAGGACCCAATGTGCAAGCACTTTCTAACCTTCTTCTTGTGTCACATTTGCTATTGTCTCATTGGCAAAAGAACTTACCTGACTACACCTGGACTCGCTTGGGAAGGAACCACTGAGGGGTGTGAATACAGAGGCAAGAACCAGCCGGGGCCACTCAGCGACAGCCAGGCTACCCCAGCAGGACTGTGTCTCTCGTTTCCACATCTCAGGTGCTCCTAAAGCATCTCCTTAGTGAACGAATAAATCTAATTATACTCTAACATGAATCCACATGACTGATTATTTATTATAGTTAATTAACAGAATCTTCGGGGTCAGATTGGAAATGCTATACAAGTGCTTGGGAGGAGGTGGGTCAGCTTGATGGGAAAGTAGAACTCGCTTTGGGCCTCAAAGGACAGCTAGCGTTTGGAGAAGCAGAGGGCGGTGAATGTGGCCCAGGTGAGGTGTCATACAGGCTCCTCTGGCAGGCAGATCATTTTAGCCTTTACGTGCAGAGTGTGTGGTCGGTCTTCACTTGCCCCCCCCCCATGTCCTCTAACTGCCTCTCGATCCCCTTTTCTGAGCCATGGAGGCTGAATCTAGAGAATGTACAGACTCCGGTACAGTTCAGCCAGTAGGAGGCACAGGCAGGTGTTGAAAGGATGGAGGAGAAAGAGACGGGGTATTTATCCCCTCCTCTTCCATAGAAGACACAGCTTGGACAGTACTGCACCCCAGGCCACAGCCCCTGTGGAGCAGCCCCTCCCACTGCTGGGCTCTCACCAGGTTCCAATGACACCCCTTCCTCTTCTTGTCTCTTTGGACCTGGAGGACGTGCAAGCAGACCGGCTACGTGATTTATGGGGTCCGGTCAAAACCAACTTGCAGAGCCCATTGTTCAAAAAGTAACCCATGGATGGAAGAATGGATAAACAAAATGTGGTCTATTCACACAATAAAATATTATTCAGCCTTAAAAAGGAATGACATTTGGACACATGGTTCAACATGGCTGAGCCTTGAAGACATTGTGCTGTGAAATAAACCAACACAAAACAACAAATATTCTATGATTCCACTTACGTGAGATCCCTAGAGTTGTCACATTCAGAGACGGAAAGTAGAATAGTGGTTGCCAAGGGCAGAGGGAAGGGAGAATGGGGAATTATTGGTTAAGAGATATGGAATTTCAGTTTGGGAAGATGGAGATCAATGGAGATGATGATTGCATAACAATGTGAATAGACTAAAAAAAAATATTGTATTTGTAAATAAACATGATTTTTGACCTTAAAAAGAAATTACTAAGAATTTCAAGAATGTGTCAGTAGACCATTAAGCCAAGTGTGGGGACCTTCTGAGCACGGCCCCTGAGTGACTGCACAGGTCACACACCCGGGTAAAAGCTTTCTGCTTCTGCTACTCCCTGGGGGTCCCCCTTCCTGGGGGTTCCGAGAATCCTGCCCAGACCTGTGTAGATAACCCCCTCCTTCAACGTGGCCCAGTAACCGGTTGAGGGCGCCATCTTTTCCTTCCAGGACTCAGATGGATATAGATATAAACTGTGATGGAGAAGAAAACTTCTTCAAGAGAAAATAGTCACAGTGCAAAGGAAAGCAAGTGGAAACACTGGGACCCTTTGTAGCCAGTACTATTATTAGTCATAATAACAATAACTTAATTCACAATGTAATCTTCCATGTATTGATTTTCGTGGATAATCCTATAAAATGGGCAGGGCTTACATTACAGCCTCATGAACACACAAGGAAACAGACTTTAAAAAGATGAGTGATTTTCATCAGATCATCCAGCTAGAAAGGAACAGAACAAAAATTAACCCTAAGTCTTCTGACTTCAGACCCAGAGACCTTTCTGCTTTAGCTGAATCAGAGGAGGTCAGGGTTGGAAAAATCACTGGAAGGATCCATTGCTGTTTCAGGTGGGGTCTATTGGGATGGATGGACCTTTAGCTGCACCCTAGTCTGAAGGTTCCCAAACTTTCTTGGCTTGTGGAACCCTTAGTGTCTCAGTAACTTTTTCACAATATCCCTTGGGTAAAAGAAATACCTAACTGTTCCATTTATCCAGTTGTTGGGTGGAAACACTTCAATAAACACTTAAGTCCTAACACTTGAGTAGTCTTTTGGAAAAGTAATACAGACATGGAAAAAAAAGAGAATATGTTTATTTCCTTCTTAAATAAACCCACAGTTAACTCCTGGATGTGTGTGTCTGCACTGCACAACTTCTCAAACTTTGGAATCAGAGCAGATACCACCATCCTTGTTTCCTGCTCCACATTGATTTTCATGCAGTACTTGCTTTTTATCACAACTGCTACCAAAAACCCAGTTTTGAAAAAGTCCTCTCTTGGATGGAAATAAAGCATGGTTTAATATTGAAATTTTGGACTACTTCAAGCTAGTCATATACTTGGTGTCTGATAGATGTCACTGGTCTCCTTCAAAATTTTAAAATATTCTGTAGTGCCCTGAGTTTTTCAAGGCACCCCAGGGTGCCTCTGCCACTGTTTGGGAAACATAGTCAGAGATCTCAATTTTGTACTTTTGGAGAAAGAATTTCTTGTATTCCAAGAGGAACTCAGGTTTTGGAGATTTGATCCATACTACCCAATTTCATAAAAGTCTGATGTATAAACTAGTCTATTAATTTTATGACACAAATTAAGTTTGCTAGAGACTGTATTTCAAGTTATTGGAGAGGCTGGACTGGTCATTCATAGTTTAATGATTGGAAAGTTTGGGGGGAACTTTTATCCAAGCCCTGGGCAGAGCCCAATGGACCCCACTCACTCCACACTATGAACACCTCTCCAGGTACTGCAATGTCTTCACTCGCTACACGCCAAGCTAGATGTGGCACATTCGTCCTTCGCAAATGCTGAATGCCACCACCACTCTCACATCTAGCCGTTCAACTCTGCCTCTCGGTAGCTTCAGCTGGTCACTAGAGTCTTCTGCCTTCATCTTTCCAGCTCTGTGACTTTGAACTTTCACTGTCTGTGTTTTGAGATCTTTCTTCTTGATGTCATATGGAGAGACATTCTAGCTTCATCATAAAACTGTATCCAAGACAGAATTTAGGATGATGGCTGGGCTCACAAATCATCTGTCGATTAATAGGTCTGATCTTAGAGACTGGCCCATCTGATCTTATTTGAAGGTTCATCTTCATTTGTAGGAGGGCGTCCTCTTTTTTTTACCTGCTACATTCAGTTCAGCTTAACAAGAAGAAATTGAAAGGCAAAGTATGACAGTATATAGGGCATGGGCCCTGGAGTGTGGCCACCCAGAGGTCAAATTCTGACTGCATCACTTACCAGCTCTGAGGTCTCAAGAGGTTACTCAGACACCCTGGGCTCTGGCTGTCCTCCCACCCCTGCCAAGTGTGTGACACAGATGATGCTCACCTCCCTTCCAGGACTGTTCCAAAGACTAAATGTAGCAGTGTGTATGTGAGCCTGATTCCTAAGGGGCCTGGCGTACTTGAATTTCTCTACATGGCAGGTGTCTTCCTTTGGAGTACTACATAGACTGAGTTGAGTTACCCTAAAAATTAAAGTATCAGATGGTATTTTATGTAGTCAATGCATTCCTGTGAATGTGTCTCCAATTATTAATTTTGAAAAACTATCCAAGCTTCCTGCTGGGGGCATAGGACAGTGGGAAGCAAGATTTTCACTCTTTTCTGATCTGTTATCATCAAGGTTTATGATGTTCTTTTAGGGAAGTATGAAAAGATATAGTTTTATGTCTTTCTATTGTGAAACATAACATACATTGACTATAGATGATTATCTCAACATTCATGAAACATCACACAGGTGAATAAATCAAAAATTGTCAGTGCCCCAGAAGCTTCCGTGTGCTCCCTCCAAAGTATTACCCTGTTCCTCCCTGCTCCTAGAGGCAGCCACTGTCTTGACTTCTAATACTAATGTTGAGTTTTACCAGTCTTCAAACTGGATAAAATATATGATAAGTTGTTATATTTTCTTTGAATTTCAATTCTTTTGCATAACATTATGTTTGTGAGATTTATTTTTTCATCTTTTTGGGTAAGGCAGTAATTGATTAGTTTTAACTGCTATACAGGAGTCCACTGTATGAGTATCATTATTTATCCATTCTACTCACAATGGACATATGGGTTATTTCTATATAATGATGCTATGAACACTCTTTACATATCTCTTTGTGTTCATAGACACCATTTCTGTAGGGTATATGCCTAGGAGTGAAATTTCTGGATGACAGAGTGCATATATTTTCAACTTCAGTAAATAAAACTCACTTGTAAAGGTGAATACATAGTTTAACTCAGAATACTTTAATATTGTAATGGTAGTGAGTAAATTACTTTTAACTCTAGTACAAAGATTAAAAGACAAAAGTATTAAAAATAACTACAACTACAATAATTTGTTAATAGACACAAAACAAAAAGATGTAAATTGTGACATCAAATCATGACATGTGGAAGGGAAGTGTAAAAATGTAGAGCTTTTGTATGCTTTTGAAGTTAAGTTGTTATCAGCCTAAAATAGACTGCTACAACTAAGGGATGTTTTACATAAGCCTCATGGTAACCACAAAGCAAAACCTAATGTGGATGCAAAAAGGAAGCTGCACAAAGAGAAAGGAATCAGAGCATCCACTGCAGCATACCATCAAATCACAAAGGAAGAGAGCGAGAAAGGAAGAAAGGAACTACGAAAGAGTCAGGAAACATTTAACAAGAGGGCAATAGTAAGTCCACACCTATCAATAACTACTTTAAATGTAAATGGACTAAATTCTCCAATCAAAAGGTATAGAGTGGCTGAATGGATTAAGAAAACAAGATCCAACTATACGCTGCCTAAAAGAGACTCATTCCAGCTTTAAGGATACATGTAGGCTCAAAGTGAAGAGACAGAAAAGATTCCATGCAAGTGGAAATTAAAAGAATGTAGTGGTGGCTATGCTTATATCTGAAAAAAATAGACTTTAAGCCAAAAACCGTAAGCAGAGACAAAAAGGTCATCATATAATAATAAAGAGGTCAATTCATCAAGAGGATGTTACCAGTGTTACATTTATGCACCCAACATTGGAGCATCTAAATATATAAAGCAAACATTAACAGATCTGAGAGAGAACAAGACAGCAATACAATATAGTGGGGGACTTTGATGTCGCACTTTCAACAATGGATCCATTATTCGGACAGAAAATCAATAGGGAAACATCGGACTTCATTTGACCAGATGGACCTAACAAACACACACAGAATATTTCATCCAACAGCAGCAGAATACACATTCTTCTCAAGGACACATGGAACATTCTCCAAGATAGATCATACTTTAGGCCACAAAACAAGTCTTAATAAATTGAGAAGACTGAAGTCATATCGAGAACCTCTTCCAACCACAATGGTGTGAAACTAGAAATCAAATACAAGAAGTAAACTGAAAAATTCACAAATACATGGAGATTGAACAACACACTCTTGAACAACCAATGGGTCAAAGAAGAAATCAGAAAATATCTCGAGACAAATGACAATGGAAAAACAACATCAAAACTTCTGGGATACTGCCAAAACAGTTCTAAGGGGGTGTTCATAGTGATAAACAAATTACTACATTAAGAAAAAAGAAAGATCTCAAATAAACAGCCTAACTTTACACCTCAAGGAACTAGAAAAAGAAGAACAAACTAAGCCCAAAGTTAGTAGAAGGAAGGACATAACAAAGATCAGAACAGAAATAAATGAGATAGAGACTAGAAAGACAATAGAAAAGTTCAATGAAATGAAGAGCTGGTTTTTTAAAAAGACAAACAAAACTGACAACCTTTAGCCAGACTGAGAAAAAAAGAAGATTAAAATGTCGGAAATGAAGAGATATTATAACTGATAATGTGGAAATACTAAGGATCGTAAGAAACTACTGTGGACAATTGTACACCAGCAAAGTAGATAACCTAGAAGACATGGGTAATTTCCTAAAAAAATACAACCTATCAAGACTGAATCACGAAGAAATAGAAAATCTGAAACAGACCAATAACTAGTAAAGAGATGGAATCAATAATCAAAAATCTTTCAACAAAGTAAAGTCTGGGATCAGATGACTGTGCTGGTGAATTCTATCAAACATTTAAAGAAGAATTAATACCAATCCTTCTCAAGTTCTTCCCCAAAATGGAAAAGGAGGCAACGCTTCCAAACTCACTTTACGAGGCCAACGTTATCCTGATACCAAAGCCAGACCAGGACACTACAAGAAAAGAAAATTATAAATCAATGTCCCTGATGAATATAGATGTGAAAATTCTCAACAACATATTAGCAAATAAATTCAACAGTACGTTAAAAGGATCATACACCATGATCAAGTGGGGTTTACTCCTGGGATGAAATAGTTCAACATCTGCAAATCAATATATGTGATACACCGCGGTAACAAAATGAAAGACAAAAATCATAGGATCTGGGGCCGGCTCTGTGGCCAAGTGGTTAAGTTCGCACACTCCGTTGTGCCAGCCCAGGGTTCGGATCCTGGGTGCGGACATGGCACCGCTTGTCAGGCCACGTTGAGGTGGTGTCCCACATCCCACAACTGGAAGGACCTGCAACTAAGATATACGACTATGTACGGGGTGGGTTGGGGAGATAAAGCAGGAAAAAAAAATCATAGGATCATCTCCATAGATTTAGAAAAAGCATTTGACAAAGTTCAATATCCTTTCATGATAAAAACTCTCAACAAAGTGGGTACAGAGGGAACATAGCTCAACATAGTAAAGGCCATCCATCTATGACAAGCCCACGCTAACATCACACTCAGTGGAAAAAAGCTGAAAGCTTTAAGTTTGCCCGCTCTCACCCCTTCAATCAATATAGTACTGGAAGTCTTGGCCAGAGCAATCAGGCAAGAAAGTGAAATGAAAAGCATCCAAATCAGAAAGGAAGAAGTAAAATTGTCTGTTTGCAGATGACAACATATTATATACAAAACCCTACGGACTCCACTAAGAAATTGTTAGAACGAATAAATGAGTTCAGTAAAGTTACAGGGTACAAAATCAATATATGAAAATCAGTTTCATTTCTATACACTAACAACGAACTATTGGAAAGAGAAATTAAGAAAACAATCTGATTTACAATAGCATCAAAAAGAATACAACACTTAGGAATAAATTTAATCAAGGAGGTGAAAGATCCGTACCCTGAAAGCTACAAAGGATTGATGAAAGAAATTGAAGACACAAGTAAATAGAAAGATATTCTGTGTTCATGGTTTGGAAGATTTAACGTTGCTAAAATGTCCATTCTACCCAAAGCATCTACAGATTCAATGCAGTCCCTATCAAAACTCCAATGGGATTTTTCACAGAAATAGAAAAAATAATCCTAAAATTCATATGGAACCTCAAAAGATCTCAAACAGCCAAAGCAATATTGAGAAAGAAGAACAAAGTTGGAGGCAGCACGCTTCCTGATTTCAAATTATTTTACAAAGCTATTGTAAGCAAAACAGTATGATATTGGCATAAAAACAGAATAGAGAGTCCAAAAATAAACCCATGCACATATGGTCAATTAATTTTTGACCAAAGAGCCAAGAATATACCATGGGGAAGGGAAAGTCTCTTCAATAAATGGTGCTGGGAAAATTGGATATCCACAAGCAAAAGAAAGAACCTGGAACCCTATCTTATACCATATACTAAAAGCAACTAAAAATGGATTAAAGGCTTGAATTTAACACCTGAAACCATAAAACTCCTAGAAAAAAGCATAGCAGGTAAGCTCCTTGACATTGGTCTTGGCAGTGATTTTTTGGACCCGACACGAAAAGCAAAGGCAACAAAAGCAAAAATAAACAAGTGGGACTACATCAAACTAAAAAGCTTCTGCACAGCAAAGGAAACCATCAAAAAAATGAAAAGGCAACCTATGGAATGGGGGAAAATATTTGCAAACTGCATATCCCATAAAGGATTAATATCCAAAATATACAAGGAGCTCATGCAACTCAATAGCAAAAAATCGAATAGCCCAATTAAAAAAATGGGCAAAAGGTCTTAATAGACATTTTTCCAAAGAAGACATACAAATGGCCAACAGGTACATGAAAATGTGCTCAACATCATTAATCATCAGGGAAATGCAAATCAAACGCACAATGAGATGTCACCTCACACCTGTTAGCATGTCTATTAACAAAAGATAGGAAATAACAAAAATAAAATGTAGAAATAACAATATCATGATTTTAGTACTTATTTGAGACCCAGCTACATCCTAGTAGTGTCACTTCTGAATATATATTGGTTTACTCACCTGCTTGATGATGAGCCTGCCGGATCCCCCTAGACATCTGGAAATGATGCTGCCATTCTAACAGTAGATTACCAGTACGCAGCGGCCTTCCACGTAGCTATTATTTTCTCTGGAAAAGCACCTGAATATTCTGAGGTAATTTTAAATGATGAACTTTGAGTTTTCATAAAGAGATTAGTTAGTTCTTTGTGAGCTTCAGCTTTCGTAAATTTAGACTTGGTACTGTCAGCCTTTTGAAGAAAATACCAAAGAAGTGTCCTTTACATAAGCCACCGTTACATAAGTTTTCTTGAAGCTCAAGACTGAGAATGATCAGAGAAAACCTCAGAAAAGGCCATTTCCAAACTTGCAAAATTGATCACCACCATCCCCGCGATCCCAAAAGTAAACAACAAACCAGAGAAACCCTCTGTTCTCATCAGGACGAGCAAAGATGAGGATCGGGCTCAAATGCCCAAGGCTGACCTCTGACCCTGCTGGGCATTCTGGGATACGTGGGTTCTGGGATGAAGCTGGACCACTCTGGGGAGGAAGTGTATGGCATCTTTGCTTCTAGGTTCGTTCAGGACAGACTCTTTACAAGGCTCAGAAACCAGAGGTGCAGGTAAAGGATGAATACTCAGCTATTTTTTTATGGTTCGCATCTGGCAAGAGAGAGAAATTATCATTTAAAATGAGGAAAAAGGAGAGACATTTAAAAAATTGCTAGGTCACACTACCAGCAATGCAGACTAGAAGGCGTAATGCAAGAGTCCGCCACCAACAGCTTAGGACCTCCAGGCCAATCCGACAGACTCAGTCACTCAGTCTCATCTTGGGTGCTTCCTGCAGTGCCTCCTGCCCCTTATTTGTTTGCATCTTGGCAGGAAATGCCCAACAGTTGGCAGCATTGCTTCTCAACTCAGGAAAGTTCTGCCCTTCTCTCCAGTCCCTCAAATCAAAGCTTCAAGGAAATGAAGAACATCTCTTCTCTGGAAAATAATCCTGAGAAGGTGTGGCCTGGCACGCAAAGGTACAATGAACTCCCTTTTCCATTACACCTGATGCAACCAGGTTTATTGAAGCCCTCTCACTCCCTCAGTCTTCTTCCTGGCAGGAAGGCACGGGGTGTGGGCATGTCTGGACCCCTCGGTCTACACAAGTCCACGTGTGCTAGGACTCAACTCTTCCATTTCATAGAAAAAGTTTTCTAACATAATCCAAGTGTTTGCTGTTGAGATAGTACATTCCAAGCCTCTCTCCTGGGGGTCACCATTTCCTTTAATATCCAAGTAATATTGGAAAGTAATTGGAAAGACCAGGCACCATGAGGCCCACAGAAATACAGGTGCTTCTTATTACTCAACAAAATGGACATTTTTTGAGGACCAGTGCATAAAAAACTCAATGCTAGGTGCCTGTAAGGTACAGAGAAATAAAAAAGAGATGGTCCCATCCACAAGAGCTTTTATAATCCAACGAGGTTTCTTTTGTCCTCGCACCAAATCTCAGAGCAGCACCTATCAGGGGCAGGTGGGAGGTCATTTCCTGCAAACGCCGGGCATGTAAGGTCTGCAGACAGCGAGAGGTGAGTCTTTTGGAAGCCAATGCCTGATTTGCTAAAACATCAGGATGGCCTGCAGTAGGAATGATCGTGCAAATTAATAGATCAATTGTTTGCTGTTTCTGCAGGCATTCTGCAGGACCATGTCGCCTCCCTTCTCCTAGCTATGAGCTTTTGTCATCACATTTTGCCCCCTGTAGGAGTTGGCAAACCCGTAAGTGCAACCAAACGCTTCAGTGATGGGATTTAGCTCCTCAGAGCTCAGTTTCCCCATGAGGAACGAGCCCACCTACATCCCTATGAGGCCTCAAACAAATCACACTGGCTTTCCAACAACTTCAGATGAAATCAAGTGAAAAATGAAAGTTGGGGGAGGAGGGGAAGAGAAGACATCTTACCATGCTCTTGACAGGGGCGACTGAAAAAAACAGAAAGATCACTGTTGCCAGGCAACCCCTCCCTTTCTGAGGTTCAGTCAGGGCCCTGACTGTGGGAATGACTTCCTTTGTCCTCATGTGTGCCTTCCTGGCAGCCAAATGTCCTGTAGCTGCTGAGATCATCCCGCATGTGTGACCAGAATCTCTATCCTGATTTGTGCTACCCTGATTTGTGTCTATTTCTGAGCTTCTTTCTTTCCCAGGACCCCAAAGCCCTTCTCTGTATGTCGGGGATGCTATATAATCTATGTGCAGACTGCATATATGAACATGGTACCCATGTAAACTGAGCCTGCTCCTTGGAAGTTCTCTGTTCCTTCCTTGCCAGCTGCCAAATTTGGCAGGCCAGCTGACACCCAGGCAGGCCATTTCATTCATCGCTACACAACGGTAGGGTCTGGCCCCTCTCTTCCTAAGAATCATGGAATACAAAGGCTGGGAAGAACTGGGGGGCCCTTCAGTTCTCCCTTGACAACCCTGGCCCTTTCTCGGGGTTTAAATGAAGCATTTGACCCCAGCTATTGTAAGCCTGCCTCCCTTGTGATGGAGTACTCGTGGTTTTATTCTTCTGGAAGCATTGAGACAGCGTCTAAAGAACAGCTGGAAACATATGAGAAGGAGGGCAGGCTCGGCCTCTGGAGGGAATGTCCCTCAGGACCCGGGGTTTCTACGTGGCAGGAATGTGTGTGGCATGATATAAACTCTTCCGTTTCAGAGAAAACTTATGATGCAACCCAAGTGTCTGCTTGAGATGTCAGTTCCCAAGTCTTTCTTCTGAGGGGTCACTTTCCTAACATCCAAGAAAAACAGCTTGAGCCCATCCACATTCTTCATGAAGGCCGGTGACCCATGTCTCCTGGGAGTCTCGGAGGGATTACATTCTTCTTCATTCTCTCTCTCTCATCTTCCTTTTCCACTGAATTCTCCACCCTCATGCAACTTCCCTTCATCCTATGCTGTACCCCTTCCTTCACGCCCCAAAGCCCCACCAACACAAGGTTAATGTGCGTGGAAGACGGTTTAGCGAAGGGTGGGATAATGGAGAGAGAATTATAGCGCAGTTCAGGTGACATAAAATTGAGCATTAGATACCACAGTCCTGGATTTCCCCAGCCACCCCCTCCACAGAGACTTTCTCATAGGCATTCCTTCCTTTTAGAGATCCTGTATGCTGACATTCACAGAGATGCTGTGGACTTCTACTTGTCTTCAATCTCCTACAAATTACCCCCTCTCGCTGGGGCTCTGAGACCCTAATCCAGAAGTCCTAACACTTGTAGTGCAGAAAATGTTGGCTCTTATTCTAAGCATCTTGCACCTGGCAAGTAATGTACTTCTTTCTGGATTAAAAATATCTTAACCAATTCTTTACCCATCTAAAAATGAGATATATTTTCATTCCTACTTATATTCATCATTGGAAAAGTCTCCTCAAGAGAACCATCATGAAATGACTTGCAAGATAAGAAGGCCTTTGGACAGCTTTGCTATCCAGAAGAGAAATGGCATCCCACCTCTAGAATGGAGATTTAGAGCCATCATTGTTGTTGTATTTGTTTTTACTAACTTTTTATTTCCAACTACATTATCATAATGCTAATAGAATAACTAAAACTCTCAAGAAAGTAAGTCACTTCACATGAAGTAGGGGTTCCCTCACCTGAAAAATGAGGGGGTGTGGACCAGATGATCTCTAAGATTTCTTCTAGCAAATACTATTCCATATCTTCTCTTCCCTGCAGACTTGGAGGCGGGTGGACGGGCAGGGGGCAAACCCAGTGGATTCTTACACTGTTAGTGGTACGCTGGAATGACTCCACAAGAATCAACTGGAGAGTGTGTTAACTAAAAAAATACAAGTTCCCAAGGCCCGCTCCTGAAGATTCTAATTTAGGAAATCAGGCATGAGGTCCAGTATCTATATTTAAAAAAAAAAAAAAACACCTCCACAAGTGATTTTGATGAGCAACGAAGTTTAGAAACCACTGGATTTTTATGACAATCAACAATAATAACCAAAACGCAGGTTAAAATAATCATTTTGAATATCAAAGAGGAAAAATAATATTAACCTATTTCAATAGATTTAGTAGATATTTAGGGCACAAGACCACAAAAGATGACTTTTACCAGAGATGCCATCAAAAACCAAGAGGCTCTCCAAAGCGTGTGTTCACTAAATATTCATTAAAATGTTAAGTGTCAGCAAGCACAAAGGGCAGAGCCATAGGACCCCAGGTATACAGCTTAGACTAGGAACCAGAGGTTAGCAAGAATTCCAATATTTATGAGTAACTAACATACCTCTTTAGCTGATGTTCCAAACTAAGGCATTTTAGGGTAATTAAGGATGTCTTTGCAAGTAAACTATTCCTTCTGGATTAAAAATAATCCAATCAATACTTCCCTATTCCAAAAAAAAAAAAAGCAATACATATTTTATTTCTACTTCCATCATTATTAGAAAATCTCTTCGTTGAAATTATGAAGTTTGAAGCATAAAGCATGAAGTCACTTGCAAGTCTTTACCTTTACATTAGACATAGCAAATATTCTCAGTTGTCCTGAAAATAATAGAAATTCTTTCATTAATGTAGAAAAAGGATCATTAGAAAACAAGGAACTGAAAACTGCTTTTGAAAAGACAAGTAAAACTTTTTGTTTAAAAATATATTTTCTAGCTTTTATATTCATTGTCATTGCTATATAGTAAATTACAACAAAATTTGGCAACTTAAAACAATACACATTTATAATCTCGAAGTTTCTGTGAACCACAAATCTGGGAGTGGCTTAGCTGGGGTTCTGACTCAGGCTCCCTCATGAGGTTGCAGTCAAGCTGTCGGCCAGGCTGCCATCATCTGGAGGCCTGACTGGGGCTGAAAGATCCACTTTCAAGTTGGCTCACCCACATGCCTGACAAGTTGGCACTGGCTGTTGGTGGAAAGCCCTAATGCCTTGCATGGACCTCTCCATGGCACGGCTTGAATGTCCTCACAACATGGCAGCTGGCTTCTTCAAAAATGGGTGATCCGAAAGAGGACAAGATAGAAGCAGCAAGCTCTTTTATGACCCAGCATTGGTGATCACACTCTGTCATTTCCATAATGTCCTATTGGTTTCATGGGTTAGTCTTATTCAGTCTGAGAAGCAGCTCATAAGGGTGTGAATATGATGAGGCAAGAATCACGGTGGGAGGGGGATGTCATGAAGACCGGCTACCACACTGCTTGAAACTAGCATCAGACTTCAACAAACACTGCATTTCATTGAATCTAAAATATTATTGAATCTGAGACCTATCTTTATTTTATGTAACAATAAGAAAGAAAAAAAAGGCCAGTACTGGGAGACTCTCCAGATAAAGCTGGTCCACCAGAGTCTATGCTTTCAGTGTAGAGTAAATGAGAATAAATCCACTCCACAAAAAGGAACAGCAGAAGACTTGCAAGTCTGAACTTGCACTGAGTGAGTGTGGGGAAAAAATCATTCCCTGGAGAATTTGAACCCAAGCAGGTGGAACCCCCAGACTGAGAAAACTTTAGATAGAACTTAAGATCCCCCTCTTAAGAAACCTGATTTCAATCTAGGTTGAACACGATTGAAGAGACATTTAAATTTTAGAGGATGTTAAAATGTGGGAAAATGTGCACCCTAAAATCAAGAAAATGCAGTAGGTCATATCAGTGAAGATTCAGATAAAATGTACAGAAATAGTTGAGAGTCAGCATTCTTTGGGGCAAGATTACAACAATAGAGTCTTATTTTTGAAAAAAGAACAGAACCTTGGTCCATCTGCCGTGTTCTGTTGGCCAGTACTGTGTCCTTTCTCCCATCAGTTTCTTAGACTCAACTAATTACAACAGCAGAAAATGAAGAAAAGCAGAAAGTTTCTGAGGGGAATCAGTGCAGAATCAGTAGAAATAGAACAGATTTTGAATTAGACCCATTTAAGTCCAGGTCTTTATAGCTGTGTGATCTTGAGCAAGTTGCTTTACCTCTCTGGGTCTCTAACCATATGACCTTCAAGTGAGGTCAAGGCAATGACCTACTTGTAGACTTGTAAGAATGAAATATCTCGTGTGTGAAACATCTAGCAAGGTGCTTATTATATTTACTCAACAACGATAGCTATTATTATGATTACCATTTTTCACTTTCTAAGACTACACTCCTTTTTGGAGATTATTTTTTAAAAGGCTCAACCATTGGAAACCTAATACCCAGGGAAGACTGCCTTCCTCCTGCCGCTCATTCAATAACAAGTGCAAATATCGATGGAGTCCTAAGTCTTAAGTGAACATGGGTCCTGGGCTCGAGGGTTGTTCCAGCTGCACCAGCGAGGCAGCCCTGTCTTCCTCCCAAGGAGATGGAAAGAGAATGGAACTGGTCCTCAGGGAGGCCTTCCTCAAATCATCACCAAGAGGAGTCCCATTGTCTCCATCTCGGAGGAGTCAGGCACCCCTCACTGATGGGAGATTTGGAGCGAATGGCTCTGCATTTACTAAGTATCTTCTAACTTCCAGGCTCTGAACCAGGTTGCAGGGACACAGAGAATAATAGATGGCCAGTGCCCTGCAGAGGCTGTTAGTCCCGTGGAGGAAAGAACAGGGAGAATGAATCATGACAGCCAAGTGGACAGTCCCACGAGAGCATAGGTGGAGGTTGTGGGAGCACCGAGGGGACACATCGACTCTGCCTGGGGAGGTCGGGGCAGGCTTCACGGAGGAGGTGATGCTTGGTGAGCCTTAAAGGATGAGCAGTGTTTTGCCAGACGGATAGTATTGAGTGTCCTGGGTGTTCAACATATGACCTCAATTTATTTTTTCCCTTCCCAAGTGTGGAATCAATTGAGAAATAAGACACAAGAGATAGACAGATGGAAGTCAAAATGTCAGCTTTATTGTTGAGAAAGCCAGCTGGAGAACACGGCTTCAGACCAGTAGTGAAAAGAGCACGCCCGCCAAAAAAGAGTAACTTTACCGCAGAGAAATCCGAGAAACACTACCTCGGCCAGGTGATCAGGCAGAAACCATGTTGACAGCAAGGACCCTTGATATGATGATATGATGGGAATAGCACTTACCTCCATAGTCATTTTCCCGAAAACCCATAACCCCAGTGTAATCATGAGGAAAACTTCAGCTGAGGGACTTTGTGCAAAATATCTGACCAGCGCTTTCCAAAACTGTCAAGGTCACTAAAAAACAGGGAAAACCTAAGGAGCCCAAGGGCATATGACAACAAAATACAATGTGGTGTCCTGGATGGGATCGTGGAACAGAAAAAAACATTAGGTGAAGCCTAAGGAAATCTAAATAAACTGTGGACTTTAGTTAAGAACAATGTATCAGTTTTGGTTCACTGATTGTAACAAAGGTATCTTCCTAGTGTAGATGTTAATAATGGGGAGAACCAAGCATTGGGTATACAGACCTCTCTACATCATCTTCTCAAATTTTCTGTAAATTTAAAACTATTCTTAAAAATAAAGTATCAAAAAGAAAAATAATGGGGGCATGCCAAGACACCCCAGCCCTCCATCCAAGTGCGGACAGTGGGGCGGCCACTTGGGAACTTCAGAGCAGCCCCCCGACCCAGCCCTGCTGCCCAGGACAGTAAGGAGAGGAAACTGAATTCCCAGGGCTTGAAGGCATTTCATTGATTGGCCCCACCCAACCATGGGCCACTGCTGGGACCCCCAATCAGGTCACTAAGGTGGCCTCTATGGAGGGTCAGAGAAAGGTTGCAAGGGCCAGATGTGTTTCCAGAGAGACTCCAAGGCAAAGCATCAGCACATGGAGTCTGGAGCTCGGCTGTCTGAACTCAAAGCCTGGATTTGCCACTTTCTACCTGTGTGGCCTTGGCGGGCCATTTAACCTCTCTTGAGTTCTGGTTTTATGTCCTGTGAGATGGAGATGGTAATAATACCTACCTCCATGGGCTGGGAGAGGATTAAATTAGACACTACGAGCAAAGTGGCTAGAACAGTGCCTGGTACACGGTAAGTGCTCAAAGGGTGTAAGCTGTCATTATTACTATCACAGAAACAGGAAACTAGGAAAGAGGAGCCCTCTCTGACCTAGAAGTCAGCGTGGGAGAGGACCCTGGGGGCCCAGCAAGCAGCCCCTGCACAGGCAGGGAGTGGTGCATGACACGGCTGTGGCTGCCAAGCAGGTGACATGCAGGACGTTGGGCAGGATCAGACAGGAGCAGAGATAGGCTCAGCCTCAAAGCCAAGGAATGCCAGGACTCTGAACATTTCTAGGAAGAGATGGCACTTTAAAGCTGTGGCAGGCAGACTTTTTCTTAAAGGGCCAGGTAGTAAATAGTCTAGGCTTTATGGGCTAAGAGGCAAAATCAAGGATATTATGTATCTCTGCTATAGAACCATAAACACATGCTGACTGTTAGTTGAGTGTCGTGCAGTTGCATAGTGTAATTCCACCCCATCTCAATTGCCACCACCCTGGCTCTACTTTAGTATAATCAGAGGCTTAAAAATGAAAACAACCAAGGTAAATAGTGGGATTCTTTCATTTACAGTTGTTAGCAAAATCATCCTTGGCAACTACTGGATTGGAACCCACTGCTTCAGATTCAGTCACTTCTCCTACTCTCTTGTCCTCTGTAGTTTGGTGTCTTTGGAAGAGCTGGTAATAAAAATAAAATGAACATCCTAGTTTGCAGTCGGGTAGCATTCCAAACGCCATCGAGTGACAGCTGCATCCCTGAGACTCTTAGTGCACTGAGCAGCGGAGCAAAGCCACGAGGGCATCATGCAGGCTCTTGGAATTTCTCTGCATAAAGCAGCCACAGACGCCAGACAGATGAAGGGGTATGGCTGTGTGCCAATAAAACTTTATTTATGAACATTGAATTTCATATAATTTTTACATGTCACAAAACGTCATTCTTCTCTTGATTTTTTCCCCAGCCATTTAAAAATGGAAAAACTATTCTCTATTCTTTTTGCTTGAGGAAGATTGACCCTGAGCTAACATCTGTGCCAATCTTCTTCCATATTTTTTTTATATAGAGGTCACCACCACAGCATGGCTGATGAGTGATGTTGGTCTGTGCCAGGGATCTGAACCTGCTAACCCCAGGGTGCCAAAGCAGAGCATGCTGAATTTAACCACTACATCATGGGGCCAGCCCCTAGAAAAACTATCCTTAGCTCTAGAACCCTACCAAACCAGACAGCAGGCTGGATTCGGCTCCCAGGCCATAGTTTGCTCTCTCCTGTTTTAAAGGATGGTTCTAAATAAACACTTAATCCTAACAAGTCATTAGCAAACTAGACACCTGGAGCCTCTTCTCTCCATTTTCTAGGGCTGATGGTAAAGCCCCTCTGCATGGGGAAGTAGCCCCATTCTTCTGACTCATCTGTTTTCCCCATGTGCTTTGCAGCATCTTACCTCTCCTCCCAGAGGAGTTGCTATCTCAAATGGCAGGAGGATGAAACTCAGAAAAACCCGTCACTCTACACCGATGTGATTCTGGGCTCCTGCCACCATTGAGAAAAAGCTCCTTTTAGCCCCCTGACTGTTGCCAGAACTTAGTGAACTCAATTCAGTTGCTATAACGCATTTCTACAGCACTTCTTGGCTCTGCAAGGTGCCACGCTATATGGAAGCTCTTAGCTCCCAGCCACACGGAAAGGGACTAAACTGTGCTTGAGGAGAGTTGCACGTAATCAAATAAGGATATAATACAGCAGAGTTGTGCCATGCCACGACTAAAATCCTCTTTGATTTTGTAACCCAGTGGTTTGTATATTGAAGCAGGAGTGTTGAAATGAGTAACAACAACCACAGGTGCTGCCATTCACAAGTTGCTGCAGAATGAGGACTAGGCACTGATGGAAAGAGAGAGCAAAGAAAACGAGAAAGGAGAGCACACTCCTTAATCAGCACTGAGCCTCACAGCTGGCCAGGGGGGAGGGGTCAGCTCCTTTTACAGGGAAGGAGATGAGGCCACAAAGGCCAGTGGTTCATCCAAGGTCGCTCGGTTAGGTAGTGGTACAGCGAAGCCTGGACCTCAGCATCCCAGGCTGGGCAGTGCACGTGGGACAGGGACTTCTCTGATCAAGCTGGCTGGAACCACAGTTTCTATCAGTTCACACTGGCCGTCTCGTGTTCCTCCACCTAAGGAAGAGGACATTAGATTGGATGCCCATTATCCATTTTTGTCCGGTGTGAATATCAGCCCCCTTTTTACTCTCAACAGTGTCTGGCTAGACATAAATTACATGGTCACCCTAGTATTTCGCCTGTTAAAGGGGGTGAAGAAGCTAAGGTGCTGGACGTGACTGCCAGTGTCTGCCAGGCCTCAGGGACAAAGAAGAGGGACAGTGTTCCTGGACCAGCTTTAAGGCCCGGATGGGATGGTCTGAAGCAGGCGCTCATCGCATTCTTGCTTTCTTCACCTAGTTCTCAGTTTAGCTATCGATCAAGGACAAAGAGGTTTTTGTCCTTTATACTCTGCAGTCATTTTCTTCGCACACACAAGGCTGGTCGCTTGTCCCAGCCCCAGCAGCTCAAGAGCGGGGGGCCAGGTGCAGACCCCGCCTCTAAGAAGAGCCCCGGGCCCTCCAGACAAGAGGTGTTTCAATGGTGTTGAAAAATAATACCTAAGGGGCTGGCCCCGTGGCCGAGTAGTTAGGTTCGCGCGCTCTGCTGTAGGCAGCCCAGTGTTTCGTTGGTTCGAATCCTGGGTGCGGACATGGCACTGCTCATCAAGCCACACTGAGGCGGCATCCACATGCCACAACTGGAAGGACTCTCAACGAAGAATATACAACTGTGTACCGGGGGTCAGAAGGGAGCTGGAGGTCAACGTCAAACGGTCCCGAGAAACGTGTGACTCTAAGCATCCTGACATTCAGGTCATAAAGGGAGGAGAAAAGGGAGGACAGAATTGTGTGTTTTTTTAAAGATTGGCACCCGAGCTAACATCTCTTGCCAATATTCTTTTCTTTCTTCTTCTTCTTCTTCTTCTTCTCCCCAAAGCCCCTGAGTACATAGTTGTATATTTTAGTTGTGTGTCCTTCTGGTTGTGCTATGTGGGACACCACCTCAGTATGGCCTGATGAGTGGTGCCACGTCCACACCCAGGATCCAAACTAGCAAAACCCTGGGCTGCTGAAGCAGAGCGCACAAACTCAACCACTCGGCCACAGGGGTGGGCCCTGGAGTTTTGAGCAGGTTTCCTAAAGGGTAACCTGAGGAGCCCCTGGGTGGTGGACAAAATGCAGATTCCTGCTCTCCACCCCGGAATCTGAGATCAAGGTCGGAGGCTGCCCCTGTAAAGAAGACCCCAGGCGATCCCAAGACACACCACGGGCTGGGGAGAAACTGATTGAGAAACAGGTTTCAATAAATATACTCTGACCGTTCTTCTCTCTTCATACCTGTTACACTGCCTCATGGTTGCTTAACAGCCTTTTCCTAGAACTGGAGGTGAAATCTCTGAAGATGGGTTTTGATTAATGACACAAAGAATCAATCAGTCAATCAATCAATCAAAGAGGGGCAAAGGGAGAAATCAGTCCTGTGAACATCAGTCTCTAGAACAATTTCCAGCTGCTCTATAGGGAACACCCTCTCCTTTCTCCTCCCCGGATGAGGCAGCGTCACTGGGCTCATAATTCAGAACGTTCCCCTGGTGTCCTGGTGGGTGACAGGTCTGATCTCTGGGTGGCCTCACTTCTTCCTGTTCATTTGCTCCACTGTGCCATCAAATATCTCTTTCTATGCATGCCAGGATGTGAAAAAGCTTGGGAAGCTCCGAAATTATTCCACCGCAAACGTACTTGTTAGCCTTCTAACAATTCTGCGCCCAAGTCTAACGTGTGTGTGTGTGTGTGTGTGCGCGCGCGCGTGTGTGTGGCACAGGGTTTCCTCACCACCAACAAGCAATTCTCGGACACCAGTGGGGTGCCCTAGAATTCAACTCAATTCTGACATTATCTACCCAGAGAGACCATCAGATCCCACAGGTTAAGGGCTCAGTCCTACAAGACTGCCTTCCACCCCCACTTCAGGTGCCAATCACAAGCCCAGTTTGTCACTTGTGCTTCTGACTGACCAGCTATAGATTGGAGGTTCGGACGACCCCCTCCTTAGGTTCGATTCATTTGCTAGAGCAGCTCACAGAACTCAGAGAAACGTTTTACTTACTAGATGACCGGTTTGTTACAAAAGGATATAACCTGGGAACGGTCAGATGGAAAAGATGCCTAGGGGCAAGACGTGGGGAAAGGGCATAGAGCTTCCACGCCCTCTCTGGGCTTGCCATTCTCCCCCCATCTCCACGCGCCCATCCACCCGGAAGCTCCGGGACCCCTGTCCTTTTGGATTTTATGGAGGTTTCATTACATAGTCACGATCGATTAAATCATTGGCCATTGGTCATTGACTCAACCTCCCGCCATCTCCGCTCCCTGGAAATCAGCAGGTGGGAATGAAAGTCCCAACCATCTAATCACCTGGTTGATTTCTCTGGTAAACAGCCCCCATTCTGAGGGGCCCTAAGGGCTTTCCAAAAGTCACCTTGTTAACGTAACAAATGTTATGAGCTTTATCGCTCTCATCACTTAGGAAATTCCAAGGGTTTTAGAAGCTCTATGTCAGGAAAGGGATGACAACCAAATATATATTTCTTATTATAAACCCCAATATCACACCTTCTCTTTGACTGGTTGATTTTCGGGAGAAGGCGTTTCGGTTTCCTTGTTATGGAGTGGGACAAGGATGCAACGTTGTCGTATCCACGTGTTCTTTGTCAAAGTCCAGAAATCAGTAGAGGACTGGTTTATCACCAGGGACAGATGGAAGGCTGAGCTACTCCTCTGCATCTTCCCTTCAGAAAATGCTGAAGCTAACAAATGGGACTACACAAGACTAAAAATCTTCTGTGCGGCAAAGGGAACCATGAACAAAACGGAAAGACAACCCACCAACTGGGAGAAAATACTAGCAAATCACTTATCAGACAAGGGGTTGATCTCCGAAATATATAAAGAACTTATACGACTCAAGAAAAAACCCAAACAACCCAATCGAACAATGGGCAAAGGATATGAACAGACATTTTTCCAAGGAAGATATACAGATGGCCAACAGGCACACGAAAAGATGTTCAATATCACTAATCTTAGAGAAATGCAAACCAAAACTACAATGTGACATCATCTTACACCAGTCAGAATGGTTATAATTACCAAGACAAAAAACAGCAAATGTTGGAGAGGATGTGGAGAAAAGGAATGCTCATACACTGCTGGTGGGAATGCAAACTGGTGCAGCCACCATGGAAAACAGTATGGATATTTCTCAAAACATTAAAAATAGAAATACCATATGACCCTGCTATCTCAGTACTGGGTATCTATCCAAAGAACTTGAAATCAATGATCCAAAGAGTTTTATGCACCCCTATGTTCATTGCAGCATTATTCACAACAGCCGAGATGTGGAAGTAAACCAAGTGCCCATCTACAGATAACTGGATCAAGAAGACATGGTATATATACAATGGAATACTACTCAGCCATAAAAAAGACAAAATTGTCCCATTTGCAACAACATGGATGGAACTTGAGGATACAATGTTAGGCAAAATAAGCCAGAGAGAGAAAGACAAATACTGCATGATTTCCCTCATAAGTGGAAGATAAACAAACACATGGATAAAGAGAACAGATTAGAGGTTATCAGCGGGGAAGGAGGTTGGGGGGTAGGTGAAAGGGGTAAAGGAGCACATATGTGATGGATAAAAATTAGGCTACTTGGAGTGAGCACAACGAAGTGTATTCAGAAATTGATAATAATGTACATCTGAAATTACACAATATTATAAACCATTATAATCCCAATAAAATTGCTTGGAAAAAAAAGAGAAAGATGAAGCTCAGAGTGCTAATCTGACCCAAAACCCTCTGATCTCAGGCTCCTCTCCTCTCCCCGGCTTTCTTTCTTGCCCAGTTAACTTCTCCCAACCCTGGCCGTGTTTTCTGGATGCTTCTGCTCCGTCAGCAGTAAAAAGGAGCAGCGTGGGTGGAACCAGCAGAGGGAAGGAGAGTAAAGGAGAATGGAAAGTGCTGAGCTGACTGCCATCCGCCGGGTGCATTTGACCTGAAGTGAAAGATCCAGGAGAGCGGTTCATTTCAGACCTTTCGTGTCGCCGCAAACCACTCGAGGAGAGAGGAAGGACGTGGTTTTCCCCCCGAGAGAATCATTTTCAGACCGATTTGCCCTTTTAAGCTACCCGAGTGTGACCCCAGAAGCTGTGTGAAGCTGTATTTAACCTCAACCCCAAAGTGGACCTCAGCTGCCGTGAGGGTTGGTTGTCTGCTGTGGGAACGGAATTGGCCACCCTCACCCACAACAGGGTCCAACTACGCCAGACCCGCTGGGCGCCCTCTGAAGAAGAATTTTTGGTGTCTGTGATGCCAGACACTTCTTTTTCAGAGCGAGGGCTACAGCAGGCTAGACAGACATGCCCCGGCCTGTTGTTTGCACGTGGGACAGAGAAGGAAAGCCATATGCTAACTCTTTGTGAGCTTAAGCACCAGAGTCAGAGCATATGTCAATGGAGTGATGGAGATGCTGCCCCTTGAGCACAGCCTTTGTCTACACGCTTTTCCTAGAACAAAAAGCCCTTCCTAAATCAATGCACTCCCTCACAACCCCAGACGCCAGCCAGCCCCTTGGGGACCATACCAGGCGGTTCCTTTGTTGTCTGAAGAAGGTTCTGGGCCTTTCTTCATATCTTCTAGATAGGGAAGACCAAATGTTATCTATCACCATGGGTGATAGCCTAAGAAAATGGGCTGTAAACCCATTAAAAAGTTAAAAAACCACACCAGTTTTTTAAGTTAAAAAAAAGAATTTTCTGACAGAGTGATGGACATTGCAATGGAAAGTGGTGACGTCTCCCTGGCTGTGTTTCTACAAGAGAAAAGACCCACATCTACATGATCAAGACTTGACTCAGGTGTAGAGGTGTACAGACTGACTTGTTCTCTTGGTTTGCTTTTAACATCCTCTGACTTTGAGAAAAAAGATGAAAAGAAGGAAAAGTACCAAAATATAACAGTACGTGGTACAATTATGGGTTAATTTTCCCCTTCTTCCTATTGGATGTATTTTCCAATGCTCTAGGATAAGTGTTTATTACCTTTACAATCGGAATGAAAGAGAGACAGCGTCTTGGCACCGGGGCAGCTGTGGGCTACACTATGCAAATGAGCTAACTCAGTGCAGATGCTGCGTTAGGGGTGGGGGAAGGCAGGCATGGCGACACCGTTTCCATGAATCATGCAGTTGGAATCCAGCATCAAGAAGTCTTCTCTCCCTCAGGAACCTGCCTAACCCCATCCGGCCCTGGAGCCAGATTTGGAAGCAGAGACTGGTGAGGCATCAACCAGCCACACTTATAAAACCAGCTAAAAGTAGGCTTCCAGAAACCTCCTTCTGAGTTTGAGAACTTCAACTTTAATGAGAGTTACCATCAACGATCCCGTCTTAACTAAGGAGTCTGGGAGCAAAATTTGAAGGGAAAGAAAGGGAGATGAATGGCCTGCCTCTGGACCGTCTGCTTCTGTGTCCCTGGCCCAGACAAGAGGCCATTGTCAGGAAGTCTCTTGGGGTTTGCCCCAGCCTGGTTTAGCAGATCATTCCTCCAGACGTTGGTTGCCTGGAGCACAAATTGGGGGCAAGGGCACAGTAAGTGTTTGGTAGGTAAGTTTTTAGTTAGATCTATTAAATCATTGTGCTTAAAATAGGACGCTAATGAGAACTTTCCCTGCTGCCAGCTCGCAGCATTGATCTTTAACAGCACACGCTGGACAAAGGAATATTCAGGAACCCACTCAGTGCAGCAGAGATGGTAGCTCGGTAGCTATTTATCTACTCTAACCTTCTCCTAGGGGCTTTCATCGATTGCAGTGACTTTGAAAAGATTGAAAACAGAATTCCCCAGACGCTTTGCAACTCGGGATTCCTACATGATTGAGATTTCCTGCTCAAATGCACTCATGCAGCCTTCAGTTAGGACCCAAGTTCCGTGGGGAGGGAGCCTCACAGGCACAGTTTGGTTCTGTGGATCACAGCTGGGACAGCGTGTCCCTAGAACCAGCATTTGCAATGGCCCCTTCCTGATCCTTGGGGCGTGTCTAAGGGGTAGGACCATGGAGCCGTGCCGCCAGTACCACAGTTTGCTGACTCCCAGGATTCTGAAGTCCCCTTGGCAAGTCTGTCCTGCGGTCGTGTACTCCTGAGAGTCATTCCTGGGGTCTGAGCTTAGAATCCCATTCCTTTAGCCCTTCCAACAATTTTGTAAGTAGCTGATGCTCTGTAATAAACCCTTTTCTGCTTAAAATAACTACAGTGGACTCTGTTATCTGCAACTGAACCCTGATTCTGCAAAGATGTCCTGAATGCCCACTGTGTGCCAGGCCCTGTGCTACCCAATGAGAGTATGACATCAAGTCATCAGTACCGAGCACCTCCTCTGTGCCACGGGTCGCTCTAATATCCTTTCCCTTCAGGACCTCATTGATGATAATTACATCTGCGTAAACATAAAAATAATTACGATCAGTTAGTACTATAACAGTTTACCTGGGAGCAAACTGAGGTTTGGAAGGCTTTGCAATGTTTATTTAACCTACTCATCCTCCACATCTCCTGATATAGAGTAGTACATTTGACCATGAAATGGTGTTGTCAGCAGCTGACCTGAATAAACCTGAGCATGGATAAAAAACCGGCACATGGAGATGGACCGCTCTTAAATGAATCCAGGATGTTTTAACTTAGAACCCGAGGGCCCTTGCTTCTCACGCTGAGAGTCTATTCACGCCACCGTGATTCATCCCCAGGGACTCTTCCTCGACATCATTTATTCATCCAGATGCTCCCAAGAGAGAAATTACTCCCTTAATGTCTGGCACTAGGGGAAGGCATCGTAACTCTCTGATGCTACTGGAGGCTCATCCATCACGTGTTGCCCATCGTTGACCTTTGGAGCAGAAGGATGTTGCAGAGTTGTATCCATGCACCAAGGGTGAAGTGGGACCCACCCCCAGAGCCCTGCCTACCAGCCCCCTTCAGACCTCCCGCAAGCCCCTCCTTACACAGCGCTGACACTTCCCCAGGGGGATTCTCACAGCCACCCCAGGCAGAAATTTTCCCTCGTTTGTCTAATGACAAGAAGAAACAAGCAACAATAAAACCCAGGCCCAGATAGAGTTCACACCTTAGCCGAGGTCACATGATGGATTCCAAATCCTCAGACTCTTCAATGGCTCCCCATTTGGATAGATTCAAACTGCAGAGCATGCGTGTGAAGCCGTTTGTGACCTTACTGCCCGGCTTCACCCCTCCTCGCCTCCTGCTGCAGCCTCCAACCCTGCTGGACTCACTGACGGCCTGGTCTCACGGTGCCTGTTCTCAGCCAGATGCTCGAGTCGTGCCGTTACCTCTGCTAGAACTTCCTTCTCCAACTTCCGGCCCCACCATCTCCTACGCCTCCTCTTGGCTCATTCCCACTCATCCTTCAGGTCCCAGCATCTCATCCATTCCATCAGTTAGTCATTCCACAGGTATTCTGCTAGTACTTACCTTACATGTGGCTACAGCAGGCATTGAAGATCCAGCAATGAACAAGCAGACTTGGTCTCCGCCCATCCAGAGTTCACGGCCTAGTGACGGGACACAGTTAAATAGGCAGTGATAAGATGCTGCAACAGACTGTGGCAGTATGAGAACTGAGTGTGTATTCAGGGTTCTCCAGAGAAAAAGAACCAACAGGCAATAGAAGGGGGGTGTGTGTGTGTATACACATATTTAGACATTTAGGTTATGTATATATATAGATTTATTATGAGTAATTAGCTCATGTAATTACAGAGGTGGGCAAGTCCTAAGATCTGCAGGGTAAGTTGGCAAGCTGGACTCAGGAGAGCCAATGGTTTAGTTCTAGTCCAAAGACAGGAAAAGAGCCAATGCTCCAGTCCAAAGGTAGTCAGGCAAGAAGAATTCTCCCTTACTTGGGGGCAGGTCAGCATTTTGGTTCTATTCAGGCCTTCAACTGATTGGATGAGGCCCACCCACATTAGGGAGAGCAATCTGCTTTATTCAATCTACCCATTTAAATGTTCATCCCATCTGGAAAAACCCTCACAGAAACACCCTGAATAATTTTTGACCTAATATCTGGGCACCCCATGGCCCAGCCAAGTTGACACATAAAATTAACCATCACAGGATGCCATGGGGACACATAGCTAGAATCCCCAACCAGGAAGTGCCTCCATGATCCTCCCCAAGACTCCAGTCAGTGGCCTTTCTCTCTGTCCCCATAGCCCTCATCACAGTCTCCATCATGTCGTAATTTCTGTTGGCTCGCTGGTCTCTCCCACTAGACTGTAAACTCCTCAGTGTCTTCATAGTGTTGTTAGGAACTTTCTCTGAAGTCAGAGCAGCTAGGTGGCCTTCCTGGCCCTCCTGCTTTTGGCTGTATGTTTGAGCAAGTTTCTTCACAGCCCTGAGCCTCAGTTTTCTTATCTATAGACAGGGTTAGTAATAGCAGCCAGCGGCCTCATGGGAATATTGTGAGGATTAAATGAAGTAACACATGAGAAGAACTTAGAAAATGGTAACTACTACTCTCATTCACTGTTGAACTGGGGCACCCAGCACCCCTTCCAGACCACGACAGGCTCCCGATTAGACTTGCTCAGCACCACCCTGACTCCCGTTTCCTGTGCTGCCAGCACCGAGTCTGTGCCCAAGAACGTCTCAGGGACTCGTTCTTCCAGTGCTCCGAGAGTTGGGGTTCTAGGTATGTGTCCCCATGGCCCCCTGTGATGGCTAATTTTATGTGTAAACCTGGTGGGCCATGGGGTGAAGCGGGTTCTTCCAGAGCCCTGCTGGTGTACACAGCTCCCTCCAGACATGCACAGTGGGAAGGGAAAGTGTCTGATCTTGTCTGAAAGAAAGTGACGACAAGATGGACAGGTATTTGTGGAAGCTGTGGAGAGCCTGGAGCGGCTGGACCAAGAACGCTTCCTAACAGGTGACGAATGTGTTGTCCTTAGTGACCAGCACGGTCCAGCTCTATCTCCAGTTAATAGCAAGACTGCTTTCAACCAAGCAATTGACTTTTGGCCAATGACTTTTCAAAAGGCAGAGACCTCAGAACAAGGCCTTATCGAGCATTTGATTTCTATTCCAGGAGAAGCGGTACCCAGCGGAATGTGTCAACATTGGGCACTTTGAGCTTTTCCCACCATTAAAGATCTTCCTGTCTTTCTGAGAGCTTTGGGACCAGTTCCTTGCATGGTCTGAACTCGGTGGTGTACAGACCTGACAGGTTTTACTGTTCTCTTATGAGGTCCTCCATCTGTGGCCGTGGAATGAGCCTGGAACGGGGTCTCCACTCAGGCCCAGCGTTTCACTGCTCTGTGTATCTCACTGACCACACCTGTGAAGACGAGAAGACCACCTTCCCTATATACTTCAGGGTGACCTCTTGTGATATGATACCTATATCAACCAGGTGATACTTGTGCAAACACGTGGGAGAGTGAGCAGCATTACACACACGCAGGGCGACAGCATGGTGGGGGAGGAATTAAGCCTGAAGGCCTTGCACAACCAAAACAATTTTTCATGTGGGAATAAAGGTAGAGTGGGAGAAATAACTTCTCAAAATACATAAATCAACAATCCTGGGATAATGCTTTTTAAAAATTATCTAGCATTATCTTTAGTATTTCAGCGAGTTCTCTCTCTTCTGAAGTGAATGGTGTCGTGTATAGTGGTGTTTGGCCTTTATCACAGCATTTTATTTCTAATTTTCATTCCAATCCATCTTTCAGCACTAGCACCACCAATTAAGTGCTGTGTCTGGGACTCACTTCATTAATCTCCCTGTCCACACAACAGAGGCCACATGGCTGGATCCACTGAGTTTCTCTGGGAGCCTCCTGATGACTTCCTGCTCGCTCCTCCCCCGTGCATTAACATCAGCAGCAGCAGCAGCAGCAGCAGCAGCAGCAGCATCTCAGATGTTCAGGCAGCAGCCTCCACCCACCCCCTTCTCTTTACGCATCTTTAGCAAAGCCAAATGACAGCACGCCTGTAGGGCCACAGACACTCAGCATTCCCCTGCTCTTCCAGGAGGCCGGGTTTCATCCAGGCCAACAAATTAATTCTGAGAACAAAATGGTTTCTTCTCAGATCCAGTGGAGCCCACTCCTTCCTCTAATATTATGCTTCTAACTCAACAAGTGTCCAGTGTGACTGGCCTGAGCTTGTTCGAAGCCCCGTTGTCCATGGTCTGAGATTTCCCCATTTTCTCAAAGCTCCTCACCATACATCCTTATTACAAATATTGATTCCATACTCACCCCCTCAAGACTTGTCATACTTTTCTTTTGCATTTTCAAGACTGGTCTGTGTTAACATTTTCTTTGTCTTCCAGGATTATCTCCATTCCCCATAGGTTTTCCCCCGAGATAATGATAAAAATCCAAAGTGTTAATTACCATGTACATTAAATGCGCCAGGTAATTCCACCGCATTGACGGCTCTGTGTCCAGTGAGCAGTGTCTGTCCCGTTTGTCCCCGTAATGGCATCCGCTCTGGAGCCCCAGTTCTAGAGGGAGGAAGCAGTTCTCACTTCGTACCGCCTGCCGGGGCCACACACAGGTTTCTGGAAGTGGAATGAGCCTCATTCTCTAAGAATTTTATAGCGGAAGAGTGACTCTGACACTTGGCTTCTCAAATGTAATTGACAAACATCTGATTTTAAGTAAGAAGTTCCATAGTACAAAGAAACAGTAAAACATTTGTGCAAGCAACAGCGTGTCAAAAAAGAAGGAAGGGAGAGAGGCTGGCCCCGTGGTCGAGTGGTTGGTTTCGCGCGCTCTCCTGCAGGTGGCCCAGTGTTTCGTTGGTTCGAATCCTGGGCGGGGACATGGCGCTGCTCATCAAGCCACGCTGGGATGGCATCCCACATGCCACAACTGGAGGGACCTTCAACGAAGAATATACGGCTATGTACTGGGGGGCTTTGAGGAGAAAAAGGGAAAAAAAATAAAATCTTTAAAAAAAATTTTAAAAATTTAAAAAATTAAAAAAAATTAAAAAAAAAAGAAGGAAGGGAGAGAGGGAGGCAGGGAGGGAGGAAGGAAGTCATCATGGACTACGAGGCAGAAAGGGGAGGTGACAGATTTTGTGGCTCTCCAAAATCACCCAGGAGCACTTGACAATCCTAGTGGGCTTAGAGACACGGACAGCCTCATCCCCAGCAGTACTCACAGCAGGGCGAGGGCGTCGTGCCTGTCGGCCCAATCCCATCAGCACACTCTGTCTGGATCCCGAGTTAAGAGTGGTTTTTACGTTTTTATAGGGTTCTGAGGAAGGCGGCAGGGGAGGGGAGTGATGGAGCCTGTCAAAAGCTTTGTGGCCCACAGAGTTTAAAATATTTATGGTCCAGCTCTTTACAGGAAAAGTTTGCGCTGGAGTTTCCCAAACTTGCCTGATCATCTTAAGACTCACCTGTGGAGACTGTCACACACACAGAATCTTTCTTGTGGCTAGTCCCTTGGAGCCTTGTTTGTCATCACTAAAAGTCAGGGCTGGCCCAAACGTCCATCCACGAGAGAACGGACAGCTCCCTTAGAAGAAATGAAGTGGCCACAGTTATTAGCACAGGAAATTCTCACATGTAAAAAGCATCTTGCATACAAATACATAGAGTATTATACAACATATAGGAACTTTTTAATGTCGTATTGCTTATGGATCTTATCTAAGTAGTAAAAGTATAAAGACATGCATGGGAAGGATCAATATCAAATTCAGTTTCATAGTTACCTCTACAAAGGGAGAAGAATGGATCGGCGAGGGGTACAAAGAGCTCGTCAATTTTATCTGCAGTGTTTTCTTTCTTTCTTTTTTGCTGGGAAAGATTGGCCCTGAGCTAACACTAGTTGCCAATCTTCCGTTCTTTCTTTTTTTTTTCTCCCCAAAGCCCCAGTACACAGTTGTATATTCTAGTTGTAAGTCCCTGTAGTTCTTCTACGTGAGCCACTGCCCCAGCGTGGTACTGACGGACGAGTGGTGTGGTTCCTCACACGGGAACCGAACCTGGGCACCCCCAAGCAGAGCGCACCCAACTTTAACTGCTAGGCCATCAAGGCTGGCTCTACAATGTTTTATTTCTTAAGCTTAATGACAAGAAAATAAACAGATAGATGATAGATTGATAAAGATATAGATAAATATAGGTATTTCAATATTATTTCCTAGATTTTCCTGTACCTTAGAAACTTTTTATTATAATGATTTTTAAAAAATTACGGCTGAGTAATACACCGCTCTTAATAGATATTCCAGGAAACTGAAGTCTTTAAGGGTTAATATGTGGATCACATGAAAGAAATTCTGCATTTTCTGGTCGTTTTTTAAAAGATTTATCAAGTAATGAAGATTAAAAGTATCAGCCGGCTTTTCTAATCATTTAAGGGATGTGTGAGCATGGTCTACACTTGATTAAGGAGGCCCCTCCACCTCTTCTCTGAGAAGTCCTTTCATCCTTTGGTTTTTCTGGCTACAGGAGAGAACATCGCTTCCATAAGCTTCTCTCTGGAAGCAGCAGGAAATGCTGGTCAACATCTTTACTAAAATACAATGGACAGGTGGGGGCGGATTGGGGCAGAGCCAGGAGTGATGGCCTGTGGGAAATGATAGGCAGGGGGTGGGGGTTTAAGAGACAGAGCGGGTCCTGCCCTGAGCTGGGCTCACGACAAAGACACCCTGGGAAAGGAAAAGGATGCAGCTAAGGCAGAAGGGGAAGAAATTGTATAGATGATGCTTCCAGAAAGAATCAAACAGATTGGAGCTGCCAGAGAACGAGAGACCTGCAAAGAAAACCTCGAGGCCAGGAGGAAGGACTCTGCTAATTGGAGTGTATAATTGAAGAGGTGAACACAGCTCAGAGCCCCAGGGGGACTGACTGCAGGTTTAATTAAAGATGATCTTCCATAACCTTGTCCTTGATTTAAAAAGCATCAGCCCTGACATATACTGGAAAAAACATGTGTGCCTCATGTGACGGATTCCTCCTTCTCTGAACATTTGATATGGAGGGCCATTCTCCCATCTATAATTTGGCCCACTGGGATGGCTACTGGATTTGGGATTCTTGCTCAACAGCCATCTCCATCCTCCAGCCAAATATGATCCCAAGAGGGAGAAATGATACAAACACATTTCAATATTAAAAAGTAGAAAGTGTAATACACAGACAACAAAGATCAAAATAAAAGTTTTTTCAAATCGTCCAAGCACCTAACTATGGAATTCGAGAACTTGAGAATTCCAGGGTACAGACACTTGTCCCTCATGGGCAGGTGCTCCAGTCTTGCTTCTGGAGACACCTCCTAATTGTGGCCTTGCAGCCTTAAGGTGTGCTGTCAACTCCACTGAACTTCCCCTGGTAGTTTAGCAGAATCAGATGAATGATGGGAGTAGACCCAGAAAGAAGAGGGAGAACCTTAAGGCTAGTGATTATTATTTTTTAAACTGAAAATGAGCAAGAAAATTATTCTAAGTAACTACATGTGGTACCCTCCTAATTATACAATAGTAATAAGATGCTATATGTACGTTGTAGGAGAATAAGACAACTCCTCTGCCCTCTAGGTCCTTCTGACTGGTCTGAGAATTAAATTGACATGAGACAGAATAACAGGAGAAAATCAAACAAAGTTTAATAAAGTGAATACATGGGAGAAACTCAGGAAAACTGAGTAACTCACCAGAATGGCAGAAGCCACTACCTTAAATACCATCTTCAGCTAAAGACAAAGGAGGATGTTGGGGGTAGTGGTTTGGGACTTCAAAGGGGAGGAAGATAAATCACATGGAGATGGAAAAGCAAATGTTTGGTAAAAAAGTGTTTGCTGGGCTGGCTATAGACAAGGGGACCTAAGAGAGAACTTTGATAAAAATGGGCTTACCAAAACCTGCCAGTCTACCACACCTGGAATTATCTATGGTGATCACTCCTTCCCGGGACAGGTCTTCTATCTTAAATTCTTTTAGGCAATTAGGAGAAAGCTCAAAGTTTCTTTCAGAGTCTTCTGTTCTTAAAAATAATCTTGCCAGAGAGACACATTTTGGGGTGGCAAATTCTGGTCCCCCACAATATATATGCTTACATGTACATAAACTCTGATCCTGTTACTTTCCACTTTACAGATAAATAAAGCAAGGAGCAGACACCTAAGGCAGCACAGAAATCCCATAGAGAGTTAACAGCAGAGCTGGGACTAGCGTGCAGGACTGATTCCCAGCCCAATGCTATTGACTGATCAGTTGATTGGCACCTCGTCTTTGCAGTTACTCAAGCTTCCATCTAGTGAGCATACTACCTTGCTTCTGTTGATGTTTACACTGTGCCAGACTTTTTCACATTAATTGTTCTTTTGCTCCTTTCTACCCCATGAGATACGTCAAGGCAAATGTTTTTAATTGTACGGAAAGGGAGACTGAAGCCCAGAGAGAATCACTTGCCCAAGGACACCAGGCTGGGTTGTGACAGATTCAAGTGTTCTTTTCACTCTATCAACCTCCTAGAGCCCACTGGAGGTCCATAGGAAAGTCACAATAAAGACCATACCTTTCTCTACCCACCCCTTGCAAGCTTCAGTCTCATAGACCCTCGGGTACTATTCTGAACTTAACCTTTTTCTACAATATTTGCATTGGGTGAAATGTTCTATGAAGGAAATATGAAGATCAACGAACCAGAATCCCAGACTACTTAATGTTGCACCTAGGGCCTCCCTCAATACATATGTAATTTTGTTATTTTTAATACTGGGAGATGCCCATACTTTGTTTGGGGAGGCCTCTGTCACAAGATGGGAGCCAAAGATCTGATGGCCCCTACTTCCCCAGCCCAGATAACTGTCTAACTTGGAATCTTAGTTCAACCTATAACCACAAGGTATACACAGTTTAGCAGAATGGGCTTTGTAATCAGACTGCCTGCCTCGAAATTGAAATTTTATCATCTGCTGATAGTATGACCTCAGGCTATTTAATCTCTCCAAGCCTCAGTTTCTTCATCTATATAATGGGAATAACAGCAGCCTTATGAGGTGAGTACTGTTTACATCCAAGTGCACAGTACCAGCAATACTGAACCTCTTAGTCTCAAGTTCATTTGCCCAATGAGCAGTAAACCAATCACTGAGACATGGGTGCTTGGAGATGGAGAAAGGTTTATTCAAATTGGCCAAGACAGAAGGCAGGAGGATAGGTTCTCTCAAATTGCCTTCACAAGAGAAGAGACCAGGGGTTTTTTGGAGCTAAGGGGCTTGGCAGGAGAAACAAAGGGGTAATCCACGTTTCCTTCACTCCAGATAAGCCCTTGGGCAGTCTGACTCCTGGTCATCAACTGTGGCTGAGCACTGGTTATCCAGGGATTGTAACTTCCTTGAAGGCATTCTTTTTCTTCTGCAAAACAAGCTTGTAAATCCTTGTGACCCTTGAGTCACCCCTCAGGTTAAACTAGAAAACAGTAAATTGACAAGATTAACCTCTTTTTATCTATGTCTGTGCTGGGAACAAGGTTGAAAGGTAATCACATTCTTATTGAATATTTACAGTAACCCTCAGGAACCTGGCTTCACCAGCACAGTGAGCGCTCAGAGAAAGGTCACTGATGTCGCCATCACTTGCTGGGAAGGGGTTGGTGAGGATGACAGCATCCCTAGGTGAGAGCAGCTGGAGCTTAGAAAGAGTTTCTCTACACAGACAGCATGTAGTCACGTGAACTGGACAGGCAGAAGAAGCATCTGTGCCAATCTTCCTCTATTTTGTATATGGGTCACCACCACAGCATGGCTGATGAGTGGCGTAGGTCTGTGCCCAGGATCTGAACCCGTGAACCCAGGCTGCAGAAGTGGAGCGCACCAAACTTAACCACTTATGCCATGGGGCCAGCGTCATCCACCTTCTTGAGGAGATAATTCCCTCTGACAACTACAGGTAATTTTAAAGCTTTTATGAAGTCTTGGGTGGAACCCCAATGAAACTTCCAAACTCAGCCAGTTCAATATAGGCATCCGAGTACTTAGTCATAAAACATTCTTTCCTAATCCACAACAGACATTAACATTCACTTTCCCAATTACCAATGAGGAACCCTTAAGGACTTTTCACCAAAACTCAGACAATGCAAAAAGTAGTAAGGAAGTTAGTATCTGAGGGAGATGATTGGATGGATGATTGGTTATGATTTTAAGACTGTTTCATGTCTGCTGGTTTTTCCCTGGACAGTCATCACTGAATGAACAAGAAGTTTGATATTTGTTGCTGGCAACAAAATGGGAATTTCAGCTCTTAAAGGGTTTCTGCCTTCAGGTTCTGAGGCTCATTAGAAATGAGGCTTTGTCTGGTTCATCATACGATGGGTGAGTCATTCTTAACCTCCCGTGGTGGAAAGGTGAGCCAGTGTATAAGCAAGGGCCATTTCTGCTCCCACCATTCAACAGGCAGCCTCTCGGTAGATTGGCATCAAGAAATATCTTCTGTGTTTCTTCCACGTAACAATCATAAATCTCAGAGCAGCACTTTGGATTCAATGAGACTTGCAATAAAATGTGAGCAAAAAAAGAGCAATTAAGGACTTACTTCCTCCTAGAAGTTATAAAATATTTTACGGAATTTAAATTCCCAGCGCAACTATAACACAATAGCTTTCATTCTTTGCACACCTATGAAACAACAAGAGGATGCATGAAAAAGTGGTTTGGCAAGGAACAAGGCATGCTTCTTACCCTTCTCTTTCTCGATTTTTCCTGGGGACAGGATGACGTGTATGGACTTTTTCCCCACCCATTGCTCTGTGTTGTATACCAGGATTCACATGCTTGTCTGAATTGGTGTGTTTGATAACCTAAACAAGATGACAAAAGGGGATGGGAGGAGGGTTAGCGTGAGAAGAGGTATTTCTCCAGGCATCCTTTCAGCACGTGGTGTGTGTTGCTTGGGCAAAGGGCATTGGCAGTTGAAGCAGACCTGTGAAGCTGGGCATGTTGGTGGTAAATCTACACCAAGGGCTTACAATCATGAGAACCTACAGGGAACCCATCATGGACAGTGGAAGAAGAAGGAGAGGTGGAACCCATTTCTGAAGAAGCCAGTGTGGGCATGTGAGGAGCTGGGGGACCAGCCCCATTCCAGGTTTCCCTGCTGGGCAGGCTGGTACTTGCTCCTGGCGCAGCATCTCAGGGAAAAGCTATCATCCAGAGAAGGAATTCAGTGAAGTGGAACATCTGGGTATAAGGTGGGAAGGAAAGAGCTCAGGAAACCCAATCGGGGAGGTCTGAGGCTGAGGAGCAGAGGCTGGGCTGGCCCTCAGCTTTCTGGGATGCCCGGCAACTCTTGCTTTCTGTGGGGCTGTGGTCTCCAAAGTCCCAGGCTTGGGTCTTTGTCTGTTCCGGATATGGACATTTTGAGAACCTGGTGATGGCATAGACCCTCTCCTCCCTGAAATGTTCACGCCCCTCTGCTCTTTTCTCTCTGCCACTCTCTGCATCTCTCTTCTTTCTGGCACTCTCTCTCTGGCACATGATCTCTCTCTGTTGCTCTGTGTGTGGCTCTGTCTCAATCTGGTCTTCCTCTCTCTCCTGCAAAGTTCTAGAGGTTTCGAGGACCCCCTTAAGCCTACATGAGCTGTAGCTTTAAGAAATCCTAGCTTAAAAATAGAGGCAGGGAGTTCTCAGCTCTAAATGAAGCACACATTTGAAACAGAAAATAAAATATAGGGGGAAAAAAACTATGCAATTTTTTTTTTCAAACAGTTTGGGGAGTTTTGACTCCTCACCCATCACCAATTCCAGAAAGATGATTCTCTAAGGTTTGGGGGTGTTCTATTCAAGTGATAAAAGCCAGCACCATAGCTTGCACATATTGGTCCCCCATGTTGAAATTGCAGCTGCAAAGACTGTGGTGCTGTGCTATCAAATATTTTTTTATTTTTATTTATTTTTTTTTGAGGAAGACTGGCCCTGAGCTAACATCCATGCCCATCTTCCTCTACTTTATATGTGGGACGCCAGCACAGCATGGCTTGACGAGCAGTGCCATGTCCACGCTCAGGATTCAAACTGGCGAACCCCGGGCCGCCGAAGCAGAACGTGTGCACTTACCCGCTGTGCCACAGGGCTGGCCCCAAAATATCTTTTTAAAAAAGATAAATTATCTAATTTGTCCCCTTATCCATGAGCTATCAGAAAGGGGGTTTGAGTCAGTCATCCCCCCTTTAATAGTCTAATCTGCACCAAAGGAGTAATTTCTTGTTACTAATAAAAGAAAAAATAAGTAGTCAATGACTTGCTCTCAAGCAGCTGGAGACCCAGAGGGTGTGTCGCGTTACACTCTATACGGATGGCTTCGCCACCTGACAGGAACCAATCTGGGAGCACCAGAGATTCCATCAGCTCCTTTGCTATCTTTGATTTCAGCAACCCCTGGGTGGACTGTGATACTGCAAATAAATTACAGTCACAAAACTGCTTTTGGAGTTTAATTTGGGAACTTCAAAATAGCAAGTGATAATGTACTACTCATGTTATTCAGGTATGTATTTTAAAGAGAAAGATGCAAGTCAAAAACTGCCAGTTGCTTGTCTTCTCTACCACTCTAGAGTGTCATTTTTCTGTAAATTAAGTGTCTCTCTTCCATTGGCCCATTTTCCCTGATCTCCACCGGGCAGCATTCCCTTTTTGTTGCTAACAAGGAGGAAGAGAGAAAGCGGCTTTGGTGAAAATAAATTCTGTCCTCAGAGTAGCCATTTCTAGGCATGAGATCTCTTTAAAGGAAACTCCTGACCTCATACAGTTGAAAACGATTAATCAAGTTAGGGTCTAAATATAAGAAAGTATCTACTAGTTACAAGAAATGATACAAGTCATACGGAAAGAGACCAAGAAGACTGAGCAGTGTCAAGACTTGTGTGGGGGGCCAACCTGGCGGTGCAGTGGTTAAGTGTGCACGTTTCACTTCTGGTGGCCCAGAGTTCGCCGGTTCAGATCCCGGGTGCGGACATGGCACCACTTGGCACACCATGCTGTGGTAGGCATCCACATATAAAGTAGAGGAAGATGGGCATGGATGTTACCTCAGGGCCGGCCTTCCTCAGCAAAAAGAGGAGAATTGGTAGCAGTTAGCTCGGGGCTAATCTTCCTCAAAAAAAAAAAAAAAAAAAAGACGTGTGGGGTCTGAGATTTGACCCTCCTGCGAGCTGACAAGTTGGCCTGCTGGCAGAAGACTGGACACGCTGGATCACAGAGAAAAGAGAGTTATAGCAACAGCAGTAGCCAGAGTAGCAACATTTTTGTGTCAGTTTCTCAAGAGCCAATTCGCATAGAGGGATGCAAGGAAGGCAAGGTGACAGCTGCCCATGTAGCGGGTTGCATTAGAGGAGAGAGAACTCTGAGCTTGGGGAAGCTGCATCTTTTATAATGGGCAGTAAGCTCACCTACTCTCTGCTCTAGAGGGAGAAACTATCTCTAGCTTCCAAGGCTGTTTGCTACACATGCAAACATACTTGAAAACAATTGTCTGGAACTAAGGCAGTGTCTGCTCACAAACACATAGTAACAAGAGAACACCATGTAAGAATGGTCTCCCAACAACCATGACACTGAATTAAAAATATCTATATAAATGTGATCAAGTGTATATAGCAACGATGATAAAGTGCACTTTTCTTTACCCCCATACGCTTACTAGGACCACCTACCTCTAGAATCCACCAAAACAAGGCGAGCGCAAAGAATGCCACCCAGCAGTGTCATTTAACACCCTACTTGAAGAGCCTGACACTGAAGGAAATATGTATCAGAGATAAATCTGGTCTTATTTATCCATGGAGCCAATAGCGCCAGAAACCACATTTCCAGGACCTGATTTGTAGCTCTTTTTAATATCAGTACTCTACTGAAATGCCCGCCTGGTGGATTGTGATGGGAACACCCGCAGAGCCAAGAGAGGTGGACAACAGTCCAGTCTTATGAAACCAGTTCTTCCCCAGGCAAGACACATCATGGTGGCAGGCGTAGGAATACCTAACAAGTGAAGCATTTCTGGCACTTGTGTCTGAGTCGGGGTGGAAGGGAATGCCATGAAGTCTGGATGGTTCTTTCTCACTCATAGAAGACCGCAAGAAGCCACCCAATTTTTCACAGGCACGTTACAAACACACAGTAAGGGATACACTGAATCCCAAAGGAAACGGCACTAACCCTTAGTAATAACTCTCCAGGATCATTTGGGATGAAGTAAATTGAAGTAAGGAGAAAACAGTGGGGGAAATTACTGGTGCCCCTGTCTTCGTCCAATTCGAAAATGGCTTTCACAAAGTTCCAGTTACCACACCCTGAGTTCTTTTGTTTTTTCAGATAGACCACAGACAAGAGGGTCCGCCATCCACAGTATTTCCCACTATGCCCTCTTGGGACATTTGAGCCATTAAAAGGTCCTGAGTCTAATGACCAAAGACAGGGGTGAAAGGGACAAAGAGGACAAAGGGAGAAAGAGGGGCGGGGGGACAGCATCCCCAAAGTGGCTGCACCCAGGGAAGGTTCCCAAGAAGCAGAGGGAATCCCCAGGATCTTCGATTTAGAAGAAAAAATGAGGTGGTGGTGGGGATGTGCCCCTGAGCTGTTTGCCCTGCCTTTCTCCAAACTGTCGGTCACACGAAGGGTGGCTTGCTGAGCAATGCTGGAGGGACAGCAAAAAGAACAACGATCTCAGTCCTAGGGGGCTGGGCATGGAGCAGTGACCAGCGCAGAATTAAGCCATGGAGCAAATGTCTGGCTCCCACTTGCAGCCTCTCCTGCATCGTGACAGAGGAACGGTCATCTCCCAGATGCTCTCCCACCTGCTTCTCCAGGTGTGGGCCTAGTGCCGGACTCAGACTGGCTCTCTTGGCGGTGGCCCCTTCAGTCAGTATCCCTCAGTGAAATAGTAGACTTGGCTCAAAAAGAACTCATGTTCTCAACCACTATGTCTTCTTGGAAAGAGCTGAGTGCACGCACATGCTCATCTATTGTTGGTAAACTGATTCTGCACGTTGCTCTTTCATGGGGTAGGTGAAAATCAGATATCTGTGTGTTACAGGAATTGCAAAGCACACTATCCTGAGCTGCTCTTCCACCCAATTTTCCTTCTCAGGAAACTGATGAAAGGGTCTTCCATGATCAGGTACTAAGGCCAAATCCAGGAGCTTTTTGTTCGGAAGAAGGCAAGATGAGCCTGAAAACAGAGGGGCAGCAGCACAGAGCCTGGTGGCCCTGCAGCTCAGGAGCAGGGAGCCCCTCGATGCTCAGGACCGAGGGAGAACCGGCAGGTGGCCAAGGACCCCCACCAACCACTGAGCCTCCTTGCCCTCACGCCTAGCCCCTCAGCTCGGGGGCCTGGCTCACTTTGGATGCAGCTCCTGCTTTCACTCGTGTGGGTGGGACTGCCAGCAAGCCCCTGTGAGAGGCAGGAAAGCCTAAGGATCAAGACGTGTGGAGTCAAAGAGAACCGGTTTGAACCTCAGCTCTGGAACCATGTGACCTCAGGCAAACCGCTCAACCTCTCTAAGTTTATCTTCTCCTCTGGAAAATGAGGAGAATGCAATCTACCTTGTAAGATTAATGTCGGGACTAAATGAGATAGGACATGTAAGCACTTAGCACAGTGATAAATAAATGGGAACTATTAGTATGTGCTAATGTCATAGCTGCCACCTGCTGTAAGAGCACAGACATGGTAGGCTGAGGTCAAACTCGGGCATCAGACTATACACAAATGACCCAGAGGCCCGTGCGCCACCTGGGGACCTAGAATAAAGTGTCTAAGTTCTGCTCCTATAGGTTCTGATTAAATTGGCCAGGATTAAGGTTTAGGCTTCAGTTGTTTATAAGGCTTCCAGGTAATTCAAATGTCCTCTCAGGTCTAAGACCCACTATCCAGGCTGGGAAGAAAACAGTTGAGGTTTCTTGAGGAATCTTTTATTATTTATTCAATTGGCAAACACTGATCCCTTTGATTGGCCAAGCAAAGGACCAGGTGCTTGATTTCCAAGACCCAGCCCCTACTTCAAGGATCCTAGAGTCTAAGAGAAGAGACAAACAGGTGAACGGACAGTGATAATACTGTGGACGCATGCCATGATGGCGTAAATACTGGAAGCTGTGGATATACTTTGGGGGGGGATCTAATCTAGCTCTCCAGATAGAGCCTGTTTGTGGAGAGGGTGTTCCAGACAGAGGCAATAGATTTTGCAAAGCCCCAGAGGAGAAAATACATAGAACATCCCAGTTGCCCCAAGGAATTCAGTAGGACTGGACCTTAGTTCAAGGTCAAAAGATGAGGTTGGAGAGGCAGGGACCAATTCCTTGTAAGGAAGGTGGAGAGGGTGGAATTTTAAGTAGGAGCTAGAGGGGTCACAGCTATCTTTCGAAAGATTATTCTGGCTACTAGGTGGAGATTAGATCAGAGGGAGGCAAGACTGGACATGGGGAGGGCAATTCCAAGATGGTGTCAGCAATCAAGGCAAGATTTAACAAGGGACAGGTGAGAGGTATTAGTGGAGGAAGAGCGTGGTGATCAAGAGCATGATGGGGCCAGGGATGGGGAGTCGGGGCGGAGGTCCAAGCTTGTGGCTCCTGCACTCAGAGGAAGTCAGACCCTGAGTGAAGGAAAGGAAGGAAAGTGGGGTATGTGTTATGTGGTAGGATCAGAGGCCTTTAGAGGAAAGGTTCATTCTTGTTTCATCTGAAGACCATAAGTTGGGTGGGTCAGGCCTAAGAGAAGTCCTGCAAATTCTGTATTTTTCCATATTCATACAGCACACGGCATTCTAACAATAAATGGAATACCTAATTAATCTGAAATCTTCTTGAGGATTTAGATGGGTAAAAGGGAGTTTTAATTACATGAAAGGAGCATGGCCTGGGAGAGTCTTGGAATAGAAGGCAGTCAAGGCCAGGTGCACAGAGCTTGTCTTTTGTTTCCTTCTCAACCCAGGAATGTGTCCCAAATCTTTGCTTTCACCACCTGACCCAAAGATGCCTCAGGTGAGGGCCAAGATCAAATACCTGAAAACACCTTGAAAATGGAAAGCTATAAATAGGTGTTGGGTACCCTGGTTACAGAGCGTGTGACAAAGGAAAATCATCCTAGTAATGTGTTTTGCAAGGCAAATACGTAAGCAGAGTTGTAAGCAGCTCCATTTATTTGAGTAAATAGCTTGTAAATAAATCATTGGTAAACATTACAAAATTAAATACATTTTCCAAAGCTTGCCAGTATACAGAAAATTCACAAACATAGTTCTTTTAAAAAATAAAATATGTTCAGAGCACCCTTGATATAAAACGCCTGACCCTTGTCCTCTGACAGGGCCACCCAGAGACATCTTACAGTAGGTGGGGTTTCTGTGGGGAGGCAGCAGGGGCTCCTGGAGGAAGGAGAGTTTCTCCTCTGACTTTTTACCCCGCCCACATCCATCTGAATTATGATTCTTCTCCAAGGAGTTGGTATATAACCTCGAGGGGCAGGGCAGGTGCCCCAGACCCAGCTCCAAGCAAGCGGATTGGGGTGCGCAACTAGGATCAGGAGCCAGAGTCCTCACCACATGCCACTGAGCAAAGCCAGAAACACAACCTCCAGCACTGTTACAAACCAGCGAACGTTCCTGTGTCAATGTTCTTGAGAACAGGTGACACTTTCTCATGTCTGTACCGGCTCAACCCTCAGTTCATACCTGCTCTGGTCTGATGCTACCCAGGCACAGAAGTGACCAGAATCTACTTCCAGGGAGGAAGAGATCTAATCTGCTAACTTCCTTATGACCTGCTTTCATGGAGAGAGAATAATACACAGTATTTGACTGAAAGCAGAAAACTAATTGCTACACAGTGCTTCCACTCCCATTGCAAAAGACCACTCAAGTAGCGTGGGCGTTTCTCTAGAAATCTGAATAGTTCTTCAAATTAAGGGTTCATTAAACTTTAAAATACCACAAATGAGGCAATAAGGACATGACCTGGCAAAGCATCCCAACTAATGAAATAATATAAAGTCCATAAATAAGCCCTTGACCAACTCAACGTTTTTGTAGTGTAGCTCATGAAAATAAGGGATACACAGAATTCATTCACTTTGGTGCATAAAGTGAATGTTGAAGGTCAGCAGCACTTGCATGAAGAATGGCTAGTGGCCTTTTGAAAACACACGTGCTGTGACCTCCAATTAAAGGACGACCACAAGTTTAGTCCACCCATGTGAAATAAAACTCACATCTACATTTAACTTACTCGTGTGTAGATATATACAAGTAAGAGAAATTCCACATGAGGCAAATGTACAATCAAAGAAAAAAGTATTACCAACCAGTTGTAAAAAACCATCATCCCTATATAGTTAGGTCCTAAACCTCTGATTTCTCGAAGAAAATGCTGCCTGGCCCAGCCCATCCTTGGAGGTCTGCCTGGTTTGATAATCCCAGTTGGGCTGAAACCAGAGTAGTGATATCTTTGTTATTAAAATATTACACTAACAAAAACGTTTAAAAACAAAAAAAGGAACGCTCTTCAACTGATGTCTAATAGATGCCCTCCCGCCAAAAAAACGTTGCTCATAACTCTTCTTTAATAAAAGTCTTCGAGAAGTCCAGATCCCAGGGCCCTTGCTTGGTCTCTGGGAGAGTTCCGCCCTGGGCCAGAATTATATGGTCTTCTTCTGCGGGGGGTTCAGTTTTCTCATGCCTCTTATCCGAGACAGCAGCTCCTTGATAAATTCCTAAAAGAGATCAGAAGAAGTTAACATGAGGGGGTCACTCTACTAAAATTGGGATTTAAAAATCTGCTTGAAGTAACTGATGTCATCCGCTATTAATCTTAGCTGATGAGCTTGGTTGGACGTGTTAACCCCAACGGGTACAATACAGGAAATTCAGATAAAGGAAGTGTTCAAATTTCACACCACAACGCCTTCTACTGCTATACTACTGTCTTTAGGAGAAAACCAGGCTGCCCTCACTCACTGATATTATCTACTTGGCCCCTGAAGGCACATGTGGTTCACGTAAGTGTTTCTCAACCTTTGATAAACCTTTAACACCTGCATCTCAATCACCCAGGGGACACGCAGAGTCTGACTTAGTAGTTCTGGGTCGGGGCCTGAGAATCTGCATTTCCGGCTAGATGCCAGGTGATGCCAGTGTTAGTCTCAGGACCACACCTGGAACAGCGAGGCTGGGCCGGTGGTACTCAGATTTGAATGTACATCAGCATCGCCCCAGGGACTTATTAAACCACAGAGCGCCGGGCCCCATGCCCAGAGTTTCTGATTCAGTACGGCCGGCGGGGGTGGGGGGCCTGAGAATTTGCTTTACTCATCAGCTCCCACGTTGCTGCTGGTCCCAGGATCCTGCTGAGAACCACAGGTCTAGAGCACAATGAGTCTTTTGACTGCAAATCATAATTAAAAACACACACAGAGACACACGCTTTACATTTACAATCCAGTACACACAATCACACACCTGAGATACAAATTTAAAGAATGAATACTTGCCCTACCCAATAGACTCTATATTTCTATTCCATTCTAATTTCATTGAAAAGGTCATGCTGGGGGAGACTCACTAAAGTGACCCCCCCACCTGCTCATGGATGAGAACCCAAAGCCCGGAGAACAATCTAGAATGGTTCCATTTATACCATCAGAAATCTTTCACTGCTGCCTTGTGTTTTAAAATATTTGGCTACCAAATAAGTCACATTTATTAGATAATAATAACCTTAGCTTCCTATTTTCTATTTGTCAAAGACAAAGCTGACAGCCAGTCAGACTCTTCCATCAGCAAGTGACAGGTGGTAAATGACAGAACTGAGCAAAAACACTAAGAGACCTTCCTCTCCACTGTGGCCTTCTGGAAACAGCTCTCAGACAATCTCGCCCACCAATCGCAGCCCTTAGCTTGAGCTCCCAGACTAAGCGAACCCTGAAACTACGCTCCAGCTCTCCAAAACAAGATTAAATATTTAATATTTTGTTAGCCACAATTTCTTTCCTTTATATAATCTCTTTGCCATTATAAAAGTAACGTGCTTTTTCTAGAAAACACAAACCAGCAATAATTACTCCTCAGAATGAACCACTATTAACACATTTTCTTCTATGAAAATTATTTTAACCTTATTAAGATCATACTATATAAATATATCCTTTTATTTTTACTTAGCCTTATGTCAAAGCTTTTTTGCACAACATTAAAGTCCTAAAAATTAATTTTAATAGTTATATGATCCTTTATAGTATGGATTTCCTACATTCTGCTTAATTCTCTCATCACTGGATATTTGGTAGGTTCACAGCTTTTCAAAATTATAAACAATGCCATAATTAACGTCTTTGTGCATAAATCTTTGTCTGCAATTTAGATTATCTCCTTTAGAGAGCTATCCAGAAGTAGGTCAAAGGACAAAAACATATTAATCACCACCATTTCTGACACTTGGACAGAATGGAATATATGAGAAGTAAAATGAGGCCCTATTTTAATTTTCTGAACACTATTTTACCTAATTTAAAGAATCTTCTAGGATGAAATAATGCCCAAGTTTCCCACTTACATTCACTTTTTATTTTGAAAAGTTAAATGCATTTCCTATGGCCCCTTTTAATATGTGGTTTATGCTGCACAATTTCAATTTCATTGTTTTTGGAATCTGTTACTCAAACGACTGCTCTGACAAGTTTCAGCATTTGAGTGTAGATTTCTTTTCCTTATTTCTTATTTTTTTTTAAAGCAAAGGTCAGAATTACAAATGCTATCATTTATCTTGTTAATAACTCTGGTAATTTTTCTGCACTACTTCAATAACATTTTTCATCAAGATCATTATAAAAATAAAGACTAAAATCAAATAAAGAATAACGTACCTTAAACTACGGACCTCTCTTCTTCAAGACAAAAGTAATTTGGTAATTTAAATCAAATTCAAATTTTCTCAAAAAATTCGTCGTGATGTGCATAATCTCAGTGATTAAAAAGTTTAAATAAATAACTCATCTTGTATTTATGATATATTAACATTAATGAAAAACCTAATTTTAAATTTTACGTTAGCATAATTTCTATGTCTATAATGCAATATAGTGTATTGTGCATATTTTAAACTGTTCATTAAAATTTGCATAACGAGATACTTAACTGAGTAAGTCAAAAAAGAGCAAGATCAATATTTATTCTCCAGGAAGAAACTTGACAACACCACTTGCAACAGAAAGATTTTGTTGGTTTCAGATGATTCTCAAAGAACATTCAGGGATCTCTAAGCAAAAATACTGATTGACGGCTCTTGGTTCACGTTACTCAAAAATACTTAAGGTAAGTAACAACATATCCCATTTACTTCCAAAACAGATGACCCAGACTTGGGTCAGGGACACTAATTTCATCAGAGAAGGGCTGCCCCTTTGAGGAAAGGGGCAACTGAATTGAGACCTGAATTAACAAAGAGAAGCCAGCTTGGAAAAGATCTGGGGGATTGGGTTATGCGCGAATGCAGAGCCATGGAGAAAATAGCAAGACAGCGGGCATTGCTGGTGTAGGAAGGCCAAGGTGAGCATCGGGGGGAGCCATGCTGGAGGTCAGCTCACCAGGCCGTGTTGGCCACAGTAAGACAAGGAGAGACCATTCTTGGTACAATGGAAAGCCACTGGCGGCTTTTAAGTAGAAGTGAAACATCATCTGATTGAGGTTTTTAAAAGATCCCTTTGGCTGCTGTGCTGTGGAGAATGGGTCTTACGAAGACAAGGATGAAAGAGACAGCAGTCTGCAGCTGCGGCAGCGGTCCAGGCAAGGGATGCGGGAGGCGTAGAGTAAGTTGATGGAAACCGAAATGGAAATCAGGGGGTAAATTTGGGATCCATTTCAGAGGCAGAGCCAACAGACCTCGTTGCTGGACTAAAGGTGGGGGTAGGGTACAGCAGGGAATGGGGACAGGAAGGAGGGAAGGGAATTCACGTCACTGTTCTCATCAGAAGAAAGGTGGGGCCATTTGTTGAAACGGGATAATAGGAGGAAAAAAACCCCAAACAAAATAGATTTACAGATACGAGATGCCTGCTAGACATCTGAGAGGCGATATCAAAGAGACACATAAACATGACTTCGGGTCTCAGCTCATGGCTGAATGCATAAATATGGGCATCACCAACACAGGTCAGTGGCTTTCCACTAAAAAAACAAACAAAAAATTAAAATACCACGTGTGACCCACACATAGTTATAGCAACCTAGTAGAGATACAAGGCTGAAACTAAAGTTTCATGAAAAAAATATAACTCTTACTATAGGTAATACTTCTTGATACTTTTTATTCTATCTTATTTTGAAAGAAAAACAGGTCATGACCAGGTAATAGGTTACCACCCATAGTTTACAAACACAACGATCTTCACCCGGGCCGTTCAATACAGTAGCCATTAACCACATGTGGCTATTTAATTTTAGATTAATTAAAATAAATAAAATTTAAAATTTAGTTCCATCGTCACACTAGCCACATTTCAAGTACTCAACAGCCACATATGGCTGGCGGCTACCATATTGGACAACGCAGACAGAGAATATTTCCATTATCTCAGAAAATGTTATTGGACAGCGCAGATAACAAGGCTCTGAACTGCAGGACTAGATGAGATAACTTGGAGGAAAGTGTCAATAGAGAGGAATAGAAGGCCAAAGACCAAAGCCGGAGGCCCTCTGACAAGTGAGGTCTGGTAGAAGTGTTGGAGGCAGCAAAGGAGACTGAAAAAGAGAAACCAGTGAGATACGGGAAATCTCAAGAAGTCAAGAGAAGAAAATGTTTCTAGAAGGAGGAGGTGCTCAGTGAAGTCAAGTGCTGTAAGAGGTTAAGTCAGTCACAGAGAGAGACAAAGCCATTAGATTGGGAAGAAAGAGGCCATTGTGTCCAGGATGGGAGACACTTTAGCAGAATTGTTGGAACGGAAGTTCCCACCACCAAAAGGTTCCCAGTGTCCTTTTGTTTTGTAAACAGTTTTATTTAAAGTATAACTGCCATGCTATAAACTGCATATATATAAAGTATACAGGGGCTGGCCTTGTTGCCGAGTGGTTTAAGTTCGCGCGCTCTGCTTCGGAGGCCCAGGGTTTCACTGGTTCGAATCCTGGGCGCAGACATAGCACCGCTCATCAGGCCATGCTGAGGTGGCATCCCACATGCCACAACTAGAAGGACACACAACTAAAAATGTACAGCTATGTACCGGGGGGCTTTGGGGAAAAAAGGAAAAGTAAAATCATTAAAAAATAAAAAAATAAATAAAGTATACAACCACCACAAGTGTACCATCTGCACAATCAACATAAAGGACATATCCATTCTTCCAGAAGTTTCTTCATGCCCCTTTGCAATCCCTCTCTCTTCCCCCTGCTCCTCTCATCTGCCACTCATCCCCATTGCCACCTCATGCCACTGTTAGATTAATTTGCATTTTTTAGACTTTCATATAAATAGAATCATGACACTAAGTATTTCTTAATCTGGCTTCTTTCACTCAGGATAATAATTTTGAGATTCAGCCATATTGCTGCATGGGTTAATAGTTATTCCTTTTTTTATTGCTGAGTAGCATTCTGTTGCTTAGAAGTACCACATTTTGTTTATCCACTCACCTATTGACAGAAATTTGGGTTGTTTCCAGTTTGGGGCTATTACAAATAAAGTTGCCAAAAAAATTCATACAAAAGTCTTTATATGGAACATGCTTCCATTTCTTTGGGGTGAATAACCCAGGATTGGAATGGCTGAATCATTGATCTATCTGTCTTTACACCAATACCACACTGTCTTGATAAGTATAGATATATAATAAATCCTGAAATCAGGTAATGTTAGTCTGCCAACTTTGTTGATCTTTTTTTTCTGAGCAACATTTCTTATTTTTTTAGTGAAGTCACATTGGTTTGTAACATTATATAAATTTCAAGTGTACGTCACTACATTTTGACTCCTTTATAGACTGCATCATGGTCGCCGCCAAAAGTCTAGTTGCCACGTTGATCTTTTTAAAAACTGTTTTGGATATTCTAGGGCCTTTAAATTTCCTTAAGACCTTTAGAATCAGCTTATAAATTTCTCCAAAAAAAATCTGCTGGGGTTTTGATTGAGATCGCATTAAATCTGTAGATCAATTTGTGGAGAACTGATATTGCAACAAAAACGAATCTTCTCAGCAAGGTGTATAGTTTTCAGGGTACAAATATTGTACTTCTTTTGTTGGATGTATCCCCAAGTATGTAATATTGTCGATGTTATTGTAAATGGTATATCTTTTTTCAATTTCCGATTGTTAATTGCTAGCATATATAGAAATACAATCAATTTTCATATATTTCTCTCAGATCCTGCAAGCTTGTTGAACTCATTTATTAATTCTAGTGGCTTCTTGGTAGACTATACTACATTTTCTACATAGATAATCATGTTGTCTGTGAATAAAGCCAATGTTACTTCTTCCTTTCCAATTCGGATGCCTTTATTTCTTTTTTATTGCCTAAATCTACTGACTAAAAGCTCAAATACAATGTTGAATAAAAATGGTGAGAGTGGACCTCCTGAGCACGAGCTGATCTTAGAGAAAAGCACTCAGTCCTTCATCACTAAGTATGTTACTTGTAGGTTTCTTTACAGACGTTCTTTACCAAGTTTAGGAAGTTCCCTTCTATAAGTCGTTGAGAGTTTTTATCAGGAATAGATGTTGGATTTTGTCAAATGCCTTTTCTGCATCTGTTGACATGATCATAGAGGTGTTTTTTTCCCCATCTAGTTTCTTAATATGATGACGTACAAGGTCTCTTTATTTGAGAGCTAAGGGTACCCTGTTTTCCTTCTTTCTTTTTTTTTAAGTTAACACTTTTATTGAGGAATAATTTATGAATAATAAACTGTATCTATTTAAAAGTCAGAACATTTCCATCACTCCCAAAAGATTTCCTGTCTCCCTTTATGGCTCATCTCCCCTCCATCCACAGCCCCAATTTTCTGTCCATAACTATAAATTATAAACTATAAATTAGTTTGTGTTTTATGTAAATACAATCATTCATTATGTACTTTTTTTGCCTAGCTTCTTTCACTCAACTTAATGATTCTGAGATTCACCAACGTTGCTGTGTGGATGAGCAGCTCATTCCTTTATACTGCTGAGTAGTGTTCCACAGTATGGCTATACCACAAGTTGTGTATCCACGCATCTGCTGATGGACATTTAGGTTGTTTTGAGTTTTTGACCTTTGTGCACAAACGTCCTATGCATATACCTGTCCAAGGATTTGTGTGGTCACATTTTTTGTTTCTTTTGGGTAAATGCCTAGCAATGCAATGGCTGAGTTGTATAATTGTATGTTTAACTTTTTATGAAATCCCCAAACAGTTTTCTAAAGTGGCTGTACCATCGTACACTCCCACCAGCAGGATATGAAACTTCTAGTTGTTCTATATCCTTGCCTACTCTTGGTATTGTCAGCCTTTTTAGTTTCTAGCTGTTTTAGAGAGTGTGCATAGATGATAAGATGCTCCTTTTTTTTGAGGAACTTGTCCACTTTCCTTCACATTCTCCACATAAGTCTCTGACCTCTGCTCTTCTCTCCCCTTTGTTGGCCACCCACCTCTGCCCCTGACCAGTTGATTAAATGCTGGCATTTTCCAAAGCTTGGTTCCCAGGCCTCCTCGAGGCACTGTCCCTCAGCTGGCCATTCCCCTCATACTGGGGGCTCTCAGGCCTCTCCAGCTGTGCCTTCACCCCTGAGACCCAGGCCTGTATCTCCTGTGGCTTCTAGGGATCTGCACAGGGATGTCCCATGGGCACATCAGCCTCAAAATGACCAAAAGTGACCTCACTGTTACTTCTCCCCTCCTCAAACCTGCCCCTCACCCTCAGGAATTCACAGTTTCTGTTACTGTGTCCTGAACAAATCATCACAGAGATCCCATTTCTCCCCAAATTAATCTATAAAGTTAATGTAATGCCAATCAAAACACAAATATTTAAGAATAGTCAAGATACTTTGAATAAGCAAATTGTGGGTTCACCTCGCCCTTACTATGAACTGATTATAAAGCCCTGGTAATTGTGACAGTGGGCAGGGATAGACAATAACCAGAAGCAGGTTGTATACATTAGGGAAATTTGATATACAACCCAAGATGGACTAACTGCTCAACAAATGGCACTGGGACAATATGGCGAAGTGGAAAATTAGATCCCTACCTCACGCCATACACAAAAATAAGTTCAAGGTGGTTGAATACCTGGGTATAAAAAGCAAAAGTGAAAAGTTTTAGAACAAAATTTAAGGAGACCATATTTAAGACACTGGAGGAGTAAAAGGTTTCCTAGACAGGATTTTTTAAAAACCACAAGCCATAAGAGATGCTGCTGATCAATTTGACTTCATTAAAATTTAAAACTTCTCTGCACAAAAGGCAATACAAGGGAAAATAACCTCCAGTTTGTGAAAATATATTTGCAACCACACAAATGTCAAAGGATTGTCATCCACAATATATAAAGAACTCACAAATCAACAAGAAAAACACAAACAAGTCAAAAGAAAAGTAGACAGAGGATTTGAAATGGAATTCTCCGAGAGGTAAACATGAACAGCCAATAAGCACACAGAAAAATGGTCCTCATCCTCACCAGCCAGCAGTCAGGAAAAGGTAAATTAAAACAATGAGATGTCATCAAATAGGCAAAAATTTTAAAGGTTGGCAATACCAAGTATGGAGATGATGAGGTTGGAAGGGAATTCTTAAATCTTGCTGGTGGGCATGCAAGCTGGTGTAAACATTTAAGAGCAATTCCATTTCTTGGTATATTCCTTGGAGAAACTCTCGTACAGAAGGTAACGGGTCAAGAAATTGTTTTATTGCACCATTGTCCATAATAGTGAAAAACTGGACATAAATGGGTGTCAACAGAAGAACGGATAAATGTATTGCAGTATATTAATACACAGGAATGCTATCCAGCAATGAAAATGAATGAACTGGAGCCTCCTGTATCAACAAGGATGAATCTCAGAAATCTAATGTTGGGCAAAATAAACAAGCTGAAGACGAAAACTTGCAAAAGATTATTTATATAGGTATAAAGCATGCAAGATAATCCATGTGCATAGCCCTCCCTCCTGCTTGGTAGCGAGAGTCCCAGTCCTCTGTGTTTTCCTAGCACAGTGCTAAACGTACAAAAGGTGCTCAGCAGAGGTTTGCAAAGTAAATGAATACGCACACGAACCAATTAATTCATACAACTGCGGCGTTAAAGTGAGGCGGTAGACAGAGGAGACGCTGGAATCTTTGTGTATCAACTGGATGAGGGGGTGGAACTGTCCAAAGTATCGACGGGTCCCAGCTCCTGTGGAGGAAGGTTCTAGAGGTTCTCTTTTAAACACTGGAAAACTAGCTGACCTCGGGGAGATAAGAAAGACAAGAAGCATTTGCGGAAGGAGCCTAGGACGCTCGTACACACATGCACACGTGCGTGCGTGCACTTGTGCACACACACACACACAGAGAAGAGAGAGAGAGAAAAGAAGCAACAGAAAGAAAGAAACACTCCCAGTGACCTTGGAGACTTGACTTCATATAACACGCAGCCACCTGACTTATGAAACTTGTAGCAAGAAAAAAGGGAAATGAGTGGATCTGGCAAGAGCCGTGAAAACAGAAGGTCCTTCCTCGCTCTGGAGTTTCGGCCGTGTGGCACTGTCACAGGGCATAGCATCGTGGTGGCCATGCTCGACTCCAAGCTCTCGTGCCCTGATCCCTCCTGGGCCCTGTGGCTTTCAGCCTCCACCCCCTCCTGCCTGCTCTGGCCTGAGCCAGAGGCAGCAGATGGACACACATTTGTAATTATCACCGTAGCCGGGCGTCTGGGACCCTTCCCTCGTCACTCAAAGTGATTCATCTGTTACAGTCAGTTGGTGAAACTGCGCTGTTTTAAGGAGGATGGGTCCATGGGAAAGTAGGAAAAGGAGAAACCACAGTATCATTGCAAAGCACTGCTTTGTGCCTAATCAAAGTGCAGTTATGTCATTCTTCCAAGCATTTGGAGTCATTTAAAAAGATAAATAAGATAAACGGATATTACGTGGTGGCCCTTTGATTAGAAGTATTTCCTGACAAAAGGAGCTTTGAAAGAAATGCTTAAAACCGCTGCTCGGTGAACAGCATCGCTAAGCGCAGTACGTGGAATTGTGTGGATCATGCAGGCTCCAATAAACTGTGCCCCGCAGAACTCTAGATGCTCAATGGCTTGTCCAAAAAATATCATCCACCCCTTACTCAGAGTCCAAGGCAGGGCGAAGAGAGAAACAGCAGGCGAGGATCCTCAAGGCTGGGACCCACATGGGTCAGTGGTTCCCCTGTATCCTGTCTCCTCTTTGTCACCCCAATCAATGCACTAGTCATTTTCTAAAAAATGTGTATTCACAGGGGCCCTCTGCTCGCGATCCCGAGTCTCATGTCAGATGACACCAAACCAAGTCAACTCGAGCAAGTTTTACATGACTACCTGGCACTTCTTCCAAAAAGCATGACATTCAACAGATGATGTGGGATTCAGGCAAGGAGTGATCAGGTGGAAGGAGAGAAGAATTTCCAGATCCACTGATGTTCAGATAAGTGAGGGCAATGGAAGGGTCATACGTGCCTCTTTTACAACCTGATGACAACACCTGAGAACTGTCCCAAATGGCAAAATGTCCTCACCCAAAGGACCAGCTAAGCATTTAAAAATCACACTGTAAACTTTTATAGGCTTGAATATCCAGGTCACACAGGAGGACAAACAGGCAGGCAGTGAAACAGCACTGTCGGACAGGGTGTCCCCAGCCCTGGGTGGCACTGGGACTTGCTCCCTGCAGTCACAGGTGTTCTTCAGCACCACAAGCCCCAACATCACTCATCACTAAAATATTTACTTTGCCCCCTCTTTTTGGGGGTGCGGGAGGGGGGTGTTTATCTTTAGAGAGGTCCATTTGCCGGCAGAGCACACCAGGACAGAAGTTATTTTTCATTATCTGAAAAGAGGCTTATGAATCTGTTATAGGTAAGGGTTTGTGCCTACTGTCGTTACAGTCACTTCTACCAACATAAACTCCTGAAGGTCTTAACTGTATCCGGGTTGGTTTTCCCCCGCTTCTTTAACTTAAAACCATTGACACTATTTTGTCCATTTATTTTCTTGACTATCTGCCTCCTGTAGAGATTAATTTGTTCTGCTGGTGAGAGCAGTTCCATTAATCTATTTAGAGATTCAGACCACTGCTCTTAGACTAATTTATTTTGTACCCAAATTCTCACCTTTATCTGTATGCAGCAGAATAGCTCATTTGCCCTCACCATATGCAGACTTACTGGCATTTAATTCTTCCTTCGGTACTAATAGGTTTCTCAGAATCTGCACACTTAGGATTCAATGTAAAATAAAATCCCCTATAAATAATCCAACCACAGTAAATAATCATGGAGTAAATTCAGCAAAGTTATAATCTCCCACTTTATAATCACTGAGAAAACTAAAGTCATTTCATCAAAGGTCCCATTATCCATGAGGGAGAATATTACTTGCTACAAATACCTGAATCTCTCTGAAATGAAAGAAACCCATTTCCAACCTGTGTGAGATTCTTTAGTGGTTGTGACTCCCTTCGCTAAAGATATAGAAATCCCAGAGTCATGTGTCAAATGGCCTTGAACTCATATTCTTTCTTCTGTCCAGATGAATCTGAACACAAGGAGAGAAGATGGAGCTATTTTTAATACAGGATTGATGAGCTTTAAAAATATGATCATTCCTTCTGAATTTAATGAAAAAAGAAAAGGGCATAAAATCACAATCGATTACTTGAAAATGCCAACCACTTAAAAGTCCACTGCCCATTAAGGCTGGTACCTCCTCCATCACGTCTTTCAAAAAAACAATCATTAACTACAGGGGAAAAGCATCCACAGGCCAAGACCCATGTGGTTCTTCCTATAACAGCATCTCCTTTTTGTTTCCTTATATTATATCACAAGTATTGTTGCTATCATCGTTATCATTATTCGCACGGTCATCCTGCTTCCAAGAGCGTGTGGTAAAGAATTGAACCTTGCCCAAAAAGAGGTCTGGGCTTTGCCCTCAGCTCCTGGGAGGTGAGCTCTAAGCCCTTGGAAGGTCCTGCCTGATAAAAGTGTCTTTGTTCACCTGAGGGCCTTGGACCACGCTGGAGTCTAGTTATGTGATTCAGGGGGGGCGCTTTGGGTCATCTGGTAACAGCTCAAGATCCCGAGGGGCTGGAGACTGAGGGCAGCCATGTGGGCAGTCAGCCATGTCTGTGTGACTGAGTCCCAAGAAAAACTCTGGCGTTCCAGGCTCAGGTGAGCTTCCCTGGTTGGCAATCCTCTGCATGTGCATACGGTCACACACCATAGATGAGAGAATTGACAGCATCCATGGCTCCACTGGGAGAGGAGAGCTGGGGGCTCTGTGTTTGGAACTTTCCTGGACTCTGTCCCACGCAGCCCTTCCCTTGGCTGAGTTTAATCTGTAGCCTTTGACTGTACTAAACCAAAACCACGAATATAACAGCTTTCAGTGAGTTCTGTGGGTCCTTCTCAATTATCAAACATGAGTACGGTCTTGGGGACCCCTGATCTTGCAACTGGTGTCAGAAGTGAAGAAGGTGTTGTGGACCGTTCTGTAACTTTGCAAAGAGTGCTGAATAAAGACCAGAAAACAAATGCAGAGTTTTTCTCCATGACTGCACGTCCTCAGCAAGCTTAACTAACATTTCTGGGTTGATTTTCCTCAATGAAGACCATCTTAATCAGATTCATATATATTCCCAAGGGGAGCTTGTGCTCACCTAGTAGGAATTCAGAGAAAGGCAGTGAGAAGTAGACAGAGCACAGGATGTGGGCTCAAGTGTGGGTGCAAATGCCAGCTCCAGCACATCCTGGCTCTTTCTTCCTGGGCACAGGAGGCCAGGGGCACAAGGAACCCTAATGGAAGTGTGTGAGCGACTGGTATACTGGACCAAAATCCTTTTGGCCACTAGGTAAAGATACTCATCTTTCTGGTTAATAAATCTCAATCCTTTATTACTTACTTGGCTAATTACACTAAAATATAATTAGGCTTTCATAGCCAAGGGCTACAACCCCTAAAATATCTTTTTCAGCAATTCCAGTCTTTCTTTGGAAGCTCCCAATTCTCTCACTATTCAGAAACATTGTTCTGAAAGTGACAGCTTTTAAAGGATGCCTTTCAACTCATTATTCTAGCATTCAAGCTCCATTCCTCATCCAAGCCCCAGATTGCTGTCTTTTTTGAGGAAGCCCCATGAGAGACCAGATGAAAAGGCTCCCCAGTGTAGATACTCAGACCCATTGAACTGGAGCGAAATGGAGCTTCCTCGGCCTTCTCTAGCAAGTACAGATCCCCTAACATCACATTCCATTAAGCAATTTGGTTCCTAACTTAGGGAACCACGGGGTGAGCTGACACCATGGCATTTCTGTCCTTTTATTCCTATTTTAATATTTTTTGAACACTTCAATTCTCACCATAGTTAACCATGGCCTTGTGACAGATTGTTTTAAAGATGCGGGTACACGTTTGCTGCTTTGTCTAAGTCCCTAGATTAGTTACAGGCACACAGATGTTCAGTAAACATTTGTTGAGCAAATGAATAAAGAGCATATAGCAAAGTGCCAAGCCACGTCTCTTCCCATCGCCAACACAGCCTCTCTGTGTTGTCAATAGCCAGTTTATATCGTCTCTCCATGGCAGTCAGCTCAATGAACCTGGGCTCTGAGTACTTCCACGTAAACACAAATTGAACTATATTTTCAACAACAGGTTAAAATGCTAAATGGATAGGGAGCTGATGCGAGCAGGATGAGTTGACAGCGGCCACCACCAAAGCCTGTTGGAAAAGTGAGATGCAGTCACCATGACACCGCAGCAAAAGAAGGAGAGTCTGCCTTTCTCCTGCCAAGACAAAAAGAACAACACGGCAGCCCTGCCTCTCCAAAAACACTGGTCAATTTTTATTTGCAAACCACGATCAGACACCCCTTTCCTGTCCCATCTTGTGGCTATGACATTGCCATGACCTGGGGGATCACTGAGACATGGAACGCTTCTTACCACCTACTCGCAGATCTAGTCATTGGGCATGAATCCCTGATGCATATCAACTTACAGGCTTTGATTGCTAAAATGCTGGGTCATATCACAGCCTCTATTTCCCAAAAATGAAATAAACGCACAGAAAGAAAAATCTGATGTTTATCAGAAAGCAATGTCACAGCCACCTTCCACTATAAAAAGAGATTTTAAAAAGTCCATTGATTGGACTGGAGCTCCCCTAGCAGATGGTAAGACAGATGCCCTCAAGCCCATATTAAATGCATTTTCTGCCCACCATTCCAGTACCTCCCAGTGTGTGCTCCTAAGATTTGAAAATCATGCAAAGTAAGAGTGAGAAACAGGAAAAGAAGCTCCTCTGGGCCTAGCCTCGCTAGCTGGCCCCAATACCCTACCCCTGATTTCTACGTGTCCACTAGGCTGTCACTACTGGTCATTCAAATCTAAGTAATAACCAAAATAAAATTTCTCCTTTTCTTCTGGCATTATACAGAAACGTCCTTTTTCTGTCCTTAAATCAACTCTATTATAATATCAACTACATCAGAAATGACATTTACTCTGGGGGAAAAAATTAAAAACACCATTCTTACCATCACTTATAGTCACTCATACATGAGAGTGGTGACCACAATTATATTGCTGTGTTTTGAAGGGTCTAAGTCAGTAAAGATTTATACGTCAAGAGTCCACAGTTTGGAATATGAATCAAAATGGGGAAACACAAGTCCTTTTCTTATTAGTAAGGGATCCACGTAGGATGAAACCATGGACCCGAAGTATATGACAGAGAGTGACACACCAAAAACAACATCACTTCTGTGAAATTAGCAGATTCTTTAAAGTCTGCGCTTCAAATTGAATAATTGAAGAACATCATTACTGGTGAATTTAGGCATTTTGCATATTTAATATATAATGGAGAAGCACTACCTTATATAGAAAATGTATTAACTGATAACAATACAGTCTTGCGCTACACAGTGACATTTTGGTCAATGACGGACCACATATATGACAGTGGTCCCATAAGATTAGTACCATATAGCCTAGCTGTATAGTAGGCTACACCATCCAGGTTTGTGATAAGTACACTCTGTGATGTTCACACAATGACGAAATCACCTAAGGATGCATTTCTTGGAACATATCCCCGTCATTAAGCGACACACGACTGTAGTGTCAATCTCATAGCTTTGTTGTGAAGACGAAATGAGTTAATGCACATGATGTACTTAGATCAGTGCCTGGCATGTGCTTAGTAATTATTTATCTATTGTTATTATTGTTACTGTCACTAAAATTACTATCATTGCAAATAATTGTTACTTAAAACCCAGAGAGGTGGTTATTATTACCTCCAGTTTATTGAAGAGGAAATGGAGGCTCAGAGAGGTTGAGAAAATTGCTTAAATTCACACACATTTAGTGCTGGTGCCGCCACAAGACTCTGGACTCGAAGTCCAGGCTTCTTCCTACCACCCACTCTGCCTCTGCAAGGAGACTATAAATAAATGCAGCCGAATCAGCAAAGACGTCTTCTTTAGATTTCTAACCTCAAAGTGGCATAATAATTGTATGTACAATTCTTTTGATCAAAAAGTAGCACCTCCAGAGAAGGCTACCTAAAAAAGAACATCATTAATTTGCAGGCATTTAGTTAAGACAGGACAAAGTCCTTTAATGTCTAAATGTCTTGCAAAGTCAAGTAGCTTAGGAAGACGGGCAGGATGGAAAGAAAAGAGGACATGAGCAGATGTCAGAAACTCAGGGTTGAGTCCTGGTCCCTCTGCACACTGCTGTGAGGTCTTAGACGCGTTACGCAAACGCTCTACTTCAAGTGATGATTGTGAGGATTAAACAAGATAATGCTTGTTACTGCATGTCAACGAGAGAACTCAGGGAAAATGTAAGCCACTATTTTTATCATCATAATCCAGGAGCCAGTAAAATCTGTTTTTTATTGACATAATAAGCTCAAAGTCAACACTCGCCAATCATTTCCAAGACGATCCTTTAATAGATAGGAACTTGACTGAAATTTCTCAGCATTTTATACCATTTTCATTCCTGGAAACCATGAGCTAAACAAAGAACACGGACATGTTCTCTTGTAAACTCCAGTCTCTTTTCTTTCTTTCTTCCTCTGGAATTCTGAAAACATTCAAATTCTACATCCCTTCAGCTCACAAGCCGCCTTATAGAAACCAGATGAGGAATACTTTTGTCCCAGGGAGGCGAGACCTGCCATGTTCATTTACCTGCATGGCTGTAAACAAGTGTAAATATTGTGCTCCCTGGAGACTGCAAAAACTCGGAGGAGCAGGGGGCTCATGACAGTCCAACCTTCCCCACCTAAACCACCAAAACATGAATTTCTCCACCTCGGAGGAGAACTGAAGAAAAAGGGAATGATAAAGAGAGTAAAGGGCATGCCTACACCTGCCAGTCTGGATCCACTCTCAGCAGCAACCCACCCACTCCCACATCACGTGCCAGTTCATGGGTGAGTGAATTGGTGGTCTAAATGGTGGTCTCGCGCCTCCTTCCCATCCCTGCTTCCACAAAGTTTCAAGTCAGACTATCAACCCTCAGGTAGGAGTTCAGAGCATCAAACTCTTAAAAAAAGGACAAATCTCTCCAGAAAAAGGATGTCCAAATAGTGACAGTTTGAGGAGGCCCCCTGTTCCATAGATATACACCACAAAAAATCAGATTTGCAACCTGGTCACTCCATAGTGAGGCTCACCAGTGGACAAGCTGTGCTCACACACACAGAGGCCAATCAGCTTACTGGCTCCCAACACTCAAAGATGGATACTGCCAAAAGTCAGTAAAAAGACACAAAAATAGACAGAAAAAAGGTGGGATTCAGAGAAAACAGAGACAATGCAGATAGCAGAATAATCTTAAAAACAAAAGCAAAGCAAAGAAAAATTTGATTAATATCCTCAAAGAGAGAAAAGAATAAAATGCATCCATGAAATAAGAAGAAACATTAAAACAAAGTGAACAGAGATTTAAAAAGGGCTCTTGGATATTAAAAATAAGATAGCTGAAATTTTAAAATATCAGTAGAAAGGCTAGAAGATAAAGTCAGGGAAATCTGTCAGAAAGCAGAGTAAAAGATCAAAGCGACAGAAAACAAAAGGGAAAAGATAAGAAATTATAGAGTTCCATCCAGAAGAAGTAAATAGCAGGAGAGCCAGAAAAATAGAGTACTGAAGAAGAAATTAATAAAAATAGCAAATAATAAAAGATTTTTTGGGGAAAAACTGAAAGATATAAATCTTCAGACTAAAAGAGCTTATAAAGCACCTAGCGTATGAATAGGAAAAAATCCACACCAGAGCATATCATTGTAAACTTTCAAAATATGGAGATAATCCTAAAAGTTAACCGAAGGGAAAAAAATAGGTTGCATACAAAGGTCTGAGAATGGAAATGGTATCAGGGGCGGGCCCAGCGGCACAGCGGTTAAGTGCACACATTCCGCTTTGGTGGCCCGGAGTTCACCAGTTCAGATCCTCGGTGCGGACATGGCACCACTTGGCAAAGGCCATGCTGTGGTAGGCGTGCCATGTATAAAATAGAGGAAGATGGGCATGGATGTTAGCTCAGGGCCAGTCTTCCTCAGCAAAAAGAGAAGGATTGGCAGTAGTTAGCTCAGGGCTAGTCTTCCTCAAAAAAAAAAAAAAAGAAAGAAACGGTATCAGACTTCTTAACAATAGAAGTAATATGACAATAGAGTAATGCCTTTAAAATTGAGTTTTAACAATGGATTTTATCCTTGAATTCTACACCATCCAAACTATGGATCAAGATACATTTCCATATATGCAAGGATTCAAAAAATTTACCTTCTATGCCTCCTTAACCAAAAAGCTACTGGATGATGAACTCTAACCAAAATGAGGAAGCCGGGGATTTAAGAAACAAAGTATCTAACACAGGACTGGAGTGAACGGAAATCTCAAGACAGCAGCCACTCAGTAGACCCCAAGAATAACTTCTCCAGATTGTTGCCCAGGGGCTCCAGGAGGCAAGTTGGGGGTGGGGGGAATGGAAATGATGCGTTTGAGCGCACAGAAAATACATTACACATCTGACAAAGATATTGAGAGTTCAACAAAAAATATCAATAGGTACTAGACAAAATAAATGACAAGGTAGTTATCAACTCCAGGAAAAACAAAGGGCTATACGACAAAGAAGCCATGGTCCTGTTCCACTATTTGGCTAGGCAGTGAAAAACATTTGTTTAAATCATAATGTTATTAACCTTGACTACTGATTTAACAAAACATTGTTTTGTTTATTTGTTTATTGAAGATGTAGGGGAATGAATTGTGTGGAGAGTGAGAAAGCTACCAAATTTTCCCTTAAGTCAACAGATGAAAAAAACAGAGTAGTAAGTGCACATTTAGGAAAAGCAAGGAAACAGCCCTAAGTTTTTGTATAAAAATATATAAAGTATATACCTCTCAGGAGGGGGACTTGTGGCGAGGGATGGCAAAGACACCACTACTTTTTCTTTACAAGCCTAAAGGTATTTTGGGTTTTCAAAATTATGAATATGTATTACCGTGATAAAAATATGCATTTTAATAACTAAAATTAAAATTAAAAATCTCTATGACTGCAAGATGTAATCAACATAAAGGAAAACTGAAGGGGCCAGCCCAGTGCTGCAGTGGTTAAGTTCACACATTCCACTTTGGTGGCCTGGGGTTTGCCAGTTCAAATCCTGGGTGCAGACATGGCACTGCTCGTCAAGCCATGCTGTGGTAGGCATCCCGTATATAAAGTAGAGGAAGATGGGCATGGATGTTAGCTCAGGGCCAGTCTTCCTCAGCTAAAAAAAAAAAAAGAGAGAGAGGAGGATTGGCAGCAGATGTTAGCTCAGCCCTAATCTTCCTCAAAAAAAACATAAAGGAAAACGAGATTGTAAGAACAAAGCTCAAATAAGTAACTGGCCTCAGACCAAATGATCATAAAACATCCTAGTCGTTTAAATTTTACACACTCTTTTAAAAGCCTGCTTTCCTCTCACTTTGTAATTACACCACTTCAAAAAACACAAGTCCTACCACCACTGCTTTGATGTTGCAAACAGATTCCAAAACATCTGATGGCTCTTCTCATTTCTCTGAGTCATCACAGGAACATCTTTTACCAATATTTTCAGAACTGATCAAATCCTTCATTTCTGCATGGTTTGTGCTTTCAGCCATGAGAGTCAACATTAAATGCTTTGGTTTAATCAAACAAATACCCATTGTTGTTTACATTAATATTTATACGCTTGATGAATATCCAAACAAAGCATAAAATTTCTTCTTCCAATAAAGGCATCCATAGAATTGGCTTCAAGCTTTTTAAAAATACATACCGGTACACTAACAGAATGTAGTCTCCACTTATAAAGCTAAAACTTTGACTAAAGTGATTCCAAACCCTCTCATCATTACCTTTGAAATTTGGCTTTTCCATAAAAGCAAGCAACACTCTCAACTCCAACAGGTTTAAGTCTTTCAGAACCAGACATTTATACAAATGAGGGCGTTAGTACTATTCAGAAACATACGCGCTTCACTTATCGATGATAATTGCTACTCGGTATACACAAATCAAACCCAGTTATTGTGGTTTGGCTTTAAAAATAGACAAATTGATTTAACCAAAAGGAATTCACACAAGGAAAAGTGACTGTTTACCTCCGTTGGTTTGTAGCAGTCTATGAGCGCTTCCTAGAATGAAACACACAGGCATTTATTTTAAAATTTAGCATCATTTTAAAAGTGAAACTAAAAATCATTTCATCTTTATAGTATTATTCTAAAATGGTAAATCAAGATCTCACACTGGCTGTCTAGAATCACACTTTATTATTACTGATTATTTGTTGGTCATCTGAAGATACATAAACTTGCACACTTTATGTGCAGGAATGTCATGCAATCTTCAGAATACACACATGCTTACATACACACACACACACTCACACACACCCCTTTCCTTCAGACTGCCAACCTGGTTAATAATAACCCAGATATACTTAAATTGAGGCAGCCGGTGAGAGACGGTGACAATCACACTAGACTCGGAGAGTGGGGAGCTGGGCTGTGACTCAAGCAGAAACCAGCTTGTCACAGCCCTGCAGACTTCAGTGTCCTCGCTGAGAACCAGAGGGGTGACCTCCCCGTAGCTAGAGCCCTTTTCAAGTTTTCAATTTTAAGGAAACTTTTATGTCGTTACGTTTTCAAAAGAACTGGTTCCTGCTTTATTTTTCCTTTGGTAACTTTCATAGTTAGCATGCTAACATCTCCCAACCAAATTCATTAACAAGACATAATCATTACACTGAGACTGGTTGCCACTCAAGGGACGCTGGTAATTAGTAACACATTAAACACATTAATACATTAAAATGTGCCTTTTAATTGCCTTTAGTGATCATTTGCCATTGGTGATAAGCAACAGCCTTTAACAGTAATTATCAGCGAACGTTAAGAACAATGGCAGGTCAAAGGTTAATTGGTTTTAGAAACTGCCAAGTGCAGATTTTAAGATGATAGATTTCATCTCCTGTAGGAGGGAAATAAATATCTTATTGCTCTGGACTAAAGAAACAGGAGACATGCCAACATCCACCGTCGTACGAGAATGCTTATCAGTTGAGCATCCTCTAATAAAGGATATTTTATTAGATAGAATTACATTGCAAACAATCTTATCTAGAAATGAATTTTATGAATGATATAATCCACGACTGGGAGACCACAGTCCCGGGCTTAGAGACCGGTTCTAGCTTCGCCTCCTCACACTACTGTGGGCCATCACTTCCTTCTCAGCCAAGAGGATCTCCAGAAGCAGAACCAGCCCTTTCTCCCAAGAAGATGAGGCTGGAGAGACTCATCCATAAGGTGCTTGGAGAACTGACTGTAGTCAAGAACGGCTTTCTCATCAGAGACGTCGCTGATGAGGGTGAATACTCACATCCGGTTGCCTTCCTCTCTGCAAACTGCCATTGCTCAAACCGGGGGGGCCAACACTGCCAGAAGGCAGAATCAGGGCATGCCAAGCTCTAGAGACCCAAGTGGATTCAAGCATCCATGCGTGGAAGCTTCCAGATTTTGAAAGCTGCTTACCCGTAGTTTTGAAGCTCTGTCTTCTTCACTGTCTGCATCGAGAAGATCATCAATGTCAATTTCTACCTCTGGCATTTCTTCTTCCTGGGGGGCGAAAGTGAAGGCATTCTATTTAGTGACAAACTACATTGTACCGACACTTTAGTTGAGTTAAATAAATTATTAGATCATCAATTAAGGGAGGTGGACAATTCAGGGGGGAAGGAGAGACCAGGAGGAAGAGGCAGGAGAGGAGGAGAAGCAGGAGAAAGAAAGAAAAACCAGGAAAACAGAAGGAAAAGGAAGCAGAGGAGGGAGGGGAGAAGGAAAGAGAGACAGGAGCTGGGAGCAAAGGAGATTTAAGAGTCACAAAGCAGGAAAAAGTAATATTTTCAAAAATGACAATTTTCCAGTTTCTGGCAGAAAACTGATTATGAGTATACAATGGGGAATTGGCAGGTTCTAGAAAGAGCGGGGAGAGGTGCAGTTTCCCACACTACATCTCCCCTTCTCTCGGTGACTGCCGATCTTCATCTGGGGAGCTGGGCGCCTCCCTTCAGGGCTCCGGGTCTGGGGAAACCCGCTTCCACCACCGGTTTCTGATGTGGACACTTGAGTCCACATCGCCCCACCCAGCCCCAGTTACTGACTCAGGACAGGACCTGTGATCCAGCTGAGGCCAGTGCGGCTCTGGGAAAAGACGCTCTTTCAGCAGGAGCATCCCTGCTCGCTCCTCTGCACTGAGGAAGCACTTAGCCTGGAAACTGCTCGTAGCCATCACGGACCACAAAGGGAGCGAGTCTGACTCATGGTGGGCAGAGTAGGGAGAAATAAGAAAGGAGAGTTCTGGAGAACGTCACTGGGTCAAACATACTCTGAAGCCCCCTACCATTGAGTAAACCCCTTTTATTGTTTCAGCCAGTGTAAGTCGAGTTTAAAAACCAAAGACATCCAACCCAGCAAAGAAGGCAAGAAAGTCCAGCTGGAATGAGGTGAAAGACGTCGCTCATTTGGAATCTGTACCTCCAACGCAAAGTAGATCCTAGCTTCGTCTCGTTTCTCCTGTTACCTGATCTTCCCCATACCTCTGAGAACGTGGAAATAAAAACGAAATTTAAGAGGGACCAGCCCAGTGGCATAGTGGTTAAGTTTGCATGCTCCTCTTAGGTGGCCCAGGGTTTGCGGGTTTGGGCACTGGGTGTGGATCTACACACCACTCATCAAGTCATGCTCCCACATACAACATGGAGGAAGATTGGCAAGGATATTAGCTCAGGGACCATCTTCCTCAAGCAGAAAGAGGAAGATTGGCAACAGATGTTAGCTCAGGGCCAATCTTCCCCACCAAAAAAAAAAAACGCAATTTAAGAGAGTCTATAATTTTGCATTTCGCCTTCCCATTAGGAGTCACCTCAACTCCTCCCAGCCACAGGATGGCCAAGTGTCTGCAGGAGATGGAGAGAGATCTGTGGGGGCCACACCTGTGTGCTCACCTGGCCTTAGCCACTCTGTGCCAGCTGTGTCGTCTGGTCTCCAGGGGTAAGTCTGATTTTCTGAGTATTTCCTTTCTAGGAAAATGCATTTACCAGATAATAGTGCTCAATCATTTTTTTTGTCCTGTTCCAACACAAGAGAGGACCCAAGTTTTTTGAGGAAACTGAGGAACATGATACACTACGGTGGAATAATAAAAATATGTAGATTGGTTTCTGCTCCCAGTTCCTGACACAGAGCTCCTAAAACCCTTGTAAACAGGGATGCCAGGAGAATCTTTTGTTCTAACATCTAGTCTTTGACCCCAGTTCCTGACACAGAGCTCCTAAAACCCTTAGAATTTCCCGGGTGATAGGAGCGTCTTTTGTTCTAATGAGGTGACTCTTGGTGGGCTCCCGGATGAGGGGGGGATCACCAGAAAGATCAAGCCATGATTAGAAGGTTGGGACTTTCCACCCCATTTCCCATGCTCTTGGAAGTGGGGAGGGGCTGGAAATGGAGTTTCCTATTGATGAAGCCTCCATAAAAATTCCAATGGCAGGGGGTTCAGGGAACTTCCAGGTTGGTAAACACATCTATAAGCCGTGTACCCCAACTCCACGGGGACAGAAGACCCTGTGCTTGGGACCCTTCCAGACCTCATCCTATGCGTCGCTTCATCTGGCTGTTCATCTGTATCCTTTATTGTATTCTTTGTAATACACTGATAAACATAAGTAATTCCCTAAGTTCTGGGAGCCATTCTAGCAAATTATCGAACCCACGGAAGGGGTTCATGGGAAGACCGGTTTACAGCCCTTGGTCAGAAGTACAGGTGACAACCCGGGACATGTGTTGGCATCTGCAGTGGGGGCAGTCTGGTGGGACAGAGCCCTTAGGCAGCGGGATCTGAGCCCAACTCCAGGCAGAACTGAATTAAATTACAGGACACGCAGCTGGCGTCTAGGAGGACTGCTTGTGTGTGGAAACCCCACATCTGGTGTCGACGTGTTGTGAGTGTGGTAACAGCGTGAGAGTAAACGAGAAAAACAGAAGTGTGATTTTCCTTCTCAACCACCCTCAGTAACACTAGCTCCCGAGGGCAGGTCCTCACCGGGCACAGAGAGTTCCAGAACACCCCTCTGGTGAACCCCGAGTGACTACTCCTGCTCCTGTGGAGAATTTGTTTAGATCCTTTGATTGAGAGCTCAATGGGATAATCAACTACAAAACCAGTAATTATCAATGTGGGTGTTTTAGGCCTCATCTGGGAAGTTCTACCTGATGGAAGAGAAGCTTTATATTCATCAACAGAATTTTTATATTTATACTTTATTAACAGAACTGGCTGATATAGAAATAGGAAGTTTAAATGTTTTTTTTTTGTTTTTGAGGAAGATTAGCCCTGAGCTAACATCTGCCGCCAATCCTCCTCTTTTTGCTGAGGAAGACCGGCCCTGAGCTAACATCCATGCCCATCTTCCTCCACTTTATATGTGGGATGCCTGCAACAGCATGGCCTGCCAAGCGGTGCCATGTCTGTACCCGGGATCCGAACCAGGGAACCCCAGGCCACTGAAGTGGAACAGGCGCACTTAACCGATGCGCCACTGGGCCAGCCCCAGTTTAAATGTTTGATGAGAATAAGGCTGAAGGGTGACCCTCCTGCCTGCGGGCTCTTCAGCTGGGCATCCTGGGTCACAGGCCAGCTCTGCCACTAACCCACTGTGTGACTCTGGGCTACTTTCTTAACCTCTCTGACCTCAGTTTCCTCACCTATAAAAATGGGAGAGTAAACAACTACTACCTCATAAGGTTGGTGTGTGGATCAAATTAGCTAATTGATATCAAATTTTGGAATGGTCCCTGGCACACAGCTAAGGCTGCTAGAGTACTGATTACTTTTTTATTATTGTAAGATATGCAATCCATATTGAAAAGCTCACGGAAAATTGAACCTAACTAGAGGGGCAAGTCTAACATCCTTAGTCTTATTAAGGTTAAAATCTCTTTTAAAAAATTTAATAATAATACCAAGAAGGGATGAAAAAAGCTTATCTCCTTAGAAAATTCTAATGACCTTAGAACTGGGAGCAACTGCTTCTTGCTGAAGCACAATGATAGGAATAAAATTAAAACGTGATGACCTGGCTTCCCAGATGTCAGAAAAACGGTACAGGGGTGGGGATGTGTGCCTGGCTATGAGAATATATGATGGTTGGGGCCGGCCCGGTGGCGCAGTGGTTAAGTGCATATGCTCTGCTCCGGCAGCACGGGGTTCGCTGGTTCAGATCCCGGGTACAGACATGGCACTCTTGGCAAAAGCCATGCTATGGTAGGCGTCCCACATATAAAGTAGAGGAAGATGGGCACAGATGTTAGCTCAGGGCCAGTCTTCCTCAGCAAAAAGAGGAGGATTGGCGGCAGATGTTAGCTCAGGGCTGATCTTCCTCAAAAAAAAAAAAAGAGAGAATATATGACAGTACCTGCCAGGCCCTGGAGACTCAATCAAGACAAGGCAATGAACACAGGCACTACCACCCTCCACTTAGACGTGGCTGGGCCGCTGGTCTTCACTATAATCCATCCATCCCACACTTCCATCCAGCCAGTCTGTCTCAGACTGGTCCCAAGCTGCTGTTTCACATGAGATGCCATTTTTAAGGACAGAGCAGAGAAGTGAGTACAGATGTGGTCTCCACGGTGCAAAGGATGCTGGGAGGATCCCGTGGCTATGCCCTGTTGTCAGGACACTGGGTAAAACCACACCGGATGTGTGTGCTGCTTCCCTCCACCAGTACCAACCTCCCCCGCCACCACCACTTCCCCTCCACCATGCTGGCATCTTCTTGCCCAGATGCTGTCTGCGCCTGACTTCCTCTTTTTGTGTATATTTGAAATCCCAGATGAAAGGAAGACTGTGGCAAGAGAATGGGTGTCATTTAGGGAGCCACAAACAGCTGTACAGCTTTCAGGGTTTGCCAGACTTTCCACGGTGAAAGGACTGGTGGGGACTGAAACATCACAAAGAAAGTCATTAGATTACAAAACAACGGGGGCCCAGTACGGGGAACACATATTGCAGCTGGGAAGCCACAGTGGGGACGAGTCACACAGGGACCCTCTCCCGGCCGACAGATGCTGACACCATGGCCATCCAGCCTCCAGAGCAGAGCCGGGTGAACACTGTGTGTGCGCGTTCCGGCCAAGACGGCTTGAAATTAATTCAGCAACATCCACAGCGCAGTGTGGCTTTAACAACCCCCATATAAGCCCCAAACACCCATAGCCTGTTTTAGCTGCCAGTGTTCAAGAAAAGCCAAGCAAAAGAGAGAAACCCACAAGCTTCGATCTGTGTAACTGTCTACACAGCCTCCCGCTGTGTAAGTTTCCCCAGTCCTCCCCCGATACAGTCCTTTGGGTTCAGGATTTATGCTTGGTGTGGACACCAGTATCCGTTTATGTTAGTTTAATGAAATCAAGCAGAGGAAGCAGGATATACTAGAAGCTGCTCGAGGAACCCCAGCTAAGGGGAGCTCCAGTATCTGCTATTCTTAAAGGAAATAAAAGAATCATAAGTAAGTCACGCTTTCCCCAGAACGGCACAACAATGCATTTCCGGCAAACATTATTCAGCTTTGAATTCCTGCCAGATTTGGTCAACGGGCTTTTGCTGTGTAGCAATGCAGAGTCGCACCCACGCGGGAGGAATCGGCAATTAGGCGTGCTCTCATCAGGACTGCACAGCGCTCTCGCCTCCCTCAGGCTCTGACTGCATTTAATCCATTTTCTCCAACCCTGGAGATCTGGCTTGTCCAATACGGCAACCACATGAGGTATTTAAATTTAAATTCACTGAAATGAAATACAATTAAGAATTCAGTTCCTCAGTCACATTAGCCACATTTCAAGTGTTCAATAGCCACATGTGGTGCGTGGCTACTGCCCAGGATGGCACAGATATAGAACCTTTCACCCCATTACACAGGACTTTCCTAGAGTCCACGCACCCTCTGGACCAGACGCTGGGAGGCAACGCCCCCGCCCCTCTCAAAGGAGCATGACAGGAGTCTAAAAGGTCACTGTGACTCCCCAGGGGCATGTGTCTGGGAAACACTGGGCTTGGCTTTCCAAGCAGGAAAACTGATGCAAACCAATGAGTCACTGACTGAGTACTTTTCACAGTCCTTAGGCATCCACACTTTCTAGCACTTTCTACCAACCTACGATGCTTCTCGTTACCCCCACCCGGATCTATCAGGGGCTCGGAGGAGCTCAGTGTTCACACTGGGAGCGTGGAGCTGGGGAGAGTTTAGAAGGTGGGTGTTGCTGAAACCAAAGCCTGGGTGAGAAGGACATAGAGACGCGGGTCACGGAGGTCCCTGTGGGAGGGGCCTGGGAAGCAGAGTGATCTAGCATCAGGTATGCAATGCTGGGTACATTTGGTATTTAATGTCTTTCATGAAGCCTATGGAAATATTCTAAGTTTGACTGAAGTTCTCTTCAGCTCTTTCTCCTCTCTGTTGGTCTTCCATCACTATCACCGAATCACCCCAGTGAGGGATCAAAAGCACTTAGAAGGAAGCGACTACGCCCACAGCCCGCTGTGGTGGACCAGAGGTTAGCTGTGTTTGGGGGTCTCTCCACATTGAAGAGAGGTCCCCAGACAGTGGCTCTGGTGACAAGAAGTGAAACAGGCTGTTCACAGTCACCACCTAACATCATCCCACATTTAGTCAGCGGCTCTCCTGTACCGAGAGTACAGGATTGGTACCCACAGAACAATGCCCTTGATCATTTCTATGCATCTCTCTGGTCGCACACCTGTTCAGAGTCCACAGTATCCCAGGCATCGAGCGTCAGACACTGTGAGCCCTGCCCCGGACGGACTGTCAGTCTGAGCACAGAAACAAACGACATACGGTGGCACCAAAAGAGAGAGAAACCCAAAGTGCTTTAGTAATTAAGGACAGGGGGAACTCCCGCCTGGGGCAGGCAGGGAGGGTTTCACAGAGGAGAGGGAGTGTAAGCTGGCCTTGCGGGATGGCAGGATCTGGACAGGTTTGAGGGGATGGAGAGCCCCCACAAGAGGCCAAATGGTACACAGGAGGCAAAAATACAAGGTGTGTTCTAAAGATGAGGTGTAGAAAGGTCCTTGGCCTGGGAGTCAGACAGCTCTGGGCTGCAAATATTAATGCCTATGGAGGCCAGACAGGAAACAGAAATGAGAGCTGAGGCAGGCTGGGGTGCTATAAGAAGTAGTGGGGAGTGTGGCAAACGAGAAAACAAGCCCCAAGGAAAGGCAGCAAAGAAGGCCCCATTCCCACCTCTTGTAATCTTTTAGGAACATGTGTTCAGGGCTGCCAGATTTTCTAAGTTTACAGGACAAGTTGAAAATACAGGTTTTTATTGTAAAAAATATCCTGATTTTTTTGTAAGTCGGTTAAAAATGACTTAAAACATTGTGAAGGACAAACAAAATCCATCAGCCTGCAGGCTGCCAGTTTGTTCTCATCGTGCAGAGACTGTAGCCACTGAGGGCTTCAGAGCAAGGATGGGAGATGCCAGAAGGCAGAGCTGAGCCAGCGGCAGGGCCCTGGGCATAAGGGAGGAGGCAAGGAGTCGAGGAGTCGAGGAGGCTGCTGAGAGGAGAATATGCTCTTCCCACTGTGAGGTAACAAGGCTTGAACACAAGTTGTGGCAGGAACAAAAAGAAGATTTTAAACAATGAAAAATAGGGAGGGAAAGCCAGATGGAATTTGGAGATGAACTGGATGTTGGATGAGGGAAAGGAAAAAGTGAAGAGAAGACCCAGGCTTCCAGCCCGAGCAGTTGTGGAGAAAGATGCTATACCGGGGAACACACCTGGGACCTGGAAGCCACTTCACAAACCAACCAGCAGTTCAGAGTTCAGCCAGCGTCCCTCCCCGCAACTTGGGGGCAGAGGCTGGATCCCTGCCCAGCCACTGCACAGGAACACACTGCCGTTTCTCCTGCAGGTAGACCCGGCAGCCTGCAGCCGGTCTACACAGCTGGGAGCTCAGAACAGGCTCAGACACCAGGATGCAGAAATGCAACTGAGGCAGGTTCCCGAAACACAGTCGCTCTGTGGTAAAAACACACACCACATACACACACACACGTGTGCACACACACCACACATCACATGCACGCACGCTTCCAACTAGCCAGAAAATGCACCCAGGAACCCTGTCAAGTGTGGAGTCAGCATTTAAAAAATACAAACACCTTTCTCTCCATAAGAGTGAAGGGGGCAGGAACGCTTAAGCTAAAACAGCTTGAAAATGGATTATGGTTTTCAAGCTCTATGACACACAGCTTAACAGCTCCCTGAAAGTGACAGGGCTCACGGTTGTCTGCAGCCTCCATCTCAAAATAAGGACGTGAAGTGCCATGGGATTAGGGGACTGTGAACATCATCGTGGCAGTTGGGGGAGAAGCATTGGGGGGCAGGAGGACGGGGAGTGGGGACCCACTATTACGACAGCCAGCTCTTCTGAGAGCTCCCCTTTCTATGAGCTGCGGGAGGACCCAAAAAAGACCGGAGGCTAACCAAATCCTAGGGATTACGTGAGCTCACTGGGAAAATATTTACATTCCATGCTTTCACTTTAATGACAATCCAAAAAAATTTCTGTAAGCAAGCATATTTATTCTAAGAAGCGTCGGGATGATCACCCTCTAGCCAAGCTGGCACTGTGGTTACATGTTGGCATCAAGCAGAATTGCGTTAATTGTCATGGGCTAATGAGGAAAAGGCCAAAGGGTGGATGGAATACATAAGTGACTTATTCACACCAGGTGAAGCCAGAAGCCATCGCTCAAGGGACACTGAGCTGCGGGGATCTGTACTCACTCCCTGTCATAAAGGGAATGATGCCAGCCATCGCAGTCAACTCATGTTGCACATGTGAGTTCTGCTGCTGGGTACTTTATGTTTAACTTGCAAAATTATGTTTAACTTTGATTTGGTTTTATAATTGGAAGACCTGTAAGCCTAAGGAGTTGACACTTGGCTGTAAGTGGTACATATTTAAATATGATAATATTTAATGTTTAAATCAGCCGTGAAATCTGCAAGAAACATCTTCCACTTACAAAGGCGCCCAGCTACCCCATAGCACATCACGCGGAGTGTCAGAAGCTCGGGGACGGAGGTGGATTCCGGCAGCTCTCAGACAGAAAGCAAGCCACACACAGAAGGTTGGAGGATCAGTGTTACCAGGCTTCCGACAGCAGCACTGGGAGCCAGGAGCCGGAGGGCAATGATTCCAGAATCCTGAGGGGAAACGATTTCCAACCTAAAACACCAACCAAGAGAGAAAAACCACAGATCTTTGAAGACCTATCGGCTCTTATGTCTTAGAACATTGACCTCCCATTTTGGGAAGCAGTGCTCCAGCAACACAAACCAGGAGACCAGGAAAGTCATCTGTAGCCGTGGATCATGAAGGCGGAGGCCACGAACGGGTGGGCCTCGCTTTATCTCGCTTCACTTTACAGCGCATAGTAGATATGGCGTGGATAGCAAGACCCTCCACCAGCAAACAGATTATGACATCCTGAAGGCTCAGATGATGGTTAGCGCTTTTTAGCAATAAAGTATCTTTTAATTAAGGTATGTACATCGTTTTTTTAGACATAATGCTATCGCACACAATAGACTACAGTGTAATGTAAACATAACTTTTACATGCACTGGGAAACCAAGAAAATTATGCGACTTGCTTTATGGCAATATTGTTTTATTGTGGTGGTCCAGAACCGAACCTCCCATATCTCCGATGTATGCCTGTACTAAAATCAAGACTGAGGAGGGTACCTGGGAGGCCAGGAAGTAAAGAGCAAAGAGCCGGGAAGCTGAGTGAAAGGAGAGGAGATGAGCCTTTTTTTTTTTTCTGGTGATGAAGATTTGCCCTGAGCTAACATCCGTTGGCAATCTTCTTCTTTTGTGGCTTGAGGAAGATTAGCCCTGAGCTAACATCTGCGCCGATTTTCCTCTATTTTGTATGTGGGACACTGCCACAGCATGGCTGATGAGTGGAGTAGGTCCACACCCAGGATCCAAACTGGCCAACCTGGGCCGCCGAAGCAGAGCGCAGAACTTTAACCACTTGGCCATCGGGGGGGGCCCATAAGCCTATTTTAACACGGGCACGGGGTCCAATGCCTGATGTGCACACATCAGCATGGGTGACCCGGTCATTCGGAGGGGCTAGGGTGGCCTCAACCAAGGCCTCAAACGGGACTAAGATGGGGTAAACAAGTATAGGTCACCCCAGTTTCAACACCTTCGGCAAATGGTCTGATCCCACGTTCCTATCACGTCCCTGATACACACTCGTTTTAAAAGTTACACAACCTCCAATGGCTAAAACTCAGAGCCAAACACAAAATCATACCCCCAAAATCAAAACAGCCTGACTGCACTTGATCCCATGGGAAAGGGCAGGGACGTTTCGAGTAACATCCTCAGAGGCTGCTGTCCTTGCCACCCGGGAGCCAGCTCTGGGCCTCCCTTACCCACACATCCCACAGCTAACACTCGCTCCTGGAGCCCTCGCACACACACAAACGACAGCCGTGGCAGAGAGGAGAAAAGCCACAGGACATGCCCCATCCCCAGCACCCCACACACAGCACCGCTCTCTACTCCTGCTCCAGAAAACACACTGTGTCACGAGTAAGCGAGACTGACATTATCTGACAAACACCCTAGAATATGCTTTCATTTTATGATAGTTCGCAGGCTTTCTTAGTACTTTCACTGTTGTCAATGAACAAATTACTCATGACACCTCCTCCTTCACGGCAGCCCAGCCGAGAACCACTGCCCTAACCATCAACAATATAAAACCAAGAGCAGCTCGCAGATTCGAAGAGTCACATCTCTGGTCATGTGGAGTATTCTAGAACGAGGCACATCTACATCAGAAACGCCAGGCAAGCCCACGCCACATCTATCTATTGAGCCCCTCTATTCCCAGGCACTTTCTAGATGCCAGAGAGAAAGGAGGAACCACTGACAAAATCCTCGCTCTCGTGGAGATTGAGCCCTGATAGGAGAGACAGACAACAACACATGAGTAATATATTGTGCCGCAAATGGTGATAAATATGTTGGAGAAAACATAAGCAGAAGAGAGGGACAGGCAATAGGAGGAGGGCTGGAATTTTAAGTGGGGTGGTTGGAGTAGCAAGAGGAATATCTGAATAAAAGACTTGAGGAAGGTGAGGGTGGAAGCCATGTTGACATCTGAGGGGAGAGCATCGAGGGGAAGCAGCTGGTGCCCAGCTGTGTCTGAGAAGCTTCAAGGAGCCCAGGGTCACTGTAGTGGAGTTGGGGTGGGGCCCCTGTGAAGACCCTGACTTGTCCCCTGAAGGAGAGGAAAGCCACTGGAGGTTTGAACAGAGGAGTGGTGTGATCTGATTACCCTCTTTTTTGTTGTTGTTGTTGGTGAGGAAGATTGGCCCTGAGCTAACATCTGTTACCAATCTTCCTCTCTGTCTCTTTTTTTTCCTCCTCAAAGCCCCAGTATATAGTTGTATATCCTAGTTGTAGGTCCTTCTAGTTTCCTATGTGGGACGCCTCCTCAGCATGGCTTGATGAATGGGGTGTAGGTCTGTGCCCAGGATCCGAACCTGCAAACCCTGGGCTGCTGAAGCGGAGCATGTGAACTTAACCACTGAGCCACCCAGCGGCCCCCTGATTACCTTTTATAAAGGACCACCCTGGCTGCTTTGTGAAGAATGGGCTGTGGGAGGTGAGGGCCCAAGCAGGACCACTTGGGAGGTGGCGGAAATAACCCGGTAAGAGATGACAGTGGTTTAGACTGGGGAGGCGGCAGCACAAAATATATTCTGTTCTTATTTGGGTCACTCAAAGACATGCATATTTATTTATGCATAAATAGATGCAGAGATAGATGACAGACCTGCAGCTGCACCGGTTATGAGGCTGGCTGAGCTGGGGCATTTTGCAAGGTGCAGGTATCAAGCACACACCCATGAAGTAGGAGCAGCAGGCGGGTGTGACCGTGGGTGGGTGTGAGCTGCTGGCGATGCTGTTCTGGGTGGTGAGGGAGGGCGCTTGGCAAGGGGGCGCCCAGGCCAAGGAGTCAGGGGAGGTGACCTGGATGCTGACCAAGAGAAGGAGGAGCTGGGAAAGCGGCAGTCAGCGTGGAGCCGAGGCGAGGAGGTGCTTTCCAGTCTGAACCCCATTCCCTTCCCCACCCTCCATGTAGGTTGCTCCTCCTCTGGACAGCTACCATGTATCATGGGCCCCGGGGGCGGGCTTCCTCCACCCCAACCCCTGCCCTTCCTAAAACCCAACATTAGCAATATGTTTTAACAAATGAATATCTCTGGGGAGATAACCATGGCTCTCCAGACACAGTTAAAAAAAAAAGAAGGACTGGGGCTGGCCCAGTGGTGCAGCGGTTAAGTGCGTACGTTCCGCTTCAGTGGCCCGGCGTTCACCAGTTCGGATCCCGGGTGCGGGACAAAGCAGCGCTTGGCAAGCCATGCTGTGGTAGGCGCCCCACATGTAAAGTAGAGGAAGATGGGCACAGATGTTAGCTCAGGGCCAGTCTTCCTCATCAAAAAGAGGAGGATTGGTGGCAGTTAGCTAAGACTAATCTTCCTCAAAAAAAAAAAAAAAACACTAGTGAGGCTGGCCTGGTGGCATAGAAGTTAAGTTCACACACTCTGCATAGGCAGCCCAGGGTTCGCAAGCCCAGATCCCGGGCGCAGACCTAGCACTGCTCATCAAGCCATACTGTGGTGTCACCCTACACAAAACAGAGGAAGACTGGCACAGATGTTAGCTCAGTGACAATCTTCCTCAAGCAAAAAGAGGAAGATTGGCAACAGATGTTAGCTCAGGGCAGATGTTAGCTCAGGGCCAATCTTCCTCATAAGAAAAAAAAAAAAAGGACTCAGACTCAGGGAAGAAATGGTGTTACATGTTTTACCCTTGGTCTCAATAGCTCATGAGGCCACTTCCTTCTGTGGTAAAAGGGCCCCAGGAAGTTTGGGTGAACCGGGAATCCCAGAGAGCAAGCTCTCAGTCTTGCAGCACATACCCCAGGCTGCTCTGCTTCTCAGCACAAATGAGACCCCTCGGGCAGGGCTGGGTGGTGACGTGCCCAGTGCATGGAGCTTGGAGAGAGACAGGCCCAGGTTTACATTGCATCTCTCCCACTTACACCTGCGTGAGCTGGGGCAAGGTAACTCCCCCTGCTGACCCTTACTTCCCACACCTGTAAAATGGGGGCAAATACCTAATTCTCGGGGCTGAATAAAAAGCTGGCATGATGGCGGCTGGGCATGCAGGACAAACTCAACCAATGGTGTCAGGACCTCAAATCAAAGTGCTAAGTGGACTGGGCACATCTGACCAGTGGATTCCTCTTAAAAAAAAAAAAATTCAACGTGAATATCTCTTCCAGGGAATCTTTCAGTCCTGATGCCTGAAAGTTGCAAGTAAAGATCTAACATGTTACCTACTTGTCTAAAACCACAAAGATTAAAAGGAAAAAAGAAAAGAAAATGTAAGCAAAAATCTCCATACGGAGAGCTTTCTGGAAACAATAGCACTTGGCTCTGTGTTTCTGCCTGTGGATCCTAAACATGCACAGCTGGTGGGTAATGATGCCAAAGGGACGAGAAAAGCGAGAGGTTGCTTCTAATAAAGTCTCTGAGAATAAGCGATGGCTGGGGCGCTTCATAAAGATGGCAAGGACAGCCTTCTTGGCCCCGGCATAATTGAGGACAGTGGGGATGTCCTCAAGGCTCTCGCTACAGCGGCCACCGGCTGCCACCATGCTCACGGCTCCTGTGCGATGACAGCAGCGTCTCCCCTCCAGACCCTCAGCTCTGACAGCAGGACCTATGACACGATGAACGCCACACACAGGCTCCCAAGCAGGTACTGAGGGAGCTGGGGGACACAGACATTAGGACATACACATAGAAAAAGAGGAGGGGCCGGGCACCTCAAGAATGTGGGCGAGGCAGGTCAGCGATGAGCTCAGATTGGTCCTGGGCTCCAGGCAATGGATGAGGACACTGGGGAAGAAGGAATCAAGGAGTGTCCCAAAGGAAAGGGCTCATGTCACCTAAGGAGAGCAAGAGGCAAGGGCCGTCCAGCCTGCCCCTAAGAAGTCACACTTGGCTATGTCCTGCCTCCCGTCTGTTTAGCGATCTGGCCAGGGCTGACTTCTGATGGAAGATGGCCCACAGCCACCTTTTTTAGTAAAACTGCTTAGGGGCCAAGCAGAACTCTTTAGGCTGGGAATCCTCAACTTATCCCCACGGTGTCACAAAGGTAACAATAGCTCGAAGTCTGTCGCAGCCCAGTTCTTAGAGGGCAGTTATCCCACAGCACCAAACCTTCCCCACACTGCTCAGGACGGACGCATTCCGATGGGAATCCGGGGTCAGCTTGGTGCCAGATTTCCTGAACACAGAGCACTAATTTCCACACATTTCCACGTCCTATCCGGGAAGGCCCCTAAATCAGCTCTGGCCACATGTGTTCAGGACTGATGGGTGCACAGAAGACTGATAAGGTGATGCAGAAATGCCACTTGGAAGAGACGCCAGGCACTGAAAAGAAATTGATTCCCATATGGAGACCTCCAGGTGCAGACCAGCAGGCACAGTGCCCTTGCCATTTGAAAGACTACTGTTGAAATGAGCTATCAAGCCCCGAAAAGATATGGAGGAACCTTGAAAGAAGCCCATTTGAAAAGGCTCCATACTGTATGATTCCAACTATAGAACATTCTGGAAAAGGCAAAACTATGGAGACAGTAAGAAGATCAGGGGTTGCCAAAGGCCCAGGGGAAGGAGGGATGAAAGGTGGAGCACAGGGCGTTTTTAGGGCGCTGAACTTATTCTGTGTGACACTGCAGTGGTGGACACATGTCATTATCGCCAAATCCCAGAGAATGTACAACACGAAGAGTGATCCCTAATGTAAACTATGGACTCGGCTAATAATAATGTATCAATATTGGCTCCTCAATTGTAATAAATACACCAGACTAACACTAGCTGTCAATCACAGGACAAACAGGGAGGAGGGGGGGATGGTGGGTGGGTATATGGGGACTCTGTACTTCCCACTTAATTTTTCTGTAAATCTAAAACTGGTCTAAAATATAAATTCTATTAATGATAATAATAAAAGACTACTGTTTTGGTGGTGACAACGCATAGCAATGTGAGAGGCTGACCCTCCCGTTAACGGCCGTGCTGATCCTTACTACAATATGTGGATGTGAAAATGGTCCCCAGTGTGATGTTGGATGTTCAGCCAACTGAGGCACATCCGGGCACTAGGCTCCACCTGGAACCCAGGGCGGTGTGTGGGAGGGCGCCACGTGGAGCTCCCAGAGAGGAGGACGCTGGGCTGTCCCAGCAGGAAAGGAGCTGCAGGGGTACCACTGACAAGACCACAGCATGTGCCAACCCTAAGAACAGTCGAGAATGCAAACGAGAGAGGGAAGCAAAGCCAGGGGCCAAGAAAGCCGGGAGGTGTGGGCTCAGTCTGGGGAAGCAGGCAGGAGTCAGACAGCCCCCTCCCTGCGTGGCCTGAGTCGGGGTTCAGGAGAAGGCTTGGGGCCACCGAGCCACATGGGCCCAACTGCCTTTGGTCAAATTCCAGTCTCAGGGAGACAGCCAAAAAAGGTCATTTCAGCAGAGTTTCTGTGTGAGATGTGTCAACCAAAGGGAGTGCCGCTTTGTAAATAATTACCATAATAATTTACATTTAATTAGTGCTTACTCCCTACAGGCAAGGCCACTCCCCGAGGATGCCCCACCACCTGCCCCTCCTCTGTCGCCACCATCCAATCCATCACTAAGTCTATCAGCTCTATGGCTCACCTGTCTCCTGGATCTGCACGTTTACTACCTCCACTACTCTCAAGTCTAAACTAAATCCTCTCTTGCCTAAGTCGTTACTGGAATCTCCTAATGGCTTCCACACATCCCCTCTCATTCCCTCTCCAATCTGGTTTCCTCTCTGCAGCCGGGGTAGCAACTTTAAGAACATAAATCTGTCAGTGCCCTACAGAGAACCCTTCAGTGGCTTCCCACTGCTCTCAAGACCAAAATTCTTAACCCAGTCTACAAGGCTCTGGCTGCAGGGCCCCTGGCCTCCTTGCAATCCCTCACCACATTCCCCACTCAGGCCTCCACAGGGCCTTTGCACATGCTGCATGTGCTCTTCTCATTATCTCACATCAGCAATCGCTTCCTAAGGAAAATCTTCCTCGGTCTCCCTTGTGACAAGGTCAACCTCCCCACCTCTGAAACTGTGTTCCTAACACCATGCGCCTCTCCTTTGTCGCACTTACCACACAGGTGAAATTTCACATTTGTTGGTCTCCCTCCCTAAACCGTAAGTCCATAGAGCAGTGCCTTGCACACTGTAAGCCCTTATAATCGTTTTTGGAATTAAAGAATGAACAATTCACTGAATTGGGTATCATCATCTCTATTTTACAGAAGGAGTGTTGGAGTATCTTGACCAAGGGGGCCGATGGCTTAGTTTCAAAGCTGGACAATGCGACCCTAACAGGTACAGACGATGTCAACGTGTGCTCTGTGCCGTTCAGAATGCAGGACTGCTGGGGCACAGATTTCTCCCCTTTGATGTCAGCGGCTTTGGGAGCAGCAAGGGAGAATGGCACAGCCCTACAAGCAGGGTGGGGTTGCGAGCCAGCGAGCCTCCAGCACCACTATGGCTCCAGGCAGCCGACCCAGCAGAAGCAGCCAAGGCACCCAGAGTGACCTGGAAACCAGGAGGGAACTCCATGTTTCCGTGGACCAAAACGCTTTGTAAGGTATACTTGAGTGGATTTAGGGTTTTTTAAATTTGGGGGGTTTATTTTGGTGAGGAACATTAGCCCTGAGCTAACATCTGTTGCCAATGCTCCTCTTTTTGTTAGAGGAAGATTTTTGCTCAGCTAACATCTGTGCGCATCTTCCTCTACTGCATGTGGGACACTGCCACAGCATGACTCGCCCAGTGATGCTAGGTCCGCGCCAGGGATATGAACCTGCAAACTCAGGGCCGCTGAAGTAGAGTGTGTGGACTTAACCACTACGCCACTGGGCCAGCCCCTGGACTCAGGGTTTTAGGGCAAGTTTGGGAATCAGAAACCATTTCCGAGAAAATGTTAAACCCGCAGCTGGAGGCCTGGGCCTCACCTGCTACAATAAGGTGGAGATGGTTGATTTAAATATTGCTGTTCTCTGGGCTGTCACAGAGGAGGCCACGTCTGCACCTGAGGGGATGGTCCAGAGGGGTGGGGAGCCAGGGGCTGGACCAAGAGACCAGGCGCTGTACCACCCGCCACTAACAGAGGGAAGGGAGCGCTCTCCAGACTGGAAATGGCAACTGGACAGATGCCTTAGGGTGCAAAGGGTGAGGCTAAGTCTGCAGACTGGGGTAGGAAAGGGTTCCAGATGACAGGGGAGGAAAAAAAAGTAGCTGTTCCACAGAAGCAAGTTATTAGGATCCTGACGCCATGAGGGGTGGCTGTGATGTATCGCCAGTCTCCTGGGGCTAAAACAGTTTGTTTAAGATCCGATCCTTTGGAAACTCAGCTGGTTTTTAAATGTATGTCCAGGAACTTTTTGTGGTTCTCCTATAAAAGTACTCAGTGGTTAAACTGTCAACTGGTTTCAATCATGCCACTGAATATTCAAAGAGTACTGGAGAGAATTTGAAAGCGTACCTGGGGGAGTCGATGGGAACAGAAGGAATCAAAGTGTGCAAAGCCCTAAGGGTTTGACAAAAGCAGTGGAATGAGCCAGAGTCCCCTCTCCACTGTCGGTTCCCCACTTGGAGAGCCTCTTTTCAGAGCGCTTCTCAGCTGGAAGCTTGGCGTGCTCTTTCTCAAGTCATGATTCATAAAACAGCCACCCCAGAAGCCCCCTGTGAAGATGCAGATTCCTGGGAACCCCCCGGAGCCCCTGGACCCTAAGATGTAAGGAGGAGCTGAGGAGTCTCTGCAGGTAAGAGGAGCCAAAGGGACTCGGAAGCCAGTAAAGTGTGCAAACCACTGCCTCGGAAGGTTGGAGCGTTTTTCATTTATTTATTTTATTGAGGTCACGCTGGTTTATAACATTGCGTAAATTTCAGGTGGACATCATTATATTTTGGCTTCTGTATAGATGGCATCATGTTTACCACCAAGAGTCTAGTTTCCATCTGTCACCGTACACATGTGCCCCTTGACTACTTTCACTCTCCCCTACCCCCTTCCTCTCTGGTAACCACCAACCTATTCTCCATCTCTGTGTGTTGTTTATCTTCCACACATGAGCTAAATCATACAGTATTTGTCTTTCTCTGTCTGACTTATTTGGCTTAGCATAATACCCTCAAGCTCCATCCGTGTTGTCGCAAATGGCATAATTTCCTCTTTGTTATGGCTGAGCAGTTTTCCATTGTTGTATATATACCACATCTTCTTTACCCATTCATCTGTCGATGGGCACTTGGGTTGCTTCCACATCTTGGCTATTGTGAATATTGGTGAAATGATTATAGGGGTGCATATACCTTTTCAAATTAGTGTTTTCATGTTCTTGGAGTATCTTTTAAGTAAGAAAGGCATCCCGTTACAGATAGTGACAACAAAAAAAGGAAAGCCCCTCCTTCTGTGTGGTCCCTGATTTCCATGCCCCTTGTAGAACTTTCATTCTACGCTATCGGTTGCCTCCTGTGGGCTGGACACTGTCCTGGGTGCTGAGGATTCAAGGATCAACAAAACGTAAGATGCTCACCTGCAGTTTGGGAGTAAGACAGAACTGTATCCAGATGATGCTGACAGAGGCAGACAGAACACGGCAGCTTGGCTATGGGAGCCCGTCGGCAGCAGTGAGAGCCTGCTGCGCTGCCCTCACTAAGTCAGAGGCCACAGGAGGGTCTCTCCCTGCCCAAGGCCACTGTTGCTCTGCTTCTGCTCATCTTTGCTTCTCCTGAGACCCTCTGCGAACAGATGGCATTGCTGGGGTCACCTGAGTGTTCCTCAGCTCCTGCTGGGGCCTCCATTTTGAAAATGAGTCAAAAAACCCATCTTCTGCAGCTTTCGTAACCGTTCGGTCTTAAACACAGGACAAGACAAGACCAGTGAACAGTCCAAGGATGAAGGAAGTTCTGGCAGGGGCGCCAAGCCATTCACACATCCCTTACCAAGGAGCTGCCCTCCTCTCCCTGGGGAGGGAGGTCATGTGACAACAGCGCAGCCAGAGCAAAGGCACACAAAGCCCCAGACCCGGTCTTCCTCCTCGTCGACTGTGGCAATCGGGCACAGATGTCAGAGCCACGTTGCCTCCACATTGGAAAGCAATGCTTCAGCCACCAGGATATCCACCACCAGACATCCCATAACAGTCTGGAAATCAGCAATTTGCCAACCTATTAAAACAACCCTTTAACTCTCAGGCCACCTGCCTCCTTCTCCCTAATCTCACAGATCCCAGGCAAGCGATGGAGGTGAAATTCCATTCAAACACTTGGCGCCTTCTACATGGAAGCCAAGGGCCCTGTGGAGCCAGAGATCCCCCCGGCGTCCACTGGGAGTGGCTGATGGTGAGAAAAGCCCTACGGAGTAACTTCCCAGACAAACAACAGGAAACGGTCAGTCTTCATGTGGGGTGGACCTGCAGACAGTCCAGTTTAAACTCACCAGGAAGCAGCCGAGCCCATTAACAGGCCTAGCTTTCTCCTCTCCCACAAAAACACTCCCCACCCTCCACCTCTCTGAGGCCTGAGGAAGGCAAGTTCGGCTGGTAATCCTTATAACCCTTCTGTTGTCCTTTAAGGATTGAGATTTGAGTCACTCCCTGAGGTTACGTGTCTGGAAGCTAAAGGGATGAAGCAAGAAGCAGAAGTTCAAGGCTTCGTCAGTAGACGGTTAGGTTTTCGTGATGGGACGAGGAGGGAAGAGCATCCAGGCCTTCCTCCTACCTGGGAATTCTCATCTGTCTTCCAAAATGCCATCAGCCTGATTATGATAGAATTTCACCTTAGACTGCAGACAAGTGGTGGATGATAAAATTCCAGTAATTCCAAAAGCTCCAATTTTGTTATTCTGATAACAGTCACAAAGAAAGCTTCAGCTAGTAAGGCAGCAAACTGTTATCTCACCAACGTCTGTTACTTTTGCTCCTGGAACAGACACTCATCTGAGATCACCAGGAATGGCAGATGGAAATGGAGAAGGGGGCGCCAGGCTTTATCTTTAATTCCAACCAAAGAACTGATTGAACTACAGATTTATTTTTTCAAAGGGAAAAAATCATGGCAAATAACAAGGGGGCACTCCTTACGCCGATCTAGGTTTTTATTCCCAAAAAGAAGTGTTGGATGGTCGAATCTTTCCCCAAAGCTTTATTGATTTTCTCCTGAGCAGGGAACAATGTGGACTGAAGATGACATACTCAAAACAACCTTGCAGGTTTAAAAATCAAGTCCTTAGAACAGAAATGAGATGCAAGAATCGGATGTCTTGTTCTAATTCTGCTAAACATTGACATAAATGAAAGAGGAAACAGAATGCCTTACACCTGGCAGGCACTGCGTAATTATCTGTTGAGAGACTGGCTGATTGATTTTGAGCCCCCGTGGCCCTCTGTACCAGCAAACTCACTCAGTTGTTCTAAAGGCAAGCAGGGTTGAAGATTTATGACTGCCCAGCTGCCCCCAATGACCATAAATCATTGCCAGCCTCCAGGCGTTCCAAGCAGCTCGGCTCGTAGTTGGGCAGGCTTAGGACGGCGCACTGTGAGGACCCCCTCCTGGTGGTACCCCTCGCTAGAAATGGAGGGTCAACCAGGACTCTAGTCCTCAGTGTCCATGACACAGGACGGGAGAACCCACTTGTCCACTCAGTGAGACGGGGTCTTCAGCTCAGACCAACGACCAGGCTGAAGGGTCTCAGGCCTTCTATCCTCAGTGTCAGTGCACACCAGGACACAGAGCGAAGGCCGTTCAGTCTGACCACTGCCTGTGACCTCACACTGCGTCTGCATCTGGAGCTGCTGTCCTCTGGCCTCCCACAGCTCTGTGGTCACTGGCACATTAAATTTCACCATGGTCGCTAGCATACTAAATGCCATCACGATGTGTATTTGTTGTCTCCACTGGCACACCAAGAGCTTCTTGAAGACAGGGACTGTGTTTCCCTTATTTATTTATTTATTTATTTATTTATTTTTGAGGAGGATTAGCCCTGGGCTAACATCTGCCGCCAATCCTCCTCTTTTTGCTGACGAAGACTGGCCCTCAGCTAACATCTGTGCCCATCTTCCTCTAGTTTATATGTGGGATGCCTGCCACAGCATGGCTTGATAAGAGGTGTGTGGGTCCACACCTGAGATCTGAACCAGCGAACCCCAGGCCGCCAAAGCAGAGTGCACGAACTTAACCACTGTGCCACTGGGCCAGCCCCAGGTATTTCATTTATTTTTATAACCCCCATACATAGCATGGTATCCAACTCACATACACTCAGAGTGAAGTTTTTTTACTGAGTGAATAAATTGAAGCTCTCTCCCAAATAAAACATTTAGGTCTAAAACTATCATTAAACACATTTTCTAGAATATTCAAGTTAAGAATTAAGAGGAACCCATATAATTGCACGGGTACTTAATTTCCTCTTGCAATTCACCCAGAATGGGAGAAAAGATAGTCATGCCGGTTTATATAAGAAAGGCTATAAATAGCAATTGCCCTAGATATGTAAGTAAAGAAAGTCCAGAGGAAAAGTGGACATATATTCTTTTTATAACTCTTGCCTTCATTGATCGATTCATCCCAGACAGAGAGCCTCTTGGATCAATTGTTATATTTATGAACTGGCTCAATGTCACCTTTAAAGTCCATGTCAATAATTGTATTCAACCTGCGTAACTACTTAAGCGGACTTCCCCTTGACTCATCGAGACGCTCAAGAAGAGCCAACATCTACCACCCAGCAATTTAAATAAACAAAAAGGATCTTAAATTATGGAACAAATTATAAGAGCATCTCTTACATTTTACAGCCAGTCAAGCCAGGCATTTTGTGAGGCTAACACAGGACAGAACTGTTTGTGCTAAAGGTGAGCTGAGGCAAGAGTAGCCAGTCTCCTTCTGGGAAAAGGGTGAGTAATTTCAGAGGGAGGAGAGGCCAACGTAATTTAATGAAATGTAAAATATTTTAAAGGAAAAGTTATTTCATCATTTTAAAGCAACATTCAAAAGGCCATCCTAAGATAATAAACTATTGCTTAATAGACAATTGGAGAGTTCTTCCTTTAATTAATGGAAAAGAACAATTTGTAATTGACATACAAATTGTGGTAGGACGTTATTTGGTTCCCTTCACTAAGTTACACCCACCACTTATCCTGTTGATGGGATCATTTTATGCACATTCTTTAAACGGAAAACAAACAGGGGTGTGCAAGACAAAGACAAATCTTGGCTCAAGCTGTGCCAGATCCTCAGACGGGTTATGAATTGGCAGAGTAACCATTTCTTGGGATAATGGAAAGGAGTCAAAATGGAAGAGGAATTTGGAGAAAAAAAGGAGATAAGAAAACCATGCCCACATCAGGCCTTCAGTAAATGTCTGCAGAAGGATTGGATGAAAGCCAAGGTAAGGAGGGGTGGGATGGTGGGGTCAGGATCCATGTCACCGGAATGGCAGTTGAAGGAAAGGGGGAATGAACTGTTACCAAGAACAGCTGTTCCAAATCAGGGTGGGCTGCCTTGGAAGGACATTCTGGATCCAAATGACCCAACGGAGGCTGATGGAGAGTGCCCTCCCTCCTGCACGTCATAGTCTGCTTCTCCTTTGTTTTTTTTTAATATTGATTCTTGGGCTTATTCTCTGGAGATGCTGATTAAGTAGGCCTGGAGTGGCTTTTAAAAGCTCCCCAGATGACTCTGATAAGCAGCAAGTTTGGGAAACACAGGACTTAGTTACCGCTAAGCTTCCTTCTCTCCATGAATCAAAGCCTGGCCCACATCTGCCAGGGGCAGCCGTAGATAAACAAGAGATGAAGGAAAGAGACATTCAGAAAGAGAGAACTGAGCACTCAGAATATTTCAGGGTCTGTCTCCTTCATACTAAAAGGCCGACCAAGTGTGCCACTGTGCCTATGTCCTCCTGTAGCACGCTCAAGTACAACATGAATAATCTGGGCCAGCTCTTAGAGACAATTAAATAACTACACAGAGCAGCCAGCATCCAAGTCAAGTCCGTAAAATGGATGAGAAAAGTCAAAATGAATCAGTCTAAACCTGCCGCCAATCAAACCGAAGAATGGAATTTCTACGCCTTGTGAGGACCCCTGGGAGAGCCATCAGCACCCCTCTGGGACACACTGCACTTCACAAATGGAACACTCAGAAACAAACAAAAGGAACTGCCAAACCAAGGGACTCATTCCCCACACTGTCTGAAAGCTCCTGCCTCTGCTCATGGCCATGCACACCTGAAATCCTCTTCCATCCCCGTCTACACCTATCCCAGCTCAAGACCACTCTGGTGCCTGGAACCATTCCCTTCCAGAACAGCTGCAGGATAAGGTCTCTCTCTTTTAAAGTCTCATATTGCAATGGCACTTAAATAATGCTTCTAAAAGTAGGTGTTATGCACACATCTTTTCTGTCACACTGCTGAGAACACTCTGAGAAATTATACACGTTCGATTTATTTTTGTGTCCCTCCCAATTCTAAGCACTGTTCTTTGTGCAGTAAACAAACATTTGGTGGATAAATTCATTCCACAAATATTTACTGAGTGCCTTCTATACGCCAGGCATTGTTCTAGGTACTAGGAACAAAGTAGAAAATAAAATAGACAACATCCTTTCCCTCCTGGAATTTAGATGTGCAAAATAATGTTAGATGGAGATAAGTTCCATAAGGAAAATGAGAGCAGAAAAGGGAGAGAGGAAGTGTTGAGGGTATCGCGATCCAAAAAAAGTTGATCGTGGAAGGCTCATTGTGAGTGAAGCCCTGATGGAGGTGAAGGAGTGAGCCATGCAGAGAGCCAGGGGAAGAATGGTCCAGGCAGAGGGAAGAGCAAGTTGCAAAGCCCTGAGGAGGAAACACAGATGGCACATGGAAGGATGAGGAGTCCAGGGTAGGGGGAGCAAAGTGAGTGAAGGGGAAAGAAGTGGAAGATCAGAGAGGTAATAGGGGTGGGGGCCTCGGATCAGGCAGACCATGTAGATCGGTGTAAAGACATATATAATTCGACTGACATTAAGAGGATCACTCTAGCTTCTATGTGAATAAAGTGATAAGGATGAGGGAGGAGGAAGAGAGAGCAGATGAAAGCTACTAAAATCATCCAGGCAAGAGAAGTTGGCGACGTGGACCACGGCAGAAGAGGTCAGACTGGGTAGATTTTGAAGGTAGAGCCAACGGGATTTGCTGACCAGCTGAATACAGGACGCGAGGATAGGAAGACTCCAAAGTTTCTGACTTGAGTAACTGTTAGGATGGAGTTGCCATCACTGAGATGAGCACGACGGGCAGGAAGAGCAGTTGCAGGAGGGATGGGGCTGAAGATCAGAGCTTGGTTTTGGACATCTTAGGGCTGAGCTGCCTGCTGGGCATCCAAGTGGAGATGTCAAGGAGGCAGCTGGGTACATAAGAATGAAGTCTGGTGGAGGGGTCCAGACTAGAGACATCAATGTGGGATTCACGAGTATATAGATGGTATTTTAAGCCCTGAGGATCAATAAGAACCCCGAGAAATGGTAGGACAAAGAGAAGAGGTCTGAGGGCAAAACCCTGAGGCCTCCAACATGCAGAAATTGGGAGAACCCGCACAGAGAATGGGAAAAGTTTGGCATCTGGGAAGCCAGATGAAGAATATGTTTTAAGGAGAGAGGACTGATCAACTGTGTCAGATCGTGCAAGTGAGATGAGGACTGAGAGTGGGTCATTGGATCAAGCAACACGGAAGTCACGGTGACCTAACGAACAGCGGTAGAGCAAAATCCTAAAGTCAGCTCAAGAGACAAAGCAGGGTGGGACTGGGTTTGGTATTCAAGAATACAGAAAACTTTTTCAAAGAGTTTTGTTTTGAAGAAAAGGAAAGGGAGTGCCAACTAGAGGAAGAAGTGGAATCAAGAAAGGGTTTTAGGATTTTCTTAAGAAGCATGAAATAATAGCCTCTTTATACTCTGATGGGAAAGATCCAGCAGAGAGAAACATTAGGGAGATGCAGGAGAGTGAGGGGAAATTACCAGAGCAATATCCCTGAGTGGGCAAGAAGGATGGAGTCCATTGCATCAGTGAGGGTCCCTTGCTTGGAATGTGGGCAGTTCATCCACCATAAGAGGAGATGAGCAGTGTGCATGGGCACAGATGTGGGTGGGGACACGTGGGAGGTTGCGGAAGCTCCCAATATTTTCTATCAGGAAAATAGCTCATCTCTGTTTTCCCAATGAAACAGGAAGCAAGGTCATCAGCTGAGATGAGCCTGGTGGAGGAGATGCTGGTGAATGAATTTGTCATTTGGGAAGACGGGAGAGTGGATGGACCAGGCGAACGTAGTGTACGTGGTAGGGCCTGCTTGTAGTTAGTCCGCGTGAACTCATAGAGTGTCCAGGAAGAGCGGCAAGAATGAATGAGTGAATGAGTAAATCTTTCCAAAGAGATCAAGAAACCAGAATCTAGACAAAAAAAGTTTGGCTAGCTCTCTTTCTTCCTCTAAAATAAGTAACGGCAATACTGGCCACAACATGTAATTGGACACTTAAAGCAGGCTCCTTTTCAGCGGACCTGACACATCATCTTGCACACTGCTGACACGCCGTTAAATATTTGCTCTCAAATGAATATTTCTCAAACCCAAGCTCACCTCTACCTTCAAGTAGTCACAGTATCTCAGAACGCAGACTTTAAGCCAGCAGACCGGGGTTTTGGTTCCAACTCTGCCAATGTCTAGCTCTGTGACCTTCACCTCTCTGCATCTCAATTTCCTCATCCACAAATGGGAATAAACAATGGTAGAACCTACGTCACTGGGCTGTCTCAAGGATTAAATAGCACGTCCCTTGCCTAACACAGTGCCTGTCTTATAGTAAGTGCTTTACCAATGACAGGCGAATTCTGAGGAAGTCAACAGTGGAACCAGGCCAGAGAGAAGACTAGTCTTGGTTCAAGTTCTTTATCATATTTGGATGACGCCTTTGTGTATGCAGCTCAGAATATATAAGTTTCATTATGCAATTGTTAAGAGTTACTAGCCTCTATCCAGAAGACGGCTCAGCAAACACCTGATCTACACCCTCTGAGGATCAGTAAAGCCCCACAGTAGAGACTATTATGTCCATTGATTAACAATAAAAAGGCAAAGTCCTGAACCCCAAATCAGCTATGAATCAGTGACTTAGGGCCAACATGTTTATTTTCTTTAAGAAATCTGTTTAAAACACAAACTGTCACAAAGCACAGTCGTTAAATCTGGTCAAGAAGTGCAAAACTGAATAAGACGTCCTCTTTGTTCAAAGTAACAATAGCTAGTATTTATCAGCACCTCTGTGCCAGGCACAGTGCCTGTGACTTTTACAACCAAGAGTTGAGTTACTCCTCGTCTCAGCCCTGGTAGTGGCTCCTATTACTACAAGTGAGGAAATGAAGACTTCGAGAGGTTCCATGATTTGTCCTGGGTCAGGCAGCTTGACCCAAAAGGGGTCTGACCAAAACCATCCTTTTCCCCCTTTAACTTGCAAGTGAGATGGGGAATCAAGGCCAGGCCAAGAGCCTGGAAGGCCTTGCTAGACAGTGACCATCTTGGCCTTCACCTTCCTGTAGGGTCCTGGAGGTGTTCTGTGTTGATGGGGAGTGAGGGGGTTACAACCGAGAGCCGGTCTGTGTGATTCAATTCCAAAAACTAAGAGGAAGGGGGTGGTAGCTGTTGGATTTGGTATAGAACCAGCCAGTGAAACCAGGGGCCAACTAGCTTTAACTATAGTCAGTTGTCTGTTTGCAGAAGTAGGTAGATAACACATTACTAAACATACCCTATAGATGACATCTCTGGCTTGGGTCAACATGGTAACGGGTGCTTAAGGTTTTTAGGAACTGAGTGTTGACTCCTTGTCCAGTTCAGACTGGTTAAGACACACTGACTCATCAACTGGGCCTGCACGGATGACTGAAAGATGACCCTTTGACATCGGGAGGCTGAAAACTCCACCCTCAGATCATGCTAAGGTCGCCATTTTGTGAACACACATCCTATGAAGTGCCATGAAACTTGATTACGCTTGTGCAGATCGTCAATTCCTTACTTCCAATCATCTATCCCCTCACTTCAGACCACACTACCTCTTTATCCCAAAAATATCCCTAATCCCCATTTTCAGGGAAGCAGACTTGAGATTTGTTCTCTTGTCTCCTCTCTTGGCCACCTTGTGGATAAACCCTTTCTCTGTTGCAAACTCATCGTCTCAGTGATGGGTATCTCACACGGCAGGCAAAATGAGCCTGGTTTGGTAACACCAGGATTAAGATTCCAAACTGTGCTTGTTGTTGTCAAGGTGTCTACGGCTTTTGAACTCTACCCAGAGAACACGTGATAATAAAGCATTCTATATCCATCTGAAGAAAGGTTCTAAAGGCTCCAAATGGGAGCAGCCCTAGAATGTGTTGTCAGAAAATGTTCCGACTGAAAGAAAAGCTAAAACAGTCGACATCAACATGAGCTTAGCCATCACCAGAAATCTCACCAGCATAAAAGATGGTTTGATAATATATTGCAGATGCGAGGTGGGTATTTCCCCAGTCCTCTACAAAGAGACCAGAACGTTTGCCAAATTCAATCAGGGACACGCAGGTGTCTTCCTTATCCAATCAAGAGACCAGAGTCTCCCTCAAATCTAATAACAGTGACCATGAAAAATGGGATAAGGATGTCAATGAAGTCATCAGAGAATACTGCAATCTGCCCTATTGCATTAGGACCTCTGTCTGGGCTGGCCCTGTGTCAAGAAAAAGAAATATATTACGAAGCACAAGATAGGGGATGGGGAGTGGACTCAAGAGTTTAAATGTTATCACCCTTCGTTTGGCACTTTAGGGAAAAAGGAATTGCACAGACCCTCAAGGAGTGCTTTCAGTTATATCCAGAGAAAATAACTCACAGGAAGGGGAATTTGGCAGGCAAACAAAGAGTAATTAAAACACCTTACAAGAAGGTCGCTCCCATTGTTCTACTCACCACTAACCAAGCTTCTGACATCCCTTCTCACTTCCCAGGGGTGCCTGCCCACCAGGACAGTGGGTTCAGCAAATGACCACTGTCGCCTTCCTGCTGGACAGCACACCCATCCACTGGCAAGTCCGCCCTCCTCATCCCATAGCTAACAAATTGATCCAGGCCCTAGACCCCCTCCTGCCTCCTAACTCTCTCCTGACCTTGGGCATGCCCACCCGGCCCCCTCTCCACGCAGCAGCCACATGAGTCTTTTTTGCAAAATTCTAATCTGCTTCAACCAGTAAGGAACTAAATTTATAGTTTTAGAATGTGTTGTATAAATATCTGTCTGACCATCTAATTAAGCTATTACCAAAAGAAGAAAGATTCAACTAAATAGATTATCTCATCATAAAAACAGCAAAATCTGAAGTAGATTAATCTGTTCTAAATTAGAAACCCTTACTGCTTTAAGTGCATACATACAAAGCTAAATTTTGACAAGACAACAAACTGTAGCAATCACCTAATGATATAAATAAACCCTGATAACAAACAGATCTTTCTCCATAGTGACCGATTTATGTTAGAGTATAAATATTCTACTTCGGTTTTTCCACATTGTTGAATTTTCTGTGTGGGTGAAAAATATTGGAAAGGATCAGATTTAAATGTGGTTATTCAGGGTAAAATATAACTGTAGGTTTAAAGCAGAAATGTTACAGAAAGTCATTAGTTGTGGAGCCATAAATCATGCTGATATTGAACCTCTTAATCTCAAGTTTGTGGGCCTGACGAGCAGTAAGCCAATTGCTGAGACGTGGTGCTTGGAGATGGGGAAAGGTTTATTCGAATTGGCCAAAATACGAAGGCGGGAGGATAGGTTCTCTCAAATCAGCCTTAACAAGAGAAGAAAGCAGGGGGTCTTTATAGAGCTAAGGGGCTTGGCAGGAGGAGTTTCAGAGAAACAAAGGGGAAATCGTGTTTCTTTCACTCCAGATGTGCCCTTGGGCAACCAGACTTCTGGGCATCAACTGCAGCTGGCGGCTGGTTATCTGGTGATCGCCACTTCTTTAAAGGCAGTCTTTTTCTTCTGCAAAACAAGCTCATAAATCCTTGTGACCCTTGAGTCACCCCTCAGGTTAAACTAGAAAGCAAACTATGAAGATTAATTTCTTTTCCTCTGTGTCTGTTTTGAGAACAAGGTGGACGGGTAATCATGTTCTTATTGAATATTTACAGCAACCCTCAGGTACCCAGCTTCAATACCAAGAAGTCAAGCATATAAAAAACAAAAAATAACAAACAAATCAAGTTTAACTTTAAAAGAAAATTCCAAGGAATTTCATTTCGAGGCATCTTTAAGTTCGCCAAGTGGACACCATGAGCAAAACTCACTCTCCCAAGATGAAAAAATTTATGGATGAGAAGTTAACGCTGAAATTAAATGGTGGGCTGCATGTCCAGGGAACATCCTAGGGAGTTGATGCCTTTACGAATCCTGCCGTAGATGAATGTGTGGTGACAGCAACTAGCAGGCAACAGAATGTTGGACGGTGGAAGACGAGGGGACAGCGTCACCATGTGAGAAGCCTGAGAACCAGTATAAACAATGGCTATGTTCACCAGAGAAGCCAATGGCCTCCACACGTCCCCTCTCCACAGCACCTGTTTTACTATGATATAAAAATCAGGCCCTGCATATTTTCATATTGAATTTTTTTGTTAAATAAACTTTCGTCATTGTCAAAAAAAAAAAAAATTCAGATCTGACCACTCACTTCAATGGCTTCTGGCTAAACTTAAAATTCTGACTTGGCCCAAAAGGATCTCCTGGTCTGACCCCACCGTCTGCAGTCTTGCCTTGAGCCTCGGGGCAGCCGTGCTGGCCTGTAACCATTTTCTGACCGTGCCCCTCCTGTTTACCTCAGGCTAGCTGAGGTCTTGGCCTTCCAGGCCTGCCTGGGTGAGGGCCTCCCTACCTGCTGTCTCAGGTGGCCTCACTCTCCCCCAATTCTCTAACTCCTTTCTCAATTGTTGTGTTGTCAATTCTCAACACTCCTTCTCCCAAGCTGCCGCCATTTTGTTTACGAACCAACCACTCTACCACACAACCAGAGAACCCCAGCTCCAGCTCCTGGCTGAGCACAGGGGGTTACCCCCTCAAGGTTTATTTCCACTTCCAATGCAGATGATCAAAGCAGGTTTACCTGCCGTGGAGCTTATCCATGCAATGACAAGCCCACGCACAAGCCAGGATGAAAGGCCATATAAACCCTGAAAATATGAGAGCCTGGTGAAAGCCCAATAAAGTAACTGAGTCCCCTGAGGGGCTTTTCAAAGAAACACTCCCCTCTGAGGCCTGCCTCTCGATTACATGGGGCACTTGCTACTCAGACAGACGGCAGAGTCATTTCCTTCAGGTGGATGGAAACCTGTTTCTGAAGGCTTTGGAAGATCATCACAAAGGAAAATCTCATTTGTTAAGCGTCCTGGGATTAATATCTTTTCTCCCTGACTAAATAAAATGGTTTTTTAAAAACGAGGGTGGAGATGTAGCAAGGAATAATCCTTTCAAGGAGTGACAGTGACAACTAGGCAGAATTCCATTTGTCAGCAAGATGTCTCTCCCTGGTCACATGTTCTGGTGGCTCCTTCCTGGCACAGGGTAGGTCTGTGCTTTGTTTATCCCTCTGAAGTTAGACGCGGAGCCTGACTTGCTTTGGCCAATAAACTGGGAGGTGGTCGTGATGTGTGCCATTCCCGGTGGAAGCTTTAAGAGCCAATGGGTGACTCCCATGGCCTTTGACTTCGCTAATCAAGGAAGCGCATGTCTAGATGGAGCCTCGTGGGCCTGGGTCCCTGAGTGACAATGAGGAGCAGAACTCCCAGGTCAGCCAACATCATCAATAACAGAATGTGATAGCCAAGAGTGAACAACAACAACAGATGATATGGCTGGCCAAGAGAAGGTCCTGGCTGCCCAGCTCTGGGTATCAAGGCTACGAGCAGGAATTAGTCATTCCCATCCCAATGGATAAGTCAATATGTAAACTCGTGATTGCGTGAATCTCAGCCAGGCCATGCAAGCCCAGATTTGGTTTGCTCAAAGACATAAACTCATTTGTTCATTAACTCATTCACAAATCTTTCAGGACTTTCATTGGACTTTCACCAGGCTCTCATATGTTCAGGGTTTATATGGCCTTTCATCCTGGCTTGTGCGTGGGCTTGTCATTGCATGGATAAGCCAACATAGCAGGAGTGAGAAAGATGACTGGTGCTTTGAGCCCCTAAAATTTGGGGTCTCTCCTGACTGCAACATGCCCTAGCCTATCTTGACTGATACACTGAGCTGATTTGTCACAGACTCTTGGCATCATAAACCATCATCAAGTTCCTATTACAGATCAGGAGGCTGCAGAACGATTATGCAGTAGTAGCCTTCAGTCTCTGGAGCCCAGAGCCCCATACCCAGCAGCAGGGCTAAGCTGGGGACCCCAGCATCTTCTAATGAGCAGTTCCTTATTGATATGCAGCGTCAGCCACCGGCCAAGAGCTGGGGACACAGTGGCCTATTGCTGGAAAATTGCTACAGATGCTGTGAGGAGGGTCCCTGTGGCAAGATGAGCAAAGTCAGGAAATCAGTGAGGAAGTTGGTAAAGCCAAGAGTCAAGGAGAGATGGCACGGGGCCTCAGGAGCAGCTCTGCACGTGCACATGACAGTGGAGTGACTATTAGTGATCAGAGTGGAGTATCGCTAGGCACTTTTCTAAATACTTCACACGCATTAACTCCTTTCCTCCTCACAACCACCCTATAGAGAGACAGTACCATCGCTGTCACTTTATAGATAAGGAAAGCAATACAGAAAGAAGTTGAGTAACTTGCCCAAAGCAACCCAGCTAAGCCGAGAGGCGGGGAAGTGAGAACACACACATTAGAAATTAGGTATGGTTAATAATAATATGGAATTAAAAGAAGGAAAGATCTGTAACAGAATGTGATAGCCAAGAGCGAACAACAACAACAGATGATACAGCTGGCCAAGAGAAGGTCCTGGCTGCCCAGCTCTGGGTATCAAGGCTACGAGCAGGAATTAGTCATTCCCATCCCAATGGATAAGTCAATATGTAAACTCGTGATTACGTGAATCTCAGCCAGGCCATGCAAGCCCAGATTTGGTTTGCTCAAAGACATAAACTCATTCGTTCATTAACTCATTCACAAATCTTTCAGGGTGGCTGCCATGTGCAAGGTACTCTTGTACACTCTGGGATGAAACCATGAATAAATGATGCTGTGGCTGCTCCCAAGGAATCTTTCATTCCATGGAGAAAGCAGACATGAACTCAGAGTGAGGGCCCCCTGGGGGCAAAACAGAGGTCACTTATCCATAGCTCTAGCAGAAAGCAGCTCAAAATATCCTTAAAAAATGCTGCCCCCAAAGTGTAAGTAATGGCGGATCACAGCGTATGGTCATAAGGAGGGTGTAGTGGGGGAGGGGACAAAGGGATTGGGCACTGGACTTACCAGGAGGTGCCTGGATGTGCCCACCCAAGAGAAATCAGGGGGTGTCAGTGAGTGAGACAGCCCCTCCACATGCCACATAAGGGCCACCTCAGTTCAAAGATGTGGCAGGCCTAAAGCTGAGCCGCTCCTCTGTGGACATTACACGCAACCTGGGTCCCTGTTCACCAGTGTTTCCTGCTCTTGGACGTGTGACTACACCTGCAGATTAGTCACCAGAGAGTCCAGACATGAACTTCTGAGCCAATTTATGTCAAAGAAGAAAACGATATTTTACCTGATCAATTCAGCTCAATAGGCTCTTTTGTTTGGTTTTTAAACCAGTTTTGCAGGGGGAAAGAAGTTCTTTTGGTTTTCGGTTTTTTTCTCCCCAAAGCCCCAGTACATACCTGTATACCCTAGTTGCAAGTCATGCTAGTTCTTGCGGGATGCTGCCGCGGCACGGCTTGATGAGCAGTGTGTATGTCTGTGTCCAGGATCGGAACCAGTGAAGCTGGGGCTGCTGAAGCGGAGCACATGTATTGAACCACTAAGCCACCGGGCAGGCCTCCTGGCTTAAATTTTGACAACTAACTCTACTTCAAAGAAGCCAGAAGAATCACTGACCTGACATCACAGGGGACAGCTCAAAACTTGAGAAATGTGCAAACAGTCACAAAGTGAGCACTGCGTCACAGCAGTCTCTCCTGCTTTTCTCAGATGCTTAAAAAAAGAGGCTGATACATGTTTGCATCAATGTGAGACTTTACCCAAGTCTTTGAAACTTTCCTATATTTTACTTACTCATCTCGAGAAATTTCACAGTTTAATGACTCAGGCAGAAACTGGGGGGGATCTGAATTGGCCACTCCAGAATGTGTCTGTTTGATTTAATTATTTTTAAGAACAAAAGACTCAGAAAGAAACTTTGACCTCTCCTCTAACTGCCTAAAAGGATTTCAGATAGAAGGCCTGACCCAGGAAGGAGCTATCTCCGTAGATAACTCCAGATGTAACAGACTGGGAGAAACCTTGCTGGCTCATTTTCATCAAAGTTCACTCGGGTCACACTGTCTATAGATGGCCGGGCAAACATTTCTTTACCAAACATTTGCTTTTCCATCTCCATGTAAATTGCCTTCCTCCCCTTTGAAGTCCCAAACCACTACTACCAACATCCTCCTTTGTCTTTAACTAAAGACGGTATTTAAGTTGGTGGCTTTGGCCATTTTGGCGAGTTACTCAGTTTTCCTGGGTTTCTCCCATGTATTCATGTTATTAAATGTGTTTGTTTTTTCCTGTTATTCTGCCTCATGTCAATTTAATTCTTAGGCCAGCCAGAAGGACCTAGAGGGTAGAGGAATTGTCTTCCTCCCCTACAAAGCCAACACTCAGTGGGTTTGTAATAACTGTTCATGTACTATGACATTTGAAAGCATTTTTCTGAACTCTGAACTTCCCTGACGTCCTAAGACAAAATATGTTTTATTTTTCATTCTGTTTCCTTCTTGTCACAATCAAGAGTGAAAGTTGGATTTATAAACTCATTTTCACAAACTCATTTTCCTTGTTATAATTTTAGGGCTACCTGTACTATAGAAAATTTTAGTGAAATTTATGACTAACATTAGCCAGAGTTGCCTGCTAATAATCCAAGATAACTCATTAAAAAAAAATCACTCTTTCAAATGTTATAAGTCTAAGTTATCAGAGTAATCATGAAGGATATAATCTAAAAACCAGTAGAATATTTGTGCTTTCAGTGGGTATTTATAGATTTCTACAGTGATGGCGTGCTTACTGGTGACAAGCTCTATTATACTGTGCACCTTACATGAATCATTTCATCTAATCCTCACGATGACCCTATAAGGTATCTATACACTTTTAGTATCTCCATTTTACAGTTGGGCAAATAGAGAGGTTGCATAACTTGCCCCAAGGTACACATCTTGGAAGTGATGGAGCCAGATACAAACTCAGCAGGTCTGGACATAGAGTGTGTGCCCTTGGCCACCACGCTAACTAAATGTCTTCTCTTGCTGACCACAACCTAAAGTCCTATACGTGTAAAGCAATTCGGTGAAAATGACTGACTTTAGTGAAATGACAAGATGAAGTTTTCTTTTCCTTTCACATTGTTTACACCCAAGCTAGTTGGCTGGAGTCGCTCAGCACTGCCCAGCGACTAACCCTTCATCTACCCAGCATCCTATTTCCCACTTCGTCTCGCTTTGGAAGAAGACAAAGGGGATCAATATCATGCAAACCATTTACCGCACAAAGTAATTTTATTTCAAGTCTCAAGTCAGAGAAGCAATGAAAAAGAAAACCTGTCTTAGCCCCCAATCAAAAATAAATCAAGTCACATTAATGAAATAAAAACAAGGTGCCCGCAGAGTGTGCTGCTGATCAGAAAGATGGCGCACACACACTCTGAGCAAACCTCCACGGCGCAGCTCTCCAGCATGGCACCATTAAGGCCGAGGACAAAGCATCTTATTATCGCAACAAACAAGAAGGCTAGGCTCAGAGGTGACATTTTTCCTAATTAAAGTATAAGCGAGAAAACCATTATGTGCAAGAAACCATTTTTTAGTTTGAGAAGTCAGATACCCAGGGAAACAGGAAATAGAGTCAAAGTGAAGAGACCATTGATAATTAACAATTAAATATTCAAGACAAGATTTTAAAAACATTCTACCGCACTGTTAACATTTCTTCTCTCAGGACAACCTGAATCTTAAAGCAGAAAGAAAGGGAAAATGCCCACCACTGCCCGCTCCATGACGAGTAGCCTAGACTAACAACTCCCAGAGTGGAGCTCAGTTCCACACCGGGCAGGGCAATCCTGATCAAGAATATCTCCTAAAGCCGGCCTCCCAGGGAGCAGTCAGCCGCTTAACGATAAAGACTCAAAACCGGGGGGATAAAAATTGCACTTCTGAAGACAGGCCTACTTGATTTCACTTTTTAAAAAAATCCATCACCTACTACTAAATTTAAATCTGACCATCTACCTTCCTGTCACCCGACTAAACCTAAACTTTGACATTCTGTCCTCATTTCAGACGCACTGTGAGAAGAATGTGGACATGGACCAATTTTTCTGGGGGGGTGCAGAATGGCACTGTCATCTCTTATTGCACGCAGAGCCCCTCTCAGCTCTGAGGAAATGGTCCGGGGTCACCACTGGGCAGCAAAAACGCATCACGCCAAAAGAACAGCTCCGCATCCAGGCTCTGCCTCCAGGCTTCCTTCAAATGCAAACCCCAGGTTTTCACGCTTCACTCAACCTACCAGGCCACACTGGCGACAGTCCCAAACCCGGTGTCGCTCTTATCTCCAGTCTCGTGCTCTCAAGGAGCTTGCACAGACTGCTTCTCCTGTGTCGCCCACTGAAGTGACGGAGGGAGGTCTTCCAGGTACATGCCTAAAATGACTCTTCCAAGAAGGGCTTGCACGGCTGTGACAACATTTACATCAGAGAAAGCGGCCGAAGGCAAACTGAGAGCTCAGGAGATTTCCCGACCTGTCACCTGTGCAGAGTTCCTTGCGCTATGCTGGGTGAAATAGGAAACCAGCCCTACACTCCTAAGTGCTTCCATTTCACTCAAGCACGTCCCCCAAACGCTATGCTGTGTAACTCTCGTGACAACACTTTCCTGTAGGTGAAACTAGTATCCCTATTTTACAGATGAAGAAACTGAGGCTCAGTTTCTTCAGCTAAACGCTTTCTTACACAAATCACCTCAGTTAATTCTCACATCAGCCGTTTTGTTACACCCAATTCTACAGATAAGCAAACTGAAGAACAGAGATGCTAAGTAATTTCTCCAAGGTCATGCAGTCAGTATGGGGCACCAGTTGGGACTCCAACCTTCCTTTTTCTCACTCATTCCATGCAGATGTTAGTCTTCAGTTTCATTACAACCACCCTGAAAAATAATAAGGTTGTTTCGTCTCACATATATAAAAGCATCATCATGAGTAATACCAATTATTTTTAATAGCCCATGAACCAATGACAGAGATTTCGCATGAGATGCCTATTTTTGCAGTTAGTTTCCACTTAAAAAGACAGGCCTGGGTGGCCAGGCCCCCAAGTCCAGACACTTACTGGGACTCTCCGCGCCTGGCAGCCTGTTCCTTGCACTGTGAGGATGAAGCCTTCGGTGGCTGGCAGTGTCTTCCCTCCCTGCACCCCCTGCCCAGCCTTCCCCACGCTGGCTCTACGCTCAGGCCGCCCTTCCTCCCAGGAGGAAGTGGGTTGGGAGGGTATTTCAGGAAGCAGAGCAGAGCTTTGAAAAGGACTTCTGTACTCGTAGTACCAGAGAGAGTCTAGAAAGCTCACAAGCACAGCTGGCCACTCTCCCGGGAGAGCTCGCTTTGCCTAGAGCTTCTGTCTTTTTGAGCCAGTCATCCAAGTGATACACGATCTCATTTTCCTCCTTCCCTGTGGATGAAGAAATGAGTCACCTGTGAGGTTAGAAAATCCACGTTTCCATAGCTGATGCCTCCGCATCTCATCAAGGTCAAGATGTTGGAGACAAAGCAAGGGCAGCTATCTCTGCATCTTAGATGATCACTTCCACTCATAGCAACACAATAACCAATAGCATAAAGACCCTCTTTAGTATTTCTGGTACAGTGGTTTGTATCAGCATGATAATCTTGAAAGCCAGGAGCAATTTTATCTTTAACGATTCCAAGAAAACGCAAAGCGAAACAAAACAGTCACACTACCGCGGTTAGACACACAGTCAGCTCCTTGGTGGGGATACTTCCAGTAGGTCTAGAAGTCGGTCGTATTGGCTTTACTCAAACTGAAGACTTGAACTCCAAGGGCTGATTGTGCATCTTAGGAGAGCAGCAAATCTCCTCCTGCCATAACCCCCGGCCCCTCCAATCGTAGCCCAGAGTCTCCAGGTTCTCCAGCTGGTCTTGCCCCTCTCCATCGGCCCAAAGAGGGCTTCCATTGTCCCCGTGACCCCCCGACACGCTCCTCTGCCCACACTCGGGGTTTCCTCCAGCCTCCCACTTGGGTCGGGTATCAGACAGACCAGCTGGACCCTTAATTGCAGACTTGCTGCTACCGCTTCCAGGTGGGCCGGACACAGGTCACTGCGAACCTTTCCAGTGTGTACCAGCCTCTGATCACAGGATGCGGTAGACCAGGAGGGCGCAAAGCCTCTGTACAAAAGACCCATGGGATCTGCAGGCAGTGGTGATGGGCCACCCCGGGGTACCAGGAGACATACACAAAGCCCTCTAGGAGATTATGGTCCCAGTACTCAGCCATGTGTGGAAAGCACACTCATGAGCGAGAGCGACATAGACATTAGACCAATGAGCCATTGGACAATATTTATACCACGACCAGGGCTAAGAGCACAGCAAAGAGGGAAGACGCAGACAGCAAAGAGAGGCCCGTCTTCCTCTCACGGAGACAGGGCCTGGAGATGAGGTCTGTCCCCATACACTCACCGGGCAGCTCCAGTGCAGGGGTTCTGATTCAGGTCCAATTGGCCTGATTAAAGTAACTCTCCCCTGCCCGCCCTCTATCTCCCTCTACCGGGGAGAGAAAGAGAGGGACGTGGTAGAGAAAGGAAAGGGGAGAAGGCACAGCTCAGCGTGAAATCACTGCCCCTGGCCAAAAGCTCCACACCCTCAGCCACCCCACATGTGACCCTGTGTCTACCCACTCTGCTGTCAACAGACAGCATCCAGGCCTCGGTCACATGGGCAAGAATCGTCACTTCTTATCTACCAAGATAGTTCCCTTCCCAATATAAACCTGGCCCAAAGTTGCATTAAGTGGGACCCATATTTGGACCCAAACTCTCACTTCATTTTCTCCCAGCTCCCCAGATCGCTTCACAGAAACAACAGGTAGGGAAGTGGGATATCTTACTGCTTCTTCTGGAACCGTCGAGATGCAGCTCTTGAAGCAGTTCATTCCCTTTCCTACCGACACGCCACGTAGGCAGAAAGACCTGCACCCTTTCTGCTGAGTGTTAAGATAAGCTTAATCCTGTCCAGAGGGCAGTACAGCGTCAAAACATCTACAAGACCATCCAGCAAGACATCCGTCAGGAACTAGGTCAAGTTTGCAGGCTGGGAAACACGGATCTTAGAATTTCTGGTGAAGGGAAGGCAACAAAAAGGACATGGAGTCAGGACCATAGAAAGCCAGGAGGTAGACAGAGACAGGCTAGTTGACACATGGGGGAGGCCAGATCCCTTGCCAGGTGCGATCTGCCTTAAATAACTGGCTGTTCTGATCCATCTTTGTTCCCACTTCCCTGAGCGGCCTCATCTGTCAGTATAAACCCCATGCCTCGCCCTTGGGTTCCCCCACACAGCGAACAGCATTCTCCTGAATCAGCCACTCCTTCAAGTCGTCTGCTAAACCCAGACACCAGTGGCAGCGCCAGGGACCTGCCCTTCCATGGGCCTCACCCCCAACAACAGGGCAAAAGGAGAACCTCGCTTCTAAGATCTGAAAGGGATGTGTCTGAACATGGACTCGTTGAAGATGATCACAAAAGCGCTGCTGGTTCTTGAGACCCTAATCCACGAAGTCACCAAAATATCAGTGAAAGAAGCAGATCGCGGTTTAGACATACAACAGTTCCTTCAAAGGAGCTATGACGTTCTCGCATTTACTGAGCCCTGAACTTCTGGGTATTTTAAATAAGTTAGCATGGACAGAAGCAGGCTGTTGTTTTACTGTTGTCCCTTTGGCACTAAGACATACAATCAAGGGGAAAGTTCAGTTTAAAGCGAAAGATATTGCCTTGAAGCAGGAAACAGGACAGAGGTGACTGCCAATGCAGCCAGACACAAATTGTACCGTGGGCATCCTGTGTCAGGTTTGATTTTTATGAGCAATTCCTGGCTTGGTAACTCAAGGAGGCCAAGGGCACCCCTGTGGAGCCAGAGATGGCCTCCAGGGCTGGCCTGGCCAGACTAGCCTGCAGGGCTGACCACAAGCATCCCATGGGTCTGCCCCCTATACCTACACCCCCTCAGCTAGTGGTACCCAGCCAGGTCCATCCTATTTACCCAATCATGAGGACCTCTTCCCCCAAAAACCCAGGTAATGGATCAAAGGATTAACCTAGAAGAAAAGAAAAAGAACACAAGCCATGTCCAGTTCTAAACACCCCCCAGTGGAGCGCTGAATTCTTTAGTAACTGTGTCTTAGGTGTGGCAGGGTTAGAGATCTTTTTAGAAGAGAGAGAACTTTGGAAAGTTCAAGACCTACTGTGGCAATTAAGTTGGGCAAACCAAATAGCAGTTAAAAATACCACAGTTATGCTGCGCTTGTGGTTCGAACTGCATTTCCCCAACAGCATGCCAACCGTATGACACCCAGGTTTTATTTTAACCAATTCTGCTGAGAAAAACACCAGCCTTCAACCTAACAGAGTCAAAAGCCATGTGTTACAGTTACATTCTGCTGTAAAATGATTAAGCATTGAACAGGGAAAGCACACAAAGTTAGCATCTGGTAACTACTTACCCTCCGCCCTGGGGGGTGCCGAACCACCCCCCAGGAAATGTCAGAGCGCCTTTCTCGCAGTTAGAAACGCCCGCCCAATCTCCACACTTGGAGCTTGCCTGTATATTTGCTCTTGATCGTTCAAGTAATACTTTACAAAGGAAATTACTAAGCAGTCATAAAGGGCAAGGGGTTAAATATTTATGAAGGCTCACGATGCCAACGAACTCACTTTCCCCAAAATGTGCTCAACACATCAAAGTTCTGTATCCTTCATGAATGACCACTCTGACTTCACAAAAAGAGGAGTGAGCTCTGTATCCGCCTGTGGCCTCTGCTGGCAAAGGCCCAACTGAAGCAGGTCCGAGAGACCCAGCCCACAGGGGACAATCCTTCCAGCTCCACCAGCAGCTCGAGGCTCTCCGGGAGTTACCACACCTCTCCATGTCTGGTTTCCACCCTTTTAAAATGGGCCTAGTGATTGCACCCTCTCAAAGGTTTGTTAAGAAGATGAAGAGTTGGTGTGGGGAAGGCCTTAGAATAGAGCCCAGCATGTAATGAGCACTGTGTGAGTTACTATTCTTATTGTTGTTGGTTTTATTATTTGGCCAACAGGGATTAAACGCCATAGCAGCACCGAAAGCAACGTTCAAGCTCTTGTTTCAGATAGAATGAGACCAAAGAAGAAACACTCTCTTCTCTATTCATTATCAAATGATATTCCAGGAAATCACACTTATCTAAAACATACTCAGTGAACAGGGAATATCTGCTGGACTTTGTGGAGGACACAAGATATTATAAACCAAAGTTTCTACCATCTAGGTCGTTACAGTCGAATGAGGAAGCTGGGATGTACGTGCATAAGAAACCACACCGAGGGCAGCATTTGTAAAGTGCCAGCTGAGCAACACTATAGCATTTATTTTTAACTGATTTATAAGTACCGAAGCGCTGAGTAAGCAGATTGATTTCAGCCTAAAATGGGAAACATCATGGAGATGGGATCTGAGCTGGGCGTTGGAGGATGGACAGGATCCTAACTGAGAGAGAAGGAGGGTTTGGGGGAGGAGAATATTGGGAATGGTATTGCAAAGCTCATGGGGCCATCCGCAATTTGAGATGAGAGACTGGGGGGCTTAAGAACGTAAGGTCTGCAGTCAGAGGCCCTCCACTCAAATGCTTGTTCAAGCACATGCTCGCTGTGTGTCCATGGCCAGTTACTTAATCCTCTTTGTGCCTCTGTTTCCTAATCGGATCCCCCTCATAAGTACTGTCCTGAAGACTAAGACAAAGCATGTGAGGAGCTTAACATAGTTCCTGCACACAGTAGGTCTCAAGGTTAGCAATTGTGAGATATTAGGCACTGGCAAGGAGGCTGCCAAGAGACCCATCTGTGTGCAGAAGAGAGTTGAAGAGGAAGCTGAAAAGTGGTGCAACTCGACATTGGAAGGTCAGAAGGGGTGTGTGGGGAGTTGCTTTCATTCAGGGAGAGACCTGAGCCACCTGAGAAAAGTCATCTTTAGGATGGTTCACCTGACAGCTCCAGGCAGCTCGCAAGAAAGTGAAAGCATCTGGGGACAGAAGTCCAATAATAATGTACCAGGGTCCTTGTGGGACTGGTAAGGGGCTGCTGCTGGGTCCAGGCATTTGTCACAGGAATAGAAAAGAAGGGTGGATGTAAGGGACTGGATTAGGTGGCTCAAAGAGTTGGTGGGATATGAGACATGAGAGAAGGAGGCCAAAACAAACTCCACTATGGGGCCGGCCTGGTGGCATAGTGGTTAAGTCTGCGCGCTCTGCTTCAGTGGCCTGGGGTTCACGGGTTCGGATCCCAGATGCAGCCCTAGCACCACTCATCAAGCCAAGCTGTGGCAGCATCCCACATAAAACAGAGGAAGATTGGCATAGATGTTAGCTCAGTGACAATCTTCCTCAAGTGAAAAAAAGAGGAAGACTGGCAACAGATGTTAGCTCAGGGCCAATCTTCCTGACGAAAAAACCCAAAAACCAAAAAACACCACTCCACTAAGTACAAAGTGATATTCTGGTTTAGGTTTTGCAATAGAAAAGGGATATTAGTGAAAAAACCAAGAAAATCTGAATAAAGACAGTATTTAGCTAATAGTATCGTAGCAATGTTGATTTCTTAGTTTTGATAAATGTGTCAGATTATAGGATGTTAACATTAGAGGAAGCCAAGTGAAGGGGATATGGGAAAACTCAGTACTATCTTTGCAGCTCCTTTATAAATCTAAAATTATTTCAAAATTTTAAAAACCTAAAACTCCAGATATTTTGGGGTAACAGTGATCTGGGAAAGAGGGAAACCAGGGCAAGTACTGGCTTGGAGTTAAGGTGATGAGTTGACAGAGCGACTTAAACAGCAATATGGCTGATGGGAGGACCAAGAAGATGCCCAGGCCTTACAGATGAGAGCATGACCTCGTGCCCACAACCAGCCATGTGGCGAATCTGGCCTCCTAGGGACCTGGAGTGGCTGCACAGTCCTCTCAAGTTACTGTGCTCACTTTCCTTGTCACGTGCCCATCTCCCCACCCCAGTTACAGCCCCCCCACACTCCCACTGTTCCCTATTACAGCAAATTTGCCTACCAGGAGAGGTGTCGTATGGCATTTCCAAAGAACTTTATCTTCAGACTAAGGAGCTTCTATTTTGAGGCCCATAATAAACCAAGGCTTCTTAAGGAAAGAAGAAATACCCATAACACCAGTTGTCAATAGTCCAAATGCAGAATAACCACCAGCTAGTGAGCAGCAGAGCTGGGCTCTAGACTGCAGTGTGCCTCATTCTGCAGGCTGTGTTCTTCCCACCATCCCAGGGGGCCTCCTACAGTAGGCCGGGTGTGGTCTGCTCCCTTAACAAACACGCGAAAATACAGCTTTACTCAAAGCACCAACGCCCGGGATTAGAGAGATCTTCTAGAAAGCTCTCTAATCTACTGGCCTAAGGGAATCAAATATTTTCTATCTATAGTAACTTGAACCATTAATTCTGAATGTCAAAAGTACCATATCATGTATATATATACATACTTATGTTAAATATATACCTATGAATGAATATTCCATATAATGAACATATATTGGTTCAGTAAAACCCATATAATGAATGTCCCTTAAAGATGGGTGATGAATAAGTAAAATAAATTCTTTAGCAAAAAGTAGAAGAGATTCTGAATAACTAGGACATAAGTGCTAATACACATTTGTTGATTTCACTTAAGCGCATGGCTCAGTGGTCTTTAAATTAATCCCTTCAAATAAAATACGTCTCGCGCTAAATGACGAAATCAGGAATCAGGTTGTTTTCATGAGAATGAAATTAGAGAGCGACAGGAGAAAGAGATTAGATTCCAGTCCTTTGGAGCCTGAGCAAAGTCCCCTAACTTTCAACTGTGAACGTCAATCACGGATGCTGTGCTGGGACACGAGAAATCCGACCAGCAGAAGCTCTGGAACTTTCTTTCACCAGGCTGTAGATGGAACTGATGTGTCAGGCAGAGAGGTCAGAATAGATGATCTCTAGGGCCTGTTAACTGTGAGCTGCTGGGATTCTGTCACAGAGTTTATGATGCTCTTAGGCTCAAATAAGATCACAGAGCATCCTTCAGCTCTAAGGTATTAGGTACATGCTGCAGCTGGCTTGTGCCAGCTCATGAGAGAGACAACACCTTAAATTTTCAGGAATTTTGCAGAACAGCTGGTAAACACAGTCATTATTAAAAATTAAACTACATAAACATACAAGTAAATTAATAATTAAAACAAAGTTAATGAATACTCAAAACACATCACTTCTAACAATTTTATTACGTTTCAGGCTTACCTACGCTCTTGAGGTTACTTATGTCTATTGTATCTATATAGAGGAAATACTCTTTCCTGCTCCAGGGGCCCTGACTTCACAGTGACAGCCTGAAATCAACCACGTGGGACTATTTACACCAAGGAAATGGGCAGACGCTATAAATCAGGGGGGTTTCCTCCTGAGAGCCAGTTGTTGCACGTTTACCAGTGACCCACTGGATACTTGTGTCCTTGAAAGGCAAAGACAAATGAGAAAGTGTATTGTGTTGGGAGGACAAGGTGCAGGGGAGAGGAGAGAAAGTGAAGGGCAAGAGAAAGTGGTAAAATGAGAGAGCAAGGTGGGAAAAAAAGTGGGTGTCAGGGGAGTGGGGAGGGGAAGAGGGTAGAGATAGAGACAGGGAAGGAAGAAAGTATTTATTTATTTCGTATCCTGAAAATAATGGCTCTATATAAGCAAATTATTTCAGATAACCAACATTTAAACTCTTTCTCTGAAAATTTCTCTAAATGTATTACTCATGTATTACACTGTAATACTCCTGCCTTCTGAAGCAGAAGCCACCAATATAACTGAATATTTTCTTACTGACTCAGGTCAGCCCTGTGATCAGACGCTCTATTGCCCTGTATTCCCCTCCAGGCCACTGACGAGCATAGAGCTCTCTGTGCCTTTTATAAGATGGCTCCAGTCTTATGAGCTTTTTATAGCTTCTCTGTCAACTCTCTCACTGCCAGGCTGTCAGCTGTCGCTTCGAGATGTTCTCCCAGTACTTATTTCTAGAAGCCTCGTTTGTTGCTTCTAACTCACAGTGAACTAAGAAGTCAGAAAACCAGACTTGTTAGAATTGTGCCTAAAATAAGAGCCAACAAGCTCTAGGAACAGCCAAAGGCTCTCTCCAATCAAAACAGAACATAAACTCTAGGACCGCTCCCCAGGTTCTCAAGGTTACCCATTCTGCCTTCTTTCAGGTTCTTTGCTGTGTTCCCAATGGTTGAGGTGGCAGAATTAGCAGCCTACAGATAAGTGAGGTTTCACTAAATATATCAAACATTCAATTGAGACAAACCGAAAAATAGAGAAAACAGAACCAACATTGACTAAATTAGAGAGCGAATCATGTACGTCTGTCACATAAGTGATAGTTGACAGCACAAACGCTCTGTTCTCCTGCCACGCTATGCCCTTTTCCTGAGGCAGAGGGCAGAGCTGGCCATGGCCCAGCTCCATGGCTGTCGCTCCCAGTGTCCACAAAGGGCTCTGAGCAGCTGGAAGTGGAAACCACCAGAAACAGGCAGCAGCGGACAAGGAAGTGCTGGTGGAGGCAGCCCCACCTCCAGCAGCTAATGCAGGAGCTGGCCCCAGCTCAGGGCATCTGTCTACCCCATCTCTCTTCATTCACATCCCCGAGGGAGATGAGCAGCAGAGAGGCCCTATGACATAAATTAGGGCTCTGGTATAACGCAAGATGGCGGTCGGGGAGAAGCCATCAATGGACAAGTCGCCCAGTGGACAGGTACCAGGAGCACACAGTAGCACTCAGCACATAACCCACTTGAAACGCAGTCTGATGTAACCACGTTAATTGGCCCCTCCTAAGCACCATGCCAACCTCCTGAAAATGCATGTCTTTATTTCTCTAAATGTGGTCTTTGGGCTGGCACCAAATTCGGAAAACAAGAAAAGTATTTAACCTCTCGCTGACTTCACTGGATGAAATAATTGTGCTTTAAAAAAAAATTTTTTTTAAATCTCTTTTCTTTTGTAGAGTTTTGTTTTAAAATATTCTGATAGCAACACAAAAGCTCTAATTCTAAGGCCTGTAGCCTGTTTACCCTGACTGTCACACACAAAAAATTTTAAATAACTATAATAGAACTACAAAGCTATCCCAGAAATAGAAGAAAATTCCAAAAATTACCTTCCTTGCACTGAGCATTTAACTTGTAAAGAAAGAAACAAGAAATGTTCTAAAATTAAAAATAGAAACTCTGGAAAGAATCCCATTATTTCATAGTTCTACTTTATGCTGGGCACACAGTAGGCCCGTAACCAATATTTGTTGGGTAGCCGAGTGGATGGTTGAATAGATACAGTACTATCGACTGGGTAGTCTGAGGTTGACCGGCCTTCCCCAGGACTCTGGGCAGCAGGACTTGTCCATATTTGGGCCTGTTGAAGAACTATAATTAACTAGTCAAAGTCCTCTCTAACATGAAATCTGAGTATCTTTTCTTTGAGCCTGAGGCTAGCGATTTTAACTACTGTTGCCTAAAATGCAAGTTCAGAACAGTCCATCAACTAGCTGATATTTACTGACCGTTCACAGCACATGGGCCACTGTGCCAGGAAACGGAGATGGAGCAGAGTGAACAAGACAGGAAGGTCCCACCCAACATTACAACACACTTACCAGAATCTATAATAGACCCACACATACAAGGTCCCTTGGTTTGTGACTACAATGCAGTGTGGAGAGGATGATTTGTTCAATGAATGGTGCTGGGTCGACTGGATGTCCAGGTGGAAAAGAATGAATCTTGATCCCTACATTATACCACACACAAATCAGTTTCAGATAGATGAAGATCTAAACATAGAAGGCAAAACAAACAAGGAGCCAAAAGACAGCAGGAGGAGATTTCCATGACTTTGGAGCAAAGACTTCTTAAACGGGATGCAAAATGCATTAACTATAAAGGAAAAAACTGATAAATTGGACAATATTAAGAGTGAGAACTTCTGCTCATCAAAAGACACCATGAAGAGAATGAAAATCTCAACTCACAAGGTGGGAGAAAATACTTACAACGCTTATTTCTGACAAAGGACTAATATCTAGGATATATAAAGATTAGTATCTAGAATATATAAAACTCAGTAAGAAGAAAAGACAAACAATCCGACCCAAAGTTTGTTTGTTTGTTTGTTTTAGTGAGCAGAAGAGGTGAACAGGCACTTCACAAAGAGGAATCCTGAAGGGCAAATAAACATATGAAAAGGGCTGGACTTCATTAGTCCTCAGTAAATGCAAATTAAAACCTCAGTGCAATACCTCTATACCTAAAAGATGGTTAAAATGAAAAAGAAAATATCAAGGGTTAGCGAGGATGCAAAACAACTGGAACCTTCACATATTGTGGTGGGAATGCAGGTCGGTACCACTACTTAGGAAAATCATCTGGGAATACCCAGCAAAGCTGAACACATGCATACCCTATCAGCCAGCAATTTCACCGCTATGTATATAACCCAACAGAAAGGCAGACATATGTTCACCAAAAGACATGTTCCCAGCAGCTCAAGTCAGAATAGCCCCAAACTGGGAACCTCCCACATGCCCATCAACAGCAGAATGGATAAAACAATCGTGATGTATTCACACATGGAATGCTATATGGTGACTAAAACAAACCTCAAAGGCACGCAACCAGTTCATGTTGAAATGGTTCATTTCACACACTTCATATTGAACAAAAGAAACAGACAAAAATTCTAAGACAAGGCAAAGTCAATCAGCTCACCCTGGAGTGGAGTGGGAGGCTAATGACGGAAGGAGCGAGGGACAGCAGGGACTCCCGGGGTGCTAGCAACATTCCATTTCTTGATCTGGATGGTGGTTACAGGGTGGAGTCAATTTGAGAAAATGTATCAATCTGTACACTTAGGATTTCTGTACTTTGTTACACTACGAGTAAAAGTTTTTTTAGAAAAATACTCTCATTCATGATCGCATCTCACACTTCTTTCTGTCGCTAGTCCCTCAACCATGTCAAGGTCCATCCTGCCTCAGGGTCTTAGCATGAACTGAGGCCACTGTGAGAAAGCTCATCCTTCTGGGTCTTTGCACAGGGGGTGCCATCTCTCATCATGTAGGTCTAGTTTCAAACGTGACAAACTTCCTCAGAGAGGGCCTTCCTGGTCCTACCAACCTGGCCACAGTCATTCTGGCTTTATCCCATTGCATGTTTTCTTTCTTTCACAGCACTTCGAACGAGCTGAAACTATTTGGGTTTGCTCATGTGTGTTTGTTCTCAGAGCACAGAGGCTTTGCTTCTCCAGCTCACTGCTGTACCCCTGGCACCTAAAAGTGCAGCTGGCATACTGACCCGATTGCTTGGAAACTTCCATCCACACAAGTGCCTGCCGGCAAATGTTTATACCAGGTTTATTCACAATGCCAAAAACTGGAAGCAACCAAGATGTCCTTCGATGGCTGAATGGACAAACAAACTAGGGCACGTTTTATACAATGGAACATTATTCAGCTATAAAAAGAAACGAGCTGTCAAGTTACAAAAAGACATAGATGGATCTTAAGTGCATATTGCTAAGTCATAGAAGCCAGTCTGAAAAGGCTATAAACTGTATGGTTCCAATTATATGACACTCTAGAAAAGGCAAAACTACAGCAATGGTAAAAAGATCAGTGGTTGTCAGGGGCTTGGGGGGAAGGGGAGAGGGTTAAATGAGTGAAGTGCAGGAGATTTTTTAGGGTGATGAAACCATTCTACATGATGCCATAAGAGTGGATACGTGACACTATGCATTTGTCAAAGTCCACAGAACTTTACAGCATAAAGAATAAACTTTACGTTTGCAAATTTTTTAAAAAAATCATTTAGGAGATTGGTGGATCCCAAGACGGAATGTAAAATGTGACAAAACAATCTAACTATATTACAAATACATGAAATAACCTCACTGAGGAGGTATGGGGAAAAGGTGCTGATCTAAGTCTAGAAGTGAGTGGAGTCTGTAAGACTAAAGGTAAAGGGAACTGCACATAAGCCCTGCACCCTAGTTGATAAAGTTGCTTTCCACAGAGCATGGGTTAACAATTCTGATACTGCTATACACGCATGCTACAATGGATGGCAGGTAGTGAGAACCACAGGTTTCTCACTACTGCAGTGACAGTTTACAGATGGGCAAGGGAAAGAAGCTAGAATGAGCCATGTGGTAATGGATTGGAGTCGGAGACATCAGCTTGAACTCCTGTTTAGCTTAGTATAGATACTGATGGTTATATATAGAAATACTTAAAGATACGTGCATATACACAGATTAGTATACACACATATATTTCCTTGCTCTGTCAGCTGAGAAACCCTAGAAAGAATGACACCCCAGTAGCAATAAGCACACCTAGCACCCAAGTCTTGGTTTCTAACACCATTTTCCAATAAAAGGAACCAGGGCTCCTTGGAAAAATGGCTGATTCTAGGCCTGGGGCAAGAAATATACAAGATGAACCCAGACCATCTCATAGTGCCAGAAAGTAAGGGAGTGTTAAGCACACACACACACATACACACACATAATGAGGGGGGTATGTCAAATGGAGAAAGGAGCCAATTGAAACAGCTCCCAATGGCCAAAGTTGGGACAATTTGAGCAAGAAAATAAACACAGAAGCACTGAATTATAACCCAAAGTACATAATAAATATCCATGAGTCCATACTGATATAAATAAATTATTGACTAAATAAACACATGGGGAGAAGAGAAATCTTCCAAGCAGAATTCCACATAAGTTATGTAGAGACAGAGGAGGGGGAGCATAACTCCTCACCCCTTAGGTCTGGACTGCACACAGAGATTTCCTTCCAAAGAACCCAGTCTGCAAAGACGGAAAGGGAGTAACGTTACAGTGCAGAAATCTCACAGACGCTACCTCGGTCAGGAGGTCAAGGTCAACGTCAACAGTGATAAGTCAGGTTGACAGCATGCCCCTTCATAGTATGTAATGAGAATGGCCCTGTACCTCTGTGGTCTTTGTCCCAAAAACCCACAACTCCAGTCTAACCATGAGAAATAACTCAGACAAATCCCATTTGAGGGATACTCTACAAAATACCTAAACAGAACTCCACACAACTGTCAAGGTCATTAAAAGCAAGAAGAGACTGAGAAACTGTCATAGCCAGAAGGAGTCTAAGGAGACGTGACAACTAAATGTAACGTGATATCCAGGTTAGAATCCTGGAACAGAAAAAAAGGACACTAGGTAAAAACTAAGGAATCTGAATAAAGTGTGGATTTTAGTTAATAATGTATCAATATTGGCTCCTTAATTGTAACAAATGTAACATACTAACTTGAGATGTTACTAATAGGTGAAACCGGTTGAGGAGTATAAGGGAACTATAGTAGCTTCATAATTTTTCTGTAAACCTGAAAAATAGTTTATTTGTTAAAAAAAAAAAAGTGGGCCTGGCAGAGGGTGGATGGGGGACTGATGGCTGGATACTGGAAGGACAGACAGATGGAAAGCACAATGGCTGATGGAAGGATGGACAGACATTGGGACGGCTGATGGATGGGTAATGGGTAGTGTGGCTCTGGGAAGGAGGGCAGTCCAACGCTGAGGGCACTTAAAGACAAGAACGGGGGTGAGGCCCAGGGACTGAGCAACATGGCAGGCACGAGCCCTCTTGATGGGGAGGAGAGACAAGCAAGACAGCTGTGGGCTGAGAGGGGAGCAGAAAGTGACAAAATGAGGACAAAGAGCGTACACAACACTCTGTCAAATCCGGTCAAAGGGAGGAGGAGAAAGGAGGGAGCGTTTTGTGTGTATGTGTGTTCTGGTCCTTTGCTGAGGTGTAATTCACGTACCATGAAATGCACAGATCTCAAGTGCACAGCCTTATGTCTCCTGAAACGAAGGAAAGGCTGAAGACGCAGAAGAAAGTCCATCCCTGAGCAAGAGGAAGGGATGGGCTCCTGAGAGAAGGTAAAGGATGATCCCATCTTCCTTCTAACTTTGCTTCTGTCCTGTGGATGGTGGCACCATCTTAACCGGAGACGGTCTTTCCACCCAAAAAGATAGAGACGACTTAATTTCTAAAATCATTATCACTACTTCTTCTGAAAATGTAAAGAATCTAATATGAACAAACTTGTTAGCTTCTTTTTTCCCTTAATTATTTGCCATTAGAAATAAAAACTGCCTGGCTACCTCAAAAAGAAGAGAAAGCAAAACACCACGGAAGCTGCTCTTGCCATTGCAAAGCCCTGTGGCAGGAGACAGCTCACGTCATTGCAGCAGAGGGGGGCCCTTTTCTTACTGGGGACAAACTGGGTAATCACGCCCATCTGTTTTAAAACACAACTTTAGATTTCTTCTCTTATAAAAGGAATACACGTCATTGTACAAAACAGATCAATAAAATAAAAACTACTCATAATGACACTAAAACAACACCATTAACGTTCATTATGTATCTTTGCAGTTTTAATTCTAGGCACATATAAAAGATACCCCATGAAAAAGATTTTTATCCAGAATGTATGTTATCTGCTATTACTTAACTCAAATGTGATACGGCTGATGTTCCAAGAAGGTAATTCTCTTGAAGCAACTCAAGCCGATTTTTCATTCTGAGGTACTGACTAGATTATTCTATATTCATAAAACCTGGTGTGTGACCAAAATTTTCAATCAAGGCCTAAACACCACCGAAAAAAAAAAATCCAAAATAAAAAAACAGCAAAAGCCTCTGCTCTCTTTTTGGTCAAAGAACGTACCTTTAATTTGAATATACATACGTATGAACAAGGCAGAATTAATAATGGCAAAAAGATCATAGATGTTGCTCATGGTGCTTTCATAAATATCCTGGGCTTTTCTTGGGATGATTTTTAACATTATTAATCCTGAAAACACTCCTGAGAGGGTTGTATCACTTAAAAGGGGAAATTAGAGGCAGCTAAGGATGACAACTCATAAGCACTCCGCGGATGAAGGCGGGTGGGGGGAGCCTGCCTGACTCAACTGGGCAGACCCAACCCACTCCTGCCCCAGGGAGGAGGGAGGGTCTGTCTTATAACGCAAGGCGCAAAGGATAAAGAGCCCGTGGTCACAGCCAATAGGGATCTCTGAAATGAGACAATCTATTTCATATCACCAGTAAGAACCTATCTAGGAACTTTTCAGTTTGTTTTGATTTTGTAAAGTGGGGCCAGAGGGAGAAAGAGGGGAGGCTGAATTCCTTGAGAGGAAGGCGAGGTTCTGGCCCACACCCACCCTGTGTGCTCAGACCGCACAGCCTTGCACCTGGAGGCGGGTGGGTCAGGGTCTTAGTCATAACGGCCCGCTTGAGAGTTTGAATTTCACTTTACTAAAGGCTTTCTATTTTCTCTGTGTCGCATTCTTTGCCCTCCTTCACAGTTTTAAATTGTTCTGTGCAAGTCAGTTTATAGTAAGGTGTCCATGATAAATAAACTATGATAAATAAACTCCTTTTCTTCTTCTTTAGAGCAATGAGTTAACTCAACTTGGGGATCTTCCACTTATTGAATGCAGCCCACTCTCCCTCTCCAAAGTCTAACAGGGGACTGTTCCAGAGATCTGAGACATGACTGGCAGGTAAATGCTTTTAAAGTCTCAGGCTAGCTCAGGTGATGGTCTGTCTGTTTACCTAGATACTTCCGGTGTAAGATTACTAAATGTTGAACCATCTGGAGTTTGACGAAGAAATGGAACATTTTCGCTTAACAAAAGGCACTTGTCTACCAGAGAGAGTACATATTATTTTTTCAGTTGTAATGTTTTAGGGTGTTTTCATTCTAGCAAGCATAATCATGTTTCAGCACCAAATCAATGACTCATTTTCTTTTGACTTGTCAGAGTGCTGCCACACCCCGTCACACACAGGAGAAAAACCAGTTGACTAATTAGAATTGTTCGGGAGAGGATTAGCTCACGAGAACCAAGCAGAAAAGCCATCCTTCCCCATCTGAAAACTCAACACCTACTTGGTTTGAAACAGATTTGATTCAATTAATATCTGCAGAAATGAATGAAGCAGGTAAGTCAGCTGTACAACTGATGTAGAAAATATAAAAGATATTAACAGGTGACCGACCACAGCAACTCTGACAAAAACATCCTGTAGCAGAAGCAAAAGAAATGGTTAAGGGTTTTTCACATTTTATTTAGATGAAGTATTATTTCTTTACTTGTACCATGTCAATGATACCATCTGGTACTTTCAAACATGTAGGATAAGATACACACTCTGTATGCTCCTACTTATTTAAAGTGAGTTTCTAACTTTTAACCTCAAAATTCCATCTAAGTGGATAGATGGAGAGTAAGGACTCCAATACTAACTACTTGTGCAAATCAAAGAAATAAGTAGCACACTCACTGTGATATATACACTTGAGAACTAATGGATTTGAATTTTTCTTCAGAAATAGCTGAATTCTATAAGTGGCTCATGTAAGAAATAATGGAAAAAAATTATGGAATCGTTCATCTAAGATGAAGCATATTTGAAAATGCATCAAATAATTAAGCAGAAAAGCCTTGCCCATTGTTTGGACCAAAGATGCTAGAATAAACGGAAATGATCCAGGGGAGGAAGGTGAAACTGATGTCCACTGTGTGTAAGTCAGAGTCTCCTCCTCTTACTGGCAATTTAAACTCGGGCATCTGAGTCTTGGTTTCCTCCATGTAAAACTGAGATAACTACTTACATCACAGAGCTTCTGTGTAGATTGAATGGAATTATCTGACGGTAGTCTATGGATTCTATCATCCTACAAAATAAACATATGCTATGCTTAATAAACGTAATACATTTTGCTTTCTGCTTCCAACCAGAACAGTCCACGAAAAATCTGTTTCTTTTTTCTATCCTGTCATGTTAGTTCTAAAACTAACTATGAAATGACATTCTGTGAATAAATTCCTCAGGGAAAATTAATTTGTTTAATCCAAACTTATTCAGCCTCTTATTTAGGCTAATTTGTACCCTTCGCATTTTTAAAATTTTATTTCCTAAAGCTGCTGTGACGCCCTCTCAGATGCCCATTTTACGTCTCAACACAAACCTTCCTCAAGTTAAAATAAATACCAGGATTAGTTAATTATGAGCTGCCAAAATAAGGGACACATAATAATAGGAAAGGTCCCCCAACAAACAATATTATAAATTATATGCCTTAAATGTTTAAGTCAAATATGCCAGCTCTTCTTAAAGGTTAACCCAATTAAATGCAAAAAAAAAAAAAAAAAGAAGAAGAAAAAAAAAGAAGCAGCAGATAGGGTAGCTATGAATATCTGTCAAATTTCAAATTTAACTTGGAAGCCAATAGTGGGGAGGAAGCGCTGGAGGGGGAAAGAGGATTTAAAAAAAAGTTTACCAGAGGGGAAGGGGGTGGGGGGAGGGCAAAAGGGGTAAAGGGGCACATGCGTATGGTGACAGATAAAAACTAGACCATTGGGGGCTGGCCCCGTGGCCGAGTGGTTAAGTTCGCGTGCTCCGCTGCAGGCGGCCCAGTGTTTTGTTGGTTCGAATCCTGAGCGCCGACATGGCACTGCTCGTCAGACCATGCTGAGGCAGCGTCCCACATACCACAACTAGAAGAACCCACAACAAAGAATATACAACTATGTACCGGGGGGCTTTGGGGAGAAAAAGGAAAAAATAAATAAATTAAATCTTTAAAAAAAAAGTAGCTGGACATTATAAGAAAATTAATTACCTGGGAAGAACATATTTAAAAAAAAAAAAAACTAGACCATTGGTGGTGAGCACGATGCAGTCTATACAGAAACTGAAATATAATAATGCACACCTGAAATTTACACAATGTTATAAGCCAATAGGACCTCAAAAAAATTAAATAATTTTTTTTAAAGTCTTCTCAATATGATCTTTATGTTCCCACCAAATCACATAGCATAAGAGGTCACGCCAAGGGGAGGATGGATACACTGCCACTTTAGCTACAGTAAATTAGCTATGCAAATCCGATGACCCTTCGGTGAACTGGTCTAATTCTAGTCTCAGGTCTGCACTGAGAGGGAAAGACTCTTCTATTACTGATTTCAATGTCACCCTCTCTTGAAGACTCTCACTTTCTTCAGCTGCATCGTAGAAGCTCTAAAGGCTGGAGCTTGAAAGCCTGACACTTCCCTCATTTTTTTCAGATGAAGAAAGAAACCCCGAAAACAAAAGTCTCTGTCTCTCGCGAATATGACCTGCCAAGGTCACCGAGCAGGTTAAGCAGCAGCCCAGCTGGAACAGAGTTTCTGGGGCCAGGGCCCTCCCCACAACATCAGGCTGGCAACAACTGACAGGTTTTGGTTTCGTAGATTTCACAGATGCCAACAAGGTCCCACTGCCCCCAAATCATACAGCCTGCCCTGGTTTATTAACTCCCCAAGTGCAGCTGTCGAGAGATTATTTTCTTTTCCTTAGGACCTTACTTGCTTTTAAAAGGAAAGATCACTGGAGTGTTGTTAGCCATTTACTTTATAATGTCAATGAAGGTGTCAGACCCTCTCCTGGAATAGGCTGAGTAAAGGAAGAGCTCCACGACCCTCCAAGGTGACTAAACGTGTGGAATTCACTAACACAGCTGGACCAGGGGCAGCATCTGCCTCCAGGGCTTTCAATCCTCTGGCCGCCTCCATTCTCCTCCTAGAATGGAAGGGCTCCCTTCACTTCACCACATTTTCTCCTACACAGTTTAAAAGGATGAAGACTTCTTGTTCCCCTTTCCTCATCTATGAAAATACCTACTGGATGAATGAATGAATGTTCCAGCCCTCCACAGTTCCTTCTACAGTTTGTCCTAAGGGTTCTTTCAAAAAGGAAAGACCCTTCTTGGATCATTTTTCCCTCAACCACCAAGTGATGCTCTACAGACAAATCTACATGCTGGTCTCTTCTTTTTCTAAGCTTTTATGCAGGGGAACAGATTTCCAGAATGCCAGCTCTGACTAAGTGCTTGTGTGAATTTATTGGCCCAAATTTTTGAGCAGAGGCAGGAATCCTGGCTTTCATTCCTTGTTCTTTCAAGACTTGTGTGAGCCTGTTGCTTGAAATCTTAACTGCTGATAGAAAAGCACTCGCCACTTCACAGCACAGCCTGCATTTCCGCTCCCCAAGAAATGAACAATTACTGTGCAAATAAAATAGGATGCGTGTACATACTGAAAAATTAAAATTACAGAGAAGAATGGCAGTCACCTCTGATGACGTCCTCTGAAGACTTCATCACTAGCACATCTGTGTTTTATTCCATATCAACTTCCTTTTAATTCCCAGGTTCAAAGGACTACAGAGACAGAATTCATAGCCAAGAAAAAGAACCAAAACTTCAAGTCACCAATGAAAGAGCAGGTTTTTTGTTTTTACTGGGAAAGACTCGCCCTGAGCTAACATCTGTTGCCAACCTTCCTTTCTCTCTGTTTTTTTAATTTCCTCCCCAAAGGCCCAATGCATAGCTGTACATTCTAGTTGTAAGTCCTTCTAGTTCTATGTGAGCCACCACCACAGCATGGCTACTGACAGACGGGTGGTGTGGTTCTATGCCTGGGAACCGAACCTGGGCCCCCAAGCAGAGCGTGCCAAACTTTAACCACTAGGCCACTGGGGCTGGCTCAGGAGCAGGTTTTTAAGAGAGGCAGAGCCAAATAGCATTAACACCATTAATCTGGGGTAGGTGTTTCTGAATGCACAGTACCAAAAGATGCTGCCAACTGCCCTTGAGCGCCAGGCTGTCTCACTCACTCCATAGCCAGGTACGGGACACCTGAGCACAGCCAGGTGTGTGAGAGGCATGGGGCTGCAAGGATCACAACACTCAGTCCTCAAGAAGCTGCAGTGAGTGTAGGAGGCAGGATTACAGAAAGGCTGCCGAGAAGGGGGGTAGCACAAGCCGGCAAGGACCTGTCAGCCTGCCAGCCTGTGAGGAGACACATCAGAGAGGCTTCCTGGAGAAGATACCATGAGCAGAGCCTGAAAAACAGGTAAGAGGTAGACAGGGAGGGAGAGATCATTCTGGCAAGTGAGAATGGGTTCCTGCCTGCCCCGAATTAGGATCTTAGTTGATAACTGAAGAAGCAGGGGTGGGGGACAGTGGCAAGAGATGAGACTGGAGAGGCAGGCAGGGCAAGCCCCTGTGCCTTGTTGCAGGCTGACATGCTCCCATTTCATCCTGAAGCCTGTGGGAAGGACAGGATCCGGTCTGGATTTTAGAATCACTCTGGCAGCATGCAGGAGGCCTTGAAGCACTGTGGTGAGGAGAGCTGGAGGGACGGGCTCCAAGGAGGAGACCCCAGCCCAGGAACCAGAGACAGGGGTCCTCTCCTGACCCTGCCACTTGAGAGTGCTGTGGCCTCTGACCAGCGCGTGTTGCTCAAGCTTTCCAGACCTCGCTGTCTTCCCCTACCTTGCAGAGTTAATTAATCCCTGCGAGGATTAAATGAGACCTCATGAAGGACAGGGTATGCAGTAAGAACTTAATAAATGTCGCTGCTGGGAGCAATGATAGCGTCATGGCTACCTGACTTTGAAAGAGTCAGCATGACCTTGGACAAGGACAAAGAACACCTTCTCTGATCTCAGTTTCTTCCTCTATAACATGAAGAAATGAAGATAATACCACCCAGGAGGGCTGAGTGTAGGAGATAAAATGCGTAAGTCCCCCGGCCCTCACCCGAGAGCTGTGTTAGTGGCAGAGGTCGTAGTAACACAGCAGCAATGGTAGAGGCTGGGAGCCATGACAGGAGCACAGGTACCAGGAGTGGGAGTAACTCGAGGGGAACGAGACTAAAAGCTCTGTTGCTACAATGCAGGTGGGAAATGATAAGGTGTGGGACTAAAGCAGAGGTGGTGAGAAGTCAAGGACTAGGATTCCGGAGCTGTAGGTAGCAAGCATCAATGAGACTTCATGACTACTGGGTGTGACCAGCAAGGGAGAGGCAAGAGAAGGACACCAGCATAACCTTCAGTGGGGACATCTGTGGACAGCAGTGCCTGCCATTCCCGGAGGGAACTGAGGAAGGCGAGCAGGTTTGCTGAGGAAGATAAGAAATTCATTTTCAGACCAATTGAATATGAGGTTGCCGTGGGGCGTCCAAGTGGTGGTGTCCATTTCAAAACTCTCTGAATATGTTTGATACTCAGAAAACAGATCAGGGCTAAAAATATAGACTGAAGAGTTGTCAGCATATGGACAGCAACTGAAGCCACTCACTCGGATATTCCTATCACCCAGACGGAGCGTGCAGGAGTGATAAAAACAAAGACAGAGCAGGAGCCCAAAGGCAGACCCTGTGCGACATCAGCATTGAAGAGGTGGGCATAGAAAGAAAATCCAGAAAGGAGGCTGGCAGGGTAGAGAACAGGGTGAGAACTCAGAGAAAGGACTCCCTCAGAAGCTAAAGGCTTCCAAAGGAAATGATGGAGGGTACCCAATGCTGCAGAAGGCCAAGTACAATAAAGACCCGGCAAACCCAAAGGACTGAGAGACAAGGTCATCAGGGGAGCCGTGGTGGAGCCAACATCACACTGTGGTGGACAAACAGCGTGTGTCACAGATTGAGAAAGTTCTGGAAAAATAGATTGTAAGGCAAGGAGAAAGAGCAGCAACCAGAGGGGATACAGGATTGCGAAAGGGAAGCGTTTTTGTGGTGGGGGATTGTTGTCAACAGAAGAGAAAGACTTCAACTGGTGTATGTTGAAAATGCAGCCAAGACCGGAGGGAAATTAAGGGAAGAAGTGCCTGGGAGGTGATTTGAAAAAGAGGAGGCTGCGAGGACACGGGCTGAGGGGAAAGGGAGGATGACAGAAAAGGTGCCTTAAAAAGACGGGGGAAGGTTTGAAACAGCCAAGTGCAGGAAACAAGAGATGAGAGAGTGAACTACGAAATGAAATCATGCACACAGTGCACACGCCACGTGGACAACCCAACAATTCCGATTTCATTCTTCCCTCCATCGAGAAAGAGATGCCCCTGGGGGAGAGCTGGGAGGTAGGCAAGTTCCACCACATGGAGCCAGGTTGTTTCAAAAGTGGGAGAAAAACAGAAGACACGGGAAGCAAACACGTGTCAGAGGGAGTAGAGGCAGAAATGGTGTGTCAGCGGGCACAAAGGAAAAAAAGAGAGGACAGGAGACTCAGGGAAGATGAAATCTTCTAAAGCAGCCTCTTACTCTAAGCTTAAAAGTCGATTAGCTGCCGCTACTATCTTCAAATTCCTGTTGGGAGCAAATAAGTCAATGAAGGTAAATGTGTTCTTCAACAGGGCTGAAATAATACTGTAATGATGCAAGAGTACGATACGAGTTATTGTAGCAAAACTATGGATCAATTTTTTCCCTAGACCTGACTATAATAGAGAAACACCACCAACTAATTCCTTCTGAAACATTGATAACTTTTCAGAGGTTTTCTGAAGATCGACCCATTTTCATTCATTCAAACAAATGCTCACTGGTTGAAGGACTGTGCTCTGCTAGGACACGCACAAAGAAAATTTAAGACAGCCTTGCGTTCAAATTGTTGAAGTCCTACTTCTCTATACATATATGCAAATCCACAGGAACGTCCAGAATAAGGAAGGCACTAAGAAAAAGGGGAATGATACACAGAGTATTTGCCCATGTTCAAGTTCAAACACACACCAACATCTCTGACTCCAAAGTACCCACACATCCTTCTCTAAATTCTATCACCAAATAGATGTGAATACCTTGCTTTCTTCCCCCTCCTGTCCTCTCCCCACATCACAGAGAATAACCAATGGTTACTGGCTGGTTGTGGTTCAAATTACAACGCTGACCCATACCTGCTACTACCAGCTACCACATTCCGTGTCTTACCCATTTGGTCCTCATAACAACCCTGTAAAGAAGCCAGGAGGATGCCCTTAAACAGAAGGAGAAAGTGAGGCTCAGAGAGGCTAAGGAAATTGCCTAATCTCCAATGACTGCTAAATGCTGGGCCGCCATCTGACTTCAAATTCATCCGGCTTCACAGTCTTTACTCTTTAACCACTGTCCCCACACCAAATTTCCCTAACCCTTGTTCCAAAGGGAAATGCCTTACGTACAGTTTTCTTTCTTTGGCAATTTAGAATTCTTTTATTCATAGTCTTTTGACTCGTTTAATTTATCCCTTAATATGTTACAGGTTGAATTTATGGAGATTTTAAAAAATAAAGAGCAGTTTTGTTTAAAAGTCTATTCATTCTCAAATACCTAAACAAATGCGGATTCACCGAATAATCCATAAACTGAGTTCTAAGCAGTAGTTTCTACCTTCCGGGAGAGGTCCTAACAAAGCAGCCACATAGGGTCATTTGATGCTATAGAGTGGGAGTCTGTATACAAAGCAAGGACCTGAAATTAAAACAAGATGCCTGATCCAGGGACAAGAACAAGCCCACTGGGGAGGGCATCCCCCACATGCAGTATCGGTCAACTCAGAAGTTACAACAGCCACATCCAGGGAGTAGGCAGCATGTGGGGGTTCACAGAAGGTGCCAGGCTCCGTCCCTCATGGAGAAGCAGTACAATGCAGTGGCAAAGTGCGTCTGACCTCCTGGACACAGCCCTGCTCTGCCACATCCCAGCTGAGGGCCCTGGGGCAACTTCTTGACTTCTCTGTGCCTCAGTTTCCACATCCACAAAACGGGACTATCAGATGTTGTTACTAAGATTATATGAACCGTAACTGATGCATAGAAACCGCTCAATAAATGTCAGCTAATACTATTACATATACTTAGGATTTTCACTTTTTGGAGCAGTATATTTTTTATTGAGGTACAGTTGACCTACAACATTATAATAGTTTCAGGTGTACCACATAATGATTCGATATCTGTATATATTGCAAAATGACCACCACAATATGTCTATTAACATCCATCACCATACATAGTTACTGACGTTTTTTTCTTGTAATGAGAACTTTTAAGATTTACTCTCTAAGCAACTTTCAAATATGCAATATAGTATTATTAACTGTAGCTGCCATGCCATACATTACATTTGCTTGACTTATTTATCTTATAACTGGAGTTTGTATCTTTTGACCCCCTTCACCCATTTCACCCACCCCAAGCCCCCACCTCAGGCAACCACCAACCTGTTCTCTGTATCTGTGAGCCTAGGTTTTTTTCATACTGTATTTGTCTTTCTCTCTCTGCCTTATTTCAGGGAGAGTATTTTTTAAATTGCAGGCCATAATCCAAAATGTGTTATGAAATCAACTTAAAGGCTCACAACCATCAATTTTGGAACATGAAATAGGACAGAATACTGTACTGAAACTTTAATAAAGTCGTATTTTATATTACCTTTGTAATTTTTTCTTTAGCATACACAGTAACATGAAGCAGTGCTCTTGAATCTCTTTTCAAACATCCGTGTGTTTGTGTAGGTATCAAGCAGCAATCTCAAGGGTATTTCTCTGTAGGGTCACCATCAAAAACTTTTTAACAGCACTGATTTACAGAATGAGGATGGTAGGGAGTCAGGGAAAACGAACAGGTATAATACGCCAGAAGCCACTTTTTAAAATGCAGACAGCAGCAGCAAAGGGAGAGGCCGTCTCAATGGACATTCAGGATAAGCTGGAAATAGTCTCAGTGCACAAGGCTGTTTACGGCCAGGCTGCTATGGGTGTTTCAACAACCTGAGGTTAACAACAGGCTTTTCTTTCCAAAGCAAATCTAATTGCAAAACTGGAAGTACAGATGTTATCTTGATGCTGGGAACGATGGTAAAAATTGATATGACTTATCCAGGAAGTCATCTTGCAATACTTGTCAAAGTAGACACTACGCCAGATTTCAAATGCTCTCAAAAACTGTCAGGGTTTGGAAGAGATATGAAAATGTCTTAACAGAAATTCTTCAATCTGGATGTAGATGGAACTAACAGCTCCATTATAACCCAATTCCTAGCTGAAAATTTAACTACCTGTACAAGAAGATGAATGGAAAATAACTATAAACACAACTAATCATGTTAGAAGCTATAACAACATTGATCTGTGTATCCAAAGGCTGCATGATGTGGTGTTTAACGATATCACTCTTAGACAGGGTAAGAGGAACCACAGTCCTGGGTCCCACTCCTGCCACACCCGTCTTCCTGCAGAGTCAGTCCAGAGTTCCCCAGACAAACTGGACCTACGAATCCAGAACGGGTGCCCTTCTGTCTGGTTTTAGGCTACACACCAGGTCCCCAGAATTCCCTGATCAAATATAAGCCACTTCCAGAGCATGAACAGGCTCTTCCCAGATCTGTCCTCCCACTGGTCTGAGCCAGAGGCCTGATTGAGGGGTGGCAGAGGGTGTGGACAGAGGCTGGACATGCAGGCGGATACAACGCCCGTCTCCAGGTGGGGCTGCACCGCAAGTGGGGAACAAAACAAAGCAGACCCTGGGCAGGGGAAGATTCTCCCAGGTGCATTCCAGCTCTGAGCTCTGGGAAGTCTGAGAATGCAAGATTCAAACCTTCCGGGCCATTATGAAGACATCACTGTCAAGGTAGGTGGGTAGAATCAATTCTATAGAAATGCACGTTAGCTAAATTCATTATTTTTAAATATTTCGACACATGCTACGAGGGCCTCCATCTGTTCTCTTGCATGAGACCCTGCAAAGCTACAGGCAGGCCTGGTGAACTGGACTCACAGACACACTGCCCGGGTCCTCACCCCTCCCCTCGTCCCTGCCATTTACAAGCTATGTGAACCTGGGAAAGCTTCTTAATCTCTCTGGGTCTCAGTTTCCTCATCTGTAAAATCCTCTTCATAGGGCTGTTGTAGAGACAAATCAATTCTTGCTATACTGTTTCTCGAACAGCACCTGGTGCACAGTAAGTACTCCCCAGGTGCTGTCTCTCTATCATTCTCCATACAAAACTGATGGATCTCAGCAAACTTCTAGACAAGACCACAGCCAGGAAGTTATTCTGTGTACTTCTTCCCACTCCTTTCCAATTGTAAATATCATGCTCTATGCCACTCCAAAAGATCACCATTTTCTATTCCGAAAAGGACAGGTCATCCAAGTGCTGATACAAGGTCATCTGAAATTAAATATGTTGCTCATCTTCTCCCCCAACTTGCCAGATAGCTCAGGCCTCCAGCCGGTTTGAAGTTGGGCAAGTCAGCTTCCTGTGTCAATGTCATGCAACAAACATTTGAAAACATTGCCAATTTTAAGTGTAAAAAGGACATTTCCTTCACCTTTACATTCATGAGATTCAGAACTATAAGCCAGGGTGGGTCCTTCTTGATTTACAAACCAGAGGCTAAAAGACTTGAAGCTATCAGCAAGAAAGGCTACCAGACCAGAGGACTCAAGCTAAAAATAGAGCGCTACCAGTGGAGAAATACATGGAAGAAGACAATCCTTTATATGGCTACTTATTAGTCCACATGCTTTGTATCATTACATGAAGATGTACGATCAGCCTAGTAATTACAAATTGCCTTCTCAATGATTTATATTCCTTCAACCTAAAATGACAGGACAAACAACTGGAAGAGAAATACTCGCCACATTTTAATGACATGCGGGCAGCCTACGGCATCTTGTATCATCACAAAATCTCTCTTTCAAATCTCAGAGCTATCCACTAGAAAGTCTAAAATGAGAGAAGTAGAAGGGAAAGATTCAAAGTCACGTTTGCCCTTTAAAAGATGTCCCTAACCTACATGGTCACTACAGAGAACATTCAATCCTCCATTTTTCCCCCCAATTGTTGTGAGGAATTTTTAAAAGATGTGATTTGCCAACTTGCTGAAGGGCTGGAACTCTTTCTAGTTGCTCAAGCTACCTCTAATTACCCTCCCATAAAAGGAGCATTCCCAAAGCATTGTTAATTTCAACAATAGCTTTTCTATTAACTCAAACCTCCAAATCCAAAACGGATTATAAAGGTCAGTATGAAATAAACGAAAATTAATTGGATTCTACAGAGGCAAGACTGAACACATCCATCCATCCAACAAGGATCCCATCTAAATCAAACATATTGTTTATTTAAAGAGTCTCACCAACTTCCTATAAAAAAAAAATCCCATGAACACTTCCTATTTTGGCCAGTTTTTATTTATGCAATTAAAATGGCTTTTTATAAGGGCTGGAGAAACAATATAGTTTTACAAGGCCATTAGTCATATAGTCAAGCTTCATTATATCATAATCATTCATCAGTGGTCCCTAAGGAGAAGGCTGCGATAAGAATGTTAAGGAAAATATGTATTCACAACAGGTCATAAAATGTGTGAAATGCAGAATACCCCAAGCCAGTGAGTTGATCTGGCCTTCATTTTTGCTGAAGAGCGCAACAGTTGTACCACACAACCTTGCTTCAACTTAGAAGCCATATTCTTAATTATTAATCCCCTTCATTCCTCCACTGTTTCCAAATTCCACTCAGTTAAGAGAAATATAGTACTTCCTTTAGAATTAGTGATTAAAGGCTCTGTTGGCTTCCATCATTTTTCTAGCATATATTTCTTACACCTTATTCTAAATATTTCTCCTTACACCAAATGTACACACGTCAGTGAGACTTCAGTATCACCTTAGCCCCTGAACTGTGTGTGGGAAGTCACAATGTCCTGGCAGAGGGCTAGCTGGCGGGTTCCGGGCCCCCCACACACCACCCGTAGGGCCACCTTCCTTCCACTCTGGCACCCTTCGAGGTCGTCCAAGGCTCTCACTCTGTGCCCGTCAAAGGCGGTAACTGAGCCTGGGCAGGAAACAAGAAAGCTGCTTCAACAAAGCCCAGCGTGCGCGGCGTTGGTAAATGCAAGGAGGAATTATGGGGACCCGCGTCTGGGCTGGTTGGGAAAGGGAAAGCGTTCATTCCACGATATTGATGTAGAATTTCAGCAACCGAGGGCGCCTCTGAGATCCCCAGAACCTCTCCTCTCCTTTAAGCGGCTTTCAAGTCCCTTCCCTTGCTCCCTCTCCACAAAAATCGGGGCTGCCAGGACCCCAGCAGAGTGCTGTTCTCCTTGGGTTAGGCGTGAGCTGGGTGAGCCCCTCCGGGCTCCGCTGGGTGCAGCTGCAGCTGGAGCCTAAAAGCGCCCGGGGCTCCGAGAAAAGCAACGCGCTTGGAAAGACCCAACCCTCCTCCGGGCCACCAAGGGGGCCCGCAGCTCTCCGGGCACCCAGCCGCTGAACCCAGGCAGAAGCGTCCCAATCTCTGCGCCCTGGCGCCAGAGGGCACCCTGGAGAGAGAAAGCGCCGCATCTCGCTCCCAGCGCTGGGTCCCCAAGAGTCAGGGAGGCGCGCACCCGGGAGCTGGTGCCCTGGAGAATTCCTGCGTGAGCTCAGAGCCGCGGAGGAGGCCCCTGACCCTCCGGCCCCGCGCCCAGGTACCTCGCAGCCGTACAGCTGACCCAGCTGCTCCACGATCCATTCCTCCAGCACCAGCCGCTTCCGAAGCTCTTTGCGATCGTATTTCACTGTCACTTTTCCCTGCTGGTGGCGCCGCTGCTGCTGCTGCTGCGGCGGCGGCTGAACCTGCCCGTCAGCGGCCGCCGTGGCCACGGGCGCCGAGTCCTCCCGGGAGGAGCCTGAGCCGCTGCTCGAGCCCGGGCTGCCGCCGGCGCCGCCCCGGGGGCTCTGGAAGAAAACCCGCGCGCCGCCGCCGCTGGCCCCGCCGGCCGCCTCGTTGCTGCCTGTCGCCACCGACATGTCCCCGCGCTCCCGGAGCCCGATGCGGCCAGGAGGAGGGGCGAGCGGAGCGCGCCCGGCGCCGCTACCACCTCGGGCCGGGCAGCGGCATTCGAGGGGCTCGCCGGCACCTGCACCGCGCGCCGCCCGGCTCGTGGGGAGGTCGGGAGGAGCCGCGGCGACACCGAGGAGGGCGGGCCGGGGAGGGCGGGGAGGCGGGAGGGGCGGGGACCGCAGCCTTAAAGACGCAGCCGAGGACCCTCTCGCTCCAGCCGGGGAGGCCGATCTGGCGCCTGGCAGGCAGAGGGGCCCGGGCGTGGGAGTTGCGCGCAGAGGCAGGAATGTGTGCGCGCGTAAACACGAGCGGTCGCCTGTGTGCAGGGGCCAGAGAGGACTGGCGTGGGTCTGGTGCCAGAGATGGTCCTCTGAGCCGGGGACCGTGTCCTCTCCTCCTGGAGACAGGGAATCGCGCTTCCTGCCGGGGTCCCGAAGCGCACGAAACCCGCTGCCTCCCGTGGCCCCGGCTCGGCGACGCCGGGGACAGGGGACCGCCAGGCGCCAGGAAGGGGACGAGGAGGGACTGCGCCGCAGGTTCCTCGCGGTTTTCCTTGCCCTACCGACTCCTCGGTTGGCGGGGAAGTGTCTCCTCCCCTCCCTGCCCCACCCAACTCCTCCAAAAACACACTCCTATTCACGCCACTTCCTCTCTCGGATTGTGAGAGAAATTGACGAGGCGATGTTTGTGCAATCAGCAATCACCGCGCCTAAGAGATTCTGTTCAGACCAGTTTTTCTCTCCTTACAACGTGTCTGTTTATTGATAGGCAGAGCACTAAGCTATGTTTATATCGAAAGGACAGAAGACTATCAAGCCTTCACACCGCTCGGCTAAAGGGATGGGGACACCCAGGCAGCAAGCATTTCTCTGAAAGAGTCGGTGCCAGTTTACTGGTCCTTCATTTATTTATTTTTTTTTAAGATTTTATTTTTTCCTTTTTCTCCTCAAAGCCCCTCCGGTACATAGTTGTATATTTTTCATTGTGGATCCTTCTAGTTGTGGTATGTGGGACGCTGTCTCAGCATGGTTTGATGAGCAGTGCCATGTCCGCGCCCAGGATTCGAACCAAGGAAACACTGGGCCGCCTGCAGTGGAGCGCGAGAATTTAACCACTCCGCCGGGGTGCCAGCCCCTGGTCCTACATTTCTAATGTTGCAATCCCTGTCTAGCCAATTTCTTCTCTCTCTATACCATTTCCAAACAACCTCTTTTTACCGGGAAAGCGACTGCATTGACTAATTCTACTTTAAAAACATCATACAGCCAAGTAGAATTGCAAATGAATGCGCTTATTATAAGATTTAGGGCAAAAAGATGGTGAAGGCAGCTCTAAACAGAAAACTGCATCTGGATGTGTATAAAATTATAGGGAGACACTAATATATTTCTGTTGTACATAATATATTTCTGTGTAGGCAACTGAAAGAAACCACAAAGATGCTCAAACACAGTAAGTAGCTTTTATGAACTTTTTTAAGAAGCTTGTAAGAGTTACTGGCAGCTACTCAAAGAAGTTTGTCGGAGATAAAGTAGATAATCAAGTCAATTTCCTCTGAAGACTTTCTATGGCGGAGAGGATTCTAGACTGACAGCTGCGAAGACACGGAAAATAAGTGAAGTAGCCAGTAGCATTCTTCTGGCTCTTTTAGCTCTGCAATCAACTGGTGCCCAGCTCTGCTCCACCCAGATTTATGACTGGCTTTGTTCCTTCAATTGTGGTTTTCCAGCAACTGAGAAGGGATTTTTCCCAAAATGTTCCATGCCTGAAGCCCATCATCAGGACAGGGCAGGCCTTGAAGAGGGAAAGGAAAGGATCCAGTAGGGATTGTACAAAATAGGGTGGCTGATGTGGGCCCTGGACCCCTGTCATAATAAGAAGAGGATCAAGGCTAAAACATCTCTGCCCCATGGAAGAGGCCAGCTGTCCTTAAGATGGTCAGTTTCCCACCAGCCTGTCACAGACGAAGGAGACAGAACTACCAGGATTGGCCTCTGGAGATTGATGACCATTCTCCACGTCACCTCCAACTACTCCTGCCTTGGGGCATCGTAGATCATTTTAACTCTGAACACACAGCGAAGGAGGTGAGCGTCTCAGCAAGATTGCAACCACAGACCCATTTAGAGTCAGTTCAACAGACTGAATCTTTCTCTCTCTCTTTTTTTTTAAAGGTTGGCGCCTGAGCGAAGATCTGTCGCCAACCTTTTCTTTTCTTTCCTTCTTCTTCTTCTCCCCAAAGGCCCCCCAGTACATAGTTGTATATTCTAGTTGTAGGTCCTTCTGGTTGTGCTACGTGGGATGCTGCCTCAGCACTGCCTGATGAGTGATGCCATGTCCATGCTCAGGATCTGAACCGGTGAAACCCTGGGCCACCGAAGCAGAGCGCGCAAACTTAACCACTCGGCCACAAGGCCAGCCCCCAAACCCCATCTCTTATCAACAGAGTGATTAAGAAATTGTCTTTTGGAAAATGTACAGTCATGTAGCCAGAGCATGCAGAGAAGAAGAAATCTTGACCTGAAATGACCATGGAACCAGAGATTCTCCTCCCCATGGTGCTACTGAGCCAGGTTCATTTTTGCCTGCCGCCCAGAAAGCCAAACACCGAGACAATGAGATTGCAGCAGAGAGAGGGTTTACTCACAAGGCAGCCATGAAAGGAATCGAGAGCATGAGTCTCAAATTCGCTTCCCCAAAAATAGAGACTCAGGGATATTTATGGGATAGGGGGCAAGGTGTTCTGAAATGTGGAGAGAGGTGATTGCAGGTGAGGAGAGGTGAGGGAATTGATGGTCTGCGCAAGCGTAGTCAGACTCCATGTTCATAGGACCCATGTTCACAAAATGGTGGCGAGAGCATGATCTGAGGGTGGAGTTTTTAGTCTCTTGACGTGGAAAGGTCGCCTATCGGACATCTGTGTGGGCACAGTTGATGAGTTGGTGGTCTCAACCAGCCTGAAGTGGACAAGGGGTTCTAATTCCTGAAAAACAGCTCACACCCATTCCCATGGTGACCCAGGCTCCAGGGAGATGTTATCTACAGGAGCCTAGTGGGAGTCAGATAGCATATTGCCTGAGCAGCGCGGTTAACAATGGGTGAGTTAAACAGCTAAAAGCTATAATTAGTAATCGCAAGAAGAAAAAAAAAACTTTAGTTCCTAGCTACTTAATCATCTATGGCTGACTCTCTGCTGGTTTCAATGGAACCAAAGGACGGGGACATGACTGGAACTTCAAAGTCAGACTCCGATCAAAAGTGAGGGGTCCCTCATTCAGGAAGATCGGTGTTAAAATCCCTTCCCCTCCTTACCATCAATGTTTAGAACCTTACCATAATTGTTTAGACCCTTACCATCAATGTTTAGAACCTTACCATCAATGCTTGAAGCCTGCCAATCAAAACCTGTCTCACCAGTGTTTCTGAGTGCCAGCTTGTTCTCCCCAACCTCTTAAATTTCACTCCAAATCCTGAATTGGGGAGACAAACCTGAGGGCACATGCCCCCTGTCTCTCTGCAGATTGATCTCACAGAATAAAGCTGATTTCTTTTCCCAAAAGTTTTGCTGTAATTAATTGGCTTGTTTATGCGCATTGGGTAGGAGAACCCCATTTTTGTGCAGTAAAAAGGTGGGACTCTGTCAGCCAGGAGGAGGAGGGTGGCAGTCAACAGCGGTCTCCCCACACAGAATAAGCTTGTCTTTCTCCACACATCGGGCACATATCCCAGTTAGCTAGCACCCGTTTTCACCAACTCAACTAACCAGGAGAATTTCAATCAAAACCAAAATAGCTAAAGTTTTAGTTAATGAAGGAGAAACCATATAAAATCTCTGCCTCATTCTGGCACCAGGACCTGGCCATACCAATTTATTTTGAAAATTGTGCCTGTGATCCAGGAACACGGCAAAGAGTGGGAACCTCCAACTCCTTCCTTTGAGTCTTTGCACAATGAATTCAGTCATTCAAGAATGACTTCAAAGGATTTATAAAAATTGTCTAAGTTCTTTCCGAGAAATTCTTGTGTCGGTTTTTTCTCACTGCATAGATGCTTTTTCCTTTGTGCTTAGAACTCAGCTTTCACTTAACGACTTCAAAAATGACAGGTACTAAGAGACATTTAAGAAGAAATTTAGGATTTTAGGCGTCTTTACTTGTAGAAAAACAGCCAGTGAGGCATGGGTCTCTTTCCACAGGTACACTGACATTCAGATGCCCAAATGCGTCAGCTTGACTTTCAGTTAGGAGTTGAACTACAATGAGAGTTCCTCTTCCTATAAATCTGCTGGCTCCACCAGGGGCATAATTTACATTTGAATTAAACTCTATAGCCCCGACCCCACTGCAAACACCCACACAGGCTTAACTCCACATTTGAATAATTAAAACTCAATATTCACATCTAGACAGACCATAGAAATACTGTTGCTGCAGATTTCAAAAGCCAAAGACAAATTATTTGGGAATAAGGGCATTATTCCCAGGCCAGAGACTCTTTTATGTAGATGACTATTTAAATTCAGCAAAACCAGTGATATTTCTGATCCACAAGGCCAATGCATATATTTGTTCAAAGCAAACACTTTCATTTCTAACTCGTTTTGACAAGTTTTTTAAAGTGCTCATTAATCAAAACCATGAATACTTTTAAGTGAATTGAATGGCTTAAGAACTTTCTAGAACACAAGAGATGAGCTTTTACCTTAAGGCAATTACTCCCTGCTGTGAGAGCAGCCTAGGAAATGTTCATTTGTCAATATCCTTTCTGCATAGCTTTGTGTTTTCTTAACTTGGACATTTTTTACTTACTCTCTGATTTGGGGCAAGTTTGTTTTAGGAATTATACCGATCCTTCGTCTCTGAAAACAAACTTTATGCCCAAAGGTTGTTAGACGAGGTGACTTATTCAGGAGTTCCGGGGCTTTCTTCACTCCCCAGGGAAACAAGGATGAAATACAAATGTTTATACTCAGGTGCAAATTTCCTTACTCCTTAAAGACTAGATGTTGCAATAATTATGCAACATCTGCTAACCTACCTTGATCTGTGATAGTTACAGCCCCAAGGGCCACAAGGCTCAACACGGAATTCGTGTCTTGAGTAATACATGTCAGTCATAAGGTGCCTGCGTTCGAGTTCTCTCAAAGATTTGATAAAGCAAAAAGACACATCAAAAGCAATTTTAATTCTGGTTTTCATCCTATCAGAAGAAGAAATTTAATCTTTCCTTTGTGATTCTGTCAGTTGCCCACAGCATTTTCAGTTGTCAGAATGCAGTCCATTCTTGCACTTTTCTAGTGTGATGGCAACAATGTCGCTAACAAGGTATCAAACTAGTTTTTCTTTTGGCTACTGTTTCATTCTCTTTTTTTTTCTCTTCCTAAAGCTGGGCCTTGGATTGTATTGGGCACTACAATTTAGAATCATAATCCCCAAACGAACTTAACCATCACTTGCATAAAGAACGAGCGCAGCAGCAGTCATGGTCACAATTCTAAAATTTTGTCTCAGCGATTGACAGAAATTCTTACCTGATTGTTCAGAGATGATGAAAAGTCTGGGGGAAATCCATAGCTTCATCTCGCCCCTTCTAACAAAGATTAAATATCCCTGTGCCTTCCGGGAAGCCTAGCCGGTGGAATATTCTGTCTCTTGTAAAACTAGGGTTGAACTTGTTCCTAGAGGAGCCAGTTATTCTCTGTCCAGCTGACGGCATCTTGCCCTCCCCCTTTCACTCCCAATGTTTTGGAAAAGTTGTCCATTCTCCCAGTCTCTGTCTTCCTCTCTCTCTGCTCGGCCCTCTGCCGTCCTGTTACCACCTCTCGACTGAAGGCACAACCAAGGTCACCAGCGAGCTCCGTGTTGCTCATTTCAATGTGTGCTTTTCAGCTCTTAGCGAACTTGACCTCCTGCCACATGTGACAATCTTGAACCTCTCTCTGCTCTTCGAACTCTCTCGTCTCCTGGCTCCCACACCAATGCTCCCCTGGTTGTCCTCCCACCTGTCTCTTCCATCGGAGTGAGTTTTCTGATCTCCCTTTCCTGCATCCCCGCCTTGCAGATAAACGGTTCGCACATCCTACCCTCTGCTCTTTGCTCATTCACAGACTCACCAGGGGATTTTGTCTCCTGCTGAAGCTTCCACGTTGACAACCTGCCATCCACCTGCCACAAACTCCCCAAATCGTGAGCGAGAGCAGAGTTGAAGTGTGAGCTTCAGATCTCCAGGTTTCCCAGGTTTAGTGCCAATGCCCTTTGCAAATGTGTTTATCGCTAAAGTCCGCAAATGTACACCTGTGTCAGTTCATTAGAGAAGAAAATCATGAATATTTTTTTGGTCATGGATGGTCAGCACAGTAAAGGGTCATCTCGCCAACAACTTTTCAAACATTTTTTTTTTACCGCAAACCACCAAGAAATACACTTTATGTCATGACCTACATATCAATCCACACACATAGCTCACCCATATTATGTGTGATACACTCTGACACGTTCTAGTCCATTCTGTTCTGCTTCATTATTTTTAAAGAATACTGCTCACAATCTACTGAATTGATTTCCCAACTCACTAAAGGTTGCAACCCAGAGTTTGAAAAACGCTGCTGTCAGCCAGAACTGTGCCTGTGAGCACCAACACTGGCTCTCCATAGTCTTAATGGCACACTCCAGGCTGGTTATTTACTTTCCTGGCCCATTCTTTCTGTCATCACTAAGTTATTTACTGTTCTGTTAAACAATTCTGACCCAAAATGGCCAACATAGATAGGCCATGTGTGTGATCATCCTGGAAACGCCACAAAAGAACTAAAAAAGAAGAATATTCTGGGCATTAAAAAGCACCCTTGTTCGACCTCCATGCTCTCTCAGGAAATGGTGGGGTGCCTGGAGGATAAAGATCACAAGGCCATTAGCGATTGGTAGAGCCCCCAGCTTGGGGACAAGTATACTGTGGTGGTTACCAGGACAAACCCCAGTCCCAACTGCCTGGATTGAATCTGGCCTCTGCCACTTAGTCACTGTGTGACCTTGGCAAGTTGCCTAACCTCTCTGTGCCTCCATTTCTCCATCCATCAAATGACCAGTAGAGCTTGTCTCATAGGCTGTCCTGAGGGGAAATGAGTTAGTGGGAGTAAAGCACAGAGAACAATGTTTGCTGTTATGTGTGAAGAGATCACAAACCCAGGGGAGAGGTCTGACTCACCACTGTTCCAACAATGGCCCAAAAAATCTATGGCCACAGGCTCATCCTGACTTCAGGGATGGGACAAGAACAGTGGGAAGACCTCTCCACAGGGACCCTGCTCCAACTCCTTCTGAGGCACGATTCCATTATCCTCCTGATTGACAAGTCCCAATAAATGGAGGTAAATGCATAAATCCAGCTGCTCCCTCTGTGGGCACCTCCCCCTGGATGTCTGGCAGCCACTCCAAGTTAACAGAGTCAAACTGAAATGGCCTTCTTCCCAGGCTGGACCTGCTTCACTGCCTGGTTTCCTTTTGTCCAAACTCTTTGACACCATTCATTCTGTGTCCAGTCTAGAAACTGAGAACCATCTACACTTCTCTTATCACCATATCCAATTAACAAGCAAGTCCTAATGGTCCCATGTTTGTCTGGATCTCAGGTCGTCCCCTCCTCCCCTTCCCCATGCTCTCCCGTGGATTCCTCCTGTGCTCTCCTAGCTTGTCTGTCTGTCCTGCCTTCCACCCATTCTCTGTGTCGCTCCCACAGAGAGATTTCTAAAAGCAAATGTGATCATGTCATATGCTTAAAATTCCCTCTTTATTCCCCATTCCCTTCAGGCTAACGTCCAAGCAACTAGCATTGCACACAAGGCCGTGTTTAAACACCCCCCACCCCACCCCGTTCACACACCCACCTCACTCTGCCCAACAGAAGAGTCTTGTAGGTCATCTGTCCCTCCCATTATGTTGCAAACTCCTGAAGATGAGGACGTGGCCAATTGGAGTTTGTATTCTGAGGACCAAGGAGAATGCTTACTACATGGTAGGAGCCCCAAAGTAATGAATGAGTGAAGCTATCTTCATCTCTGGCTGGACACATTTTTGTGATTCTCCAATACAAATACATAAAAATGCTGGTCTCCTTCGTCTGTCCTCAGTCTGGGCCCCATCTAGTAGTGGTGGTTCTTTTAAATTATAGGAAGTCATACTTATTCCCTCTACTGAGACACTCCATGGGTTTTTACTGTCTCCATGGTAAAAAATGAAACAATTGTCACCCTGTTCTCCCAAGGTCCTACACACGAGCTGGATCTTGAATCACCTTTGCCGCCAGTGTTTAGTTTCAGCTTTTCAACACCTCGTGGGTTTGAGGCTGTTATAAGACAGCAGCTGAGGAATCAGTGGTGAAATCAAATCATTTCCCCAACTCTACTCTTACTTGCCTCTGCCACCAGCAGGTCATGATCCCTTAGCCATTGGTTTTGCATCTGCATAAGTAGGAGTGATTCTGAAAGCTACCACCTCCAGCATCGGTGGAGAAACACCAACTTTGACTTTACCCCAGGTCATTGTGGGCCTGGCGGGGTCCTGCGGTGCACAACATATCTGTAGTTTGTGCCATCTTCGTCATTCCAAGTGAGTCTGACAAAACGCTGGCTGGTCTACACCCCGTTCTTTGACACTAGTCTCTACCACTGGTCCCATGACCATGTCAAATGTCTCTATAAACCTTCCAAACATAGGCTCTCTGGTTCTGTACTTACCTTGCCATGACCCAGAAGCAAACAGTTCACCGACTGGCATCAGTTTAGGAACCGCACTCTGAAAAGCACAATCCTGCAGGTCTCGTTTTCTAATTATGAATGGCTTATAAATGTAATAGCAATAATAATCGGGCTTTGTCCTCCAGCTTGAGAGAATGAGGCACTGTTTTTTTAATCTCCGCTTCTGGAAATCTTTGATAAACATAGAGCTAATCCTAGTGACCCAAAAAGATGTTCAACTTCTAATGGGGCTGCGTGGCCATCGCACTGTTTGCACACCATGTGCTATGGAGGATGGTATGAGAATTCTTCCTTAGAAATCCACATCCCTGTTTTTGTTTATGTCTCTCACGGCTGGTGGGGTCATTGCATTGTGTTGAGTGTGTTTTCTTGTGTTACAACGGGCTCCATACCAGTGGACAGATGGCTGGATATTCGTGAAGGGCCTGACATTCCCAGTGTCAATTATCTCAAGAACTGGAAGGTCCTTCTAGAAGTCAGGCTCCTTAGGCACTGCCAAGGGAGGTGGGAGAAGCAATTTTTTCTAAGCCTCATGATTAGACTCTGAGGTGATGTCTAGACCTAACAAGGCTTGTAGGTGTCCCCCACAGTGAAGAGGACCCACAGCCAGGGTCAGCAAGTCCTGAGCTAGTCTTATGTGGGGCAGGTGACCCAGGTTGATAGAAGCTTGGGTCTACTAATACCAAAAACTACCCATCCCTGACACCTGTTATGTGTCAGATACTTTATTTTCAATGCTATCTCGTTAAATTTTCCCACAACCCTGCATGATAATCTACCTGCAAGGTTGATTATTATGCTCCTTTGAAAGATAAGGAAACCAAGCTCCAAGAAGCTAAGGGACCCCTTCCTTTCCCTTGAGGTTTTCTGGGTAGTGAAGCTGGGATCTTATTTTTTATCTGCTGGCCTAGTTGTTAAGTAAAATCTTATTGAATGTTCCAGCCTCCTCTCAGTTCTGCACAGGGTCTTTAGGGCAGGGCCGCCGGGTTTTTGGCACACAGCCTCCCCTCTCTTTCCATTCTAGCTTTCCTGGTGGAGCCTGGGGTCATTGTGAGCAAGCCTCAGGGGGTGGTCAGCCCCAGAGGAACACAAGCCCACCCCTCACAAGGATCTCCAGGTCCAAATGTGGAGTAGCCAAGGTTTGTTTTATTCATAAAGGCATTTTTTCCTTTCCTCTTCTCTGCTTTGAGAACTGAGAGCCTCTGAAATGAATCGGCAATGATCTGTGACATCTGCTGGATGCTCAGTTCCCTGTTCCCTGCCATGTGGGACGCACATCCCATGCTAGACTCCCCCCACACACACACACACACATTAATGAAATCTAAGCATCTGGGGGGCTGATCTGGGCATTGGTGCTGTTTAAAATTCTAGAGTGATTCCACCATCCTGCTAGGGTTGAGGACCACGGCCCCAGACCATTTGGGGACAATCACATGTGACAAACATACTACCCAGACACTACCCTCTCTTCTCAGCTTTCTTCCCTTCTTTCCCACTCTTAACTACTCTCTCCTCTGTGTCATTGCTCCACAAAAACCTCAGAATCATCATCATCTACTGCCCCTTAAGTACTGAATCAAATAGGTCAATTTCTACAGAAATGTGCTATTCAGTCATAGTTTGAATTTCATTGTCCAATTTGAAACTGGTGAATTAATTTGGCAACTGTTTTGAAATATAAAAAGAGTGGATCTTTATAAACAGACAAAAAAGCCTCAATTATAGAACAAAAATGGATCAGACATGGTTATATAATTGTACATATAAATAAATCAATCATACTACCAAAAAAGCTAATTACCTAACTAGAAAAAATACCAAACTTGAGTATAGTCTGTCAAATCTTTGTGCAGAGAATTATGTTGATCCTAGGAATCATAATATGTTGAAAAAGTGGAGAACAGCATTTCTTTCCAGCTTTCCTATTTAAGATAACAGAAAAATCTATTGCACTGTCTTGCATGCATAAATGTTGGGAAAACAGACCAAAATTATAACATCACATGTCATGGTACAGTAATAATGCCACAGCACAGAAAATAAACCAAGCAGTGTGTCCATAACGTCCTCAGTGCAGACAGCAAAGCAATAAGCTGTAGAATAAGTAATAAATGGCATTAACCTTCTCTGCCCCAACTGCCCAACTCAGAGAGAGAAAGTTATTAAAAATTCCACAATGCCCTTTGGCTGTCTGAACCCGCAGAAAGAGGTTGTGTACAGAAAAACCCAGAAATGCTGTGAGCATAATGAAGAGAAGCCTCAAGGTACCTCCAAAGCCATCACTGCTCATATCGTAGAGCTGCGACTGTGTCTGCAGCCATCACTTCAGCAAATGCAAATTCTAGTAAATTCATGATTCTAGTGAACCAGGAAATGTACAGTCTTTCTGAGAAACGGCGTAAGAATCTAATTTACCTATTGTGCTGGATCCCCTATTTTGTCCTCTAAAAGCAATCAGGCTGGGTAAGAAACAAGCCAGACCCCACACATGGGGAGGGGAGCTGGGCCATCTGCAGTTGCTAATCCTGGGATGCAGTTTCGGGATGGTTCCAGGCTGTGAGCCAAGCTGTGAGTGGGGGATATGTACCCTCTTCCTCATCTCCGAGGCCCCCACCTCCCCCAGGTGCATGTTCCCAGTGCCCTGGCCTCTGTCACTGCCCTGTGCTGGCAGAGCTTCTGCCAAGCCTTTCCCCTGTCCGCTGGCTCCCACCCTTTCTCTCCGCATCCCCAGCCCTCTTTCTCTTCCTCCAGGACTAAGGCGACAGCTACTGACTGGGAGAAACCAGCTGTGTGATAATGCCAGAAGGCAAAGAGCCTGTACTGGGTTGAATAGCGTCTACATCCCCCAAAATTCGTGTCTTTGCTAGAATCTCAGAACGCAGCTTTATTCAGAAGCAGGATCATTACAGATGTAATTAGTTAGGATGAGGTCGTACTGAGGTAGGGTGGGCCGCTAATCCAACATGGCTGGTGTTACAAGAAGGAAAGAGCCACAGGGACACAGACATGCACTGAGGAAGACGGTGTGAAGAGACGTGGAGAGGTCCGTGTGATGATGGAGGCAGAGACTGGAGAGATGTGTCCTCAAGCCAAGGAATGCCAAGGATCAGCGGCTGCCACCGGAAGCTAGAAGAGGTGAGGAAGGATCCTCGCCCGGAGACTTCAGAGAGAGTGTGGCCCCACCACACCTTGATCTTTGGACTTCGATCCTCTAGGACTGTGAGAGAATAAATTTCTGCTGTTTTCAGCCACTCAGTTTGTGGTACTTTTTACTCCAGCCCTAGAAACTCGGACAGATCCTTGAAGGTAAGTGTGGGCTGGCTGCCAAGTGTGGTCTCCTGTAGAATTAGGGGGAAATCAGCTTCATCTGACAGGGCAGCTCATGCTGCTTCACAGGGTCCTCTACTTGGAGTTGGGCTGTGACGCAGTGTCCAGGCTCTAATGTCACCGGGCGCTAGTGTTGTCTGCCATGGACCCAGAAGAGAGAGTGACAGCTCAGCTACCTACTGCCAGCCCTGCTGGAGGCACCTCCCAGGGCTCACAGCCTCAGCACCCACATTCTAGTCAATGGCTCCCACAAGCACTCGCTACCCTGCTATGTTGAAATCTTGAATTGTCTTACCAAGATAAATGGTGAACTATCCTCCTGTGTTGAAATGGTTCCTGTTTTTCACTTTACAGGAGAAAAAAAGAAATGAATACAAAGTAGCACACTTAGAATTAGGAGTAATCTTTTTCAGAAGTCTTTTTAAAATAAATCTAATCTTTAAAAAAAGAAAATAGAGAGGCCAGCCCTGTGGCATGATGGTTAAGTTTGGCACACTCCACTTCGTGGCCTGGATTTGCAGGTTTGGATCCCAGGCACAGACCTACACCACTCGTCAGCCACGCTGTGGCAGCAACCCACATATAAAACAGAGGAAGATTGGCACCGATGTTAGCTCAGGGCCAATCTTCCTTATCAAGGAAAAAAAGTGGAATTATTCATTCTTACACAAATGCAACTGAATGTCAGTTGATTTATTTAATGGAAACTGGACCTAATACCTAGTTAGTAGGCCAAAGGATGTTAGAAAAGGATCCTGCAAGAAAGGACCAGCTTATAAAGGTTTATGGATTTAAGATGTGAAGTCAAAGTAGTTTCAGAAAATTTGTGGGGTTGGAAAAAACGGTTTTGAACCAACAGGGTTTAGATTATGAAATTGCAGAAGAAAAGCAAAGAATGATTTGTCTTTTCATATTAGTTGACAGTCCTGGTACCTAGCATGGTATTTAACAAGCGGTAAATTTAATGACTAAATACATGATTACATATGTTAATTTTTTAAAAGCATAAAGATATTTAAATACCAAATACTATTTGGACCTAAAAATATCATCTTGATAAGCTGTAACTTCTATACTGTTCTACTCAGTTTATTAAAAGAGAAATATTGGGAACCACTTCAACAATCTGAAAGTATTCAAAGAGAGTGCTAATACCACCACTGTAATAACAATAACATCACTGTACAGCCTACCAAATGCCAGCTACTGTCATCATTGCTGCTTTCACGTCTCCCAACTGTTTAATCCTCATGGTAACTCACCATTTTGTAGATGAAGCAATAGAAACACAGAGAGGTTAAATAACTTGCCTAAAATCACACAGCTAGTAAGGGGCAGAGCCGACGAGTGTAACCCCCTATGTTATGCAGCCTCTAGTGAAAATTCACTCCTCTAGCAAATGTTTATGAAGTCCCCACGTCTGGCCACTGCACTGAGACAAAGAAACGCCACTGAGGCACAGCAGGAAAAGATCTTCCTGGTCAAGGGCCACTCAGATTCCTTCAAACCCACGAATCTGACGCCCCCGCAGCCCCCATCATACAGCTGATGCTCTGACTCAGCAGGCTCTCACGTACTCAGTTCTCTCCCTAGTCAGGCGAGTCCAGGGAATCCTTTCGAACGTAACATCCCGGGAAGAAGGTGCAGATCCCAGGGTAACTGAGAAGGAGCTAGAATTCTGGCTGATCTTCCTAAGGGGGAAAGTCAGTGCTGGCCAATAAATTAATTCAGCTTACTTAAAGAGCTGAACTGTTTGTTCGCTTAAATAGCTATCTCTCCAGATGTCACATTTCCCCTGGACGCGGTTAAGATGGCCAGAAGTGAAATTAAATTTTAAACTGACAAGCAAGAGGACAGCAGTGATGGTTCTATTTGAAGGATGAAGACAGATGACTTCCTTTTGCCAAATCTCTGGGAGGTTTTCGCACATTTTCTGAGTGCACATGAGAAATTAGAGTGCAATTGAGGGAGTTATGCTAATGAGGATCATTCACCTGATGTGGTCAAGATAATATGTGGCTCATGTTTATTTATGGACTCCTTAACCCCCCCAGGACACCTTCCAGTGTCATTAAATGGCACGAAATGATATCAAAATTATTCAGAAAAGCTTTAATCAATGCATTTATTTTCCTGGGAAATGAATACCGTGCGTGGATTTTGTGTGACACTGTCTCCATCTGGCCCACGAGCCACATGCTCTGCTTATGCACCTGTGTGCAAGTCAGTAACACAGTGTGTGTTCATTAGAATAGCTAACTGCCATGGCAAAGACCCAAAATACATAATGGCTCCAGCACTTTAGAAGTTTATTCTGCACTCACATACTAATTCTGGATAGATAAACAGCTCTCCTCCACGTCCTTTAAAAAGAGACCCAGGGGGCCGCCCTATGGCATAGTGGTTAAGTTTGCATGCTCCACTTTGGCAGCCCAGGGTACACTGTGTCGGATCCGAGGCGTGGACCTATACATTGCTCATCAAGCCACACTGTGGTGGCATCCCACATACAAAATAGAGGAAGATTGGCACAGATGTTAGCTCAACGGAAATCTTCCTCAAGCAAAAAGAGGAAGACGGGCAATGAAGGTTAGCTCAGGGCCAATCTACCTCACAAAATAAATAAAGTAAGTAAAAAGAGACCCAGGCTCATGAAAGCTCTGGCATCTTCAGCTCGAGAATTTCAAGGTGGTCCTGGGTGTTGATCTATCAAATCAAGTCTTCAGAAGAGGGAAAGCCTGGAGGACAGCGTGGGGTAGTTTTTCCCAGACGAGGCCAGGAAAAGGTCTAGGAACCAGCACGCATCACGTTCTGCTGGGTAAGACGCTGCCCCACTGGCCACTGCTGTTCAAGGGGACCTGGGGAATCCAGTCCAGCTAGGTTCCCAAGGAGAAAAGGAGAGCACAGGGTTTGATGGGCCATTAGCAGTCTCTGACTCACAATGAGTTGGGCGATTATGGGTAAATCCTGAACCGTATCTCCCACTTTCAATAAAGATGTATCATTCTGAACAATATAGGCTGAAGGAAGACTTTTTGTTAATATTTGAAAGTTCTGTTTTTAGGGCTACAGACTGATAAAAATCTTGACTATTACAGTAATCTCTATTAGGCTCAGAAGTCAGATAGACCTGGATTTGAATGTGGGCTCCATCACTTAGTAGCTGGTCGATCTGGGCAAGACATTAAATTGTCTTAGCCTCAGTAAAATGGGTACAGGAATAGTACCTGTCTCACAGAGGTGTTGGAAGGATCACATGAGATCACGCCCTTCGACTCTGTGTGACAGAATGGTTAACACGGGCCTGGTACAGAGTGAGTCCTGGCAACAGGAATCAAATCACATTTCACTGAGACTCCAAATGCCAATAGACACCACACGCCAAAGCAGTGGGTGAGACCGCCATGAAGCACGCAGGACTTGCAAAAAGGAAGTCATCCTGCCATTCTCAAACCCGTCTCTCACATTAAGGGTATTAATTGGGAGGAGGCGGGGGAGGGGAAGAGTTGTTGCTGGGAGTCTCCCTCACTCACGCCCCAGGGGGCAGGTCGAAGGTGCTTGGCCCTCGATGTTAGAGCCCTGAGGGGATGGGCTTCACGTAGCACTTGGGAACATGGTGGGCCTGGGGAACCTGACGGAGGCGGGCTGGCCAGCCACTGGGCCAGCAGAGCAAGAAGAGTGGCTGCGTGGAGACTGGCCACCCCCAGAGTTAGTCAAGAAAGCATGAGTATTTCCTGCAAACCAAAAGTGGAGCACCAGTGAGAACCGGGTGTGGCTGGGAGGGAGCCGAGGAGGTGAAAGGTCATCGTGGGTCCTGATGGAAGGGCCTTCATGGAGGGTTCAGGAATCTCAGCATAAGGCAGCTAAAGAAGTGCTTCCAGGTGACAGGGGCCGGGGAGCCACGACTGACCAGAGGCAAGAGAGATGTTTCATCCACATTAAAGAACCGGAAGTGAGGGACCCCAGTAACAGGAGTTTGGGACTCGGCTGGGGGTGGGGGGACTCCCACCCACTCACAAAAGGGCACAAGAGAAAAATAGTTAGTTTTCCAAATCTGTCAAGCCCGGAGGGTGAGGCACATCTTTTTGCTCCATTCATACATTCCTTCAGCAAATGTTCACTGGACATTCTTCTAGGACCTCGGGATATGTTAGTGAACAAAACACAGACTTACTCTTGGCAGAGCTTATATATTAGTGGGAGGAGACAGAAAACAAATGACAAACATAGCAAATAATCAAAACATAAAGCATGTTAGAAGGTGATGAGTTCTAAGAAGGAAAGATAGCTGTTAACATGAACAAGGGTGAGGCTGCCATTTCAATCCCGAAAAGTCAACTTCCCTGCTCCCTGGACCTCCTCTCGGGCCCTGAACTTCAGCCCTGGAGGACCCAACGTCCTGGGAGCTGCCTGGGGAGGAGAGAGAGGGCAATGAGGCCCACCCTCACCCTCTCCTCTCCCCACCAGCGCCACAGCCGGGTTCCCAGCCTGCTCAGACCAGAGCTCCAGGAAGAAAGACACTCGGGAGCAGGTTCAAGCTCTGAGGTTGTACGGATCTGAGCCTGTTGATGCCTGGCTTGAGCCTGGTCAACCGAAAGTGACCAGAAAGACTCTGAAATTGACCAGAAAGCTCTAGTTCTTTCCTTTAGAGCAGGGGACAGGACTAGGCCCACAGAGAAATTTAAGGGACGAGAGACAAAAACGATGCTGCCCATGACTACATTCCAGGATTCCTGCACACTCATCAATGACAGCTATTTTTTTAGTGTAATACTCACAGACTATTTTAAAATCACTGGGTATTATAGTACTACCTACGACAGTATCCACGAAAAATACTGACTTCTACTAGTGAGGCAAAAATTTGGGGAGCTTAAAGTGAGATCCAGATATCTAAAAACATAAAGCACTTCTTTTAAAAATTTTCAATGTGTACATCTAGAAAGAACTAGATTTACCCAAAAAGAAAAAACGTGTATATGAGGAATACCTATGTACACGTTTCATAGGGCGGCTATAACAAACAAGGCCACTTAAAACAAAAGAGATTTGTCCTCTCGCAGCGCTAGAGGCTGAACCTCCAAAACCAAGGCCCCGCAGAGCCACACTCCCTCTGAATCTGCGGGAAGAAGCCTCTCTCGCCTCTCCCAGCTTCCGGTGGTGGCTGTCAAGCCTTGATGCTGCTCAGCTCACAGCCGCAGCACTTCAGTCTCTGCCTCCATCATCATCACATGGCTGACTTCCCTCACATGTCTGTGTGTCCCCTCTTCTTCTAAGGACACCAGTCACATTGGACTGAGTCCACCGTCTTCTAGTGTGACCTCATCTTAACTCATCACATCCACAATGACCCTATTTCTCAATAAGGTCATATTCTGAGGTATGGTTCAATTCTACCCATAACAACCTACTAAGTCACTTTTTTTTCCTTGCTGAGGAAAATTGGTCCTGAGCTAACATCTGTGCCAATCTTCTGTTTTGTATGTGGGATGCTCCCACAGCATGGCTTGATGAAGAGTGTGTAGGTCAGAACCGGGGATCCAAACCTGCGAACTCCAGGCTGCCAAAGTGGAATGCATAAACTTAACCACTATGCCACTGGATTGTCCCCCCTAAGTCACTTTTTAATTACTGCGAGTTCTGTATAGGAACCAGAAGATTTAGCCAAAGACTCAGATATAATACACCTGCAGAAATATTTCATTTTGCGGGTTTAAGTTCTCAAAGCGTGTGGTTGAGTTAATGCTGTGGTAGCTTGATATTTATAGTGTTCCTTCGGAAGGGAAGTAGCGATCCTGAGTAGACCACTCTCCAGAGGGATCCAAAGCTCGTACTTGGACTTGAAGCCTGCAAGGAATTGCAGCTTCATACCAGCGTTTCTCCACATGTGGGCCTAGCTGACTCTGTAGGCCCCTCCAACAGTCTGCAAAATGTCTTAAAGCAGAGAAGATGCTAATTTCACCCTCCTTGAGACAGCACCAGCTTTCTGGTTGCTTAACAATAAGTTAAGTTGGTCCCAAATTCTCCTGGGAGCTCTGTCATCGGTTGACCAGATTCTCCAAGTCCCCTGATTAGCACAGTATTACACAAGATTACACTCTGCTCAGAGCACCAGAGCTGTAGGGTGTCCATCAGCAGTTCATGTCTCTTGAAAGCATCCAGTCTCAAAAATATCTCCTTAGTGAGGTAGGGGGTCCTGCCTGGTCGAGCTCTGCCAGGACTGGCTACATAATTTGGGGAGGGTGCAGAGAGCAAGATGAAACTGTGGGACCCATTCAAAGATCATCAGTGATTTCAAGACATCAGCAGCAGACCATTACACCGAGCCTGAGATCCTTCCAAGCACGGGCCCTGTGTGACTGCACAGGTCACACGCCCCTGAGACCAGCCTGAGCGCCAGGCCCCACCTCCCCAGAATTCATTTTCCTTGACCTCTGAGGACCTTCCCAAGCAGTACAGCTCTGAGTTTGTTCGGAGTGTTGACATCAACTTCATTGTGCAACCGTGTTTATTCAGGTGCAAGTTTGTCACTTACACATTTGTCACCTTCTTTTGATCCCAGGCCTGCAAGTTTTTCTTTTTTTTTTAAAGATTTTATTTTTTTCCTTTTTCTCCCCAAAACCCCCCCCGGTACATAGTTGTGTATTCTTTGTTGTGGGTCCTTCTAGTTGTGGCATGTGGGACGCTGCCTCAGCGTGGTCTGATGAGCAGTGCCATATCCGCACCCAGGATTCGAACCAACGAAACACTGGGCCGCCTGCAGCGGAGCACATGAACTTAACCACTCGGCCACGGGGCCAGCCCCGAGGCCTGCAAGTTTTGAGCAGAGAATCCTGACTCTGACTTCCTCCAAACTCCCACCAGTTGCCCAGAGCCAGGGGCACCTTGTCTGCACCAGCAAGGCCTTCCCAGGTGGGAACACAGCACCGCCACTTGCATATCAAATACACGAACCTTCTTCAAGTGCCCTAGGAGGCATTCAGGCCCCACATGGCCACGTCTTCAGGTTTTCAAGAGAATCCAGACTTACAGGTTTTTTTAACGTGGAATCTCCCAATTTTAAAACGTTGACAACTAAGTAAAAATTCAAGAAAACTACACAAACAAAACAAAAGACCTTCCTAAGTCCTATTTAGCGGTGAGCTGTGGTGTGCCAGATTCCACAATGTGCCAAATGGTGTGTCTCATCTGAGGCTTAGCGCAGCAGGACCTCCCCTGCCCTAGAGATGGTCCCCACAGCCAGCCCACAGTCATGTCCCCTCCACAAGGCTGCACTTTCTGCCCCCGTAATCACTATTGGGTTACAGAGAGGTGTGAATTTTACTCACGTGCAAATGGAGCATCTTAGGATGTGGGTACGGAGCATCTTAGGATGTAGTGTGCTCCCTCAAAAGCGGAAAGGTCGTAGAGGTACTAGGGTCTTTTTGATTGGCACATGAGTCCCGACCTTCTAGGATTACTACCCTGGAGGAAAAGGTGAGAAGGTGAAGAGTGGAGGGTCTTAAAGGGTGGAGGGGAGGCTGGCTTTGGGTGAAGCCAGAGGCCGGGGAATTAGGGGCCAGGGGTGAGAAGGGCAGGGTGACCTGTGGAACAGGGGTGGTGAGAGGAAAGGATGAGAAACCTGGTAAGGATGTGCCAGGGGAGAGAGGCCTCAAAGTAGGGAGACAATAAGACAAGCCTCCCCTTCAGAATTTGCCCAAGGTTGTACCTTGGTGTCCAGGCCTCAACAGAGAACCGATCACAATTATGGCCTCTCTGCCCTGGCTGATGGATTGTCCTCCTGGAGAACGGTGTTCCCTTCCAGACCTTCTGTATGGAGCAGTGTGAATGTGACTCCTGGCTGTGAGCTGGTGCTGACTCGCTGGGCAGCTCCCAGCATGTCTCGAAGGGCAAGAGGCGCAAAGTGCTCTCCTCCCCAGGCAGCCCCGCAGGAGCAAACACTTGTAGGATTTGTTCATACTTCTCCTTGTGGGTTTCTGTTTGACGAATGCCACATTCCCAAGAAGTGCCGGCAGCAGTTTCAATAACACAATAGCTCTTGTTGGGGCGTGGGTGGGGCGGCGTGGGGGTCGACTTTGTAAAGCATCTGATGGATGCTGTGAAGTGGAAAAGGCAGTCAGACCCCATTCTGTCTCTGAGTCTGTTGTCTTCCCTGGAGCCTGTCTGGGTGGGCCAGCCTCGGGGATCCAGCAAGAGAAGGCAGGAGCTGGAGGGGCACACAGCTCACCCTGTCCCAGAGGCAGGCGTGGAGTTGACCATGAACATCAGGGAAGACCCGAACATCCAAGAAGACATGAAAGGACCGGAACCCTCCATCATCCCTTAGACCCAGGGGCTCAGACAAGTTACCAGGGATGCTTTAGGCCCCCAAAGGCCATTGTCAATGGATGTTTAGCCCAGTCTGACCTGTTCATATGACAGGAGCATCACAAACCAAAGCCCTAAGGGATGTTGCCAGGGCCGTGGCAGGTGTTGCACACATTCTTACTCTGGAATCATTGACAATATCTTTCAAAGACCCTGTGTAGTACGGAGCCAAGTGAAAATTTGGCAGCTACGGCAGCTTGTGGATTTAATCAAAGTAGATGAGGTATATTTTTTTTGCCTAAATTACCCAGGATGGTTTTGAACACTGAATACGTTAACCACGCAGATTTTAACTTTCATTTCTCTCTAAGTGGTGCAGATCCACAGCAAATATTTAAGTTAGAGATGATTTGTGTTCTTAAACATTTTTACAGGGAACATGTATGCACTTAATATATATTTCATTTTTTATCTTTCTTAAGTAATAGAATTAATCCCTAAAGAATTTTACACAATGTTTTCCATACTCCTTGCCTGTAAAGCCATGCAGAATTTCCAAGAATTCGCTAAGTGCCTCAAATGCACCATTAGAATTGTAAAGATGGGCTTTTAATTGTGCCGGTGTGTCAGAGTGAGGAGGAGTGTAGGGGGAGGAGAGAGGGAGAGGAGAGGGGAAAGATTCCGTGTCCCAGGCAGGTGATGCAGAATTCCCCAGGTGGCCAGAGGCTCCTCCTGATAACCCAGGAGTGGGCGAGGCCACCTTTTTCAAGGCCAGAGGGAAGCAGCCCCTGATCCAGCCCACGTGTGGCTGTCTCCAGATGTACCTGTGAAAGAGACACTCTGCCAGATCGGAATCTGAGGCTCTGCCTTGCGCAAGTTACCTTTGGTGGTTTTACTTCCTCGTTCAGGTAACGGTGTCAAGGAGGTCCCTCACGTGGGTCCTCTGTGTCTGGTGCTAGTTCGTTCTATTAAGGTAATGAATGACTCATGTTCTGTCCTCCCAGTGTGACGCAGACGTCACTGCTGTCGGCCCTTTCCTCTAGTTGCCAAAAGAAAATTTGTCCTCTTCAGTGACTTTGCATTTATAGCAGTTTCTCAGCATCTTGCCTTTCCTTCTAGAATTGATGAAAATATTTCACAAAGCTCTTCAAAGTCATGGCATCCCCATGAGAGCAGTTGGGAGCCATGGTAGACGTTAGATGCGTGGAGGTCCAGGTTGACCTGGGTGTTGCTGAGTGCCTCTGAGTCCTGAGGGCAGTTCTGGCACCTGTGAGAGGGGTGAGGTGGCTGAGGGAGGGAGCAAAGGAGTCTTGGGGTGGAGCAGGTAAGGGGAGCACATCTTGGGCCAGTTCCAAGGATCCATGCAAACTGAGGCAGGAAACTGAAGTAATTTCTCTTTTCTGAGCATCTGACCAACTGTGGTGATTTTTTCCTGGCTTACCATTGATTTTTACTTCTACCACACAAAGATTCATACTCTATATATTGCCAAAAATATTGTTAGAACCAAATACACAAGACTGTGGATTCACAAAGAACCAGTAAAATCAAACTTTACATGCTATGTATATTAGTAATTGATCACTGCACAGAAAATTATCTCAAAACTTAGTCGCTTAAAACAAATATAAACATTTATCATCTCACACAGATTCTGTAGGCCAGGATTTTGGAAGCAACTTGGCCGGGCAGATCCGGCTCCAGTCTCTCATGAATGGAAGTCAAGATGTCAGTTGGAGCTGCAATCATCCGAAGGCTTGGCTGGGGATGGAGCATATGCTTCCAGGATGGTTCCCTTACACGGCTGTTCAGTCAGCACTGGCTGTTAGCAGGAGGCCTCAATTCACTGCCACATGGACCTCCTCCCAACATGGAGGCTGGCTTCTCCCAGAGAACGTGGTCCAACAGAGTAAAATGGAAGCCCCAGTGTCTTTTATAATCTAGCCTTGGAAGTCACACCCCATCACTTCTCCAGTATCCTACTGTTTACACAGAATTGCTCCCCTACTTAGCGTGGGAGGGGACAACACAAAAGCGTGACTACCGGGAGGTGAGGATCATTGGAAGCCATCTTGGAGGATGGCTGCCATACCATGGAAAATGCAGCCCAATGTAGGAATACGATTAACACAAACATATCTTAGGAAAAATGATGAACGGAGGTCCTGAGAAAATCCAGTTTTATTCAAGTTTCAAATCCATCCTGCATTTGAACCAGAAATACTTGTGGCAGAAGTGATCAAACTCCACTTTCCTTTCAGCTTTCTGCCCACCCCAAGAGAAGAGGACAAAGTGCCTACAAAATGTTCAAAGGTGAGGCTTTCAGGGAAAAAGAGAGGCAGGAACAGCATCCTTCTCTTTCCTTTCAACTCTCTGGAACATTTATTACCATTTGCTGGAAAATGCCACCAGGATAAAAGACTACCCTTAATCAATAAACCAAAGCTAAGAAATAATTGAAATCCTGTGAAATTCAGTTCTAATATAAAGACCAAAGGAGCAATTTGCTAACATGACACAGATGAGAAGTAGAGCGTCAAACTCAAGGAATGAGAGCAGAGAGAGGAATGAAGGAAACATGTTCTGATGTTAATAAAGTCATTTTCAGAGAATGTGATTGGAAATTCGAAGCCACGGTGGCCAAAGTGAGAAGGGGTAACACTATTATTTGCTGTTTTGCAGCAAGGCAGTCAAAGAAACTTTCCTTTAAATTAATTGCAATCAGCATTTATAATCCAATGACTGTGTGCAATGCAGTGTGCTTCTTACTTACAGATGAGATCCAAAGACAGAGAAAAATGGCCCCAGAGTTCAGAGGGTTTATCCTTTAGGGAGAGAGATAGACATGTGCGCAAGTAAGTGAACCATGAGTGCCCACAGGAAGTATAGCAAGGGGTTATGGGAGAGCTGAATGAAGATGACCCAAGGAAGCCTTCCCAGAAGAGGTGGCAAATGAGTAGGGCATTGCAGGATGCACAGGATGTTGACAGGCAGGGCCAGGGGGAGACGGAATGGGAAATAGAGCAATTCTGGCGGACGAGCTTGAGCAATAAAGCAGAGGTGGGCAAACGCAGGAATAGTTTGGAGAACAGAAACAATCCGGACTGGAGCTAGAGTGAAAGCTTAGAAGTGGTCAAGGGTAAAGGGTTGTCTTTGAAGGGAGAAGAGACTGAGAGGGGACACTGTGACTTGAAGGGTCGTCAATGCCATAAAAATATTCGAAAGCAATGGAAGCCACATTGACAAGGTTCAAATCGCAGCTCTGCCACTGAGCAGCTGTGTGAACTTGAACAAGTTACTTAAACTCTCTGTACCTCAATTTCTTCATCTGAAAAAGGGGATGATAATGGTACCTGGATTGTAGGTTGTGACATTAAGTGACTTTGTATTTGTAAGGCACTGGAACAGTGTTCCATCATCATAATCATCATCGTCATCTTTTGTTCAGGGAGGTGACTGTGGCAACTCTGAATGGAGAGTAGACAGATCTGTGAAATGTTGCAAAAGTCGAATGGAAAGGACTAATGACCTGTCAGATGTGACATTGTGAAGTGAGGGGAGTCCAAATATGTGGCTAAGTTCACACTCCCAGGTGAACTAAGAGGATGGAAATTGCACTGGTCATGATAAAGAAAGTCGAGCTGAAGAAACAACTTAAACCCCAAATCCCAGGCTTATAGAAAATACCAAAGATTCGATGACTTAAACAATAGAAATGTATTTTCTCACAGTAATGGAGACTAGAAGTCCAAGATCAAGGCATCGGTAGGTTTGGTTTCTCCTGAGGCCTTTCTCCTCAGCCTCCTTTTCCCTACGTCCTCACATGGTGGTGCGTCTGTGCCCATCCCTGGTGTCTCTTTGTGTGTCCACATTTCCTCTTCTTACAAGGATACCAGTCAGAGTGGATTAGAACCAGCCCTAAGGGCCTCGTTTTTTTTCTTAATCACCTCTTTGAAGACTCCATCTCTGAATACTGTCTTATTCTGAGATCCTGGGGATTAGAGCCTCAGCATATAAACTGGGGGAAACACAATTCAGCCTGTAACAGTCGTGTTGAGTTTGACCGAACTGAAGGAATCATCTAAGATTTGTCTTAAGAACAAATCATTTTTGGTTAGACATTGGAAAGTTTCACCCTAAGTCAAATGAGCCCATTCAGCTTAAGGAACAGTGGTCCCAAAGGTTATTTCTGTTCAGCTTTTGATCAAACCAACAAGGTAAATATCCTCAACATGACACAAAAAGAAAAATTCCTCGTACATAAAGAAAGAAAAACCTGACCTCTGGAACATGCAAATATTAACAAAGAATGGAACTCATTCACAGCTGTGAAATCAGGAATGGATTGAACCTGGCCTTCATTAAAGAAATTGAGGCCACAGTGATGATGCTAATTAAAGTAACGTTAATCTCGATGTCATACAGTAAACAGTGATAGAAGGCCACATGTACAGGATTATTTCCTTCCAGCTTTCACTAACCCATGATTAGAAGCTCTGTCGTTTGCCATGTCTCAGTTTATGTGCTGCCAACATTGGAGGAACAGTTTAAAATTCAATAATGCAAAGTAAGCAGAAACCACACAGATGATTGAGTTTTTCTCTCTATGTTCATGTTTCGGCATCACAGAAAAATAGCCAGGAACTAGAATTACAAAAAAAGGTGCCTTATGAGCTTTCAATGGAACTCCAATCAGGTAAAATATTTTCTCACCATACTACTTTATGAAAACTAGACAAACAAATGTATTGAATGTGTTGTGAGCTACAGTTCTAAAACACAATATAAGGCCAGAGTGGTTCCTTTGTAGATTTTGTTCCACAATCAGCTTTCCAAGATGCTATAAAATCTCCTTTTCTAACCAACTCCATCTCTACCCTGTACAATTTAGCACTTGGTCCTCTGACCTTGTATTTGTGGTCCATGTGTATAAGTTGCGTGTTGATGGGAATATGTGTTGTACGTTCTGCATCTCTCACAAGATTGAACACAGCTGGCCCAGGGAAATCCTTATTACTACAACATTAGGGGATAGTTTACATGTTATTAAGTACAGGGCTGTCCTAGCTCAGTAGTTTTCAAACTTTCAAACAATGCTTTCCAACAGTCACTCAATTAACTTTTCCCTCTCCCCAGGGAGTTTGACTAAAATCCTCTTCTTTTCCCTTAACCAGCAAGTGAGACAAGAAATCAAGGCCAGGCTAAGAGCCAGGAAGGCCCTGCTGGGCAGTGACTGTCTCCTTGCTGGGCACATTCCTGTGGAATTTGTGGGAACGTTCTGTGTTGTGGATCCAACATCAGCCCCAGACCTCCAGCCACCACCAGACACAGACACACAATCACTGCAGCAGCACGTCATAAACACTTGCTTAAGGGGGATTAAGAACCGTCCTGAGGGTCCAAGAACCCACTCCCAGAAGGCACAGGCAGATGAACCACGGCAGGACGGCACAGCAGGAATCAATCACACTTACTGGTGGACTTGCACTTCCAGCAAGAGCCAATTTTCGGAATGGTGACAAAAACCACCCAGACAATTTCTTTATTGTGTTGGTTGAGACTCACCAGGCCACATGCCTTCTCATGTCATCCCCTAGTCTCTGGACAGTCAGTGAAGTGTTCCCAGAGGATTGGTGGAAGAGAAGATTGAAGGTGGAGAGACAAGTTAGGAGGCCATTTGTGGCCGCAATCCAGGCCAGAGGAGATGAGGGCCTGAACCAAGCCACCTCAGTGAACACAAAAGAGAGGACAGACTTGAAAATGCTCAGGAGACACAGTTGACAGGACTTCACAGCTGGTTGACTCTGGGGAGCAAGCAAAAGAGAAAGAGTCAGAGATGACTCCCTCCCAGTTCTGGCCGCACCCGGGATCCGAACCGGCGAACCCCGGGCCGCTGAGAAGCAGAACGTGTGAACTTAACCACTGTGCCACCGGGCTGGCCCCCTATGGGAAGATTCTTAAAGGTAATTAAGTAAATGGACCCTTAGCTCAGAAGACAGGCTGAGCTGGAAATTTAAAGTTGGAATCACACCGATATGCAGGGTTTGGATAGGGTCTCTTGGGGACAATACCTGCCTTACGAAGCACCATTATTGGATAGCATTCAAAATTGAGGTCTACTGGTAAATCTTCACACGACTGGAAGTCTGCATTCTTTTTTCTAGCTTTGAGCAGATACGTTAGGAAGACTTTACTAAGATCCCTACCCGCAAAAACCAGAAACCAAGACTGAAGCGTATGTCTAATATTCTCATCCTTTATCCTGCTGACCAAAAACTTGTCCCAAGGAATCCCCTCGGGTGGTGTCAGTGCTCCACCGTCTGTTTTGGTCACCTATTATTTACCACATGGATCCCCTCAGCCTCACCCATCTCTTATTTCAGCCTCGCTGGGGTATCAGCTCTGGGACAGCTCCACTCAATGTCACCTGGGACAGCCACACCGCCACCTTGAGGCTCTCACCACCCAAACCAGCGCCTCTCTGTTGACGCTACAGAGCGAGATGCCTCGGGGACCCACTTGGCGTCTGCACCCCTCTAACCTGGAATATGGAGGACTTAACACCTTACAGGACAAGCCTACGATCGACAGGGAACAGAAGCTGGTAGGCAGTCTTTCCCCTTTGCCTCCCTTGATGGACAGTCCCAAGAGGCATGTCACGTGTCTTCTCAGGTGGTCCCACATGATCCAGTGACCATGACGAGTGCTGCAGATAACTCAATAATACCGCCTTCCTTCTTTCCTTGGGATCCGACTCCCCAAGAAAATCCTCATACATAAGGCTTTTGTTCAGTCTCTGCTTTTTGCAGAACCCAGGCTAAGACACAACAGAAACAAGCACATGAAATAAAATCATCGCTATGCTTTTAAATATTCAACTATGTGGAGAAAGGAGAGAGGATGACATACTTTTTGGAATATTTAGGACTAGCCCATTCTGAAAGGTGGTTTTTATAACCCAGGTGAATTGCTTCCAGCAGAGTCAGCACTCTAAGAGATACGCAACATGATTTTAGATTTTATGGTCTAAAATTCGTGATTTCAAAATGTATATATCAGGGAACCAACACAATATATATCACATAGTGAGCCCTTTTTTTGAATTTTCGGGTATCTTCAGTCATCATCAAGAATTTACTCGTCTACTATTTCATTCACTGTTTGTTGATACAGTAAATTCAACTTCCTTTATCTTCTGTCCTGCTTATAATAATCACCGATGCTTTCATTTTCTCTCTGTTAATTTCCTCCTTCTTCTGACTGGTCATCCTAAGAGCCAGCAACTTCCACAAAGTCCCTGGAAATAGAATCCAGGTAATCACATATTTGGGGAGCCCTGGTCAAAACCCGACCTGTCAGGCTCCAGTCCCTGGCCCTTTGGGAAAGAAGCAGGTAATATGGAAACCCAAGAACCAGGAAGATCAATCCCCAACCAGCCACAGGCTGGGCCCTGACCTACTTGAGGAAGCACAGAGAGGACTTCTGGGCAGAGGGAGACATGTCAGAATCCCTTGGTGACAGAAAGTTCACATTCATTCACTCTACAGATGATTATTTCATACCCCCTATATGCTAGGGGACATATCACGTAGCAAGACAGGCAGCTTCCTGCCTTCATGTGTCTCACCATCTGGTGAGGCCACAAGATGCTACTTGTCGTGGCCAGGACCTCCAAGAAGACACAAGACCCACGGATGATTATCCCACCGGCTGTTGCCAACTCAGTCTTCTCACTCTCTGCCCTTCAGAGCCTGCCCTCCACCTGTTGGCCACACTGGTCAACTCTGACTGAGGCCACTCAGTCCACCCATGCAGAGGTGTGACTTGTCCCACAGGTGACGTCTTGGCGTGGATCCTGTTTGCCTCACCTGTGTGCGCAGCTGAAGCTCCCTTGGGGAGCCCCTCCCTTGTCTCCCCTCTTGACAGTGTGACCTGGGGATGAGAGACCCTGTAAACCTGTGTCTGACCACCGCAGAGATCTGGCGCCAAATCTGGGAAACTGCGGAGTCCCACGTGTTCTGTCTCATCAGTCCCCCTGACCTGTCCCCTTTCAATTAGTGACTTTTGGACTTTTTTGATCCTGACCCACAGAAAAAAATATGTTTTACATAGTATTAAGGAAACTTTTCATCAATCTAATTATGAACACATTTCAGTTATTTTTACAATCTTGCTACAAAGGAAAAGGCCTCTGGTAGGCCATTCAAAGATTTATTTGTGGTGGGGACATTTTATGAAGAAGAAGATGGTTATCGTTAGACTTGTTACTAAGAGAAAATAAATGTTTGGGTAAAGATTGCTAGATTCTTTTTTTTTCTCTTTTTTTCTTTTTCTTTTAAAGATTCTATTTTTCCTTCTTTTGCCCAAAGCCCCCAGCACATAGTTGTATGTTTTAGATGTGGGTCCTTCTAGTTGTGGCATGTGGGACACTGCCTCAACGTGGCCCAATGAGCAGTGCTAGGTCCGCATCCAAGATCCAAACCAGCGAAACCCTGAGCTGCCAAAGCAGAGCGCACGAACTTATCCACTAGGCCATGGGCCGGCCGGAGGTTGCTGGATTCTTGACTGATATTCACTGACAGTCAAGTGGGTAGGTAGCTAACAAGTTTCCTTGAGCAGCTCTTAATCTTATGAAGTTTACCAGAAAATCACTTCAGTGTTTTATCTGGAATGCTAATTTCTTCCCAGACAGAGGTTGTGACTTCCACCATACTCAGGGTCCTGTCCTATGTGAGGTTTGGCACAATTTTCCCTTCATCCTTGCTACCAGAAAACACATGCATGTACCACTGAAACAGGGTCTGAAGATACGATTCTTGCCCTCACCTTGTGCAAAGAGTTTGCATTTTTCTCCTATTTTCTATTTCCTAAAAAAAATTCTTTTTTGCTTTACAACACACGGATGGTTCCTGGTCTGCAGTATGAAAAACACTGCTGTGGACTCTTCTGCTTGTGTGCCAAAGGGGACAGTAATGCCAGATGCTCTGCTTTCCTATGTTATGATTTACTTAAAAGAATGATGCCATTTGAAATTATCATTGTCCTTTACACGTAGGGGCCTTCAGTGACATGTTTGATGTTTCACATGACTTGTCAAGGTCAAAATGTTTTCTAGGAAACACGTCTGAAAATTTTATAAGAGAAGTTAATATTAAAAGATAAGAAAATTCATAGCCGCTTTACCAATGGTTGTTAGAAACCAGAAACAGTCCAAATATCCCTCAACAGCAGGATGGTTGGTATAGACAACAAAATTGTGGTATAGTCATACAACGTAATACCACTCATCATTTCAGAAAGAACCAACTATTGGCACACACAACCGGGATGACTCTCATAATTTTTGTGAAAACAAAAGAAACAGTCATGGACGAGAACACACTGTAGGATTCTATTCATAGGAAGTTAAAGAATAGGCAAAAAGGAGTCAAAGGTGACAGAGTAGTGACCTCTGAAGGAGAGAGATATTGTCTAGAAAGGGGCGCAACGAAGGCTCAGAGTGCTAGAAACATTGATTTTAATCTGGGTACTGGTTCCATGGAGATAAACATACGTCAAAATTTGTACTTTTGTGTGCTCTATCTCAAAGGAGAAAAAGGAAACAAAAAGAATACGCTCTATAGAAATCTGCCTTCTAGATGGAAACCTTCTGTTCCCAAAACTCCACCTTTAAAGTCCACCTGTTTCAAAAAATCTGCTTCCTCTTCTTCTCCCTGCTTTTTCCTTTCCATATAACATAACAATCTTTCACTAGAACGACAAAAAGAATGAAAACCCCCATGCTTCGGGAGGAGGCACAGTTTCACCAGAGAGATATCAGGATGCCGTGAACTTAACTCACAGTTTACGGGGGTGTTAAAGACCGCAGTAGGACTCATGTCGGCTCTCATGGCGTCTTTCTGCTACTCAATGTCAGGATCCTTTCTGACACCCCGAATCACTCCCCTCGCTTTTTTCTCTTAGTCAGTTCAGGTGGCCGAGACTCAGGCTGCATCCCCTCCCGACAGAGCAGCCCTGTCTCACTCCGCCCCAGGACTGGTCTCTTCCAGTCCCCTAAGTCAATTCCGCCATCACCCTGCTACCTCCTCCTCCTCTTGTTTGCTGCCCAGGAAGTAAGTATATAGAGCCTGTCTTTCTAAAGTGTCTTCACAATGGGAACAAAGGCATTAGCTAAATAGGACATTTACGGAGATTGCAGAAGTTCTATGATCATGGTTCCTGATGTCTTGGACGTGGGCCCCCACTTTCTGAGCCTCAGCTTGGGGCTCACTTCTCCCCTCATCTTCCACCTTCCGTGAAGGCCAGCGAGTCCTGTCCCCAACTGCAGTTGCTGTTCCTAGGACAATAAAGCAGAGCAAGTGTGACCCCCTCTACCAAGTGTTTGACCCTTCCTCCACTTTTCCCTGGGAAAATAATTAGAAATGAATTCAAGATTGCTAGGCGGGAGATTCAATTAGCTGTTTATTCAATTGGCTATAAATAATGACCCAACAAGGTTATAGGAAACAGTGGAATCTCATTATACAGGGAACTTTTAAACTGGTAGAATTTCTGTCTGGAACAATTAGCTATGTCTGCCTAAAGCCAGGGAAATAAATGAACCAGCTGCTCTAAATCCTCCCACTCTATGGCAGCCACAGTTTGGGTTGACAGTTTTCTCTTATTTATTGAATATTCATTCCTTCTACCCCAAGGAAGTGTCTTCTTCATCACTAATTTGTCATAGCATGCATCAGAGCAGTAGGAATATCCCAACAGAAACACCCTTAAGAAACCAAGAGTCACAAGGCAATCCATTCCCACTGGCAGAGGGGCCAGTGGGTGGACTGTGTTACTGGGGAAACCATCTTCACCTGGAAGGCTCCCCAGGGAAATTGGGAACCAGGCAGAACAGCACAGACTTGGGGCAGCTCCACCCCTGAGAGCGGGGGATCTACTCATCACTCAGATGTGGATGGAAGTGAAACTCCCGCCAGGTTGAGAGAAGAGAGGAGCTCTGTCCCCAGAGAGTCAGTCAGTCTTCTCCCTTGTGGGCATATGTGTGGATGTTGGCATAGAGAAATGAGTTGTAGGAACAATAAGTTTTAAAAGTATAACGGTGAAAGCTTTGGGCTCAGATGGCCTGGGCTTGGATTCTGGCCTCAGCTCTTCTTAACACCTTGTCCCAGTACCTAACTTCGCTAAGTTCCATTGTCCCAATTTATAAATAAGAATAAACAGTACCCACCTCCCAGCATCGCTATGGAGCTTCATGAGAGAAGTCCATGTGAGGTGCTTAGCCCAGTTGCCTGCACAGAATCAGGGGTAAATCAACATAGGGTGTCACCGTCACTGCAATTGGCATAATTATTATTGTATCATGCACATGTTGCTCCCAGGAACTTCCACCTGTTGGAGGGTGGGGAGGAAAAGAGGATTTGTCCTTGGACCAAATTGGGAAATTGTAGTGAACTAAGAAAAATCACAGTGGCCGCACGTACTCATAGACAGGTCACAGGGTCTCGGTCCGTGTATCCCAAAGCTGGACTTCTTGGGACTAATTATGTTGCCATGTGGCCAGAGGAAGACCTGGACAATAGCCCCAAACCTTAAAAGGGTTTTCTAATCCTTTTCCTCTCAAGGCAGCATTTCCAAAATTTTAAAACAGTAACTCAAGCCTAATCGAGCAAAACACTGAAAGACTTGCATTCAACTAGACTTCAAAGTCTCACTAAATACCCAGCTTTACCCTGACCCCTCTGAGATGCTACAAGCCTCAGGTGAAGCAGCTGTCTCTTACCAGGTAAGCAGCACACCCAGCTTTGTCTAACAAAAGAAGTAAAACAAACTAAAAACAAAAACAAACAACACAACCACTGGGCCCACATTGACTCTGGGGGTCTCCCTCCCTGTGTCCCAGACTGAAGAGAGTCAGGGTGTCACAGGCTCCTGACATGCCCTCCTTGGGGCCGTGTAAGAAATGTTCCCACATTCCACATCATTTTGAGAGTTTATGAAGTGTGTGGGCAGATTGAAATGGAGACCAAACTGGTTGGTTTCCAAAGAAAATTACCATAAATTGGAAACCTGAATATAGCCATTCATCCTCTGGCTTTGGGATATGAATGGATCATTAATTAGGGCCAGAAAAAAAGATGGTGCTGTCTCAGACAGGATGGCAAAGGAAAGGCTCTTCCTAACCAGTGTGGGTCTTTGCCGCCGGGGGCCGTGGCCAAGACTCGGGTCCCTGGTGCCCAGCCCAGCTCCAGGGATGTGGTAGATGATCCATAAGTCAGGAATTAGTGAAAACAAGATTGGTATCAAAAGATTTAAGTTTGAGGCCCTGTTCTACCATTTCCAGAATGCACAATCCTGGAAAAATCTTTCAAAATTTCAGATTTCTACCTCTGTAAAGCAGAGATTAAAAACAACACACATCTCTTTAAGTCATTGCTAGAATTATATGAGCTAATTCAGATGACAAATTTTTACAAGCCACCAAAAGGGTTTATATAAGAAAGGGAGAAGGGAACTTAGCATTCCCATACCCCTGTTGCTTGCTTAGCACACTGATAAAGACTTTTCATCTGTTACCTCGTGTAATAGAATACAATGTGGATGACTATTCAGTATTCATTAATGACTGCTTTGCTTGACTGATTGTCTAAGTGGGTTTGGTTGCTTCCTCCAAAGCCATCATCACATTGCTGGTGAGATGGGCTGTTCTGGTTGCTGCTGCTCAAAACCTGCCTGTGGTCCCCGCTGCACTGCAGGAGCAGCATCCTACGGCAGGATGCTCAGAGCTGTGGCCTCGCCTGGGAGTATCATGCACCTGAGTGTCAGGAGACCAGGGGCAACACGGCCAACTCAGTTCAGGGGAACTGTGTCATGGTTTGTCATGATATGCTGAGGGGCCTTGGTTTATAGCAGCCTCTTTTAAATCTATATTTGTCTTGGGTATTACAGCAAGTAAAATGATCAGGTCAAGTTAACCGTTGACTAACAGTTCAATAACAAACCTGACAACAGCCAACACAGGTGATATCTTAGGCTCAAAGAGAACTTTCATAAAGATAGGTTTGGCTTCCTCCTGATCTCACCTGCTCCTCACCAACTCCCACATGCTCCTTATAGACGGGGAAAGAGGTTATGCCAACAAGTAAGATTGCTAAACTCATTCAAGAAAGGACAAACATCCATTTACCAGTATTGCTGTGAGAACTAAACTAGGCAACATATTTAAATAACAATAATGATTCCCATTGACCAAGCACTTACCATGTGCCAGACACTGGGTTTGGTACTAATATGTGTGCTGTTTTGAATGTCTATGAGATAGGAATTATTATCCCCATTCTACAGACAAGAAAACTAAGGCCCAAAGAAGACAATTTGTCCAAAGTCACAAAGATGTATTAAATAGTAGGATTGAAATCAAATGTTTGACTCCCAAATCTGTTCTTAACCAACACGTCCCTTCCGTAGCCCGCCCCTTGCCTCTTGCACTCACACCACCCAGTAAGTATTATGTCTGCTCACCTCCTTTGGAAATGCCAGCAATAGAAAGCTTAACGAATTTCTTTCATGGAAACTTGCCCATAAATTTAAACGTGTGTGTGTGTGTGTGTGTGAATATGTGTGTGTGTGATCACCATTCATCTCTTTGATCACTGACCTACTTGTAAATCACTTTCCCATGAAGGCTTAAACTGGACAGGATTGGCAGTCATTCAGATTCCAATCACATTTTTGGGTATAAAAGAGTAAATAATGAGTTTACAGTATCTGAGAGACCCAATCTGAACCCTGGTTCTGCCTCTTCCTGGCAGCGTCAGCTGGGTTTTCAGCTGCAAACATCAGAAACCATCTTTAGCAGGAAGAGTCTGTTGAAAGGGCATCTCTCAGGATGGATGGGAGGGCTGGAGAGCCAGGCTTGCAAACCGCAGGGACCAGGCCAGGCTCAGCCAGGACCACCCACAGGAACATTCTGCTTAGGATGCCAGGCTTGCCCCACTGGGCACTCTCTCCACGCTGCTCCTGTGAGTGTCCCTGACTCTCCCTGCACTGGGGGCCACTCTTTCCAGTCAGGATCCCCGAAAGCATCCAGTCAGCGCACTCAGGCTACAAGCCATCTGCCTGGCTGCCAGGGAGCCGGAAGAGAGAATATCTGCTCTCACAGGCTCCACCCTCCCCCCATGGAGATTAAGGGAGCACTGACCTTGACATGCTGCAGGGGTCCCGTAATGTTCACTCCCTCCTCTCCCCTCCTAAATATTTGTTGAATTGAACTGAATCATGAACTGAAGATTCCTAATTTAGACTGCCACTGGTAAAGGCCCTATCCCCAATATATTCACCCCAATTAGAAAGTAGAGGAAGGTAAAATAAAAGATCCTAATCAGGCCAGCCCTGGTGGTCTAGTGGTTAAGTTGAGTGCGTTCTGCTTCATTGGCCCAGGTTCGGTTCCCAGGCACAGACCTAGACGGCACTGTTAGCAGTCATACTGTGCTGGCAGCACACATCCTAAGAACATAGAGGAAGATTGGCACGGATGTTATCTCAGGGCAAATCTTCCTCAGCCAAAAAAAAATACTAACCAAAGGAAAAGCAACCTTTCAAAAGTTTCTTTCAAGTCTTAATTCTTCACAGTTTGTTAGGGTGGAGAAGAGGGGCTGGCACCTTTTTCAGAGGAGGATGGAGCAGGAATGGAGGAAGAGCAGGTTCTGCCATCCCGCCCTGATCAGCAAGCCCCATTCTCATCACGAGATTGGTTTCCCAAGTGTGTCGAAAGGAAGGATCACAAATACTTGGTGCCCCTGTGAGGAACTGAAGAACACTGCATCTGCCTATGCCTCCCGCTTCCCTCAAAGGTACCTGCAAGCAGGGGCCAGTCGGTGGCATAGCAGTTAGCTTCATGCGCTCCACTTTGGCGGCCCAGGGTTCACCAGGTTCATTCCTGCTCATCAAGCACTGCTGTGGCAGGTGTCCCACATATAAAATAGAGCAAGATGGGCATGGATGTTAGCTCAGGGCCAGTCTTCCTCAGCAAAAAGAGGAGGATTTGTGGCAGATGTTAGCTCGGGGCTAGACTTGCTCAAAAAAAAGTGCCTGTAAACATGAGGGATTTTCCCTGTGCTAACCAGGAGGGACATACATTTAATCACGCACATTTGTTTTAGAAATTATCCATTCACTTCTCCTGGCAAACTCCTCTGATTTTTCCAGACACAGCTCAAATGCCACCACCTCTCTCCATGCTTCCTACCTCATTCAACAAACATGCATGAAGCACCTATGATGTGCTGATCACTGTGCTCAGTGGCAGAAATACAGTGCTGAGCAGGACAGACATGGTCCTACTCTATGGGGTTCATGCACAAGGTGAGGTAGGGGCTTAAGAGGGAGATGCGACCTGGCGTGGGAAGTCAGAGCCAGCTTCTCTAAGGAGGTGATGTTTTATGCTGTTCCTCCTCTGCATGGCCCTTGTCTGTTACAGTAGTGATCACAGAGATGTGGGACTGGGTCCCAATCTACCTGGATGCATCAAAGACAGAATGCATGTGTGTAACATACTGACCACAGAGCGTCCACGTGACAGTGTCCTGTAAGTGAAATGAGTGAACCAGCTCTGGGCCCGGCCCTGCTTCGTAGAGTGGACAGTGGTCACTTAGAAGGACAAACATCAGTACCTTGTATCCCAACCAAATCAAAGAGATGCCCTGGGTGAGCGCTTTGGGGGATGCTGAGGAACAGCTCTGTGACCTTCCAGCAGGCTGAGGTGAACGTGCATCCCGGTTACTTAGCTGTCAGGTCAGCAGCCTCTTGTCCTGACGCAGGTGCAGCCAGGACACAGCTAGTAAAATAGCACTTTCAAGTAGACTCTTCCAAGTTTGAAACTGGAAGGAGCCCACAGCTCAAACCCTTCAGGAGACTCTCTGCCCTCAGCGTGTCCTTCTCTGGGTCATTGCTGGCAGCTAAGGTCTCAGGGGCACAGCTGTGCTGCTCTCTCGCTGGCATGACAGCAGTGGGTGACGTGTCACATGACTGCCCCCTCTGACCCTGCAAACCAAGCCCCGTGCTCAAGGGTGTTTCTCAACCTCTCTGGAGGAGGCCCCTTCCAGTCCTGGTTATTTGATCCCACACAAGGAGAGAACTCTTGGGGGCCGTTAAAAGCTTCTCTGAGACCAGCCCGACCTGCAGAGAATTTGCTCTCCTTCTGCACAGCACACAAGAATTAATTAGTATAAAATTAATTATGGAGGCCTGAAAACAATTGCCAACAGAGGAGCTGCTTTCAACTGACCTGTTCCTACTCAAATTGTGGGGGTTTTTAGTTTTTGTGTTTTTTTTTTTTTGAGGAAGATTAGCTGTGATCTAACTGCTGCCAGTCCTCCTCTTTTTGCTGAGGAAGACTGGCCCTGAGCTAACATCCGTGCCCATCTTCCTCTACTTTATGTGTGGGACGCCTACCACAGCATGCTTGCCAAGTGGTGCCATGTCCGCACCTGGGATCCGAACCGGGGAACCCCGGGCTGCCGAAGTGGAACATGAGAACTTAACCACTGAGCCACTGGGCTGGCCCCCAAATTCTGTATTCTTGACAAGACACTGCCCCCTCAAGGAACTTTCCAGCACAAGGCTCAGCAATGACTTGGAAACGGTGATTGGACTGGAGCCAGTGGATCTGAACAAATTCCCCTTTCTAAATATTTTCTCCATGATATTTGAGCCCCTGCCAGCTGGGATGCGGCCAAGGCTGTTAATAGCTGTGAAGAGGGTGGTTGATAAGAAGTTCTAGGGGAATCATAAACCAGAGTGAATTTCTCACTTAAGGACCCACTATTTTAAAACATTATTTATTTATTCATTCAGGCATCCATTCACTCATTTATTCTTGGATTTTGGGACGTTTGCTATGGCAGTCTGCACCAGGTGACAGGGACACTGACTCATATATGCATAGATCTTGCTGTCACAGCGCTCTCAATCCATCTCAGGGGACAGAGGCACAAATGCTGGGGAGAAAAGTGAGGAACCACGTGTGCCACATCACAGGAGCACCTGGGATGGGCCCCTAAACTGGAGGGCTCCTGGGGGAGGTGACAGGGAGCTGGGTCCTAAATGTGGGGCAGGAGTTCACAGCCAAGAGTTGGGGAGGCGTTGCACATAGAAGGACACAGGAGTGAAGCACTTAACTTCTATAGTCTTCAATTTCTTCATCTATAAAAAGAGGGAAGGTGTAGACCCAACCTCACTTCATTCCTGAGAGGGTTAGAGAGCAATGCTGACGATCACACACCCAGGGGCTTACCCTCCATGGGACCCTGGTTCCCAACAGTGGGTGATGGGTCGGTGGTGATTCACTCTTGCTCTTCCCCATCCATCTTGGTGGCCTGGGTGTGAGTTTCTAGCATCCAGGGGCCAAAATCAGGAGGAAGCCCGAAGCCAAGGAACAAAGCAAAGCTTAGCAGCGGAGGCGAAGTGACGCGTCACCAAGCACAGATCACCAGACGGAACAGCAGTCAAGTAAGTACACTAGCCTGAAGTCAGAATGGCTCAGGGTAAGCCCACTTCCGTCCCTTGTCAAAGTGCCTTCAAGCACTGGATTCTAGTGTTTGGACTCCATCTCTTTCTTTTTTAAAATTTTTGTAAAATGCACATAAAATTTACCATCTTAATCATTTTTAAGGGCACAGTTCAGTGGTATTAAACACATTCACATTGTTGTGTGACCACCACCACCATCCATCCCCATAACTTTTTATCCTGTGACACTGAAATTCTACACCTATTCAACAGTTACTCTCCCCTCCCCACTCCCTCCAGCTCCTGGCAACCACCATGATACTCTGCCTTTATGATGTTGACTACTCTAAAGTTTCTCATATAAGTGGAGTCATACGGTATTTGTCTTTTTGCGACTGGCTTATTTCACCTAGCACGATGTCCTAAGAATCATCCATGTTCCAGCATATTGCAGAATTTCCTCCCTTTTTAAGGCTGAATAATATTCCATTGCGGGTATATACCACACCTTGCTTATCAGCTCATCTGTCAACGGACACAGCTTGCTTTCATGGTTTAGATATTGTCAATAATGCTGCTGTGAACGTGGTGTACAAATATCTCTTTGAGACCCTGCTTTCAGTTCTTTGGGTATATACCCGGAAGGGGAATTGCAGCATCATATGATAATTCTATTTTTAATTTTTTGAGGAACTGCCACACTGTTTTCCACAGCGGCTGTACCATTTTACTTTCCCACCAGTAGTGCACAGGGTTCTAATTTCTCCACATCCTCACCAACACTTGCTGTTTTCTGTTTGGTTGATAGTAATCACTCTAACGAGTGTGAGGTGGGATGTCATTATAGTTTGATTTGCATTTCCCCATAGATTAGTGATGTTGAACATCTTTCCATGTGCCTATTGGCCTTTTGCATATCTTCTTTGGGAAATGCCTACACAAGTCCTTGCCCATTTTTTAATCCGGTTGTCTTTTGGTTGTTGAGATTTAGGATTTCTCTCTATATTCTAGATATTAATCACTTATCAGATATATGATTTTGCAAATATTTTCTCCCATTCTGTGGGCTACCAATTTTTATCTGTGGTTAGTGTCTTTTGTTGTATAAAATTTCTAAGTTTTTGTGAATTCCACTTTGTCTATTTTCTCTTGTTACCTGTGCCTCTGGGATCATATCCAAAAAATCATTGTAAATCCAATGTCATGAAGCTTTTTCCTATGTTTTCTTCTAAGAGCTTTATTGTTTTAGGTGTTACATTAGGACCTTGATCCACCTTGAGTTAATTTTTGTAAATGGTGTTAGGTAAGGTTCCAAATTTATTCGTTTCCATGTGGATATCCAGTTTCCTCAACAGCATTTCTTGAAAAGTGGACTCCATCTCTCTTTATAGCACCTCAAACTCCATTTCACCTCTGTTACCTCATTTGATTTTCTAACCATCACACAAGGCAGGTACAATAGGTATTCAGATTTCTTTATTCTTTTTTTTTATTGTGGTCGTTATAGTTTATAACATAGTGAGATTGCAGTTGTACATCATTATTTGTCACACACCATACAAGTATGCCCCTTTACCCCTTGTTCCCACCCTCTACCCCCCTTCCTCCTGTAACCGCTAATTTATTCTCTTTGTCCATAAGTTTGTTTATATTCCACATATGAGTGAAATCATATGGTGTTTGTCTTTCCCTTTCTGGCTTATTTCGCTTAACATGATGCCCTCAAGTTTGGTCCATGTGCTTGCAAATGGGACGATTTCATGTTTTTTATGGCTGAGTAGTATTCCATTGTATATATATACACCACATCTTCTTTATCCATTCATCTGTTGATGGGCACTTGGGTTGCTTCCACATCTTGGCTATTGTGAGTAATGCTACAATGAACACAGGGGTGCATAAGCCCTTTGAGTTGCTGACTTCAAGTTCTTTGGGTAGATATCCAGTAGTGAGATAACTGGGTCATATGGTATTTCTATTTTTAATTTTTTGAGAAATATCCTTACTGTTTTCCATAGTGACTATACCAGTTTGCATTCCCACCAGCAGTGGATGAGAGTTCCCTTTTCTTCACAACCTCTCCAAAATTTGTTGTTTTTTGCCTTGGTGATTATAGCCATTCTAATAGGTGTAAGATGATATCTCCATGTGGTTTTGATTTGCATTTCCCTAATGATTAGTTATATTAAGCATCTTTTCATGTGCTTATTTGCCATCTGTATATCTTCTTTGGAAAAATGTCTGTTCATGTCTTCTCCCCACTTTTTGTTAGGGTTGTTTGTTTTTTCGCAGTTCATTTGTGTGAATTCTTTATATATTATGGAATTTAACGCCTTATAGCAAATATGATTTGCAAATATTTTCTACCAAATGGTGGGTTGTTTTTTCATTTTGATATTGTTCTCCTTTGCCTTCCAGAAGATCTTTAGTCTGATGAAGTCCCACTTGTTTATTTTTTCCTTTGTTTCCTTTTTCTGAGTAGACATGGTGTTCAAAAAGATGCTTCTAGGGGCTGGCCCCGTGGCCGAGTGGTTAAGTTCACGCGCTGCGCTGCAGGCAGCCCAGTGTTTCGTCGGTTCGAATCCTGGGCGTGGACATGGCACTGCTCGTCAGACCACGCTGAGGCAGCGTCCCACATGCCACAACTAGAGGAACCCACAACGAAGAATACACAACTATGTACCGGGGCGCTTTGGGGAGAAAAAGGAAAAAATAAAATCTTTAAAAAAAAAAAAAAAAAGATGCTTCTAAGTCTGATGTCAAAGAGTGTACTGCCTATATTCTCTGCCAGAAGTTTTGTGGTTTCAGGTCTTACCTTCAAGTCCTTGGCATTTTGAATCTATTTTTGTGCACGGGGAAAGATAATGGTCTACTTTCATCCTTTTGCCCGTGGCTGTCCAGTTTTCCCAACACCATTTATTGAAGAGGCTTTCCTTTCTCCATTGTATGTTCTTGGCTCTTTTGTCAAAGATTAGCTGTCCATAGATGTGTGGTTTTATTTCTGGGCTTTCAATTCTGTTCCATTGATCTATGTGTCTGTTCTTGTACCAGCACCATGCTGTTTTGATTACTATAGCTTTTTAATATATTTTGAAGTCAGGGATTGCGATGCCACCAGCTTTGTTCTTGTTTTTCAGGATTGCTTTGGCTATTTGGGGTCGTTTGTTGCCCCGTATGAATTTTAAGATTCTTTGTTGTATTTCTGTGAAGAATGTCATTGGGATTCTGATTGGGATTGCATTGAATCTGTAGATTGCTTTAGGTAGTATGGACATTTTAACTATGTTTATTCTTCCAATCTATGTGCGTGGAATATCTTTCCATTTCTTTATGTCATCATCAATTTCTTTCAGTAATGTCTTATAGTTTTCTTTGTATAGGTCTTTCACCTCCTTGGTTAAATTTATTCCTAGATATTTTATTCTTTTTGCTGTGATTGTCAATGAGATTGTACTCATGAGTTCTCATTCTTTTAGTTTGTTATTTGAGCATAGAAATACTACCAATTTTCGTAAGTTGACTTTGTACTCAGGCAACTTTGCTGTAGTTGTTGATTATTTCTAACAATTTTCCAATGGATTCTTTAGGGTTTTGTATGTATAAAATCATGTCATCTGCAAACAGTGAGAGTTTCACTTCTTCACTCCTTATTTGGATTCCTTTTATTCCTTTCTCTTTCCAAAACCTCCAGTACTATGTTGAATGGGTGGTCAGAGTGGGCACCCTCGTCTTGTTCCTGTTTTCAGAGGGATGGCTTTCACTTTTTCCCCATTGAGTATGATGTTGGCTGTGAGTTTGTCATATATGGCCTTTTTGATGTTGAGGTACTTTCCTTCTATACCCATTTTATTGAGAGTTTTTATCATGAATGGTTGTTGGATCTTGTCAAATCCTTTCTCTGCATCTATGGAGATTATCATGTGGGTTTTGTTTGCATTTTGTTAATATGGTGTATCACGTTGATTGATTTGTGGATGTTGAACCATCCCTATGTCCCTAGGATGAATCCCACTTGATCGTGGTGTGTGACCATTTTAATGTATTGTTCTATTCGATTTGCCAATGTTTTGTTCAGGATTTTCGCATCTATGTTCATCGGTGATATTGGCCTGTAGTTTTCCTTCTTTGTGTTGTTCTTATCTGGCCATGGTATCAGGGTGATGTTGGCCTCATAGAATGTGTTAGTAATATTTCCATCTTCCTCAATTTTTTGGAATAGTTTGACAAGAATAGGTAATAAATCTTCTTTGAATATTTTGTAGAATTCTCCTGAGAAGCTGTCTGGTCCCAGACTTTTATTTTTTATTTATTTATTTATTTTTTTGAGGAATATTAGCCCTGAGCTAACATCTGCCACAAATCCTCTTCTTTTTGCTGAGGAAGACTGGCCTTGAGCTCACATCCGTGCCCATATTCCTCTACATTATATGCAGGATTCCTACCACAGCATGGCTTGACAAGCAGTGCCATGTCCGCACCCGGGATCTGAACCAGCAAACCCCAGGCCGCAGAAGTGGAATGTGCACGCTTAACCACTGTGCCACCAGGCTGGCCCCTAGACTTTCTTTCTTTTGGGAGGTTTCTGATACCTGTTTCAATCTCTTTACTTGTGATTTCTTTACTCTTAAAAGCACTTCTTTATTGCTGAGGGACTGATACATCACATCCCGTGCTCAATCACACAGTGGGCACTGGCAGAGACGGACTAAAATCATGCTCTTCATTCCCACTAGATCGTGCATTCTCTGAATTTTCTAGTTGGCCAAGGCCGAGGTTAGGAGTGGGAAGATATATTCGGGTTAAATCAGAGAGGGAAGCTATATAAAGCCCAAATCATGTTCATCAATAGGAATTTTTCTCCTTGTGTTTTATTTCCTTGGACATCAAATGAGGCTGTTAAACACAAATTCCAAATGAGTCCTCGAGTACAGCTAGGATTTGTTTTACTCCTAAGGACCAAGGAACCCAGCCCACAGGGGTCCTCCACAAGAGAGAAATTTCTCTGATGTCTCATTTTTGCTTAAAAAATCATGTGCAATTCTGCATTTTGCTCTGTAACACACTTGGATTTGTTTTAATATAAACATAAATTAGTCAGCTTATCCTGTATAAATTTTTCACTAAAATGAATTCTCTGGGGCGATTCCTGGGCTGATCCTGTGGTTTCTTGTTCTCCCTGACACTCAGCCATGTACTAACAGTGCACACACCCCGGTGTGAGATGCAGAGAATTACAGATCTCTTAAATCCCCACCCCCCGCATCTTATACTCCTACGCTTGGGCTTCAGATAAAAAGAGGTCAAGTCACACTTGGGAGTGATAATGACTACTGAGAAGTGAACAATTAAAAATTATGATTTTTACATTTACATGAACTCAAAATGGGACAAACTTTCCACTTCCACTCATACCAGCCTGGTCCAGCACCAAGTGTCCCTTCAAAGAGGATCAGCCATGAGCCAGGCAGAGAGTTGTCCACCTGAAAGTAACATCTGAATCATTGAGTGTTTCACAGATCTTCAGAGTAAATGCAACAACTAGACCTTCAGATTAAATGTTAACTAGCACTCCATCAGTTACTAACCACTAAGCAAGTCTATCATCAGCTCTTGAGCAAAGCATCCAAACTTCTTTGATAGCTCTTGATGACCAAAAGGATTTTTTAAATTGTGTTTAAGCCTTCCCTTTTATGGCAGTAGCTGAGGCGCTGTACAAGTGTCTGCTCAGATTTCGGAACTTTCATATGTCAGAGGTGGAATGGCCGTTACTCTTTATGATCATGTCAGCTCCAGTTACAGCTGATGAGACTTTCCGGACTTTCAATTGTCTAAACACGCAGGGCTGAGATGAGGATGGACAGCAGTTGTTAATGGAAACCTTTTGTTAACTATGAAAGGCTTCATTTGCCTCAATGTTCATTATTTCTGAAGCTTAGAGCAGTTTATTGAATTATAAAAAGTCATTTGCATAAAGAGCTTCATTTGTTCCCTTAAAATTATGTAAACTGGGAAGAAAGAATATAGGACAGAATAGAAACCATTATCATATAAACAGATATTAGAAGATAATTTAAGACCTCTGGGTAGATTTTAACATTCAAGAAGCTCTAGTCTCTATGAATTCTCTGGGGCGATTTCTAATTTTTAAAATGTGTTACCTCTGTTAGAGTTAAAAATGGTTCAGTTAGGGGTTGGCCCCATGGCCGAGAGGTTAAGTTCACGCGCTCCGCTGCAGGCGGCCCAGTGTTTCGTTGGTTCGAATCCTGGACGTGGAGACAGCACTGCTCATCAAGCCACGCTGAGGCAGCGTCCCACATGTCACAACCAGAAGGACCCACAACGAAGAATATACAACTATGTACCAGGGGGCTTTGGGGAGAAAAAGGAAAAAATAAAATCTTAAAAAAAATGGTTCAGTTAAATAATGCAATTTTGATGAATTATGTTTCAATTATTACCCATCCATCTTGATCCATGTCCAATATTTATCACAGGCGTCATGCGCATTTCTCTGAACCTAAATTTTCCTTGGTGACTAAGTCAGTGTGTATACTGCCACAAGGCTAATTCATTTCGAGGGGCCATCTCCCCTAAGTATCGTGAAAGCCTGTAGTGCTGACAGACACTGTAAAAAAGGACACTTTCTCATTCACCAAATACTGGAATCCTAGAGGAACTTTCTATTGCATAAGAACGCGTAGCAAAAGATAAAGGTTTATGCTTTTGTTATTTGTTTTGGTTTTACTAGTGTGACCATTTAAGCTTTACGACAACAATCCGGATCAGGGTAACAAAACCACACACAACCACTCTCCCAAGGCGTGCCCATCAGGGGAACTGAAGACTAAATTAAATGACAGCTTTTCACTTGGTTTTCATGGAAGATAATGTCCTACCACCTTCTCCACCAGCCTCTGCTCACCCTTTTTTCTCACCCAAAGAGTGGACACATTCAACCTCACTTTCTCCCATCTCACTCTTTAACTGGAGCGCCCTCTGGTGCTATTCTTCATTTTAGCAACTGAACTCGAGGCCTTTGCTCCTGTTTCCTTGTGCTTCATGGTGGGGGGCGGGGGGGAGTTGTTAATCTTGTTTTTCTTAATTAGCATCTAGAGATAAGTTAGAATCACAAAACTTTGTAAAAAGAATTTATTAAATAAAATGCCTAGAAGCCAGACTTTCCAACCTGCTTACTTAATAAGGTGCTGATAAAGAACTTCTTCCAGCACCTCACTTTCTCCAGGAATGGATGTGGAGAATGTTGGCTCAGAAGCTCAGCTTACAGAGCATGTAAGACAACTCCCTCATCAGAAAGACAAGGACATCAAGACCCAGAGAATGAAGTGTCTTGCCAAGGTGGCATAAGCAGGCGGGTTTGCACTTAGATCTTCTGCCACCTTAAAAAAAGGAGCTGAAATTTCCTCAGTGCTCTCAGGAACCAGGCGCTATGCTGAGTCTATTACAGGCATTATCTTATCTGAGCCCCACAGCAATGTTGTGAAGGTGCTATCATTACACCTATTTTACAGATAGAGAAATAAAAGCTTTGAGAGAGAGGTTGTGAAAACTTGTGTGCTCCAGGCCACATAAATACAGGTTTTGAACCAGGCAGCCTGATTCCAGACCCCATGCATGAAGCCACCTTTATAGAAATAGTATACACAGATGTAGAAATATAGATATTGACATATGGATGTGCATGTACTTACGTGTATATGATACATCAACAAGCAAGGTATAGTATCATTTTGCGTATGTTATAAATTTAAATAAGATCAATTTTAGAATTAAAAAAAGAAAAACAGCTAAAGGGAGAAATTTGTGGATTGAAATGGAATTAGGAGACATCTACTTTTCTTTCTTTTTTTTTTTTTTTTGGTGAGGAAAATTGGCCCTGAGCTAACGTCTGTGCCAATCTTTCCTCTATTTTTTGTACATGGGTCACCACCATGGCATGGCTTGAAGAATGATGTAGGTCTGCACCCAGGAGCTGAACCTGCGAACTCAGGCCACAGAACTGAAGCACACTGAATTAATTGCTACGCCACCAGGTCTGCCCCATATATACAGTTTTTTTAAATGGGCAACTCCAAACATTTTATAGTTTGGAGTTATTCACAAAGTTGTCCTTGGGTGTAAACATACGGAAGTGTTTACTTTGGGGGAAAAGGAGGTGGTTAGGTTGGGATGCAGTCCTGGGGAGCTTCTGGGGAGCTGACAAAATTCTGCTTCCTAACCTGGATGGTGGATATTGGGCGTTTGCCTTATAACAACTCATTAAGTAATACCAAAGAATAATAAATAGCATCATAACTGTGTGTACCCAGGTTAGATAGGGGAAAGGGGTACCTAACACCCATTCCATCGTCTTTCTAGTGTACCTTCCTAGAGGAAACTAGAAACTACATTTCCCAGAATCCTTCACAACCAGTGTCCTGGATGTGATTTAGATTCTGTGATTCAAATGTGGCAGAATTGGAGTAGAGGGGAGGCTTCAGTTTCTCCTGCTGCCAGGCCCAGTTGTGGAGACGTCTGGTTTTTCTGCAGCAGCATTAGCAGAGATCCTAGGCTCTGATCACAGGCTTTGAGGTGTTGTTAGCAGGGCGCATGGCACATGGCATCCGTTTGTGCAGATCATCACAGCCACAGTGTGGTCCCAGAGCCAGCAGGAGCAGCTGTGACTTCTGATCGTTGTGACTTCCTGATTACAGTGGTTCCCTACCATATGTGATGGCTTCCTAATCGTGGCCATGTGGTGTGGGAATAAAACCAGCAGCTTTTTGGTCATAGAAGGAGTAGCTCTTTTGGTGGCTTATGCAGGCTTTGGACAGTTCCATGGGGCAAAGCAAACAAATATTGCAGTCCAGGGCTGCCAAGAGTGGGGGCCCTGATAAACTCCCTGCTTTTTGGGTAGGGATCCTGAGGGACTGGGCCCAAGGGGTAAAGGTGAACTGCAGGTTCTCAAACAGACTGCAGTCCAGCTTCAGAGCTTCTGCATGGCCAAAATATCTCAATTCCAGAAGTATAATGGAAGTGAGTCTGGACTTACAGCTGCCAAGTGCCTGATATAAGCAACTGAAAGTCATTTCTGGAGGAGGGAACTGTCATCTTAGACTTCTAATCCTTCTAATTCAACAGCCATTTAAGAAATATGTTGCCCAGCACACAGACAAAGATAACCGAACACATGAGAAGATAAGACACCAAGAAGGAGCACCAGGAGCAACTTACAATAGAAACAGAAAACAGAAGCTCTAGGTCAGTGCTCTAACAGAACTATAATGCGAGCCATGATGTGAGCCACATACAGGCATAACTCAGAGATACTGTGGGTTCAGCTCCAGACCACCACAATGAAGTGAATATCGCAATAAAGTGAGTCATATGAATCTTTCAGTTTCCCAGTGCATATAAAAGTTATGTTTACACTATACTATAGTTTATTAAGTGTGCAATAGCATTATATCTAAAAAAGTGGCATACATATCTTAATTAAAATATATTATATTGCTAAAAAATGCTAACCATCATCTGAGCCTTCAGTGGGTCATACTCTTTTTGCTGGTGGAGGGTCTTGTAAAAAATGCAGTATCTTCAAAGTGCAATAAACAAAACATAGTAAAATGAGGTGTGCCCATATGTAATTTTAAATTTGGTACTAACCACATTAAAAAAGTAAAAAGAAGCAATAGAAATATTTTAATTTAATATGTTTTAACTCAAATTTTTATTTAACCTGAATCACTATTTCAACGTGCAATTAATATAAAAATGAATAATGAAATATTTGGCATTTTCTTTGCTAAATCTTCAAAATCAGGTGTATGTTTTACACTTACAGCACAACTCAATTCGGGCTAGCCATATTTCAAGTGCTCAATAGCCGAATGTGACTAGTGACTACAGTGTTAGATCTTGCAGCCTTAGATTTTAGAATTATCAGGCAGGAATTTTAAAATAACTATGCTTACTATGTTTAAGGTGCTAAAAAAAGATTTAAAAATTTCAATATAGAACTGGAAATCATTTAAGAGTGACCGAGGATATTTCAATTATGGGATAATCTATAACCGTAAAATTGAATAACTGAAATAAACAACATAGTGGATGTCTTTAACAGCAGATTATATACACCTGGAGAGAGAACTGATCAACTGGAACACGCATCAGAAGACATTGTGTGGAATGAGTTACAGAAAGATCAAAGGCTGGGGAAATCGAGAAGAAAGAGTAAGAGACACAGCAGACACAGTGAGGTTTACCCCAAATTTAGTTGGAATCCTAAAGGGAGAGGTAAGAGAACGTAGGGAAGTGTTATTTCTGAAGAGATAATGGCTGAGAATTTTTTGAAACTAATTAGAAATCTGTTGTCAATTTCATTGTCTTTCCTTTGAAGGCAATCTTGTCAATAGTTGCTTTAAAATTTTTTCTCCTTTAAGGTTTTCTCTTTGAAGATCTTAAAGGTATTTTGCAATTTCACCACAATGTACTTAGGAGTGAATTGATCTTTATATATCCTACTTCGGATTTATTGTGTTTTCAGAAATGGATGATTAATGTCTTTCATAAAATCTGGGAAATACTTAGCTGTTCGCTCTTTGAAAATTTCCTCTCCCGCATTTTCTCTCTTCTCTGCTTTTGGAAGTCCTGTTAAATGTAAGTTGGACCATCTCAACTTGTAGATCCATAATTTATACCTCTCTCTTATAGTTTCAGAATGAAACTCTCTCCATTGAATTTTTTTTTCTCTTTTGGTGAGGAGGATTGGCCCTGAGCAAATACTTGTTGCCAATCTTCCTCTTTTTGCTTAAGGAAGATTGGCCCTGAGCTAACATCTGTGCCCATCATCCTCTATTTTTGTATGTGGGATGCTGCCTCAGCATGGCTTGATGAATGGTGTAAGTCTGTGCCTGGGATCCAAACCCACGAACATGGGCTGCTGAAGCGGAGCACACTGAACTTAACCACTATGCCAGCGGGCTGGCCCCTATCTCTCCAATGAATTTTTTTGAATGATCCCTTCAGATTAATCATCCAGTTCACTGATTTTCTCTCCTACTGGGTCTAGTATTCTGGTTCACCAGTGTGTTGAGTTTTTAATTTTAAAAAACATATTATTTCTTGCTAGAAAGTTCTTCTGATTCTATTTCGAATACAGCTGGTCTTTTTTGATGGTGACCCATTATTGGTAATGTGTTTTTTATTCCTTCCTGTGTGCCTTTGATGATAAATATACATATAGTTCTTCTGGTAGTTCTGATACGCATCGTTCCTGAGGGCCTAACCTACCATCTTGGAAGGGCTTATTTCACCTACTGTGGTTTGAGTCTTGACGTGTTCTGTAAGTTTAAACTATGAGCTTTTCTTGGGCAGGGCCTTATCTGCAGGAAATCTCTGCAGCATGCTTGAGGTGGTGTTCTTCTGGAGGGGTACTGTGTTTGATTCTGCTAGACGCCCAGGGAGCTCCACTAACCAGGAGTCATTTGAACTCTAAATTTGTGGCTTGAAGAATCCCGCATCAACTTCTCAACAGAGTAAATTCTAAACTGAAAGCCAGGTAAGAACAGCCTATAGTTATTAATTGTGAGAGAAGAATTTTTTATTCATTTGTTTGGTTTTTACTCACAGAACCCAGGCCAAGACTCAGAATTTTGCCTGCATCTCCTTTCACATTGTCTCTCTGTGCCCCGAGCACATTTTTTTCTAATCCGTCTTTTCGCTATATCTCAGCTTTACATGGTGTCCCCATTCCAGTTTCTCATGTTGGTATACCCAATAGCCTAATCTCCGATCCCTGGAGGAGTAAAATCTATGGAGGACGGCCCTTGCACACTGAGGCCAACACCCCCACCTCCCTTCTCTGCCCTCCCACCACCCTCTGCCCTTCCAAGAGCCTCTGGAAAGCCAGTGTCTACCCTTGTCTTACCACCCTGCTTTTCAGCTCTTTTCACGTCTGGCCCCTGTAAATTTCCCTCCCATGTAAACTCAGCTGTGCTTTTAACACGGGAGTTACACATCCTTCTCGCTTTGGAGACTGAAAGCCAAAACTCCAAACCTAAAATAGCATCTCTCTCAGTGAAAGATGGATAAATTCATCTTGACTCTTAGCCAGTTAGAACACACAGGAGGAGGAGCAGTGAATGATTCTCACGTGTTCTTATCCACGTTAAACTTCAAGAGAGTAAAACCTAATCTGACCTATGTCAGCTGAGTCGACTTTATGGCAGTGACATAAAGACAAACACTAGATTTTTCTCTTAATACTTCCACCTTCCCTTCTCACCATCTAAGCAAGTAGCTTTCTAGGTTTTCCCTCAGGAGAGATTCAAGGCAGAGGAGAAAATAGAAAAGACTCCTTTCTTTTTTCCAAAATCCTGAGCTCTGAAAGAAAGGCCTAGGTGGAGTGTCTTCAAGAAACATCGAGAGCAGTTTCCTCCACCCGGCTAATAGAAAGAGCCGAGGCGACAGCGATAAATCAGTGGGACAATCCTGGGCAGGTGTTCGTCCCGTGAGCAATAGCCGTGCACCACCACCTGAACCCTGTTTGTGGTACAGAGGACTCCGTCTCAGCTTTCTCCCCTCCTTCTCATTCTTCTCCTCCTTTTTCTCCCTCTCTTTTCCCAGGGAACGTCCTTAACCGCTCACGCTATGGCCCAGTCCATTCTCTTTCCCACCAATGACTACCAAATAGTAAACCTGGCTTTGTGAGAAAATGAGCATTGCTTGCGGTAACCTTTGACTCAGCCATGGAGGACCAGGGACTGGCTTAAAGTTTCCACAGGGGCGAGCAGAGAGTCTCAAAATTACCATCACGAAGATGAATCTTTTTGGCTCAAAATGGAGACCAGGAGAGGTCCTTACAAAAAAAGAGAGGGATAAGAGAGATTTCAAATAACATTGGGTGAGAATGTTCTACAAGCAGCAATCAGACAGAAGGCAAGCAGTCCCTTTTGAGATAAAGATGACTTTTATGAAGAGAGAAGAAACATTTTGACAGTAATTAAAATCAATGGCATTCTCTGACAGGAGCAATTTTTTTAACCTCTAATATTGTGGGGGAAAAAGAGAAAATGCCTTGTAATGCATAAAAAATTAGAAAAAATTGGAAAATAAAATTATTGTCTGATTAGAGGTGTCATTAAATGTTTAGCACATGCGTACTAATAAAACAGAACACTTTCGTGGAAAATATCTTATTACTATCTTTTCATTTTATGTCCATAGGCGTTTTTTTCCCAGATAAATGTTTCTTCCCTCTATTGAGAATTTTCATCCATATTGCGGAAATCAGAGGCTTAACTGTCGTTCGTCATTGTTGCTGTTGTGCCCTTTGCATTAGCTTGTTGGGAGTTAGAGGACTTTAGCCAAAGTGATTTGCAGTAAAAGACTTGAAGCCATTTACTTTCTAGCAGAACATTTTCCTGGTTTCCTGGCCCTGCTGCTGCCACGTCACGTGGTGTCTGCCAGCTAGAGCTCAACAGTCAATTATGCTGTTTCTAGGCAGAAAAATGCTCACCTTGCAAGGAGCTGTGTCAGCATCATATACAGGAGCTCTGGTCATATGGCTTTTCATGCTCGTTTGTGCTCTGAAAGGTGCAAGTCTCCTGACTTTACACGTTAAATCCAAAATGAATGATTGCTCCTCAAAGCAAAGTGTTACTATAATTCACACCTTTTAGGTATATTCTAAAAATGCATTTTAAACTATTTAAAATTTTTCATTAAGCTTCTGTTACAGTCCTCAAAATATCTAATAATCTGAGTGATTCAGCTGAGTTCAGTTTTTAAAGGGTGCTAATATTCTACAATGTGGCTATTTTTTAAAAGCCTAGAATTGATATGTGTTTCCAACGACTGAAAGAGATTGGATAGTTTCTTAAAATATCTATCATATTTGTAATAAATCTAGGATTATGCAGGCTGATGTTATGAAATGTATAAAATATGAAAGTGATCGCTAGTGAAAGAGACTTAATCTGGGTCCAGCACTCACTTTGTCGAAAAGCTCAAGTGTTTCACTGAAAATATCATTAGTCTTTTGCCTCTGCAAACCTGAAGATGGTACTGCTTGGACACATAATTCTCTCTAGAATTTAGAGGCTGGTAGGATGAGTCCTGGCTGAAGCAGCATCACTCATCTGCTTTTACTCCCACAGCCTGGGAACACGCCTTGTAACGTGGCCAGAGGCCTCCACGTTTCTCTCACACTCCCACAGATAAGGGACTTCCGGCTACTTGTAGCCCCAAAGCAGGGGAGTCTTGTCTGTAAATTACACCTAAATAAATTTGATTTTTATAAGAGGTAGAGGGACAGGAGACCAGCAGTACCTGAACAAAAGAAACACAATAAGCCTGTCACACCTTTAAGTGCATCTATTGATCGATTGGTTGAAAAAGCTTTAAAACTTTCCCCCACAAGACCACGACTGGCAGCACAGGATAGAGCAGAGTCAGCTGGACAGAGACGAGCACAGTCTTCTGGCCTCTCCCCAAATCACCCCTGAGAAACTACAGACATGAGAAGGAGGCAGACCAACAGCAACTTCTCGAAAGCAATCCTGGTTGCAGGAGGGCCAAGGAGAATTTCTTTCAAACATGTGAATGAAGAGTTTGGGGCCTAGAATTTTATATCCAGTCAAATTCTCATTTAGGTAGGAGGGTGTCTGTATTAGTTTCTACTGCAGCCATAACACGTCGCCACACACCTAGCTGCTCGGATCAACACGTATTCGTTCTCTCCCAGGTCTGTGGGTCACAGTCTGAGCTGGCGTGGTTAGTTCCGCTGCTCTGGGTCTCACCAGGCCAAAACGAGGGTGCCGACAAGCTGGGCTCTCAGCTGGAGGCCCTGGGACGAATCTGCTTCCAGCTCATGCAGAGTGTCGATAGAATCCCTTTCCTTGGAGTCTGGGGACTGAAGGACCCCTTCCTTCCTTGCTGGCTGCCAGCCAGGGGTTCTCCTTAGCTCCTGGGGCCTCTTTCCAGGCCTAGCCTATGGCCCCCACATCTCAGAGTCGGCAAGAGCACATCAGATCTCTCTGACTTCTCCCTCTGCCACATCCTTCTTGCCTCCAGTCACAGAAAGTCCTTCCCGTGTAAGTGCTCATGGGATTACATTGGGCCCACTCAGATAATCTGGGATAATCTCCCTATTTTAAGGTCAACTAATTAGTCACCTTAATCATATCTGCAAAGCCCCTTCGGAGCAGTATCCAGATTAGTGTTTGATTGATTAACCAAGGGACAGAAAACAGAAAAATCTTAAGAATCCTGAAACCACAGTGCTTAAAAATATTTTTGAACCTATAAAGTCTAAAGAATATTTTCCCCATAAAGATTCAGGTTGAAAATACTTTTTAACAAACTACTCCAATAGTGAGAGAAACACATCCAGGAAACACAAGAGAAATAGGAGAATGAGTGACCAAATAATTAGTTAAAGATCAGTGTTGCCTAAAAAAAGGGCAGGAGGCGGAGAGTTTAGATAACAGAAAAGAAAAAGTATGGCCATAAATATCCCACAAATGAAATTCTAGACAATATCAGAAAAATGGCCTCAGAGGCGGCACACAAAAGACACATGAAAGTGCACCAAATATTTTCTTATTAAGGATTAACAAAAACAGTGGTAATAAGTAAGTAAATGTGAATACAGATCAGTATGGGTCATAGGCTAAGGGCAATCAATAGGAGCAAAAATGAGAACGTGTAACAATTACACCAAAGAAGGAAACTCATTTCAGTAGAAGGGAAGCAGGTACGGAGGAGAAATTTTCTTTTAAAAGCATGAAAATTGAGGGGCTGGCCCCGTGGCTGAGTGGTTACGTTCGCGCACTCCGCAGCAGGCGGCCCAGTGTTTCGTTAGTTCGAATCCTGGGCGCGGACATGGCACTGCTCATCAGACCACGCTGAGGCAGCGTCCCACATGCCACAACTAGAAGAACCCACAACGAAGAATACACAACTATGTACCGGGGGGCTTTGGGGAGAAAAAGGAAAAAATAAAATCTTAAAAAAAATAAATAAATAAATAAAAGCATGAAAATTGAAAAATGTGATGGGAGAAATAAGTCCCATATCCTAGTAATAATAATAAATGTAAATTATAACTCACCAATTAAAATACTGAAATTCTCATTTTGGATTAAAAAACAACCCAGTGACATACATTGCTTTCAAGAGACATTGTTAAAGTGAAAAGAAAGAGAAAGATTAAAAATATGAAGCCTAACGTCAAAGTAGGCTAAGTTTATTGCAAAAACTAACAAAGTAAAATTTTAGAGGCTTAAAACAAAAGTATTGAACTATATATTGGAACGTTTTAAAATTTTTTCATCTGGGATTTTGGTCGTTTCATTTTTAATAGACGTTTCAGATGACCTATTCTGAAATAGAAACAGAAATACAGAGATATTTTAACAACATTGAAAAATATATTCTACTTCACTTGGATATCTTAAAGCTCATTTTGAGCTATGACACACGACACTCCAATACACAATCATATCTCTACATGCTTTGTGGTCCACATTTGCCCGCCTGGAACCAACATAGGATGGCTGTGTCGTAGGAAGACCATAGCGTCCAAGGTTGGGATCTGGTGAAATGTGTGTCAAAGGAGTAATACCATTTATACTCCTCTAACAATGTATAAGAACTCCTGTTATTCCATTGCCTGTCCACCACTTGATACATTTCACAGTTTGTCCATTCACTGGGTGTGCAAGGGTGCCCATTGTTCTTTTCTGTGATCTTGATGATCTGGGATATGGTCAATCTTTTTACAGGCTTATTCACCTTCTCTGAACTGCTCCAAACATTTGCTCAAATGTTAGGAGAATTACTTATTCTTATTTATTTGTAGGAGTTCGTTATATATTCTGGATTCTGATGCTTGTTGGGGAGAAACAAAACAACTTTAGAAGTAGAGCTGTTTCTGCTGTGAAGACTGACTTCTCACTGAAGGAGGCGAGCCAGGGTGGAGGGATCACAGGACAGTCACCGCTGGGGCAGGGGGCTGTGGGGTGAAATCAGGAAGATTCTCGTTCCTTAACTCCCAGGGTATTGGTTTGCATCAATGTATTCGCATAGAGTTTGAGACTGACATCCAGACTGCTTGTTAATTTAAGAGTGATCCTTAAACTCTCTGTTTCCACAAGAAATCTAGCAGAACCACAGGTTACATTTGCCCCATAATGTAGAGGAAGAGTGAAATACCATGAATTCCCTACTGAGTGGTAAAAGAAAATTACAACATTAAGTTTTTTAGAATATAAAAATATTTATTTGAATACTATTATAAGGTAATAAATGACTAGAGGAAGTAATCTTAACTAAAGTATTGGTTTGTTTGAAAGACACTGAGGTTGTTTCTCAGGACAGAGAAAGCATCCCTGAGGTTCTGTAGTCTTACACAATATTTTTCTGGCAACACCGTTTGCAAGAACAGGCTCAGGATGCAGAAAAGAATCTGATTTTCCACAATCAAAGGAGAAGATGGAAAATGTTCTCCTTGCTGAGATTTCCTGTTCAAGCAGTTCAAGCTGAAGTGCAGGAATCCCATCACTGAGCACCGAGAGGAACAGGAACAACGTGTCCAGCAACAGCACTGAGCAGCAGCATTGCGGAAGGCCACAAGGGACCTGAGATGCTGCGTGGACTGTCTCACTGTAATCTGATGGTGGCCTCTGGATTGGTGGAATCTGAGCTCCTGGTGGTCTAGAAATGAACAGCAGGTGATCCAAAGGTGGTCAACCAAAGGCAGAGCTGCTGACACAGACCGCACTCTCACAGGCTTCTTGGGGGCATCATCAGCCTTTGGAAAAGAAACAGTGTGGGTCCAAGTGGCTGGGGAAGTCCTGGGTCAGCTCCCCAGTCACTCCCCATCTGGAGCCCTTCCCCCACTGAGGGGCATGTATTTCCCTCACCTGTCACCCCCACCCTGGGTGCAGCAGCTTGTACCAATGTCCTCCTCCCTTTACCACGTCACAGGCAGCCCCAGGCCCTGCTACCAATCATTCAGGCTCAGGACTAAAGAGAGTACTAAATTGATCTGCTCCCTTCACTCAGGTCCTGATTCTCCCTCTGATGGGAGGGCCTAAAAGGACCTGGTGGGATCTCTGATGGAAGAGAAGGGCCTGCATCCTGACACCTGTGGCCTTGAGGAGGGCTGTAGGCAAACTTCCTTCTTTTCCTCCTCTCCCAGCCTCTTAGATGGCAGCACACAGAGCTCTCGGTGTGATGGTCCCTGTCCCCCACCCCATCCATCCCTGGGCCAGCTCTGCTGTGAGCATCAACAGCAGCTCAGTCCCACCTATCCCCTGAGTCACCTCTGCTCCAGGGAGGGGTCACAGAGTGACTCAGGATCTGGGGTCTGCGGGAGCCTGACTGCCAAGTGATGCAACAGGCTGAGTCACAATTCCCCTTGTTCCATGGAGAACTGGCCGCCTCCCGATCTCCTCCTACACAGGCTCTACTGTTCTCCTTCTGCCTGACCTGCTGGGAGCCAAGGCACCCTCTGTGGGCACGCAGCCCTGCACTCCAGCCTGTTGAGTTGAGGCTGCAAGGCCTTCCCAGCCCTCCTCCTGGGCTTAGACCCAGGCCCCTCTGCTCTTAGTCCCCTGGATGAGTCCTCTTCCCCTTGACACATACTGTGGAGCCACCATGCAGCTCTTACTCAAATGTGAGTCCTGCCTCTGAATTGTGTGCCTGCTGTCCCCACAGCTCCTCCCACTGGGCCCAAATAGACTCTCCCAAACAGAGGATATGGTCTGAGTCAGGCCTGACTTTGCTAAACCCCTTTAACATCAACAGGCCCTAAGCCTTGGGGTGGGCCCCTCTCCTTTCCCGCTGGCTTTGCCATTGTGGAGACACCAGAACTCAGGGCTGAGCTTGTCCAGGGTGCTGCTATCAAGCTATATGAGTTCTTATTCTCCCAGTCTCATTCCCACGATGAGCAAGTTCAGTGAGAGGCAGGGGTTGGGCTGGGAATTCTCCTTTCCCTTCCTCACTCCAGGTAATGTGCCCCTACCTCCCCTCTCAATCTGCTCTCAGTACCTGTTAGTATGAAGGACTCAGCCTAGGAGGCCAAGGAGAAGAGAGCTGGTGAGCACGGTCACCAGGAGGATCCAGGCAATGGGAGTGATGGCCATGGCCCTGGATTGGGCTGTAGCTGGGGCCATGGTTGGTGAGGCTGAAATGGAAAAGGAAGAGTGACAGCCCTTGTCCAGACCCCACGTCTCCTCTGAGGAGACTCCTCCTCAGCTCCTGCTGCCCCAGATGATCCTACAATGCAGACATTTTCTCCCCCTCTACATGTGGCAGCTTCTCTGACAGGGCCTGAGGTAGGAAAGGAGAGAGGAGAAGGTCCTGTCCCTAAAGGGTTCATACAGCTAGTGGGGAAGCAAGGGTTACAATGTCACCAATCACTGCTGCTGTGACCGAAGAGGAGGTGACACCTGAGGGTGGTGGGAGAGGTCTTCAAAGGACCTCACATTTGAGGTGGTACTGAAGGATTTCCAGAAATAGAACAGGTGAGATGCAAAAGGAAAGTGAGGCTAAGAAGAGGGAACTGTAAGAAGTAAAGGTCTGGAAACAGAAGGATGCCCTCTTGTTTGGGGTCATCCAGAAATCCATGGTGAGTGGACAGAGGCATGTGCAGTGAGAAAGAGATGCCAGGAGTGAGAAGGGAGAGGAAGGGTGGTAGAGCTGACCTATGGCCATTGTTCTCCCAGGAAGAACTCACAGTCGATGGATCACCCTTTCAAACACACAGACACACACACACACACACAGACACACACACACACAGTGGGTTAGGTCGACCTCATTTAAAAAGAACTACTGCTTCCTCCTTCTCTTCTCAGTTACCTGTTGTCTCCGGCAGTTTCTCCCAGTGCACCAAAAATTGCTCAAGCCAGCTCCTGCAGTCTCCATTTGAGATCTTCCTGAGGAACATGCTCATTTCTCTGTCGTTGTCCAGTGTCTCTTTCAGCAGTCTCTCTCCAGGATCAAACACTGTACAGTTTTCGTTCTCGGAGTCACATGCCTCAAAAAGCCAGGATCCGCTGCTGCATCCATTGGCTTTATAGGGACACAGCATCTTGCCCTGCAGGGTAACAGGATCTGCCCCCCATGGAAAGAGGTCAGCCTCTGGTCTGGACAAATCCACCCCCCAGCCCGCCCCAGTGTCCACTTCTTTGGTCCCTTTGTATCTCCTGTCCTACTTGATCCTCTATGTCTGCTCTGGCTGCTGGGCCTCCTGTGTGGGACCAACTTCCAATTTTTACACAAACACCATAGCTCCCTAACGCTACAGAAACTGTTCTACTTCTGCCCTGAGCCTTCCAGACTCACCGCTGATTGTGGCAATCTCTGGTTTAATGTCAAGCAGTTTCTTCCTGAGCTCTTCCACCAGGTCTGTCAGAGCTTCTGACTGTCTCTCCCAGGCGTCTATATTGTTCACCTTCAACCCCAGAGGACCGATGGGTTTCAACTTCTCGCTACCACAGTGATAGGACAGAAAAACATTTCCATTGACCTGGCCTTGAACCTCACACCAGGGTTGTCCAGGTCTGGGATTAGGAATGATGGTGAAGTCATAGCAAAGAGAGAGAGCGGCTGTGAAGGAAAAATGCAGGTGAGGGTTGGGGTTGGGAAAAAAGGACCCCTAGGGCCCCCACCTCCATCTTTGTGAGAGCAAGGGGCTCTCTGAAGGGCTGGGCTGCTGAGGAAGGACTGCCTCTGCTAGCCCCTCCCCCTGAGAAGTTCAAGGCTGGGGCCCCTCTCTTGCTGGAGGAGAGGAAGTCTCCACCTCCTAGAAAAGCACACTGTGCCTCCAGTCCCTCCTACTCCAGGTTCTGGGGCCAGGCCTGGAGGCCTTTGCTGGAGTGTGTCCTCAGGCAAGGGGGTTAGGGGTCAGTTGGTGGAGAGGTGATTAGGGCCACTTCACAAGTGGGGAGGTGTTGCAGGCCCTGGGGTGCACAAGCAGGCTGAGGTGGGCATTGAAAGGGTGTGAGTTCAGGATGGGGAGCAGGGACTCCTGAGGGACAGTGGCTGCAGTGCGTGTGAGCTGCTTGTCAAACGCACTGGGAAGTTCCCAGGGGAGAGCAGTGGGCAGGATGGAGGGTGTGTGGGGACAGTGGCTTGTCCCATCCTCTTCCACAGGAACTCCCCCTGTCCTTCCCACACCCCGGGTGCCAGGGGCTCAGGCTTCCACTTCTGGAGGGGCAGGTGGGCTGGGCCCTGGGGGCTTCAGCAGCCTTTCTCTGCCATGCCCTCTCTCCCTTCCCTGGCTCCCCCCTCCCATTCCCCTGCATTTCCTGTTCCACAAAGTTGCCCATCTCCAGGCCCTCCCTTTGTCTGGATGGTGACAGCCATGCCACAGTGTCCCAGGAGGCAGAAATGGGCCTGCAGAGAGGCCTGGAGCAGGGGACGGCGATGCCACTGGCTGAGAAGTTTCCTGGGGTCCCCGCGTCCCCCGGCCACATCCTACTTCATCCTCCCCTCCCCGCCATCTCCCTCCCCTCACCCCCTTGAAGGTTCCATCTCAAACTCATAGCCTCGCGCTGCCCAGGGACACTCCCACAGCAGGAGACGGAAGTTGGGGCACAAGGTACGTGCCATCTCCACCTGTGTCGATCCAGCTCAGCGGACAAACTTGAGCTCTCAGCTGCAACAGGGAATGAGTCACTTTGCATTCCAGGGATCCTGACACTGTGGCTCCGCCCCACACTGAGCCTGGCAGAGCCTCGGAAGGTATTTATTTCCTTAACTCTTTCTCTCCTCCTCCTCCTTCTCACGGCCCTTCTTTCCTCCACCCATCCTCCTGCTGCCTCTCCCCGCTTCATTTCTGGTCTCTATTCCACGTCACACTCATTCCTGCTTTTCCGTAAATGACCCAAGATTTTCCCTCCCGAGAACGCTCCTGTCCTATGGAAAGGGGCTCAACACAGCCCTTAGCCATCCTCTCATTCACCACACGTTTTCTAGCAGTTTCTATCCCAGTGAAGCCCAAGACCTTTGGATAACCAAATTAACTTCTCTCTGGGAAATGTTTGAGGTACTGAGTCAGGAATTTGTCTTTCCAAGTTTTCTGAGCTGACAAGCTTTCAAAGCAGCACCAGGGCCATCTGGAGCCCTCTGAAGGGTCCTCTCACCGGGTTGCTGAGTCTGGATTTGGTGGTTTAGCCTCCTAGGCCTTTAGATTCTCACACTGTCCAACAACATTTAAGTAGTGGTGGCCTCATGTGGGCATGGAGAATAAAACCTGGGATCAAACTCAGGCTCCTGTCCCCGCCCTACGCAGGGGAGTCTCTTCTGACACAGATCACCTGGACACACCCAGCTCTTGCTCAACCCAGACCTGGGTCCCGCCCATCCCCTATGGGTCTCTAGTCTTCCACACCACCCAGCACAGGCTCCTCCTGCATAGAGACCCTAGGGAATCAGGCCAAAACCTTCTAATCTCTTTTACACCTGTGAATTCACAGAATTTTCTGCTGCCCCCTGTCCCTGTCCTCAAGTGCTGACAGGCCCTGTACCCTACTTCATGCCTCCTTCATTCTCCCACAGCCTCAGGACCTTGGGGACTTCTCATCTTTTGGAGCTCATCCTTTCCACATGGAGAAGGGAGTGCTGAGTAGGCGGTCTTAGTCTATTTTCACTTCTAATGGGGTAAAAGCTCAGTGGATGGGGCAGAGCGGGACCCAGGGTCTCCCCATTCATCACGGAGGCAAAGACCCCCAGAGCAGGCAGGGGCCATTGGATGCCCACCTCCCACCCACTTCTGCCCACAGTACCTGCTGCCATCACAAGGACCACGACAAGGATGTGTGAGGGTTTCTCCGTTGGCGATGGTCAGAGTGTTCATAGCGATGAACTGAGTGGAGATGGGGTTAAAGCCAGGGAGTAGGGGATGGTTTGGCCACAGATGGTTGTGCTGTAAAGTGGGCCCCATGCATGAGGGGAGCCCTCTCTCAGCTCCTGTTCCCCCAGGGAATTCATTGATCCCAGAGCGACTGAGCCACAATGTGTCTTAAACTCTGTTTTACAAAACTGATAAAGGGACACATTCTATTCCCACTGCCCACATGTGGTATGGAGACACAAATCTACAAATCCCTCTCAGTAAGTGTGATGGTGTTACTGTGGACTCGTCTGTTAGGACACAGAGGAGCGGGGAGGAGATGACTCATCTAGCCTGGGGATGTGTGATGGGAAATTTTATCCGTCGACTTGGAGAATGTTTTGGATCAGATGAACATTTGAATCGGTAAACTTGGAGTAAAGGAGATTGTCCTCCATGATGTTGGTGGGCCTTGTCAAATCAGTCAAAGGCTTGGAAAGAACAAAATGACTGAGGTCCCCAAAGAAGAGGGAATCCCCAGCAGACTGCCTTCAGACTTCGTCTGCACCATTGGCTCCACAGGGTCCAGTGAGCTAGTCTACACAGCAAATTGTGGACTCGATGGCCTCCATAATCACGTGAGCCCATTCTTTATAATTCTCTCTCTCTCTCCACATCAATCTGGTCCTGGTCTCTGGAGAACCGTGACTAAAACAGGAGGATAAGGAAGACAACAGGGGATGGTATTTCTGTCTAGCTTTCAAGTTCCGCAGGGCATTGACCAGTGGGTACCAGAATACCCGACAGAGGATTATGCCAGCACAGAAAGCCTGGAAGCGTGATGGTGATGACCAGCAGGTGGGCCAGAGTGGCTGGTCTTTAGGGTATTGGAGAAGAAGAGATTTCAGCAGGTGAAATGTGACTAAGAGGATACGTGGGAAATCCCTAAGTGGTCATGAGTTTCAAGCAGAGAAGTCATTGGGAACACTCACACACACACAAACAGACACAGACACACACACATCCCCTGTAAAGGACGCATCTAATCTCAGAAGAGGCGCCAAGCCCTTTTCTCTGAGTCAGGTACCTGCCAGCTCCTGCATCCAAGTGAGAGTCAGGATCTGTAACAGAGAATTTGCACACCTTCTATTCCAGGCCTGACCTGCTTTTCTGTCTAGAAAGGCCTGGGCTGACCATGCGGTTGAGGTGGAGGAGGGAGAAGCTGAGGGAGGCTGGAGCACAGAAGGCGAGAAGGGAACATCGGGGAGGACACGCCACCCCAGGAGGCAGGAGCTCTGTTATATTGCTTGAGGCTTTAACCTTCTTCCATCACATTCTGAAAATTAAGTTTTTCTTTGATTCTCATTTTCAGTAACAATAAAACTTTTGATAGAAGCATAAAGTGATACAGAAGTTGTGAGTACTGTGCAGAGCACCTCTCTTGCTGAACCATATGATACTAAGCTGTCATACTGATGTCCCCCACTTTTGGTGATGTCCTCTGATGCCATATACTTAGTATGTATTTCCTCCAAACCAGGGTGCTCCCCTACCCCACAATATAATCACCGACATAGACTTCCGGTCACCACATGACTGCTGTCTACTCCTCAGACTCCATTCAAGTGTCAACATTGTTGCAGTAGTGTCCTTTCCAGTCAAAGGAACTGATGGGTTGAGGTATTTTTCATGTCCTTGAGCAGCTGAAGACGTGGGTTAAGGTATTTTATTTGCCCCTTTTATTGATCTGGGCAGTTTTTAAATGTACGTGGAGAGCTTTAGATTCATGTGACCACTGCTATTGTATGTCAGCCGGAAGTTTTCAAATATATATTTGAAAGGTTTAAAAGTTTTGCATCTATCAGCTGGTGGTTTTATTTTTAATAGTATTAAAGATAATCTACTCTGAAGTGGAGAGAAATAGAAATCTTTTCACCATATTGAAAAATATATCCTACTTCAGTTGGCTATCTTAATGCGTTTTTTTGCCATGACACACACCACCACAATAGACAACCACATGCTTTGGTGTCCACGTTTGCCAGCCTGGACCCAACAGTGGGATGGCTGTGTGGTAGGAAGAACACATCGTCCACTGTGGGGCACTGGTGAAACACATGTCAAAGGAGTGACTCCTTTTACACTCCTACTAACAGTGTAAGCAAACACCCGTTATTCCATTTCCTGTCCTCCACCTGATATATTTCACAGTTTGCCCATTTGCTGGGTGTGAGGGCGCCCATTGTTCTTTTCTGTTATCTTGATTCTGTGGGATATGTTACATATCACCTTCTCTGAACTGCTCAAAACCCTTTCTCAAATCTTGGGACAATTAGACTTATTCTTATGGATTTGTAGGAGTGCACTATATATTCTGGATATTGACCCTCTGTCTCAGGGGAAAGAAAACATCTTTTAGAAGTAGAGCTGTTTCTGCTGTGCAGATGGACTTCTCACTGAAGGAGGCGAGCCAGGGTGGAGGGATCACAGGATAGTCACTGCTGGGGCGGGGGATCTGGGCTGAAATCAGGAAGATCCTCCTTCCTTAAGTCCCAGAATATTTGTTTCTACCGGGGCATCAGGATAAGCTGGAGACCGACAGCTGGACTGCTTGTTCATTTCAGAGGGATCCTTCAATTCTCTCTTTCCACAAAATCCAGCAGAATCACCAGCTGTAAGTGCCCTGCAACGTGGAGGAATAGCGATGCCACAAAGTCTCTCCTGGGTGATAAAAGAAAACTCCAAAATAATTAAGTTTTTTAGAATATAGAACTGTTTATATAAATATGATTGTAGGGTAGTAAGTTACAAAAGAGAAAAATCATAAATAAAACATTGTTCTGGGGCCGGCCCAGTGGCGTAGCGGTTAAGTTCGCATGTTCCACTTCGGCGGCCCGGGGTTTGCTGGCTCGGATCCCAGGTGTGGACATGGCACCGCTCATCAAGCCATGCTGTGGCAGGCATCCCACATACAAAATACATGAAGATGGGCACAGATGTTAGCTCAGGGCCAGTCTTCCTCAGCAAAAAGAGGAGGATTGGCAGCAGATGTTAGCTCAGGACTGATCTTCCTGAAAAAAAAAGGTACTTTGCAAAAGACAGAGGTTGTTTCTTAGGACAGAGAAAGAATCCCTGAGTTTCTGTAGTCTCACACAATATTTTTCTGGCACTATCATTTGCAAGAACAGGGTCAGGATGCAGACAAGAAGGTCATTTTCCAAAACAAAAAAAGAAGACGGAACATGTTCTCCTTCTTGATGTTTCCTGCTCAAGCAGTTCAAGTTGAAATGCAAGAATTCCGTCACTGAGCACCAAGAGGAAGGGGCACAATATGTTAAGGAAAGGCACCGAAAAGGAGAATCACCCAATGCAATGAGGGACCTGAGATGTCGCATGGACTGTCTCTTCATGATCTCATGGTGGTCTCTGGATTTGTAAGGTCTGAGCTCCTGGTGGTCTAGAAATGAACAGCTGGTAATGCAAAGGTGGCCAACCAAACAGCAGAGTCGTGACACGGACCACACTCTCAGGGCCTCCTTGGGAGCATCGCCAGCCTTCAGAAAGGAAACAGTGTTGGTCCAAGTGGCTCAGGAAATCCTGGGTCAGGTCTCCTGGGTCGGCTCCCCAGTCACTCCCCATCTCCAGTGCCACCCTCACTGAGGCTCCTGTATTTCCCCTCAGCTGCCACCCGCTCCCTGGTTCCACCAGCTTGTATCAACCTCCTCCTCCCTTTCCCATATCACGGGCAGCCCCAGGTCCTGATACCAGAAGTTGAGGCTCATGACTATAGCAAGTAATGAATCAATCTGCTCCCTTTACTCAGGTCCTGATTCTCCCTCTGACGGGAGGGCCTAAAGGACCTGGTGGGAGCTCTGATGGAAGAGAAGGGCCTGCATCCTGACACCTGTAGCCTTGGGGAAGGTTGCTGGCAAATACCTGTCTTTTCCTTCTCTCTCAGCATCTTAGCTGGCAGCACACAGAGCTCTCAGTGTGATTGGCCCTGTCCCCCACCCCATCCATCCCTGGGCCAGCTCAGCTGTGGGCATCAATAGCAGCTCAGTCCCACCTATCTCCAGAGTCACCTCTGCTCCAGGGAGGCGCCACTCAGTGGCTCAGGATCTGGGGTCTGCAGGAGGCTGGCCGCCAGGTGATGCAACATACTGAGCCACAATTCCCCTTGTTCCGTGGAGGACGGGCCTCCTCCTGACCTCCTCCTACACAGTCTCTACTGTTCTCCTTCTGTCTCACCTGCTGGGACCCAAGGCACCCTCTGTGGGCACGCAGCCCTGCACTCCAGCCTGTTGAGTTGAGGCTGCAAGGCCTTCCCAGACCTCCTCCTGGGCTTAGACCCAGGCCCCTCTGCTCTTAGCTTCCTGGATGAGTCCTCTTCCCCTAGATACATCACATGGAGCCACTGTGCGGTTCTCACTCAAATGTGAGTCCTGCCCCTGACTTGTGTGCCTGCTGTCCCCACACTGCCTCCCACTGGGCCCAAATAGATTCTTCCAAACAGGGATTCTGGTCTGAGTCAGGCCTGACTTTGCTAAACCCCTTTAGCACCAACAGGCCCTAAGACTTAGTATGGGCCCCTCCCCTTTCCCACTCGCCTTCCAGTGAGGAGATCAGAACTCAGAGCTGAACTTGTCCAATTGCTATAGGGCGATACGAGGACTTACTCCCCTGGTCGCATTCCCATGATGAGAAAGTTCAGTGAGGGGGCAGGGGTTGGGCTGAGAATCCACCTTTCCCCACCCTCCCACCAGGCTGTCAGCTCTCAGTACCTGTTACTGTGACGGACTCAGCCTCAGAGGCCAAGGAGAAGAGAGCAGGTGAGCATGGTCACCGCGAGGACCCAGGTGATGGGCATGACGGCCGTGGCCCTGGATGAGGCCGTAGCTGGGGCCATGGTTGGTGAGGCTGAAATGGAAAAGGAAGAGTGACAGCCCCTGTCCAGACTCCACATCTCCTCTGAGGAGACTCCTCCTCAGCTCCTGCTGCCCCAGATGATCCTACAATGCAGACATTTTCCAGCCCTTTACTTGTGGCAGCTGCTGTGACAGGCCCTGAGGTAGGCAGGGAGAGGAGATGGGCCCTGTCCCCAAGGGGCTCACCCAGATAATGGGGGAAGCAAGGGTTACAATGTAACCAATCGCTGCTGCTGTGACAGAGGAGGTGACACCTGAGGGCGGTGGGAGAGTCGTGCTCTCAGGAACTGACATTTGCAGTGGGATTGAAGGATTTTCAGAAATAGAACAGGTGAGATGAAAAAGAATAGTGAGGATAAGAAGAGGGAACAGTAAGAAGAAAAGGTCTGGACACAGAAGGATGCCCTCATGTTTGGGGTCAGCCAGAAATCCACGGTGAGTGGACGAGAGGCATGTGCAGTGAGGAAGAGACGCCAGGAGTGAGAAGGGAAAGGAAGGGCGGTAGAGCCGACCTATGGCCCTTATTCTCCCAGGAAGAACTCGCTGTGGATGGATCACCCTTTCACACACACACACACACACAGAAGGTGAGCTGTGTTGCTCTGGTCTCCAGAGAGCTGCCCCTTCCTCCTCCTCTTCTCAGGTACCTGTTGTCTCCAGCATTTTCTCCCAGTGCACCATGAAACTTTCAAGCCAGCTCCTGCAGTCGCCCATGGAGATCTTCCTGAAGAACTCTGTCACTTCCCTGTCACTCTCCCACTTCTCTTTCATCCGTCTGCCTCTAGGGTGAAGCACCTTCCAGGTTCTGTTCTCCGAGTCAAAGAGGAGGAAAGTCTGTCCTTGGGAGCCGAACTGCCAGGATGCGCGCGTGCATCCATTGGCTTCACACTGACACAGCATCCTGCCCTGCAGCGGGAGAGGGTCTGTCCCCACCATGGGAAAGAGGTCAGCCTCTGTTCTGGACAAATCCTTTGTCCCCGGCCACCCCAGTGTCCACCCCTCTGGGCCCCTTTGTATCTATCCCATTGTCTCCTCCAAGGCCTGCCCTTTCTGCTGGGCTACATGGGAATCCCATCCTTTTTTTTTTTACATGATTACAATCAACGCACTTAACCCCACAACCTGCTCTCCCCTGCACTTGGACTTTCTCACTTACCCCTGTCCGTGTATTTCTCTCGTTTAACGTCCAGCAGTTGCTGTCTGAGCAAGTTCCCCACGTCTCTCAGCGTTTCCATCTGTTCCTGCCAGGCCCTCGTGCCATTCACCTCCTCTCCCAGGAGACTCAAGGATTTGACCTCCTGGCTGCCACAGTCATAGGAAAGAAAAGTCTTTTCATCGACCTGGCCTTGAGCCTCACACCAGGATTGTCCAGGGCTGGCCTTAGGGAGGATAGTGAAGTCATAGCAAAGAGAGTGAGCATCTGTGAAAGGAAAACGCAAGTGAGCGCTAGTGTGGGGAGAAAAAGACCTCTAGGCACCCCCATGGCTCCCATCTCTGCCACAGCCAGAGCGTCTGAAGGGCTGGGCTGAAGAGCAAACCCCGCCCCCGCCCGGCCCCGCCCCTTCAGCAGCTTTAGGCTCGTGCCCATTGGTTGCTGGAGGAGGAGGAGGAGTTTGTCGGGCAGGAACCACGCCCCCGCCTCCAGTCCCTCCTACTCTACGTTCTGCGGGCCAGGAGTGGGGGCTTTTGCTGGTCTGTGTCCTGAGGAGAGGGGATAAGGGGTCAGTTGGTAGAGAGGTGATTGGGGGCAGTTCCCATTTGGGAAGGTGTTGGAGGCCGTGGGGTGCATGGAGACGGGGTGAGGAGGGCAGTGAAAGGCTGTGAGCTGGGGCTGGGAAGCAGGGACTCCGGAGGGACAGTGGCTGGGGCTACACGTGCTGTGAGCTGCTGGCCAAGCGCGCTGGGAACCTCCCAGGGGACAGCGGTGGGGAGGATGGAGGGTCTGTGGGGACAGTGGTGTGAGCAGAGGAGGGCAGGCTGCTTCTGGGGTTATGACCCTGCGGGAACACCCCTGTCCTGACCACGCCCCCGGGTGTCAAGAGCCCAGGCTCCCACTTCTGGAGGGTCGGGCGGGATGGGCCCTGGGGGCTTCAGCAGCCTTTCCCGCCACGCCCTCCCCCTCCCTTTCTCCTGCGTTTCTTATTCTCCAAATTCTCTCCTTTCTCCGCTCTCCCCTTTCGCACAGGCGACAACCACCGAGAGGACGAGAGCCCGCGATAAATACTCAAGGGGAGACGGCAGCGCCCGTGGGTCCCCGCGTCCCTTCCCCGTCCTAATCCATCTCCCACCACACTTCCCCGCAGCTTCATCCCGAACTCACGTGCCGCCCGGGGACAGTCCCGCTGCGGGAGCAGGAGCAGGAGCAGGAGGCCCGGAGTGAACTTGATGCCCGCAGTCCACCCCATTACTACCTGCAGCGGGGACGGGGACCCAGCTGCGCGCAGAGCCCGGTAGACTGTCAGGCAACCTGAGTACCTTCTGGCCCGTGAGCAGCGGACCGGACTTTATCTCAGGAGCTCTCAAGGCCCGCCCTCACTGGCCACAGCTCAACGGCGCAAAGGCTCATCGCCGGTGTCGCCGCGCGTCGCCTGGGTCGCCTCGCCCCGCCCTGGCCCGCGGCGCTCCTCCCTCCCCCGCATACCCTGGGCGGGCTCCTTCTCGCCTGGCTGGCTCTGCGCTGCGCTGCCCAACACGAACCGGAACCCGGGGTTTCCTGGGCGCCGCTCACCACGCCCCTGGCCCGGCGCCACCTAGTCCCTCCTCGCCTGGTCTGGATCTGGTGATGCTCCTGTAACTCAAATTATCTCCTCCTGTAACTCAAATTAGGCCCCTCCTGCCCCTCAGCCCTTCTTGCCTGCACCCATCCTCCTGGCCCTCCTGTCTCTATTCCACATTCACAATCATTGCTGATCTTCTTAAACCACGCAAGATTTTCCTTCTCGAGAACACTCCGGTTTTAGAAAAAGGGGCTGAACACAGCCCTTAGCTGTCCTGTCATCGACAGTACGTTTTCTAGTAGTTTTGATCCCAGTGGAGCCCAAGACCTTTTGGTAAACAAAATAACTCCTCTTTGCGAAAGTTTGGGGAGCTGTGTTCCGAATTTGTATTTCCAAGTTTCTACGGCACAAAAGGATTCAAAGCTGCTCTTTCTGTGACAACACAGCCCTGAGCTCCAGCCTTTAGACATGAGTCTGCCAGCCCTTCTCCCCGGGTTAGACCCAGGCCCCTCTCCTCTTAGCCCCCTGGAGGAGTCCCCTTCCCCTTGACACATCACATGGAGCCACCATGCAGCTCTCACTCAAATGTGAGTCCTGCCCCTGACTTGTGAGCCTGCTCTCCCCACCTTACCTCCCACTGGACCCAAAGAGACTCTCCCAAATAGGGATTCTGGTCTGAGTCAGGCCTGAGTTTGCTAAACCCCTTTAGCATCAACAGGCCCTAAACCTTAGTGTGGGCCCCTCCTCTTTTCTTCTATCCTTTCCAGTGAAGAGATATATGAACTCAGGGGTTAGCTTGTGAAAGTTATTGCTTCCAAGTTTTATGAAGTCAAAAGAAAAGCTCATGTTTTAAACTTACAGAACACATCAAGACTCAACCCACAGTAAGTGAAATAAGCCCATTCAACAGTGCAGGTTAGGTCCTCAGGAAATACAGATATAAAACTATCAATGAAACTGTAAAATATCTGTATTTAAATCATTAAAGTGTAAGGAATGAATAAAAACATTTCAAATAATGAGACGCTATCATAAAAGACCAGCTATATTTGAAATAGAACCAGACAAAACTTCTAACAATGAAAGTTTAAAATTAAAAACTCAACTTATTGGTGAACCAGCGTATTAGACCTAGTTTCAATAGAGCATCAGTGAACTGGATGATTAATTTGAAAACTCATTCAAAACTCAGTGGTGAGAGTTTCATTCTGAAACTAAAGAGAGAGGTAGAAAATAGGGATCCACAATGAAATGGTCCAACTTACATCTAACAGGGCTTCCAAAAGTAGAGAAGAGAGAAAATGAGGGACAGGAAATTTTCAAAGAGCTAATAGCTAAGTATTTTCCAGATTTTATGAAAGACATTAATCTTCCATTTCTGGAAACACAATAAATCCCAAGTAAGATATATAAAGATCAGGTCGCTCCTAGCTACATTGTGGTGAAATTGCACAACATCTTCAAGAGCTTCAAAGAGAAAAACTTGAAGAAGGAAAATTTTAAAGCAACCCTTCCTAAGATTCTCGTCAATGGAAAGACAATGAAAGTGACAACAGATTTCTAATTAGTCTTGAAAAATTCTCAGCCATTATCTCTTCAAAAACAACTTCTCCCCTATTGTCTCTTACCTCTCCCTCTAGGATTCGAATTAACGTGCTGTAAACCTTCTCATGTGTCTGCTATGTCTCTTCTCTTTCTTCTGGATTTTTCCACCCTTTTGTCTTTCTATACCTCATTCTACATAATTTTTTCTGATGATCAATCCAGTTGACCAGCTCTCTCCTCGGGTGTGTATAAGCTGCTACTAAAGGCATCCACTGAGTGGTTAATTTCAGTTATTCAATTTTACGGTTTTGGATTATTCCATAATTCAAATATCCTCTATCACTTTTATATAATTTCCAATTCTATATTGAATTTTTCATCTTTTTCTTAGCTCATTAAACATAGTAAGCATAGTTATTTTAAAATACCTGCCTGATAATTATAAAATCTAAAGCTGCAAGATCTAACAGGTAGTCTTCGCCACATTTGGCTATTGAGCACTTGAAGTCTGGGTAGCCCAAACTGAGATGTACTGTAGTGTAAAAGTCACACCAGATTTCAAAGATTTAGCATAAAAATGCCTCGCCTCATTATTATTTTTTAATATTGATAACATGTTGAAATAATAACTGGGGTTAAATAAAAACTTGAGTCATATATACTGAGTTAAAGAAAAGTATTTAGAGATCCCATCAAGATGGTGGCATAGGCAGACCCTGAACTCACCTGCTCCCATGAACACAACCATGTTACAACTATTCTTGGAAAAATTACCCCAGAGAGAGAACAGAAAACCAGATAAAAAGAATCTCCACAACAAGGGACAATCCTGACTGAGGTGGAAGAGGCAGAAATTTCTTCTGGACAGAAAAAAAGCCACCTTTGTGAGCTGTGGAGCTTCACGATGGGCTGGGAGCAAACCTAAGGTGCTCAGCCTTCCCTTGAGGAGCAAGGGACCTGAGCAGGGGCATATTACTGCTATAAGCATCCTTCAGACTCAGCACAGCTGAGACAAGTGCCATAGTATCTGCCTTCACTGGCTGTTAACTGCAATGGGGAATACTCCCAGAAAAGCTATAGGACATAAGCAGAATAACACAGCTCTTAAAGGGACCAGACACAAATTCACCCATCTCAGAAAGCAAACTAAAATCACCAGAAAGAAAAGTGTGCAGTCCTTTGGTGAAAAGAGGCTTACCTGGTAGCCTCTGGGTGCATCTCAGTGAGAGGTGAGACCTCTCCAGAGACTGAGACATTGGTGGCAGCCATTGTTGTGACATAGTACAGGTGTGGTGACACAGACGCTGGCAGACTCCATTGGAGTTCTTCTCCTGGTCTGTTAGCCCAGGGGTCTGCCACATCTACCAGAGCACAGATTTAATCCAGCTCAGCCAGGGCAGGGAGCCCACCCTAAGGACTGGCCCCACTCAACAGCAAGCCCTCAGGCTACTTGGCCTGCATTGACTGAGTGCCTCAATCCTCTGCAGGCAGGTGAGTGTGTCTGCCTCTGTGGGGCAGGGACTGCATGAGGAGCAGGTGGAGTGTGTGGGGCACTGGTGGAGTGTGTGGGAGCCTCTGTAGTAGGGTAACTGGGCATGCTCCAGGAGGTCAGGAAGTGTGAAAGGGCCAGGAGTATGTTGACGATGTGTGTGGACCTGTGGAGGGTGGGGCTTATCAGTGGCAGAAGACCTATGCTTCACAAACAGCCTGATAGGGGATCAGCCCTGCTTTCCAAAGACTGGAACAGTTGGGTGCTCCCATGCCTGGGGCCAGCCCCACTTAGCTGCAATCCTGAGAGGGCTGACAACAGCCTTGCAGGCCTGATGCCTACAGCAATTGTAAGTCTTTGAGCCTAGCAACCAGCCACACTGGGTGCCTACTCACTTAACAGAATAACTGCAACAGGAGTGTGCCATTAGACCTTGTAGCCAACTGTGCTGGGGCTCCTGGTACCCAATTTACAAACAGCTGGCTGGGGGGAAATGGCTAGATTCAGTGGGTACCTGCAATAAGAGCAACCCTACCACAGCAGGAGGACACGTGTATCCCACACTGGGGTCATTCCTGGAACATTTGGACTGGTGACAAAAGGGGAGCACACTGCTGGGCCTCAAAAGGCGTCTCTTACATAAGGCCACTTCTTCAAGATTAGCAGACATAGCAGACTCACATAATACATAGATATAAGCGCAGAGAAAGAGACAAAGTGAGGAGGTAAAGGAATGTGTTCCAAGCAAAGGAACAGGACAAAACCCCAGAAAAAGAACTAAATGAAATGGAAATAAGAAATCTACCTGAACAAAGAGTTCAAGCAAAAGTCATAAGGATGCTCACTGATCTTTGGAGAAGATTGAATGAACACAGTGAGAACATCAACAAAGAACTGGAAAATATAAAAAGGAACCAATCAGAAATGAAGAACACAGTACTGGAAATGAAAAGTTCACTAGAGGGACTCAATAGCAGATTAAATGGATCGTTGAGCTGGACCAAAGACTAGAGGAAATCACCCAAGCTGAACAGATAACAGAAAAAAGAATTTAAAAGAATGAGAATGGTCTAAGGAAACTCTGGGACTATATCAAGTGCACTACCATTGGTAATATAGGTGTCCCAGAAGGAGAAGAGAGAGACAAAGAGGCAGAGAAGCTATTTGAAGAAATAATAGCTGAAAAGTTTCCTAACCTAAGGAAGGAAACAGACATCCAAGTACAGGAAGCATAGAGAGCACCAAACAAGATAAACCCAAAGAGGCCCACACCAAGACACATTATAATTAAAATGTCCAAAATGAAAGATAAAGAGAGAACCCTAAAAGCTGCAAGAGAAAGGCAACAAGTGATACAAACAAAGGAAACTCCATAAGGCTATCAGCTGACTTCTCAGCTGAAATCCCACAAGCTAGAAGTGATTAGCACAATACATTTAAAATGCTGAAAAGAAAAAATCTACAGCCAAAAGTACTCTACCTGGCAAGGTTATCATTCAGAAAGGAAGGAGAGATAAAGAGCTTTGCAGACAAGCAAAAGTTAAAGCAATTTATCACCAAGAAACCAGTTCTACAAGAAATGCTAAAGGGACTTCTTTAAGTGGGAAAGAGAAGATCACAAATAGGAATAAGAAAATCATCAAAAAAAAAACCCCAGGCAATAAAATCACTGGCAAAGTCACAAATACAGTAAAGGTAGCAGATGAACCACCTATGAAGATAATATGGAAGTCAAAAGACAGAAGTACTAAAATTACCTATTTCAATGATAAGAGGGTAATGGGTAGACATACACAAAATGATTAGATTAGATATGATTTCAAAACATAAAAAGTGGGAGGAGGGGAGAAAAAGAGTAAAGCTTTTGAAAGAGGCTCATGTGGGGATGAAGAGGTAAACCACAGACTGCTGAGCCTGAGAGATTCTTGATTCTTGTTTGGTGGGTCTTGTGTTTGGGGGTTTTTCCGCACATCAAAGACACCTCAGGTGAGAAAGGAAGGCAGCGCATGGTCCATCTTTCTCATCACCAGGGACCCTGGCCCATGACTTTCCTAGGAGACGTGAGGGGAGTCCTCAGCAAGTGTGGCTCAGGGCCACTTGCACCATGTCTTCATTGAATCGCTTGTCATTCCCTGAGATAGCGTTTCCTGTGTTACAAATGAGGAAATGGATGGAATGAAAGATGAAGCAGCTAACATAGGGAAAGAAGCCAGAATTTCATCCAGATTCCTGATTCCTGCTTCTGTAATTGTGATCTATAGTCTATGTCCATCAACATTTCTTCAGGAGCCTATTCCACCCAACTTGGGGTCTGCTGTGGACCAGGTGTTTGCGTGGGGGTGAGTCAGGAGTAGCCCAGATTCCCACAGAGGCCTGTCCTCCTCCCACCAGGCCATCCTGCCAGGTCTCTACTGCCAGTCTTCTGCCTTCTCCTGTTCTCCCAGTCACTTGCCCACTTCCCTGAGCCTCATGGGTGGGGCTGCCGGACCCTTCCTGGTTGCCTCCTCCCGGGGATTCAACCCAGGCTCCTGTCCCCAGCCCTATGCATGGGAGTCTCTTCCCACACGCAAATCACCTGGGCCCACCAAGATCTTGCCCCACCCAAACCTGGGACCTGCCGAGCCCCTGTGTGTCTCTGATCTTCCACACCACCCAGCACAGGACCCTCCTGCATAGAGACCCTAGGGAATCAGGCCAGAACCTTCTCATCTCCTTTATACCTGGCATTTCACAGAATTTGCTGCTATCCCATGTCCCAGTCCTCAAGTGCACACAAGCCCTGTGCTCTGGCACGGGCCTCCTCCACATTCCCACAGCCTTAGACGCTGGAACTTATGCTCCCTTGGAGCTCATCCTCTCGACATGGAGAACATGTGCAGTAGGAGGCCTTAGTGTATTTTCCTCATTGGAAGGCAAAAAGGTTCATGGATGGGGGAGAGTTGGACTCAGGATCTCCCCAGTCCTCACAGGAGGCAAAGACCCTCCCAGCAGGCAGGGCCCACTGGACCCCAACCTCCCTCTCATTTCTGTTCACAATATCTGCTATCCTCACAAGGTCCAAGATGAGGATGCATTGGGGCTTCACTGTTGGAGATGGGCAGCATTCATAGCAATGATCTGAGTGGAGGTGCAATTAGACTCATAGATTCAGGTATGCTTTCGCCACGGATGGTTGTGCTGTAAAGTGGGCCCCACACACGAGGAAAGCCCTCTCTCAGCTCTTGTTCCTCAAGGGAAGTCATTGATCCCAGAGCATGTCCTAGGATCTGTAGCAAAAGTGATACGGGGACAAATTGTATTCCCAATGCCCACGTGAATGTGGAGCACACGAGTATACAAATCCCTCTCACCAAGTGTGATATGCTTACTGTGGCCTCAGGTGTGAGGACACAGAGGAGGGCAGAGAAGATGATTCATTATCTTGGGGATGTGTGATGGGAAATTTTGTCTGTCAATTTGGAGAACGATTTGGATGAGATGAACATTTAAATTGGTGAACTTGGAGTAAAGGAGATTGTCCTCCACGATGTCAGTAGGTCTTGTCAAATCTGTTGAAGGCCTGGAAGGGACAATATGACTGACGTCCCCTAAGAAGAGGGAATGCCCCATCAGACTGCCTTCAGACTTCATCTGCAGCATTGGCTCCACTGGGCTCCAGGGAGCCAGTCTACACGGCAGATTGTGGACTCGATGGTCTCCGTTATCACATGAGCCCATTCCTTCTCATCAGTCTCTCTCTCTCCACATCAATCCGGTCCTGGGTCTCTGGAGAACTGTGACTAAAACAGCAGGGTAAGGAAGACTTAACGGGAGATGATATTTGTGCTCAGCTCTGAAGTTCCACACGGTCGTGACCAGTGGCAACCAGACTACCTGACAGAGGATAGGCCAGCACAGAAAGCCTGCAAGCACGACGGTGAGGACTGGCTGGTGGGCCAGAGTGGCTGGTGCTTAGGGTATTGGAGAGGAAGAGATTTCAGCAGGTGAAATGCGACTAAGAGGATATGTGGGAAAGCCCTCAGCAGTCACGAGTTTCAAGCAGAAAAGTCATTGGGAACACACTCACAAACACAGACAGACACACACACACACACACACAAACACTGTACAGGATGGATCTAAGCTCAGAAGAGCTGCTAAGCCCTTTTCTCTGAGTCAGTTCCCTGCCAACTAGCACATCCAAGTGAGGGTCAGGATCTGTAACAGCGAATTTGCACACCCCCATTCCTGGTCTGAGCTGCTTTCATCTCTAGAAGGGCCTCTGCTGACCATGCTGATGAGGTGGAGGAGAGAGAAGCTGAGGAAGGCTGGAGCACAGTGGGTGAGAAGGGAACATCGGGGTAGGACCCGCCTCTAGACAAGGAGCGGGATGTCTACTGTATTTCTTGAGGCATTTACCTTCTTCCATCACATTCTGATAACTAAGTTTTTCTTACATTCCCATTTTCAGGAACAATAGAAACTTTTTTTTTTTTACGAAGACTGGCGCTGAGCTAACATCTGCCGCCAATCCTCCTCTTTTTGCTGAGGGTGACTGACCCAGAGTTAATATCCATACCCATCTTCCTCTATTTTATATGTGGGATGCCTGCCACAGTATGGCTTGACAAGTCATGTGTAGGTCTGCACCCGGGACCTGAATCAGTGAATCCCAGGTGGCCAAAGCGGAACTTTGCTGTGCCATGGGGCTGGCCTCCAACTAAAACTTTTGATACAACCCTAAAGTGATACAGAAGTTGTGAGTACTGTGCAGAGCACATCTCTTGCTGAACCATATAACAATGAGCTGTCACATTGATGTCCCCCACTTTTCGTGATGTCCTCTGATGCCATATACTTAGTCCGTATTTCCCAAGCAGGCCACTCCCCTACATCACAACAACATAATCACCACAAGTTTCAACATTGTCATAATAATCTTCTTTCAAGTCAAAGGAACTGACGGATTGAGGTATTTTTCATGTCCTTTATCAGCTGAAGATGTGGGTTAAGGTATTTTATTTGCCCCTTTTGTTGACCTGGGTAATTTTTAAATGTATGTGGAAAGATTTGGATTCATGCGAACACTGCTATCGTTTGTCAACCAGAAGTTTTCAAATATATATTGGAAAGGTTTAAAAGTTCTGTATCTGTCATGTAGTGGTTTTATTTTTAAGAGAATTTCAGATAATCTGCTCTGAAATAGAGATAGAAATCTTTTAGCCATTTTAAAAAATGTATCCTGCTTCAGTTGGATATCTTAATGCTAGTTTTTGCTAAGTCACGCAGCACTGCAATGAACAATATCTCCACACGCTCTGGGGTCCACGTTTGCCAGCCTGGAATTAACACCGGGATGGCCGTGTCATAGGAAGAACACATCGTCCACTGTGGGGATCTGGTAAAATACATGTCAAAGGAGTGACTCCATTTATACTCCTACTAACAGTGTAGGAGAACTCCTGCTATTCCATTTCCTGTCCGCGACTTGATGTATTTCACAGTGTGTCCATTCACTGGGTATATAAGGGTACCCAGTGTTCTTCTGTGTGATCTTGATGATTTGGGACATGTTCCACCTTCTCACAGGCTTATTCACCATCTCTGAGCTTCTCAAAACATTTGTTCAAATGTTAGGAGAATCGGACTTTTCCTTATGGATTTGTAAGAGGTCACTACGTATTCTGGATACTGATCCTGTGTCTGAGGGGAAAGAAAACAACTCTTAGAAGTAGAGCTGCTTCTGCTGTGAAGACGGACTTCTCACTGAAGGAGGCGAGCCAGGGTGGAGGGATCATAGGACAGTCACTGCTGGGGTGGGGGATCTGGGCTGAAATCAGGAAGATCCTCCTTCCTTAAGTCCCAGAATATTTGTTTCTACCGGGGCATCAGGATAGAGCTGGAGACCGACAGCTGGACTGCTTGTTCATTTCAGAGGGATCCTTCAATTCTCTGTTGCCACAAAATCTAGCAGAATCACCAGCTGTAAGCGCCCTGCAATGTGGAGGAATAGCGATGCCATGAAATCTCTACTGGGTGATAAAAGAAAATTCAAAAATAAGTAAGTATTTTAGATTATAGAGATATTTAATTAAATGTCATTGAAGGGTAGTAAGTTACTAAAGGCAAAAATCATAAACAAAACATTGTTCCATTGAAAAGACAAGGAGGTTTTCAGAACAGAGAAAGAATCCCTGAGGTTCTGCAGTCTGACACGATAATTTTCTGACAATATCATTTACAAGAACAGGGTCACGATGCAGACAAGATGGAAACCGTTCTCCTTCATATTTCTTCATATTTCTTGCTGGAGCAGTTCAGGTTGAAGTGCAGGAATCCCACCACTGAGCACCAAGAAGAAGGGGCACTATATGTTAACAAAAGGCGCTGAATAGGAGAACCGCCCAATGCAGTAAGGGACCTGAGATGTCGCATGGATTGTCTCGTCGTGATCTCATGGTGTCTCTAGATTTGTAAGGTCTGAGCTCCTGGTGGTCTTGAAATGAACAGCAGGTGATCCAAAGGCAGCCAAACAAAAGGCAGAGTCGTGACACGGACCACACACCCAGGACCTCCTCGGGAGTATCGTCAGCCTTCAGAAAAGAAACAGTGTTGGTCGAAGTGGCTGAGGAAATCCTGCGTCAGGTCTCCAGGGTCAGCTTCCCACTCACTCCTCATCTTGAGTACAGCCCTCACTGAGGGTCGTGTATTTCTCCCCACCTGTCACCTGCTCCCTGGTTCCACCAGCTTGTCCCAATCTCCCCCACCCTTTCCCACACCACAGGCAGCCCCAGGCTCTGCTACCAAATGTTTACATTCACGACTAGATCAAGTAATGAATCACCTGCTCCCTTTACTCAGGTCCTGATTCTCCCTCTGATGGGAGGGCCTAAAGGACCTGGTGGGATCTCTGATGGAAGAGAAGGGCCTGCATCCTGACACCTGTGGCCTTGGGGAGGGCTGCAGGCAAACATCCTTCATTTCCTCCTCTCCTAGCCTCTTAGCTAGCAGCACACAGAGCTCTCAGTGTGATGGTCCCTGAGCCCACCTCATCCATTCCTGGTCCAGCTCTGCTGTGAGCATCAACAGCAGCTCAGTCCCACCTATCCCCTGAGTCACCTCTGCTCCAGGGAGGGGTCACAGAGTGACTCAGGATCTGGGGTCTGCAGGAGCCTGACTGCCAAGTGATGCAACAGGCTGAGTCACAATTCCCCTTGTTCCATGGAGAACTGGCCGCCTCCCGATCTCCTCCTACACAGGCTCTACTGTTCTCCTTCTGCCTGACCTGCTGGGAGCCAAGGCACCCTCTGTGGGCACGCAGCCCTGCACTCCAGCCTGTTGAGTTGAGGCTGCAAGGCCTTCCCAGCCCTCCTCCTGGGCTTAGACCCAGGCCCCTCTGCTCTTAGTCCCCTGGATGAGTCCTCTTCCCCTTGACACATACTGTGGAGCCACCATGCAGCTCTTACTCAAATGTGAGTCCTGCCTCTGAATTGTGTGCCTGCTGTCCCCACAGCTCCTCCCACTGGGCCCAAATAGACTCTCCCAAACAGAGGATGTGGTCTGAGTCAGGCCTGACTTTGCTAAACCCCTTTAGCATCAACAGGCCCTAAGCCTTGGGGTGGGCCCCTCCCCTTTCCCACTGGCCTTTCCAGTGAGGAGATGGCAGAACCCAGGGCTGAGCTTGTCCAAGTTATTGCTATGGAACAGTATGAGGCCTTAGTCCCCTGGTCGCATTCCCATGATGAGAATGTTCAGTGCAGGGGCAAGGTTGGGCTGAGAATATACCTTTTCCCGGGCCCTCACATCAGGCTATCTGCTCTCAGTACCTGTTACCATGAAGGACTCAGCCTCGGATGCCAAGGAGAATAGAGCAGCTGAGAGTCACCAGGAGGATCCAGGCGATGGGTGTGATGACTGTGGACCTGGATTGGCCTTTAACTGCGGCCACAGTTGGTGATGCTGAAATGGAAAAGGAAGAGTGACAGCCTTTGTCCAGACCCTAAATGTGAAGAGACTCCTCCTCAACCCCTGCTGCCCCAGACACCTACAATGCGGACATTTTCTCCCCCTCTACTTGTGGCAGCTGCTGTGACAGGCCCTGAGGTAGGAAGATAGATGAGATGGGCCCTGTTCCCAAGGGACTCATCTAGCTAATGAAGCAAACAAGAGTGACAATGTCGCCAATCACTGCTGCTGTGAGAGAAGAGGAGGTGACACCTGAGGGTGGTGGTAGGGAAGTCCTCTCAGGAGCTGACATTTGGGGTGGGATTGAAGGGTTTCCAGAAATAAACCAGTTGAGATGCAAAAGGAAAATGAAGCTAAGAAGAGGGAACAGTAAGAAGAAAAGGTCTGGACACAGAAGGATGCCCTCATGTTTGGGGTCAGCCAGAAATCCACGGTGAGTGGACCAGAGGCATGTGCAGTGAGGAAGACATGCCAGGAGTGAGAAGGGAGAGGAAGGGTGGTAGAAGCGACCTATGGCAATTAGTCTCCCAGGAAGACCTCACCACGATGGATCACTCTTTCAACACCCACCCGCAACACACTGTAGGGTGTGTTGCTCTGGTGTCCAGAGAGCTGCCCCTTCCTCCTCCTCTTCTCAGGTACCTGTTGTCTCCAGCATTTTCTCCCAGTGCACCATGAAACTTTCAAGCCAGCTCCTGCAGTCTCCCATGGAGATCTTCCTGAAGAACTCAGTCACATCCCTGTCACTCCCCCACTTCTCTTTCATCTGTCTGCCTCTAGGGTGAAGCACAGTCCAGGTTTTGTTCTCCGAGTCAAAGAGAAGGAACATCTGTCCATGGAAGCCGAACTGCCAGGATGCGCACGTGTGTCCATTGGCTTCACACTGACACAGCATCCTGCCCTGCAGTGGGAGAGGGTCTGTCCCCACCGTGGGAAAGAGGTCAGCCTCTGTTCTGGACTAATCATTTGCCCCCAACCACCCCATTGTCCAGCACCTCTGGGGCCCTTTGTATTTTTTTTAAGATTTTATTTTTTTCTTTTTCTCCCCATAGCCCCCCGGTACATAGCTGTATATTCTTAGTTGTGGGTCCCTCTAGTTGTGGCATGTGGGAAGCTGCCTCAGCGTGGTCTGATGAGCAGTGCCATGTCCACATCCAGGATTCGAACCAATGAAACACTGGGCCGCCTGCAGTGGAGTGCGCAAACTTAACCACTAGGCCAAGGGGCCAGCCCCCTGTATTTTTTTTTTTTTTTAACATGAGTACAATCAACGCACCTAACCCCACAACCTGCTCTCTCCTGCACTTGGACTTTCTCACTTACCCCTGTCCGTGTATTTCTCCGGTTTAACGTCCAGCAGTTGCTGTCTGAGCAAGTTCCCCACGTCTCTCAGCGTTTCCACCTGTTCTTGCCAGGCCCTCGTGCCTTTTACCTCCTCTCCCAGGAGACTCAAGGATTTGACCTCCTGGCTGCCACAGTCATAGGAAAGGAAAGTCTTTTCATCGACTTGGCCTTGAACCTCACACCAGGATTGTCCAGGGCTGGGCTTAGGAATGAGGGTGAACTCATAGCAAAGAGAGGGAGCGTCTGTGAAGGAAAAACGCAGGTGAGCGCTGGGGTAGGGAGAAAAGGACCCCTAGGCATTCCCTGACCGCCTCCACTCTGGGACGGCCAGAGAGTCTCTGAAGGGCTAGGCTGCAGAGCGTACATGCCTCTGTCCGGCCCCGCCCACCCAGCAGTGGGAGGTTAGTGCCCCTCCCTTGATGCAGAAGGAAGAGGAGGAGGAGGAGCAGGAGGTGTCTGCCCGGCAGAATCCAAGCCTGGGCCTCCCTTCCCTTCTACTCCAGGTTCTGGGGCCCAGGAATGGAGGCTTTTGCTGGACTGTGTCCTCAGGCAAGGGGATAAGGGATCAGTTGGTAGAGAGGCGAATGGGGACAGTTCCCATTTGGGAAGGTGTTGGGAGGCACCGCGGTGCATGGGGACAAGGTGAGGTGAGCAGTGAGAGGCTGTGAGCTGGGGTGGAGGAGCAGGGACTCTGGAGGGACAGTGGCTGGGTCTGCAGGTGCGGTGAGCCACTGGGTAGGATCGCTGGGAAGTTCCTGGGGGAGAGCGGTGGGCAGGATGGAGGGTGTGTGGGGACAGTGGTGTGAGCAGAGAAGGGCACATGGTGTTTGGGGTTCGCGTCCCTGCGTCCCTGCGGGAATGTCCCCTGTCCTGACCAAGCCTCGGGTGCCCTGGGGGTTCAGCAGCCTTTCCCGCCGCGCCCTCTCTCCCTCCCCTGCACCCAACCCCTATGCCCGTTTTCCCGCATTTCTTATTCGCCAGAGTCGCCTCTCTTCCCCGCCCACCCCTTGCCCAGAGGCGACAACCACTCGGGGCGGGGGGGGGGGGGGGGGGGGGGGCGGACGCGAGCCTGCGGTGGAAACTTAAGGGGAGACAGCGGCCCCACTGCCCAAGAAGGCACCCGAGCGCCCGTGAGCCCCCACATCCCCTCGCCGGTCCTAATCCATCGCCCACCCCACTTCCCCGCAGCTTCCATCCCGAACTCACGTTCCGCCCGGGGCCAGTCCCGTTGCGGGAGCAGGAGCAGGGGCAGGAGGCCGAGACAGAACTTGGAGGCCGCAGTCCACCCCATGGCTACTTGCAACGGGGATGGGAACCCAGCTCTCGGTCCCGTTGGCCGCAGACTAAGTGTTCTGTGCAGGGGCCGGACTTTGTCTCCTGAACTATTCCCCAGGGCCCGCCCTCCTCGCCCTCCTCGCCCTCCTGGCCCGCCTTCCCAGCCTTGCCAGGCGACTCCTTGCGTCATCGCTCGCCTCCCATCCCTCACCTAGCGTCCGTCGTTCTCCTGGTTTGGGTCTGGTGGGTCTGGTGACTCGCGTTACTCATTATTTCCAGTCTCCTCCTGTAACCGAAGTCTCTCTCCCTTTTCCCCCTGCCCCTCAGCCCTTCTTTCCTGCACCCCACCCCTGGCCCTCCCGTCTCTGTCCCGTGTTCACAATCTTTCCTCTCTTCTTAAATGACACAAGATTTTCCTTCTCGAGAACACTCCCGTCTTAATGAAAGGGGCTGAACACAGCCCTTAGCTGTCCTGTCATCGACGGTACGTTTTCTAGTAGTTTTGATCCCAGCGGAGCCCAAGACCTTTTGGTAAACAAATTAACCCCTCTTTGGGAAAGTCTGGGGTGCTGTGTTCCGAATTTGTATTTCCAAGTTTTTGTGGCACAAAAGGATTCAAAGCTGCTCTTTCTGTGAGAACGCAGCCCTGGACTCCAGCCTTTAGACATGAGTCTGCAAAGCATTCCCAGCCCTCCTCCTGGGTTAGACCCAGGCCCCTCTCCTCTTAGCCCCCTGGAGGAGTCCCCTTCCCCTTGACACATACTGTGGAGCCAACACGTGACTCTCACCCAAATGTGAGTCCTGCCCCTGACTTGTGAGCCTGCTGTCCCCACCCCTCCTCCCACTGGGCCCAAAGAGACTCTCCCAAACAGGTGACCTGGTCTGAGTCAGGCCTGACTTTGCTAAACCCCTTTAGCATCAACAGGCCCTAAACCTTGGGGTGGGCCCTTCCCCTTTCCCACTGGCCCTCCAGTGAGGAGATATCTGAACTCAGGGGTGAGCTTGTGAAAGTTATTGCTTCCAAGTTATATGAAGTCAAAAGAAAAGGTCGTGCTTTAAACTTACAGAACACATCAAGACTCAACCCACAGTAAGTGAAATAACACAGCAGGTTACGTCCTCAGGAAATACAGATATTAAAAACATCGATAAACTGTAAAATATGTGTATTTACATCCTTAAAGTCATAAAGAATGAAAAAAAAATTTCAAATAATGAAATGATTATAAAAGACCAGCTATATTTGAAATAGAACCAGACAGAACTTCTAGCAACAAAAAATATGTTAAAATTAAAAACTCAACACACTGGTGAACCAGCATATTAGACATAGTTCAATAGAGAATCAGTGAGCAGAGTGATTAATCTGAAGGAATCACTCAAAATTTAGTGGAGAGAGTTTCATCCTGAAACTATAAGAGAGAGGCAGAAAATATGGATCTGCAATGAAATGGTCCAACTTACATCTAACAGGGCTTCCAAAAGCCAGAGAAGGAAGAAAATGAGGGAGCGGAAATTCAAAGAGCTGATAGCTAAGTATTTTCCAGATTTTATGAAAGACATTGATCCTCCATTTCTGGAAACACAGTAAATCTCAAGTAGGATATATAGAAATAAATTCACTCCTAGGCACATTGTGGTAAAATTGCACAACATCTTCAAGATCTTCAAAGACAAAAACTTCAAGAAGGTTTGATATGATTACCTTCAATGGAAAGGCAATGAAATTGACAACAGATTTCCAATTAGTTTTGAAAAATTCTCAGCCATTATCTCTTCAAAAATAACTTCTTGTTATTTTCTCTTACCTCTCCCTTTAGGGTTCTGATTAGTGTAGGGTAAACCTTCTCACTGTGTCTGTTAACTCTTTCTTCTGGATTTTTCCATCCTTTGATCTTTCTGTAACTCATTCCACATAATTGTTTCTTTCCTTTTTTTTTGTTTTGAGGAAGATCAGCCCTGAACTAACATTCGTCCCCGATCCTCCTCTTTTTGCTGAGGAAGACTGGCCCTGAGCTAACATCCGTGCCCATCTTCCTCTACTTTATACGTGGGACCCCTGCCACAGCATGGCTTGACAAGCAGTATGTAGGTCCACACCCGGGATCTGAACTCGTGAACCCTGGGCTGCCAAAGCAGAACAAGGGAACTTAACAGGTGTGCCATCCGGCCGGCCCACACATAATTTCTTCTGACACGCATTCCAGTTGATCCGTTCTCTCCTCGGGTATGTATAAGCTGCTACTAAAGGCATCCACTGAGTGGTTAATTTCAGTTATTCAATTTTACGGTTTTGGATTATTCCATAATTCAAATATCCTCTGTCACTTTTATATAATTTCCAATTCAGTATTGAATTTTCTCATCTTTTTTTTAGCTCATTAAACATAGGAAGCATAGTTATTTTAAAATACCTGCCTGATAATTCTAAAATCTAAAGCTGCAAGATCTAACAGGTAGTCTTAGTCACATTTGGCTATTGAGCACTTGAATGGTGGGTAGCCTGAATTGAGATGTCCTGTAGTATAAAATGCACATCAGATTTCAAAGACTTCGCATAAAAATGTCAAATGTCTCATTATTAATTTTTTTATATCGATTACATGTTGAAATAACAATTTAGGTTAAATAAAAATTTGAGTCATACATACTGAGTTAGAGAAAAGTATTAGAGATCTTGTCAAGATGGCGGCATAGGCGGACTCTGAACTCACCGCCTCCCACGAACACAACCAGGTTACAATTATTCTTAGAAAAATTATCCCGAGAGAGACCTCCACACTGAATAAGAGGAACCCCCACAACAAGAGACAGTCCTGACTGAGGCAGAAGAGGCATCCACTGTCTCCTCCCTCCTCCAGTGCAAAGCTCTGGTCCAGACGCTGGCCTGGACTTGCCCTGCCTCCGCTCACTCTGCACAATGTCGCTAAGGCACGGTCTCTCCTCCTGCGCAGCCCAAGCTGCCTCCTAAGCAAACCCCCAAAGGCCAGCCCAGACAGCCAGTGCCTGAGGTTGGGGCAGCTGCAGTCCCATTAGTTTCTCATTAACAAAGACAATAAAGGGTGTTGCTGCAGCTACAAGGACTCTTCTGGAATGTAATCTGATTGGGTCATTCCCCTGCTTAAGAAAAATCCTCCAACATGTCACCATTACCCTCCTGATGCTCAGAGACCCCCGTCCAGCCCCGGCTCTCCCCCAGCGATGCCCTCAAGGGCCAACGGCAGAGAGCACACTGAGGGGCTCGCAGCTCTCACAGCAGGGGCTTTCCTGAAGGAAGAGGCTGCTGCAGCCTCCGAGAGAGAAGACTTGTTTTATGAGCCCCTGGCCAGGAATAAGCACACTTGATGTTGCCAAAAAGCACACATCTATTGAGAAGATGGGCCCCAGTTTGACAGTCACTTAAAACAGTGAGGACTAGTAAGTTCGATTTAAATAAGCCACATAGTAACCCCCACCCCCAAGAAGAAATTTGCTGTCTTTCTCCACCTCTGGAAAGATCCAGGGCTGACGTCTTTGTTCTGCTTCTTCCAGGTAAGGGGAGATGTGACAGTTGCATTAATAATAGGCCTTTTATAGAGAACTTTCCTTTGGTTCTGGAAGGTTCATTGCTTTCCACACAATGGCTTACCACTTTATAATTCTGGAAAGCGTCTTATAACTCATCAGTAACACATTATAGTTAGCAGCTGTTTGCATTAAAGTTTACTTTTAAATACTATTTATAAGTAGACAAACCAAAATACACCTATATGATATAAACAGCAATGAATGCGAATAATGTATTTTAAAGCCCTCAAAAATTTAACCCCAAAGATTTAAGATGGAAAAATCAAGGAAGCTCTGAAATATCCTACATAATATAAAACTAATTAATCCTGCCACTCCTGGAGGAAAAAGAATCATTGTTTTAGTCACTTACTTTTGTTTGGTGAGCTGTAAGATATGATTTCTGAACACAGTGAAATTCTCATATCCTCTAAATTGATCACTGTTGTATTTGAAATAAGACAGATACATTTCCTCTCAGTTCAAGGCCAGGCAAATGACACTGTATAATGTATGTTAAAATAAGCCAGAGCTTATCTACCAAGAAACAGGCCTTAAAAATAAACAAACGACAAGAAGAGGAAACAAGTGCCCTATCATTTAAAAATATTTGACTTACTGATGAAGAACAAGATAAATGTAATTCTGAAGTTTCGTCATAAAAATGTAGCAAACCAGCGTTAAATACTATGGAAACACTGATTTCTTTTTAAAACTAAACACACTTGGTAAGCTCTGCAGAGGCGAAATAAGACTGCTCTCAATTTTGATGGAGCAAATCCAGGCGGCATCTTATACAGAGAGGAACAGTATTGTTAACTAACCTGAATACAACACATGGCTGTGAACGGAGCCTTCACCACAAGGAAGAGGCTCTGGAATCTGGATCCGCACCGTGTGGGCACAAATGAGACAGCTGAGGCGGAGAAGTTAGAAGGGACTCCTGAAGGCAGGAAATGGAAGTGGGGCCAGACTAAGGGAAGAGGCTTAGACATTGTGGGTCCAAATCCACTGTGGCTGTTTGTTTTTGTGTTTTTTTTAACTGTGTTTTTCTTAATTGCAACACTTTGGGAAAAAATTATTCACAACCCCAACATGATTATCACCATTTTGGGCATGTGCTGTTCCAGTCTTTCTCCAGATGAGCTGACGATAATGATAATGAACAGCTGCCATTTATGGGATGATTTCTTTGTACCAGGCTCCATGCTAAGTGCTCGTGAGCCATAGCTTCGCTCTGCTCGCACAAGTCTCTGAGGTGGGTGTTTTCGTCTGCATCACACTCCCGAGGAAGCCAGGGTCAGAGAGGATAACCGAGTTGCTAAGGCCACACGTGGTAAATCTGCCAGTTCAGACGTCAGCCCAGATCTTTCTAACTGAAAGACTCTCCCTTCTCACTACACTTTGGGGCACCTCACGTGTATTCCAGGTGCAGTAAATACAAATCTACATCATGAATTTAACCTAACTAATTAGTGTATTCTATTTATTGGTATTTATTCATATATGCTAGCATCGCCCATGTCACTACATAAACTTCTCAGTTGCCACTTCATTTCCTCACCTCCACTACTGAACATTTACTTTGTCCCCATTTTCACTGTTATAAATACTGCCATAATAAACTTTTCTTCTCATACTTTTTCTTTAGCATGGATCATTTTCCTAAAAAGATATTCCAGAAGAATGAATGACTATTTTAATGGACTCTGCTACATATTTCCTGATTGGTACCATTTTACACTTCCGGAGACCACATAAGATTATACTAAGTTCTCCATGCATGCCAGTATCAGAGGAAACTTGCTTTTGCCAGTTTAATAAGCATAAGCTGGCATTATTTGCATTTCTTTGATTACTTTTAAGCTTGAAAATTTTTCATGTTTATCACCTATATACCCTCTTCTGGGAACTGTTTGTCACATCTTTTGCCCATTGATTTTTGTTTTTCTTACTGATTCACATAAGTTCTATTAATATAATAAATACTTTTTATCTCATGTTTCCCTAAACTCTTATTTGCAATTCCTTTTGTTTCTTGACATAAAGAATTGTTTAAAGACATGTACATAATCCATCCTTTCTCTCTGTGATCTCTTTGATTAGAAGGTTGTCTTCCCTCCAGATATGTAATAGTGAGCTTATTGTCTTTGAGTCTTCCTATGTGTGGAGTAACCTATGGTTTAATTGTTTTTTTAAATTATTTAATTCTTTACCCATCTAGAATTTATGTGTGGTCAGAGCTGCAGGTCTAAATGTATTTTCCCCAATATTCCTACCAGTTATCTCGATATTATTTACAAAATATAAATGTTTGCCTCTTTTGTGATCTTCACTTACAACACAAAGCGGGAGGTTGAAAATGTGAGAGAGAAAGGTCCTTGGAGGAGGAGACTGGTCAGGCACATGTGGAGGGATCAGCTTTGAACAGGAGTCAACTCCTTCCTCCGCGCTTGGAGGAGATGAGGGAGAGGCTGGGGGGCGGTGTGTGGGTCTGTAGTGGGGAGAGCAGGGCGCTGCCTAACAGCTTTTGATTTTTCCCTCAGAGTGGGGCCTGAGTTCCCAAATTACACAAGGTCCTCCCAGGGATCCTGAGTTTCAAGATGAGTATCCTATGGAAACGACATCAAGGTTCTGTCCTTGAGCCCTTAGAGATATATTCTCAAGCTCCTCTGAGGTCCTAACCACTCCACTCCCCCCTCCTGCTGCCCTTCAGTTTTATGGGGACACCCAGTCCCCAACCCCTCCAGGCAGCCAGGTGACCCAACCAGGGTCCTGTAATGACATCACGGACATGTGTGCCACCTTCATAATGCACAAAGCACGTCTACCCTGATCCTCACGACAGCCCGGGCTGGAGCACAAGGGGAGCACTCAAGTCCCAGGAGATTAGCAGGGACCCGTACGTGGAGGAGCTGGCTCTCAAACCCAGGTCTCAGGACCTCAAGCCCCCTGCCCTGCTCTCTGCACAGCACTGCAGGCAGAGTCAGTCCTTCCAACACACCTCTCTCCAGCATCTTCCACACAATCCCGCGTTCTCCTACCATCCCTGACAGCCACCTGGCCAGTCCCACTGTGGGAAACCCAAGCATCCTCTTTCTCTGTTTCCAGGTTGCCTGGTGCTGCTGGAGAAAGCATTTGAACTGCTCTGTAACACAGCTCCCCCAACACCACTCCCCAGCTCCCGTGACACAGCTCCACGGCTCCTGTGCTGTGAGACCCTAGGACAAGTTACTTTCTCTCACCACGCCTTCGCATACCCTGGGGATGATAACAGAACCTAGATCTCTGGGTGTTTTGAGGACAGAGGGAGTTCTTGTGTGTAAGGAGCTTATAACAGTGCCCAGTACTAAAACTCAATACCCGTCAGCAATAAACAGGGCTGATGGGTTCCCTATACGTTTGCACTGTCTCATCCCATTATTCCCTCCCCATTTCTTCATCATGTTTATATTCACCTCAAATGGACCCCTAGGAAATCTCTACAAGAGCTTTTCTAGACCATTTTCATGCTCCTTTAGCCTCTAACTCCACATGTCACAAGATCCAGAAAAGAAAAATCAAGGTGGAAAAACTTAGTGGTCTCAGAAGCATAAAGAACTTCAACAGGTCAAGTATCTGAGCAGGGAAAGCACAGGACAGCGAACAGGGTAACCTGTGCCCCACCTGCAGAGCAGGACACAGGACAGTGAACAGGGCAACCTGTGCCCCATGTGCAGAGCAGAACACAGGACAGCGAACAGGGTAACCTGTGCCCCATCTGCAGAGCAGGAAGAGGGCACCTCCGGGCCTGAGCTGCCCCCTCCCATGTTCCCCGTTGCTGGGGATCTGAAGAAGTGCCAGCATGGCAGTGTTTTTCCAGAAGGGGACCAACCCCAGTGGTGACCTGTCTTCCCCCTGACCATCTCCAAAACCGAATTCCTAGACAAACTCCCCCTAGGGAAGGGAAAGGCAAAGAAGGAATTAGAAGGAAAAAATGACTCAGAAGCTTCTACTAGTGAACTAAACTTCTTCGTTAACTTCCATGGGCATGTTCTTTCCTTGTTAGTTTTCCTTTTGGTTTCCTCTGGTTTATAGGAAAACTCCCTTTGCAATGTGGGTTTCTTCCCGATATGCGGTGAGAACAAGAGAAAGGGACTTTGTCTCTTTGCTGCTGGGACTTTTGGGTCCCTGTTTGGCAGAGAGAAAGGATGTGTGTGTGACCATGGGTGGGCTCAGGGATGCTGGTGGGGGTCCAGGTGAAAGGGCCTCCTGCTCCCCTCAGGGAGAAAACGTCAGTGTCCTTCCCTGTGTCTGCCTCAAGGCTGAGCGGTCACAGGGTGACCTTCGGATGTCTGCCCCCTGACAAGGGTGCTGAGCCTCCTCCTGGGTGGAGGTGGGTAGGGAGGCAGGCCAGTGTGGACACAGACTTCCAGACCCTTCTCACTGGACCCGCAGGTCATGGAGACTCCAGATTCCCCAAGGCGCTGAGGCTACCCCCTCTAATCTTGCTGTGACATCACCCTCGTGTTATCATACATCAAACAGCAACAGAGAGCGATCCCACACACTGAGCTCACCACCAGTGGGCCCAGTCAAGTTTTGTTCCATAGTGACCTTAGTCTCCAACTGCCACAGTTTTTTTGGAGTCTCCTCTACTGTCTCAAGTCTCATTCTGAGCATCCACAGAAAATAAAACCATTGAATGAAACGCATCATTTTTCGCCCTTTTAAAAAAAAAAAATCTTAAACTTTGATTTTCAATAAAAATCAAGTCCCTTGTTTTCACTGTTTATAAAAGGGAACAGTAATTCACAGGAATCAGTTGGATCCACTTCAAAAATGCCTGACTCTTTTTCCTTCCAGTTTTCCCCTGATGAAAGCAAGCAGAGGTGAGACTATGAGTCATGAGGGCCAAGCTCAGACACGGGTGTGTTATCAGCATGTGACATCCAACTAGATTTTGCTCTTGTAATTACTTGACATAAACCACGCCTTATAAAAATTGGAAATCAAAATACATATTTTGGGGTTTTTTGTCTCAGAGTTTTCTCTTTTAAATCGAATTTCCGAGAATCCTCTCAGATCAGCCGCTATCCCCAAGCCCAGAAAAATTCCAGAAGCAGCCCTCCGTGCCTGCCTCTGCCCGATCTACTGGGATCTTTCAGAAACCATGCCTAGACTGGGAAATCAAAGACACTCTTCTGGAGGCCCGCAGCTACGATAGCTGGGAGGGAGGGTGTTCTATTCCTAGCTTGGCTGAGAAGGGCCCCGCGCTCCTGCCTAGGCGCGTCTCCCGGATGCAGCCATCCGACAGGTGCAAGGACGGCAGGACCAAGAGTCTGGCCCCGTCCCCCAACGCGGGCCCGACCCAGCCCGCCCTTAGCGGCGCGCTTACCCGGCCGAGGCGGAGGTGGAGGTGTAGCTGCTGTAGCCGCGGTGCAGTTGAAGAGGTAGCAGCCCAGCGCGGCGTCCGCCCTGCAGCGGGAGGCATAGCCGGCCTGGCCGGGCGCCGCTCCTCGGGCTTTCCCGAGGCTTCCGGGCGCTCCCGCGCCTCTCTGTCCGGCCCCGGGGCGCGAACAGCGGCGCTGCGGGGGCGGGGATGCGCGGAGCCCCGCCCAGGCCGCCCCCCCCGCCCCTCCGCCCCTTTGCTAGGGTTGACCCCGCCCACCGCACCCCCTTCCGCAGGCTCCTCCCAGGAGGGGAGGGCAGCCGAGGGGGGTGTGGCCCAGAGAGAGGTTCTGTGCCGGCGGGTGCAGCCCAGAGAGCGGTCTGCGCCCGCGGCCTCCGGGTTAGGGCAGCGTTTCTGTCTAGGCCCGCTGGGCTTTATTATTAGCCAGACCTGCTCGGGTCTCAGCTCAAAGGGGCACGGGCACTTGAGGGAAGGGGGTCTTCCACCAATCCTTGTGACCTCGGGGCCTGCTCCAGAGAAGGGACACGCTCTACTGGGGAACCACCAGACGCTGTCTCCAGTCCTTCACCTCCAACGTCCCTAGTTATTTCCACACTGGGTTCCCGAGATGTTGGACTTGGGTAACACAAGGCGGGCAGTGCTATTGAAAAATACAAAAATTGGGAGTCACATTCACTCAGCTTCCACAAACATAACGAGAAATCTGAGCACGGCCAATTACATGGACCTGATGAGTTATCTCTGTAGCCCGTGCAGAGGCCCTCAGCTCAGAGCGTGTGGATCTAGAGGAGCAGTGTTTTAAATGACATCGTAAGGTATATAAAACGTCCAACCAGTGGAGGCTACACCTGAGAGCTCCACCTGCCCGTGAGCAGCTTCTGTGTCTTGTTTATTTCTGTCAGTTTCTATTGATTCATTTTTTTCCTGATTATAGATCACATTTCCTTGCTCTTTGGCATGTCCAGAAATGTTTTGATGAGATGCTTGAAAGTTGTGAATTGCGTATTGTTAACAGCCTATATTTTTTTAGTCGCAGTAGAATAAATAACAGCATAGGAAGATAGCAGTCTGTGCTGCCATGTTTTTTATTTCCAGAGCTGATGTTTAGGAACTCATTTCCTTCAGGTCCGGAACAGATAGAAGGTGGAACTAGAAGGTGAAAACAGAAAAAAAGAGTAAAAGTTAACCCAGTATTTCTTGCTATTCCCCGAAAAGGAGAAATTGCAGAGTTTTTGAGGGTGCTTATTTGAGTGACTTTGACACTTCCTAGCCCTGAAGGCTGTGTCTGGGCTGTACCACGGTGGGCTGGAGGATCTCCCACCTGCGAGAGAGTCACCGCACAGCTGCGGCCACTTCAGATGCCCTGGAAGCAGCATAAGGATTCCTTTTTGCCTTAGACTCAGACAGCTTGGGTAGGCTTGTTATGAGCAGAAACTTTCACTTGTGATTAAAATGACTTCTAAAGATAGCATCAAACCTTCTAAATACTGGTTATTAGAATAATGATTTATATGAAAAATAAACAAGTATGAATGTTAACTAACGATTATATATAATTTCAAAGTTTGTAAGACACTTTCACATACCTGATTTCATGCGGCTCCTGTGGAGGGTGGGGGCTTAAGATTAAGTACATCATTTCTATGTAGAGACGAAGAAGTGGACAAGGGCTGGGGTGAGACCATGGCTCACCTCTCCCAAGTCCTCATTAGACTATGTCCTCCCCGAGAGCCGGAGGCCAGCCTGCTCCTCACCTTCCTGGTACCTGATCTCCTCCCATGCTTTGTGATGATGATGCCAATTAGGACTGAGCAGATGAAGATGGAAGGGATGATCCACGTAATTAACTGGATGGATGAAGCCTGGTAATTATCTGAGAACTTTACTGATTGTACTAAAACAAGATAACAGCAAAAGCCTTGTCAAACCTAAGAACACACCTATGTTCCCAGGCAGCACGTGTGCCCCCACATATATGCTGACTCAGGTGACAGCCACTCTATCAGGTCCTGGGGGATAAAGATGAACAGGGGTTGTGCCCTGTCCTCATGGAGCTCATGTTTGTGCTGAAGGAGACAGCAAATGTCCATCTGATCACCATACGGGGTGCCATGTTCACTGTGGGTAGACTTTTTTGAAGATGACAGAATTGGGGTGCTTAGTTCTGTCTGGGAAAGGGGTGAAGGCTTCATAAGAAGGGACATTTGGGTTGGTTACAGGATAACTAAAACAGAGGAAGACAAGGCCTGGAAGCACAACGATGCATAGAGATTTGGGTACCATCTAGCAGTCCAGGGCCACTGGACGATTGGTCAATGCGGAAGGGGGCTTCTGCATTGAGGGAGAGAGGGTGGGAAAGGAGGATAGTGGGACATTCTATAGCAGTCAATGACTCTCCAGAGAGGAAGTCAACCAGAAATGAATCAATCCACCCATCAAATGTTCAAATATACACACAGACTCACATCCACACAGTAAAGGCAGTAGAACTTACAGAGAGCTATCCCATCCTCTGCCCCCTCTTACCTGTGGGCTCCGGCATTTTCCCCAGGCTCCTCCTGGGGGGGGGGGGGGGGAGGGCAGCTGAGGGGGGTGTGGCCCAGGGAGCAGTTCTGTGCTGGCGGGTGCCGCCCAGAGAGCGGTCTGTGCCCCCTCAGTTACCTGTGGGCTCCAGCACTTTCTCCCAGTGTTCTAAGAATTCCCTCAGCCAGTGATTGCAGTCTCCTGCTGAGATCTTCCTGAAATGCTCTGCCAGGTCCTGGCTGTTCTCCCACTCCTCCTGGGTCCCTCTGGCTCCGGGATCAATGACTGTCCAGTTCATGCTCATCGTGTCAAAGACGGCTGTCTGTCCATTGAAGCTGAACTGCCAGGACGCAGCAGTGCATTGTTCTGCTTCACGCTGACAAGACAGCTTGACCTGAAAGGTGGGAAGACCTGCAGACCACCCCCCCCCCGCCCCCACCGACAAAGACGTCATCCTGGGCTCTTGGGAGCTCCACCATCTTCCAGCAGATCAAGTGTGTCTCTGCACATTGAGGGACCTCTATTCTTGTCTCCAGGAGAAAAGACAGGAAAGGGAGAGCTGCCACATGTGAGCACAGTGCCAGGTGGGGTGCCTGAGGCTGGGAACCTCCCCCAGAACTGGGTGTGAGGAACACCTGGGAGCCAGTCCAGCTAAACCACACGCTTGCCGTGGTGACAGCACATGGATAGGTGCTCACCTGCCTAAAATCTGCGTGAAGCCACACACACCCCCCTACCCCCCCAGCCAGTTCTCTCCATTCCAGGACACTCAAGGCTGGTGTCTTCCAGGCTTCTACCAGCAGCAGTAGTGGCAAGAGTAAAATTGCATTACAAGACACTGGCGATATTCCCGCTCAGCACTTTGCGGAAAGTTGCTGGCAACACACAGCTGTGTGTGGGAACTGTCCAAGTCATCCCTCCCAGATGACTGAGAGACCTCTTGAAGTCCAGCTGAAGAAAGTGGTGCCAGGAGAGAGATTTGTAAGTATTCAAAATATGATTACTCATGAAAAAACAAAATTCATTTTGAATAACCCCTCTCCCCTCTCCTCAAACCCCTCCTGGTGTGAGCAAGGTTGCTGGAGGTGATGTGAGCTCCTTTCCGCCCTCCACCTCCCACCAACTTCCTCCCCCCATCTCCTCGCTGCCTCTTTTGCCCTCCCTTCCCATGCCCTCTCCATCTTCCCATAGTGTCTCCCCTCTCCCACCCCTAACTCATTTGAACTCTTTCCCCTTAAATGACTGAGATTCACTCTCACCAATTTCACTCAAGTTAATCAAACCAGCTGAACACAGAAGCACCTGTCTGTCGTCACAGATGAGTTTCATGACAGAGTCCAACAGTTCTGTCGGAGCCAAGACCTCAAGAAAAGCCAAGTCATTTGTCATTAGAAAAAGTCTTGGGGTTCTGACTTTTGAGCTGTGAACATTAGTCTAAGAACAAAGCTTTGGTGACACTTTGAAATTCCTCCTGTCACCTTTGCTCCTCTCAAGACTTAATATTTTTTGCCCCATCTCCCTCCCTCACGTTTACAGCTGTCCCATTCATTCTATCCATCTATCTTGGTCAGCTTGGGCTGCTATGACAGAGTACCATATACCGGGTGGCTTAGACAATAAACATTTGTTTCTCACAATTCTGGAGCCTGGGGAGTCCAGGATGAAGGCACAAGCAGATCCTGTGTGTAGAGGGGACTCTCTTCCTGGTTTGCAGACAGGCATCTTCTCCCTGTGTCCTCACATGACAGAGAGCAGTGAGTGACAGCAAGCACTCCTGTGTCTACTTAAATCCCATCACAGAGTCCACTCTCATGATCTAATTACTTCTCAAAGGCCACACCTAATACATTCCTTTGAGGATTCACTATATGTTTTATGGAGTGACACAAACAAGCCTGGGTTCAGTGTCCACTGGAATATAATTGCTTAGTCTGGGCAAACTCTCTGAGGAGCTCAACCCAGCTCAGCCCGTTGGTGTGGGTGGGCTTGCCTAACAGTTTCAAACTGTGCAAACTCTGTGACACCACCTAGCAATCCACACCTCTGAGATCAAGGCCCACACAAATCAGAGGGAGTAGCCACTGCCCAGGCCTCTCTAGCAACATTCCTTACCTGCTCCTCAACTATAATGGTCCCCACATTTCACTCTTGAACCTCCATGGTTACAGATACACAAGTGTTCCTCCAGCACACATGTATGCCCTCACTTCTCACTGTCACCCATGCTGACTTTCCATCTCCTTACACCCTGCCCCAGCCATACAGGAGGGTTCAGTTTTCTCCACATTGTCCCTAACACTTGTTGCTGTCTATCTTTTGGATGACAGCCATCCTAGTGGATGTGAAGTGGTATCTCTTTGTGGTTTTGATTTGCGTTTCCTTGATAGCTAATGATATTGAGCATCTTTGCATGTGCTTATTGGCCATTGGAATACTTCTTTGGAGAAATGTCTGTTCAAATCCTTGGCCCATTTTCAAATTGCATTATTTATCATTATTTAGTGAGTATAAGATTTCTTTATATATTCTATGTGCCAGTTTCTTACCAGATATATGAATTCAAAATATTTTCTCCCATTCTGGAGGTCGTCTTTTCACTTTCTTGATAGTGTCCTTTGAAGCCCAAATGTTTTAAATTTTGAGGAAGTCAAATTAAACTATCTTTTCTTTTGTCATTTGTGCTATTGGTGTATTTAAGAACATTTTGCAAACAAGGTCACAAAGATTTACTCCTATGTTTTCTTCTAATACTGCCATAGTTTTATCACATACATATGTATATGATTCATTTCGAATTAATTTTCATGTATAGTGTGAGGGTAGCAGAATATTTCACCCCAAGATATACTACTTACAGACAGACTTTGTCACAAACTGTCATACCTCCCATCCAGTCTTCTAAGGGCCCATTCGTCTTTCCTAAAAATCATCCATTCTCCCCTAAGAAGCCTCTGTCACCGTCCTTCCTTATTAAGATGGTATTTCATCCTGAATTCTAAGCCACCTCTGGAGTTACTCATTTTTCCCTGGATATCTCGCATGTGTACATGAGGTACATGTGTGAGTAAGCTTCTGTTTTTCTCTCGTGAATCTCTCTTTTATTACAGGGGTGTCAGCCAAGAACTCAGAAGCGTAGAGGGAAAATTCTTTGTCCTCCCTTATTGGTGTAAGGAAGAGGTTCAATTTTTTCTTTTGCAGGTGGCTATCTTATGCATGTGCTGTTTATTTCTGAGTCAGTTTCTGTTGATTCATTTTTCTCCTGGTTATGGATCATATTTTCTTGCTTTGCACCATGTGCAGAAATTTCTTGATTGAATCCTTGAACATTGTGAATTGTGCATGGTTAAATGTCTATAGTTTTTAACAGGGCAAGAATAAATCACTGCATAGGAAAATAGCAGTCGCTGGCATAATTTTTTTTTTTTTTCATTTCCAGAGCTGACATTTAAGAACCCATTGCTTTCAGGTCCAGAAGACAGTAGGAAGTAGAACTAGAAAGCAAAATAGAGAAAGAGGAAAAAAGAAAAAAAGTAGTCCAATATTTTTCACCATTCCATGAAAAGGAGACATTAAGAGATTTTGAGGGTGTATATTTGAGATACTCTGAGGTTGATAAGAAATGACTTCCCAGCCCTGAAGGCTGTGTCTGGGCTTCACCACCGTGGGCTGGAGGATCTCCCACCTGCGAGAGAGTCACCGCACAGCTGTGGCCACTTCAGATGCCCTGGAAGCAGCATCAGGATTCCTTTTTGCCTCAGACTCAGACAGCTTGGGTAGGCTTGTTATGAGCAGAAACTTTCACTTGTGATTAAAATGACTTCTAAAGATATCATCAAACCTTCTAAAGACTTACTGTTCAAATAATTATTAATATTAAAAATACAGCCGTACGAGAATATGGTATAATATTAACTCGCACTTGTATAAGATTTCAAAGTTTGTCAAATACTTTCACATACTTGAGCATGTGGCCTTCATAAAGATTTTAAGATGGACAGGTGACCCTGAGGCCTGCCTTTGGGCCGGTGAAGGAGAAGTCAGTAGAGAAGAAGACTCAGCTCACCTCTCGGGGCGGGAGATAGTGAGGGAGAGGAGCAAGGACGGCATTCCTCAGGGGCCTTCATTTCTGAACCTCCAGCACCGCCAGATTCCCCACCCCTGCAGCTTCACAAAAGGGTCTTCCTGAGAAGAGTGGAAATGACTTAATGCTGAGTTTCCCATCAGCAGTGGGCATTTCTAGGGTGTGAGACGGGAGTAGTGACGGGGAATGCTTGCTTTTTGACTTTCCAAGACTTTATATCAGTTGAATTTTTTACCATGAGCTTGTCATAAAGCATTTTTCGTTAAAGAAAAAGGCTGTGTCTTCTGCTGCAGCTGTGATAAGGTAACAGGGATTGGCTTTGTCCTCCAACTCTAGATGAAAAATCCTGGTGAAATTATATGAAACAAATGCAGGATGTCAGGCAATGCAGGAGCTGAGAGAAGGGAGACAGGAGAGGCGAGGCTTCTGACGGCCCTGGCTCGCTGCCTGGAGAGGATATCCCAACTGCAGGGCAGGGAGGGGAGCCACAGGGAGCCTGGCAGTGTCTCCAAGTAGAGAAAACAGAACTGAGAATTCCGGAGGCCAAGATGGGTGGCATTCACAGGGCAGAGGACCAGAGGCAAGAGCTATACAGGCAGAGAGAGTCCCGGAGATCTGCTGAGGCTTCCCCTTGAGTCTTCACCTGAGTACAGGTCAAGGCGTGTGTGTGAGGAAACCATCCAAGGCCAGAGAAAGAACCACTGGAAAGAAGTAGGCGGAAAAATTTCCTGAGCTACAGAGGCCAGGGAATAGTTCCTGTTCCCAACAGCCAGAGTGGAGAAGCTTTGTAACACAAGGGGCATCGGGTGGAGCGCGAGGGCAGGATTACAAAGAAGTACAAGGAGACTTCTGCGGGTGATAGGTGTGTTCATTAACTCGATTGTGGTGATGGTTCCACTGGTGAGTGCGTGTGTCGCAGCTGCTCACATTGTTCACGTTAAGTAGCTACACAGTTAATTGTCTTCAATTATACTTTTAATAAAACCCCAGGTTTTATTGCATGATGTATTAGCAGGGAGATTTGGGCTGATTATGATTTGTGATAAAGGAAATAAATCATTTATCTCCAAATTCTAATTATATCTCTTTCCAGTTTTGTCAAAGATAAAATATCCTTGTTTTGAAAGCCTTCAAACCCTTATCAGTGGACAGAAGAATTTCATGTGAGGATACAAATGTCAGGACTGTGGTCTGAGAGGACGGGGCTATGTTTCTGTTTCACGAGATCATTAAGGGTGAAGGTGGAGCAGACTGAGATTTGCACATTGCAGGTCAATTTACTGAATGTTGAAGGAAACGGCCCCCTGGTGACCACCTTAAGTGCTGTACAGGCATTAAATCACGTAAATTAATGCAGGTGAAGCGCTTAGAAGGGCATCTGTCACATACTAGATGCCCAATAAAGGCTACTTAGGATTGTTATTTCTAGTCCTACTTCTTAATTTCCCAGGTAAAAAACTAGGGTCCCCAGAAATGGAGGAGCCTCCCCAAGATGAGCAGGAGTGCCACCAGCTGGAGCCTGAATCTCTACGACCTCGCAGCCAAGCGCTCATTACACGTGATTCCTCCCCGTCCACACTTCTTTCATGGGGTCGCCTCTGCCCACATCACTGGAAGGGGCAGCCCCAGACCCAGGTGACCCCGCCCCTGTCCAGTACTGATGGAACCAGTTATGAACACCTGGCCCAAGCTGAGCCAATCACATACTCTCTCCCAGGAATATGAAACATAGACTTGAGAAACAAACGGAATCAGTGAGAAGACGGAGAGCCAGGTGGGCTCCAGGGCTCCATGTAAGGGGACGATGGGGCAGAAAAGCTGTTCTGCAGAGGGGACAAATGGAGCAGTTGTGGGGGGTGGGGGGAGGGGAGAACAGTGTACACACAGCCCTGAGAGAGGAAAAGAGTGAAGACAGGAGCTGCCTGACAACTTTCTCGTCTCAGCTGGCTTCCCTGAGCACCTCCTTGGCCTCCCACTTGGAATTCTTTGCATGGATTTCTGTTCCTTGCAGCTGAGTGATCCAGGTTTGTTCTAGTTTAATCTCTGTGCATTGCAAACAAGAGAAACCCACTTCAAATTGGCTTGAGGAAGAAGGGCCTCTGTGCTTCCTCATGTGAGATATCTCCCAGGCAGGGCAGAGGGCCACTGGTCTCCCGTTCCTGCTTCCCCCCATGGGACCAGGTGGTCTTGCATCTCCACCTCTCTCTGCACACATGATTCATGCTTCTCTCAATCTGGGGTTTTCTGCCCTCCACGTGCAGAGCCTGAGTCTACCTCACGTCAACTCCAGCAGTGCACAGAAACTGGGACCAGACACTCAGTCCTGGGATAGAGATTCTGATGAGTCTAGTGTGGTCCTCTGTTCCTCAGGTCCAGTTACTGAGGTGCAGAGATCATAAGGTACAAACATGGCTGCGGGCACTGCCTTCCCCCACCCCATGGAGGATGGAGGGAGAGAAAGGGAGCCTCAATTTGGCTTCTGGCAGCAGTGGCTGCCCAGACCTCTCTGTCCTCCCACTTCCTGGGCTGGAAAAGGACCTGCAAGCCTGTAAGGAATTCCCATCTCCTAGCCAATCATGCTCTGTTTCCAAGTTGCCTCTTCTGACATCTATAAACTTGCTCTTGTCCCAAATCCCTTGGCAATAGTGCTCCATGCTTGAGGCACTGTACTCCCAATCCATTGAATAAAGGACCTCAAACTCATTACTAAATTATATTATTTTTGTCACTGGACACTTCCATTGTGTTCAGACAACATACTTTGCATGATCTCAATCCTTAATATTTGTTGAGATTTATTTTACAGTCTAGAAATGACTTATCTTGGTAAATGTTCCTGTGTATTTGAAAAGCATGTGTTTTCTGCTAAGTGGATGTCCTATAAATGTCAATGAAATCATGTTGGTCTTCTATATCTTGTCAACCAAGGAAAAGTTACTGTAATTTAAACAACAGACATTTATTTGGACAATTAGAATTGCAATTCAGGAGTCATAGATTTAGGCAGAAACCCCAAATGTGCTCTGGAGAAGATAAAGAAAGCAAAGGTTTACAAAGACAAAAAGAGAAAAATAACACAGGCTGTTTTGCAAGACATGTCATTGGTGCTGCAACTGTTGCTCCTTGGCTCCATGAGATTGGTTGCTAAGACCATCTCTCAGGAAAATTGTTCTTATCCATGGATTAAGCATTTCTTTTCTTATAAGAAAGTCAATATATCTATAGTGAGGTACAGTTCGAAAAGTCGCATTCCATCTGGGCAGAGATGTGGTGTACGCACATAAGCCTCACTTCGTTAATGGCCTCCCAGCTCCATTTTAGAAGCCCTGACATATGCTATTCCACTTTGCTGTCACTGTCCACATTTGCCCTTTGGATCAAGATCTCTCGGCAGAAAGCATCATAGCTCAAAGATTTGAGAGATAGGTAGATAGATAGATGGACAGATAGATAGATATTTCCTTCATTGTCAGGAAGGCTCATTCTTGGGATGTCATGTACCACATAGGGGAGAAACAGAGCTAGTCAGCCATCAGTATGGGTAATGCAGTCAGAGGGCTTGACCACATCTGAGCAATAAGGAGGCAGTCAGGAATTAAGTCTTAGACATAGTCTTTGTCTGGAAAAAGATCAAGTCCTTTGCTTGCCCAGAGTTGCAAGATTGATCGCTCATCTCAAGTTGCTGAGTAATCATCACTCTAGCAGTAGAGACAGACATACAACATCGTGGTATACAAATCATTAGCAGTTTAAAGGTGGCAAAGATAGAACAATAATCATTAGTAAGGCCTGGAACTGTGATCATGAAATAACTCCAAGCCAGAGGGTAACCACCCAAACAGGTCAAAGTGGTTTAGGAGGCAGAGACAATGCCTCTTTAGTTGCAGGCCTCTCAATGTGCAGAGACACACTTGACCTTCTGGGAGATATTGGAACACTCAAGAGTCTGGGGTTACAATGGCTTGATGAGTGGCACTAGTTCTGCCCTGGGATCCAAACCCAAGAGCCGACCCATCCACGTCTCCCAGCAGGTCAAGTGTGTTTGCACATTCAGGGGCCTGTATTCTTTCCTCCGTGACCTGCCCTTTCTTGCCCATTAGGTCACCTCGTCTCTGAGGCTGGACCCCTGCTCAGCTCTGTTAGCCCAGCCCCTTCCCTGCGTGTGCTCTGCTCCTTCCTCTCCTGCTGACTGTCCCCATCTCCCCTCCCCCTTCCCATACTTACCCCTGGTCCTGTTCTTCTCCAGTCTGATGACAGGCAGGACCATCCTGAGCTCTTGCTCCACTTCTCACAGCATTTGCGTCAAGTCTGTCCAGGCATTGGTGGTGTTTATCTTCTCCCGCAGGAGACCCAAAGGTCTGAACGTGTTGCTGTCACTGTCATACTGAAGGAAAGGCTTTTTATCCACCGAGCCCTGGACTTCACACCCAGTGCTGGCCACGTCTGGACTGAGATTTGACAATGAGATCAAGGCAAAGAGAGTGAGCATCTGTGAGAGAAAAATGCAGGTGAGGCCCTGGGACTCGCTCTGAAGGGCAAGGCTGCAGGGGGAGAAGTCCCCATCCCAGCCCCCTCCATCCTCTGGATCCTTGTCCTGTCTCACCATTAACTGGCTGAAGTTTAGTAAAACACTTTGATGTAAAATACATGAAATCATGGACCCCTCGGGTGCACATTCTATTGCCAGCAGGATTCACGTGACAAATATTTTTAGCAACATTTACCAAGTTGTGAGGTACAAAAAATACATAACAGTGTTTGTTTTCCTGGGGCTCAAAATCTAGTTAAGCATACAGGACTTTCAACAGAAAGGGAAAAAAGACACCATGGGACACTTGCCAAATTCCTGGTGGGTCCTGGGTACTCAGGAAAGGCTTCCTGGAGCAGAAGGTAGGACCTGGCAGGAGAGGGACAGCTGCCACATGCGAGCACAGTACCAGGCGGGGTGCCTGAGGCTGGGGTCCACCCCCAGAACTGGGTGTGAGGAATACCTGGGAGCCACGCCAGCTAAACCACACCCTCCCCGTGATGAGAGCACATGGACAGGTGTCCACTTGCTGAAACCTGGGTGAAACCACACATATCACCCCCTCACCCTCCCAGCCAGCTCTCTCCATTCCAAGACACTCATGGCCTGGCATCTTCTAGGCTTCTACCAGCAGCAGTAGTGGCAAGAGAAAAATCGCAGTGTGAGATAGTAGTGACATTCCCGCTGAGCACTTTGCGGAGAGTCACTGGCAAGACGCAGCTGTGTGTGGGAACTGCCCACAGTCGTCACTCCCAGATGACTGACAGACCTCTTGAAATCCAGCTGAAGAAAAGTGGTGCCAAAGGAGAGTTTCATAAGTATTGAAAATATAATAACTTATTAAGAAAAAGCAGACATTAAACAACAAAATTCACTTTGAATAACCCCTCTCCCCTCTCCTCAAACCCCTCCTGGTGTGAGCAGGGTTGCTGGAGGTGATGTGAGCTCCTTTCTGCCCTCCACCTCCCACCAGCTTCCTCTCTCCCTCTCCTCCCCGCTTCTTTTGCCCTCCCTTCCCATGCCAGCTCCATCTTCCCATAGTGTCTCCCCTCTCCCACCTCTAGCCCATTCCAACTCTTTCCTCTTAAATGACTGAGATTCGCTCTCACCAAGTTCACTCAAATTAATCCAACCAGCTGAACACAGGCAGCACCTGTCTGTCAACACAGATGAGTTTTATGACAGAGTCCAACAGTTCTGTTGGAGCAAAGACCTCAAGAAAAGCCAAGTTGTTTGTCATTGGAAAAAGTCTTGGGGGGCTGGCCTGGTGGTGTGATGTTTAAGTTCCCACGCTCTGTTTTGGTGCCTGGGGTTGCCTGGTTCCAGTCCTGGGGGCGGACTTAGCACCAGCCGTCAAGCCATGCTGTGTTGGCACCCCACATAAAATAGAAGATTGGCACAGACGTTAGCTCACTGACAATCTTCCTCAAGCAAAAACAGGAAGATCGGCAACAGATGTTGGCTGAGGGCCAATCTTCTTCACCACACCCCGCCCCCACCCCCCCCACCCCCAAAAAAGAAAAAGTCTTGGAACTCTGACTTTTGAGCTGTGAACATTAGTCTAAGAACAAAGCTTTGGTGACACTTTGAAATTCCTCCTGTCACCTTTGCTCCAGGTTTCCTCTTATGACTTAATATTTTCAGCCCCCTCTCCCCCTTCACTTTTACAGCTGTCCCATTCATTCTATCCATCTATCTTTGTCAGCTCGGGTTACTATGACAGAGTACCATATGCTGGGTGGCTTAGATAATAAACATTAGTTTCTCGCAGTTCTGGAGGCTGGGGAGTCCAGGATCAAGGCACCAGCAGATCCCGTGTGTAGTGAGGACCCTCCTTCTGGTTTGCAGACAGCTGTCTTCTCCTTGTGTCCTCACATGGCAGAGAGCAGTGAGCGACAGCAAGCCCTCCTGTGCTTAGAATCCCAACACGGGGCTTAGAGTCTGGGCAAACTCTCTGAGGAGCGCAACCCAGCTCAGCCCGTTGGTGTGGGTGGGCTCACCTAGCAATCCCAAACTGTGCAAACCCTGGTGGCACCACCCAGCAACCCACACCCTGGGACGAAGGCCCACACTAGTTAGAGGGAGCAGCCACCACCCAGGCCTCTCTAGCAACGTTCCTGACCTGCTCCTCAGAGTAATGGCCCCCACATTTCACTCTTGAACCTCAGAGTCATAGACACACAAGTGTTCCCCCAGCACACACGCACGCCCTCACTTCTCACTGTCACCCACACTGACTCTCCACCTCCAGACGCTCTGCCTCAGCCATACGGGAGGCTGCCAGTTTCTCCACATCATCCCTAACCCTTGTTGCTGTCTGTCATTTGGATGACAGACATCTTGGTGTGTATGACGTAGTATCTCTTTGTGTGTTTTGGAGTTTTTTTTTTTGAGGAAGATTAGCTCTGAGCTAATATCTGCTGCCAATTCTCCTCTTTACTGAGGAAGGTTGGCCCTGAGCTAACATCCATGCCCATCTTTCACTACTTTCTATATGGGACACCTGCCACAGCATGGCTTGCCAAGCGGTGCCGTGTCCACACCCGGGATCCAAACCAGCGAAGCCCGGGCCGCCAAACCAAAATTTACGCACTCAACCGCTGCGCCACTGGGCTGGCCCCTTCTCTTTGTGGTTTTAATTTGCATTTCCCTGATGGCTAATGATGTTGAGTATCTTTGCATGTGCTTCTGGGCCTTTGAGATACTTCTTTGGAGAATTGTCTGTTCAAATCCTTGGCCCAATTTCAAACTGAGTTATTTATCATTATATTATTGAGTATAAGAGTTCTTTATATATTCTAGATACCAGTTCCTTATCAGATATATGATTTACAATTATTTTTTCCCATTCTGGACGTTGTCTTCCACTTTCTTGATGTGTCCTTTGAAGCCCAAATGTTTTAAATTTTGAGCAAGTCAAATGAATCTATTTTTTCTTTTGTCATTTGTGCTATTGGTGTATTTAAGAAGGTTTTGCAAACAAGATCACAAAGATTCGCTCCTATGTTTTCTTCTAATACTGTCATACTTTTATCTTATATGTATATATGATTCATTTCCAGTTAATTTTTGTGTATGGTGTGAGGGTAGCAGAATACGCCACCCCCAGCACATACGACTGGGACATATTGATTATTCTGAGCTGTAGGCACTTGAGAAACAGGAAAAGCAGACTTTCTCTGAATTCCTTTTATCAGCCTAACAACAGATCCTCCAAAAGGAACTCAGTTTTCATAAACCCCTCCCCAGGGGTCTCATCAACCAGGGAGGGCTGACTCCTGTCACAGGAGAGGGGACTGGAAGTCGACCCCACATTCATTCAGAGTTTGTCACAAACTGTCATACCTCCCATCTAGTCTTCTAAGGGCCCATTCATCTTTCCTAAGAATCATCTACTCTCCCCTAAGAAGCCTCTCTCACCATCCCTTCCCTATAAAGATGGTATTTCATCCTGAATTCTAAGCCCCCTCAGGGAGTTACTCATTTTTCCCTGGGTATTTCCCACATGTACATGAGGTATATGTGTGAATAAGCTTCTGTTTGTTTTTCTCTTGTTAATCTCTCTATATTATATTTTTTATATGTTATAATCTCCCTGTATAATCATAAGTATTGTAAAACTGCCATTAATTCTCTCATGCAATTCTGCCTGCGAAATATAGCACAGTCAAGAGCACCAACACAATCACCAGGGCAACACCTACTGGCTGTCTGACCTCAGGGCAAGCCACCACCCTCTTTAAGCCTCAGATCACTCATGATACTATTTTAACAACTGCATAACCTTACTTCCCATGGCCTTAGCGAGGATGAAGGGAAACAAAGAATTTGAAGCTCCTGGTGTGATGACAAGCTCACGGTACAGGCTCCCTTACTGCTGGCTCTTGATCTTCTCTCGGCCCATTGATCTATCACATCGTGAAGCTTTTAGATCTTGATGATATCATCTACCACGCTCTTATCCCATCTGGCTTTGTATCATCTGTAAATCATGAACTTGCCTTCTGTCTTCATCCCAGAGGCTGATTTAAAATATGGACCATGAGAAGGCCCAGGAGAGAGACTGGAGGCACTTCACTAAAGGTCTACCCAAAGGTTGATATCGATTCATTAATTTGAACCCTTTGGCTGTGATTATGAGGTTACTAATCACCCAGATGTCCTTCCCCAGCCGGATTCCTCCATCTTCTCTGCAAACAGATACTAAGAGGTCATGAAGTAGTGTGGAGTTGAGGCACATTGTATTCTCATACTGGCCATTTATGACACCAATTCAAACAATGAACACCATGTGCCTGATGGAAAAACAACGTCCACAACCAGAATCCTGGATCTTGACTCTCATTTTCTTGGCTTCTCTGGGTTTTTTTTTTTTTTTCTTTTTTGCTTGTAACATTGAGACACTGGGCTGAAAGATCTCTTGAGTGCCTGAATTTAAGAGCTTTGTCAAATATAAAGGCTGCTTAAACATAAATTCGAATTTTGGTTTCACGCCCTTTGGAATAAATTTCTTATTTAAAGGACAAGCCATCATTTTGAAGTACCATGCACAACTCTTTTTTTTTCACCATCAAAAGTCTAGTTTCCATGCATCCCTGTATAAATGTACTCTTTTACCCATTTACCCTCCCTCCATCCCCCTTATCTTCTGGTAACCACCAATCTGTTCTCTCTCTGTTTCGCTATTGTTTTTTTTAATCTTCTACCTATGAGTGAAATCATACAACATTTCTCTTTCTATGATTTATTTCACTCAACACAATATCCTCAAGGTCCATCCATGTTGTCACAAATGGCAAGATTCCATCCTTTTTATGGCTGAGTACTATTCCGTTATACATATAAATTCTTCATCAGTTCTTTTAACATTGTTTTTCACTCAAGCACATTGCCTTCCTTATTTAACCTTTACCTTAAATATATAAAATAAATTTTACCACTTGCAATGAGAGAAAACATAAAGCAAGGATTCCACCTGGGTGCTGGGAGCTGGCTCCAAGCTGGCTGCCTGGGTTTGGATTCTGGCAGCAGTGGCTGCCCAGACCTGTCTGTCCTCCTGCTTCCTGGGCTGGAAGAGGACTGAAGAGTCCGTACCTCACAGGGTGATTGTGAAAAGTAGTGAGTATGTGTGTGAAAAGTGCTAGCACAGTACCTGTCACAGGTAAAGTCTCAATAAATGTGGAGTGTTATTATTTTGAAAAATGGACACCACTGCATGGAAAATTTGGTAGTTGACTTACTGTCCTGATGAGCCCTGTTTTTCTGTCAGAGTTCTCCAAATAGGCCCTTAAAAGCTATTTCTGCAATATTATCCAGGATTGTTTTTAGGCACAAGTTTTGCAAAATCTGCCTTTTGAAATTTCGAATGGCTTTTGTGCATTTCTGTTGCCTGGTGCAGGGGAGGAAGAGCTATTCCTTTACCTTCTAGGTCCTTCTGGCTGGTCTGAGAATTAAATTGACATGAGACAGAATAACAGGAGAAAATCAAAGAAAGTTTAATAATGTGAAAACATGGGAGAAAGCCAGGAAATCAGAGTAGTTCACCAAAATGACAGAAGCCATCACCTTAAATATCTTCAGCTAAAGACAAAGGAGGATGTCGGGGGTAGTGGTTTGGGACTTCAAAGGGGAAAAAGACAATTCACGTGGAGATGGAAAAGGAAATGTTTGATAAAGAAATGCTGGCAGTGCTTTGCAAAGACAGTGAGAGATGTGATACCAAACCTCTTAATCTCAAATTCCTGTGGTCCACGCACAGCAAGCCAATCACTGAGAGAGGGGTGCTTGGAGACAGGGAAAGGTTTATTTGAACCGGCCACAATGAGAAGGCAGGAGGATAGGTTCTCTCAAATCTGCCTCAGCAAGGGGCTGGCCCCGTGGCCGAGTGGTTAAGTTCGCGCGCTCCGCTGCAGGCGGCCCAGGGTTTCGTCGGTTCGAATCCTGGGCGCGGACATGGCACTGCTCGTCAGACCACGCTGAGGCAGCGTCCCACATGCCACAACTAGAGGAACCCACAACGAAGAATACACAACTATGCACCGGGGGGCTTTGTGGAGAAAAAGGAAAAAATAAAATCTTAAAAAAAAAAAAAAAAAAAATCTGCCTCAGCAAGAGGAGAAAGCAGGGACTTTACAGACCTAAGGGGCCTGGCAAGAGGAGTTTGGAGAAACAAAGGGGTAATTCGGGTTTCTTTCATTCCAGATAAGCCCTTGGGCAATCTGACTCCTGGCATCAACTGCGGCTGGGCACTGGTTATCTGGTGATCATAACTTCCTTGAAGGCGTTCTTTTTCTTCTTCAAAACAAGCTCATAAATCCTTGTGACCCTTGAGTCACCCCTCAGGTTAAACAAGAAAATAGCAGGGGCTCCTGGGTCAGGTAGAGCCAGGCCTTGTTCCCACTTAAGCCTCCTCAGCTTCAGCCTCCGCACCAGGCCCAGCCTACAGCTGCAGGTGGGTGCGGTGGAGCCCATGGCACTGGAGGAGGCCCTCTGCCAGGCCTGCTGGGCACAGCAGATGGGGGTGGGTGTGGCGTGCAGTGGCAGCTGCCTAGGCAGGCGCTCAGCTGGGGGTCCCTTGCAGCTGCTTGGTGGGGGTGACCCGGAGATCCACAAGGACGCATTCACTGATGCTGTGCGGCCAGCCCCTCAGATCACAGCCAAAATTGGAGGTGACGCTGCCCCAAGGGTGAATAACAGCACTCCTGGCTTTAGTTTTAGGGGCCAAAAGAGGCAGTTAGAAGACGGGGAGCAACTGGAGAGCAAGAAACTCGCTTCCCAGGGAAACTCCATCAGTGCTCAACTTGGACCCATCCATCTCCCCCCAGGACATCAATGACAGAAGAGTACAGGGTCCCAGACCAGGGTGGGACTAATCATTGGCAGAGGAGGCGAACAGATCAACAGAATCCATGAGGATTCAGGCTGGAAACTCTCGGTTGCCTACCCTAGTGAGGTGTCCTTGACAGGAGCCCCAGAATCTCTCCAGAAAGAAAGATGACGCTGGATGACATCATCTCTCAAGGGTCATGGAGGCCCCCAAGACAGTTCCACAACAATGCCAAAGGCCACCAGAACAGCACGCTGCAGGAGATTATGAGCCCTGTGTGGAAGGCTGGCCTGGTCATCACTTCAGGAGCAGGCTGGAGTGACGGTGATTTTCATTCAAGATGGTTCCCAGCACACAAATGTGGACAAACCTCTCCGGATCATCCGGATCTTTACAAAGGTCAGCAAGCCTGTGAGATAGTGATGGACAACCTCTGGGAGCATGACCAGGGCGGCTTTGGGGACCAGAATGACCAGATCTTGGATGGGCGGGGGCGTTGATGTGCCAGTGCGAAGGCATTCTGTCGACATGGTCATCGGCCGCAGCGGAGAGATGGATCAAGAAGATCCAGAACCACGCCGGTGGGTGGATGCAGTTGAAACAAGATGACAGGACGGGTCCTGAGAAGATAACGCACCTAATGGGGCCCCCGGACCGGTGCGAGCATGCGGCGCGGATCTTCAATGACCTCCTCCAAAGCCTCGAGAGCCCGTCCCCCAGACCCTCCGGGGGTTCCGGCATACCCCAGGGCCCCAGGGGCGCGGAAGGGGCCAGGGCAACTGGGGCCTGCCTGGCGGGGAGACGACCTTCTCCATCCCCAATCACGAGAGCGGGCTGGTCATTGGCTGAGGTGGCGAGAACGCACAAGCCCTAAACCAGCAGACAGGCGCCTTGGTAGGGATCTCCCGGCAGCTGCCGCCCAGCCGGGACCCCAGCTTCAAACTGTTCGTCATCCGGGGCTCACCCCAGCAGAATGAGCGCGCCAAGCAGCTCATCGAGGAGAAGAGTGAGGGTCCCTTCTGCCTGGGGGCACCAGGCCCTGCCGGACCCATGTGGTCCTTCAACCCCGGGCCCTTCAATCAGGGCCCGCCCGGGCTACCCCTCATGCTGGGGGCCCCCCTCCTCACCAGTACCCACCCCAGAGCTGGGGCAATACCTACCCGCTGTGGCAACCACGTGCTCCTCATCACCCAAAGAAAACCGCTGCAGCCGCCGCAGATCCTAATCCAGCCGCGGCCGCCTACTACTCACACCACCAGCAGCCCCAGCAGCCCGGAGCGCCCCGCAGCGGGACGACACGAAGGCCCGGGACTCCAGGAAGCGAGCTCAAGAGGCCGCCCGAGGGGGTCCGAGCGCGCCCGCAGGCGCCCGGCCGGACTGCAGCGCCGCCTGGACCGCATGCCGCAGACGGCGAGCCGCTCGCTGGGGATGCGCCCCGCACCCAGCTTCCAGCCCCAAGGCCGGGCAGCAGCAGGCTCAGGGAATCGAATGAAAGGGGCCTCCTTCATCTGTGAAAATCTTTTACTACTTTTCCATTTGGTTTTGTTTGGGCGCTTTTTTTGGTTTTTTTCTCCGTTTGGCGACAGAGCGACGGCTGCCATGGCGGGTGCGGGGGAGCCCCGCTGTGAGCGGCTCTGAGGTGGTCGCAGCGCGGGGGACGCGGGGCTCTGGCTCTCTCGCTCATTCTGTCTCACGTGCTTTTTCTTCTTTCAAAATTGGGATCCTTCGTGTTGAGCCAGCCATAGAAGATAGCGAGAACTAAATGTCTGCTATATATATATATATGTATATGTATAAATAAATAAAAATAAAAATAAAAACAAAAAACAAAACAAAACCTATAAAGTTATATATATATACATATATATACATATATATACATATATATACAATATATATACATATATACAATATCTATACCTCCCCAGCCTTCCTGAAATTGTCTTTTTCAGGGGAATGCAATCAATTTTCTCCCTACCACCCTCAACCTTCTTCGTGTTTTCAAAATAAACTTTTAAAAAGAAAACGGCAAATTAACGAGATTAACTTCTTTTCATCTACGTCTGCGTTGGGAGCAAGGTCAAAAGGGAATCACATTCTTATTGAATGTTTACAGAGACCCTCAGGTACCGGCTTCGGATGGAGGGGACTGTGATTAAAAAGCCCTTGTTAGATTCCTCTCTATTATCTATCAGACCCCGTTTATATTACACTGTATTGTCTCACCGTATTAGCTCCTTCCTGGAACAGACTTTCTATCTAAAATGCTCTTAGGCAGTTGGGGGAAAGGTCAAAGTTTCTTTCAGAGTCTTTTGACCTTAAAAATAAGGCAAAGTGACACATTTTGGGGTGGCAAATTCTGATCCCTCACACTGGACACCTTTTATAATGTCTGTCTAGTTTTCTCTTGGTGCTGGAACAAATTACCACAAACTTAGTATCTTAAAATGATACAAATTTAATATCTTACAGTTCTGTAGGTTATGCTTGGCCATTCTTACGGTTTTTTTGTGCACATTGCCAAAATGTCCTCCAGACCCAGTTTTTACTCCTGCCAACTAAAGAGCCTCCACGCTCTGCCAAGCTGAGGATTCACATTATATAGCATTTGGTCAATTTTGAAATTGCTTGAAATTTTTTAAATTAAAAACTCACTCATTTCCTCAGCAGTTCTATCTCTAGCAATTAATTCTGCAAGTACACTCACACCAGTTTGGAAAAATATACATACAGATGGTCATTGCAGGATTTTTTGCAAAAGCAATAGCTGGAAACATCCTACAGCTGGACAAGCAGAGGGCTGGCTCAGTAGCTTTTGGTAGAATCCTGCCATGGAATAGCTTGCATTTGTGTATCTGCTCGCTACATCACCAAGTGACACACGCAAGAGGTAGCAGCGTATGTATAGTAAACCCCATTTGTTAAAAATATACATACTCTCCTTGCTCTTATTAAGGTAAAATTGCATTTCCATAACCTATATTAAGTTTGTTTTTCCATTCACTGATGGAAAAAATACATTTGAAAAACCACAATGGCAGAAAGGACTGGTTTGCAAGTTCCTCTGTTTTCAGAAACTCTTACATTTATGCAAACAGACATTGCAAAGGAAACAAAGTGAGATGAGATCTGGCAAAGCTGGACGGTGTGGTAGGATAATGGAGAAGAAGGTAAAATACAACCAGTCTATTTAAAAACCAAACAAATGAGGTTCTTTTTCCTGGTAATTTTTTTAAAGTATTAAAATTTTATCCAAATCTGCTATGAGGATGAAAGAAAAGGTGACAACAAGAAAAAATATTTCCATGTCTCTTTTACTTTAGATAGGAGTTCAGAGCTTTCTTTTAAAATATAAGCTACTATAAGGACAAAGAAAATAGTTCGAAGTTATAGCAAACGTGTCTAAGATATAACAAAGTTATGATAAAGTTAATCAAAGTTATGATAATCAACTTTATCAAACTTTGATAATCAAATTTTATCAGAGTTATGATAAAGCTAATTTATATACCAGGACTCACGAAATGGAGGCCACCCCAGTGGCCCCACCCAGGCACAAATCTAAACCCATCAGTCTGCACCAACAGGAAACACCTCACTGTCAAGGAAACCTAACACACCAATCACAGCCTTCAACTCAGCTTTAGCTCACCTGACCCTGGAAAGCTGGACCTGAGAGCCCTGCAAGGAATCCCTGACCTCCTACCCAACCACGCTCTGTTTCCACGTTGCCTCTTCTGACCCCTATAAACTCACTCTTGCCCCAAATCCCTCAGAAACAGTGCTCCTTGCTGGTGAAGCACTGTACTCTCAGTCTATTGAGTAAACGACATCAAACTTATTATTAAATTGCATTATTTTTGTCACTGGACACTTTCATTTGGTCAGACAACATGCTTTGCATGAGTTCAATCCTTTGTATTTGTTGAAATTTATTTTAAGGTCCAGAAATGACCAATCTTGGTAAATGTTCCCTGTGCATTTGAAAACAATGTATTTTCTGCTGTTATAGGTGGAGCGTCCTATAAATATCAGTGAAATCAAGTTGGTCTTTTATATCTATACTGATTTTTTTGTTAACTTAGTCTATCAACTACTGAGAAAGGGGTGTCGAAGTCTCCAATTACAGCTGTGCATTTGTCTATTTCTCCTTTCAGTGTTTGTTTTATATACAGTGAAACTTTCTTATTCGGTGCATACAAATTTAGGATTGTTGCATCTTCTTGGTAAATTGATCTCTTTATCATTGAATAATGACCATCTGCATGCCTGGTGATATTTTATTTGGAAGTCTACTGTCTGATGTTTATTAATACAGTGCTCTAGCTTCCTTTTGTTATTATTTGCATGTTTATTCTTTTCCTTTTAACTTAGCTATATTTTATGTATAAAGTGGGTTTCTTCTGCACAGGATAGAGTTGGGTCTTGACTTTTTACCTAATCCAACAATCTCTGGCTTTTACTTATGGTGTTTAGGTCACTAACATTTACTACGACTATTGAAATGGTGAGATTTAAGTATATAGTCTTACTGGTCTTTTCTGTTAGTCCCACTTGTTCTTTGTTCTTCTTTTTCTGCCTTCTTTTGGGTTGAGTAATTTGTTATGATTTTCTTTGATCTCCACGATTGATTTATTAGTTAAAACCTCTTTAGAAAGTTTTGGTAGTTACCCTAGAGGCAGACCAGAAGCAGGCATGCCCTGGTTACTAGGTAACTAGTTGGTGGGGGAGGGAACAGTAGAGAGATAAAGAGATGCTGGGAGGAGTGATGGCTAAGGGAGGTGGGTGGGAATTGCCTGTGTCTGTCCCAGACTGACTCCCAGAGAGAAAACACCAAGGAAGCCCCCTCTCCTGCTCACTCCCTCACCCTTCCTCTTCCACCCTGTTCATTTACATGTCAGTCCATCATTTTCTCCCAATATCCCAAGAATTCCCAGGCTGTTATTTGCAATCATCTTGTGAGGCCTTAGCAGATATCGACACCTTTAATTTTTTATCTCATGGGTGTTAATTTGCTAAAGTTGCCGTACCAAAGTTCCACTAAAAGGGTTCTGCACCCAATTCCACCAGTGTGGGGGAGGAGGGCTCCCACACCAACAAGCAATGCTCCAATAACCAGTGGAGTGTCCTACAATTTCGCTCAATTCTGACACTGTCTACCCAGAAACAGCATCAGATCGCACAGGTTTCCAGGTCAGCCTTACAAGACTGCCTCACCCTCCACTTCAGATGCCAGTGGGAAGTCCAGATTGTCACTTGTGCTTCTGACCAACCAGCTATAGATGGGAGCTTCCAATGACCCCTCCTTGAGTTCGATTACTTTTCTAGAATAGCTCACAGAACTCAGAGAAACATCTTACTTACTAAATCACTAGTTTATTATAAAAGGATATAACTGAGGAACAGTCAGATGGAAGAGATGCACAGGGCAAGGGAGGGAAAAGGGCACGGAGCTTCCATGCCCTCTCCCAGAGCACCGGTCTCCCAGCACCTCCACCGACCCAGAAGCTCTCAAAACCCCACCCTTTTGCGTTTTATGGAGGCTTCATTACAAAGGTACGATTGATTCAATCATTGGCCATTTGTGATTGATTCCATCTCTAGCCCTTTTCCCCTCCCCTGAGGTTGGTGGGCAGGACTGAAAGTTCCAACCCTCTAATGACATGGTTGGTTTTTCTGGTGACCAGCTCTCATCCTTAGTGTGGTCCAAAAGCCACCTCATTAACATAAGAATCCTGTGAGCAGAGCTGCACCCACCATGTAGACTGGCCCCACCCAAGTCTAGGTAGATACATTCCCTGTACCTGCGGCCACCATACCACCCACCACATGGACACTTTCTGGGCAGCGGTCCTTGTCTGACTCAGTCCTATTTGCTAAGCCTGTTTGGACACTATTATGTGGTAGGGTAACTTTTCACTTCAGGGCCCAGTCTTAAAATAGAGACTGACTGAACCTTGGTTAAGCAATTAAAAGGGTGGAATCATTTCTTACATCAGTAACATTGCTCCTCGTTGAATCACAGTTGGAGGTTATTTTTGTCATCAGAGGGAATCTTAACTTTGGACTCCACAGAGAGCCCCAGGAATGTAACTTAACCTCAGAGCTGCCAACTTTTCTAAAGTGCTCTCCTGAAACATCTGAGGTCTGCCTTGGCCAACCTGGAGAGGACACTATGAGGATGCTGAAAGCAACGGAAGAAAGAAATGAATTCTTAGTATTAGGGAGGTGATGGAGAAAGAGGACTAGCTGGTGGAAGTCTGGCACTGTGTCTGGCATATAACGGCTCTCTCTGTCTCTGTCTCTGTCTGTGTTTCTGTCTGTGTCTCTTTTTTTCTGTCTGTCTGTCTCTATATATATGTGTGAGTGTATGTCTGATTCTCCCCAGACAAAAGGGTATAATGTATTTATAATTTAATTCCTCTTTGAGTATATTCTTGCAAGAGAGAACTCCCAGTTTGTCAAGACATGAATGAAAACCGAAACCTCTACTTGTAAAATTTTTGAAACATTTTTTTTTGTTGAAATGTAACATCCCTACAAATCTTTAATAATCAGATTGATGTATTTTTAAAAATTGAATCCACCTGCCAGATCAAGTTATAGATCATTACTCAAGATATCCACTATTCTGACTTCTGTTACCAAAGATCAATTTTGTCTGTTTCTGAAATTTCTATAAATGCAACCGTAGAGTATATATTCTCTGTGTATGACCTTTCCCCCTCAACATCCTATCTATAAGAGCCATCCAGGTTCTGCATAGCAGTTTATTCTTTACGGATTTCCATACAGTGCTCCATTTGTAAATGTTTCATCCTTTATTTATCCTTTCTACTCTGCCAGGCACCATATGCCATGTTAACACGTTGACAGATAAGTTAATTCACACGTCATTTCAACCTGTGACTCTGTACCTTTGTGTTATGACATCTGGTCAGTCAGCATAGCTGACTTGTGGTTTCTCTGTAGCAATAATTTATCTGTACATTTGAGTGTGAGCACACAGACACATCTCATTAAACCAAAATAAATATATTCCTAACTATTCTTCCTCTTAACTGAATAAAACAATGTCAGCAGTGGCTCCAGTTCCACCTGCCACAGAGGGAAGTCTGATGGAAAGAGGGTCAGAGTAAAATGGGCTGTCCTAATAATTGTCAGCAAATATCCTACTTTTGCAAATTTCTCAAAATGACCCTGTCAGCACATTGCGAGGCCCCTTCTAGGGCAGGAGAGGAGCTCGTGCAAGTGAAGGGTCCTGGAGCTGAGCTTCACCAGCTTCCTGGAAAACTCACCTCTGAGTAGAAGATTGCATATCAGATTGGCAGCCAGACTGTCAACAAGAGTCATGTTGTGCCACCAAAGGTTGGTCTAATGTCACCTCCTCATGGCCCAGAGAAGAAGCTTCAGATGATGGATCGGCTGTTACAATACCAGAGAAATTGTTGAGCTAAATCATGCTATCCTCAATGAGCAAGGAAACTTTTCATTGAGGGTCTGGGGACCTTGGGTTAGATCACTAGAAGATGACAACCCCACCCCAGGCCTTCTGGATCTCAGTCCCTGCCCCACGCAGGAGTAGATTCTTGGTCTGCCTGTCCCCTCACTGCACTGTTGCGCTGCCTATACCAGGCTCTACCACCCAACGACAGAGCAATCCCCAGCCCTGCAGTGAAAGTGCATGGTCTCTATGTAGAGATGGAGCAGTGGACAAGGGCTGCGGTGAGACCATGGCTCGCCTCTCCCCAGTCCTTACCAGACTACATCCTCCCCAAGAGCCAGATGCCAGCCTTCTTCTCACCTTCCCTGGTACTTCTTCTCACCTTCCCTGGTACTTCTTCTCATCGTAGGTTTCATGATGATCGTGCCAATTACGACTGAGCCGATGAAGATGGAAAGGATGATCCCAGCAATTATCCACATACATGAAGACGGGTAGGTATCTGGGGCCTTTAATGGTGGTTCTAAAACAAAGAAAAAAGGAAAAGCCCTGTCAAACCTAAGAATACACATACCTTCCTCACACCTACTTTCCCAGGCAGCACATGTCCCCCCATATATTTACTGAATCATTAGGTGACAGCCACTCTACCAGGTCCTAGGGGATAAAGATGAACAGGGGTTGTGGAGCTCATGTTTCTGCTGAGGGAGACAGCAGATGTCCATCTGATCACCATACGGGGTGACATGTTCACTGTGGGTAGGCCTTTTTGAGGATGACAGAATTGGGGTGCTTAGTTCTGTCTGGGAAGGTGGTGAAGGCTTCTTAAGAAGGGACATTTTAGCTGGTTAAGAAATAACTAAAACAGAGGGAGAAACGAAGGCCTGGAAGCACAATGATGCAGAGAGATTTGAGGACCATCTAGCATCCAGAAGGAGTGGATCATTGGTCAATGGGGGGAGGGAGTTCCTGTGTTGAGGGAGGGGGGATGGGAAAGGAGGATGGTGGGAAGTCCTGTGGCAGTCGCTGACTCTCCAGACAGGAAGTCCACCAGAAATCAATCAATCAATCCATCCGTCAGATTTTCAAACACACACACAGACTCACATCCACGCGGGGAGGCAGTAGGCCTTACAGAGAGCTACCCCATCCTCTGCCCCTGCTCAGTTACCTGTGGGCTCCAGCACTTTCTCCCAGTGTTCTAAGAATTCCCTCAGCCAGTGACTGCAGTCTCCTGCTGAGATCTTCCTGAAATGCTCTGCCAGGTCCTGGCTGTTCTCCCACTCCTCCTGGATCCCTCTGACTCCGGGATCAATGACTGTCCAGTTCATGCTCATCGTGTCAAAGACGGCTGTCTGTCCATTGATGCTGAACTGCCAGGACGCAGCAGTGCATTGTTCTGCTTCACGCTGACAAGATAGTTTGACCTGCAGGGTGGGGATACCTGAAACCCCCCACAAAGACATCATCCTGGGCTCTTGAGAGCTCCACCATCTCCCAGGAGGTCAAGTGTGTCTCTGCACATTGAGGGGCCTGTATTCTTTCCTCCGTGACCTGCCCTGTCTTGCCCATTAGATCCACCTCATCTCTGAGGCTGGACCCCTGCTCAGCTCTGTTAGCCCAGCCCCTTCCCTGCGTGTGCTCTGCTCCTTCCTCTCCTGCTGACTGTCCCCATCTCCCCTCCCCCTTCCCATACTTACCCCTGGTCCTGTTCTTCTCCAGTCTGATGACAGGCAGGACCATCCTGAGCTCTTGCTCCACTTCTCACAGCATTTGCGTCAAGTCTGTCCAGGCATTGGTGGCATTTACCTTCTCCCGCAGGAGACCCAAAGGTCTGAACGTGTTGCTGTCACTGTCATACCGTAGGAAAGGCTTTCTATCCACTGAGCCCTGGACTTCACACCAGGGCTGTCCAGGTCTGGCCTGAGATTTGACAGTGAGGTTGAGGCAAAGAAAGTGAGCATCTGTGAGAGAAAGATGCAGGTGTGGCCCTGGGACTTGCTCTAAGGGCCGGGCTGCAGGGGGAGAAGTCCCCATCCCAGCCCCCTGCATCCTTACTCCTTTCTCACCTTTACCTGCCTCAGGTTTAGAAAATACTTAGATGTGACATCATGATACCATGAGCCCCTCGGGAGTATGTACTGTTACCAGGAGGATTCATGTAACAAATATTTTAAGCAACATCTACCAAGTTCTGAGGTACAAAATGTACAAGACAGTATGTGTTCTCCCAGGGCTTAAAATCTAGCTGAACAGACAGGACTTTCAACAGAAAGGAAAAAAGACACTATGGGACACATGCCAAATTCCTGATGGGTTCTGGGGACTCAGGAAAGGCTTCCTGGAGCAGAAGGTAGGACCTGGCAGGAGAGGGACAGCTGCAACATGTGAGCACAGTACCTGGCGGGGTGCCTGAGGCTGGGGTCCACCCCCAGAACTGGGTGTGAGGAACACCCGGGAGCCACTCTAGCTAAACCACACCCTTGCCATGGTGAGAGCACATGGACAGGCGCTCACCTGCTGAAACCTGGGTGAAGCCCTCCCTTTCCTCCTCTTCTCCCCCTCCCAGCCAGGTCTGGAGATCCCAGGACACTCACCATGGCCCAGAATGTTCCAGGCTTCTATCAGCAGCAGAATCTTCCAAAGAAGACGTGCAGTGTGAGATGGCAGCGACATTTTAGGAGAGTAACTCGCAAAAGTGGCTGGGCGTGTTTATAAACCTTCACCAGTGTGCACCCCCAAATTCTTCACTCCAGGAAAACTGAGGAAGACCTATTGGAAACCAATGGGAAGAACAATTAAACCAAAGGAATATTTTGGAAGTAATCAAAATGCAGTTACTTATTTCAAAGAAAAAATGTGACATAAAAATCAAAATTCACTTTAACCTCTCTTCCTTCCCTACCCACTGCAAAAACCTCTTCTGCTGTGAGCAAGGCTGCTGGAGGCGAAGCGAGCTCCTCTCCCCACCTTCCACCAAGTGACTTCCTGTCCCTTCTCCTGCCTCTTTGCCCCCTCCCTCTCCCCCTCCATCATGCCCTGTTCTCTCCCTCCTCCTCTCTCCGCTCCTAACCTCTCAAACTCTTTCCTCTCAAATGATTAAGATTCGCTCTCACCAAGTGCACCGGATGTTAAGCAAACTCACTGAGGACAGACAGCACCTGCTCTGTCATAAAGACGGGGTGAGCATGGATTCCAACCATCCTGCTGGAGCCCAGGCCTCAAGAAACCCCAGACGTCATTGCTGGTCTCTGTCCACCTGCCGGCTCCCAGACTCCTCCGAGGGCACCGGACGAGCAAGGTCAGAGCAGAAGGTCTAGGGATTTCTGTCCTCTCCTTCTCCAGCGGCAGCCCCTCCCCCGCCCGGCAACTGGCTCGCAAGTGGGTCCCCGGGCCGGTCGCAGCCTGGTCTCAGGGTCGGGGGCTTCGGGAGGACGAGCCCGGCTCTGGGGCTTCCTCCCCCCGCTCCTCCCCTCCACACCTTCTCCGGGTCCGACGCCGGCGGGCGAGGGGCGCCGTCCTGGACGAGACCTGTCCGCGGTGGTGGCTGCCCTTCTGTCCCGGTCCCGATGGGGCGGGGGCGCCGAGGACCGTCCCCCGGCCGCCGGATCAGTTCTCCGCACGAGGGTCGGGGACGCGGACGCTCCGAGGAGCGATCGCGGCTGCGGCGAGGGGACCGAGGGACTCGCTGCTTCCCTTTCACCAGGTGCTGTTTGCAGATGTCGCGGCGTCTGCAGACTTGAACCACAAGCGAAGTTCTCTGAGCCGGAGCTCGGCGCGGTGCCCTGACCGGCGGGGCGGCGGGAGCGGGACTCGCAGCGGCTGCGCCGAGGCCGCCGGGCGATGCCCCCGCGCTTGGGAACACCGAGGTCCCCGGAGGATCCGGGCCGGGAACAGCCTTGGGGAGACGGGAGCGGGCCCCGCCCGACGGAGCAAGGTGAGGGCACTCTCTCTCTGCTGGGAGATGCGGGTGACGCACAGGTTCCTTCCTCCTGCCAAGCCCCGGGGACTTTAGCGATCCGGGATTGGAGGGTGGGGCAGGCAAAGGACCCACAGAGCGACCTTCCTGTCCGCCCTGCCTTATATGCAGTACCTGCATCCCGCCCCGTGTGTGTCCACCCCCACTTTACTGACACCCCCCACGCTTCCTAACCGTCCGTGCCCTCTTCCCTACCCTCTCTCCGCCCAGTTTCTGCACCCTCTTCTCCGTCATACAGGAGCACACAATCCCCCTCGCTTGGTTCTTTTGGGACCCCCACTCCCAACCTTGTCCCTGCAAGGAGGTGTTCATCCCTTTGTAGGCTGCAGAGGCCTGAAGAGAGTGTAACTGTGTCCTTGGTCAGAGTCTGCAGGCTGAGTCTCTGAGGAGCCGAAACTGAGGAGCTAAAACAGCTCAGCCCTGTTGGCATGGGCGGAGCCTGCCCAGGAGGCTGATGCCCACAGCAGACCCTGGTTGCACCAGCTGACAGCTGTCACCGCAGTCATTCTTAGGTGGAGCTCCTCATAAGTCCAGCTAAAATTAATAATAATAAAAAAATTTTAAGTACATGGCACCAGGCATCCAATTCATTCTTCTGACGGTACTTCACCTTTTTGGAAACGAACTTTCTGGTTATAAATCAAACAAGCCTTGCAATGTTGGTGTTCCCCACATGTGGAGGGAGGTGAGGACCACGGTTGTCACTTTTCCCCTCAATCTCTCAGAAAAGCAGCTTGAGGACCAGCCAGGTGGCGCCACGGTTAAGTTTGCAGGTTCCGCTTTGGTGGCCCAGGGTTCCCCAGTTGTCATTCCGGGTGTGCACCTACGTACGCACTGCTTATCAAACCATGCTGTGGCAGGCGTCCCACATATAAAGTAGAGGGAGATGGGCATGGATGTTAGCTCAGGGCCAGTCTTCCTCAGCGAAAAGAGGAGGATTGGCAGCAGATGATAGCTCAGGGCTAATCTTCCTCAAAGAAAGAAAGAAAGAAAGAAAAGCAGCTGGGAAATGTGAGAGCCAGGCGTCCTCTGTCTTTCCGGTCTGTGGGTCTGTGCAGCTGGCAGCTTCCGTCACGAGGGTGGGGGTGCACGGTCGTTCTCACACGGCTGAGGAGGCTGCACGGCTGCTTCACCAACAGCGTGGGTTTCTGCACTGGCTTTGAGCCTGTGCAGCTCGCTCGCCAGATTCGCCTGTTAGACCAGGGAGAGGGGTCCCAAAGTGCCCTCAAGATTCTTTTCGTGAGGAAGCGTCCTGCCTTTCCTGACCACAGCGGCGGCTGGCTTGTGTGTCAGCCGTGCCTGGGCTCCTTCCGAGAAACGCTTCTGGAACAAGGACCGGACGGCCTCCCTCCGCCGGGCGGGAGGTGGGCTCTGCAGGGACTGTGCGCGCGGACTTGGGATCAGACGGGCTGCGTGCAAACCTCCTTCCGCCAATTCCCCAGCGGGGCGAACGTGGGAAAAGGACTTCATCTGGGAGCCTCAGCTTCCTCAGCTGTGAAGAGGATCACGCCCTGATAGGGTCCCCCTGGGGGCTGAAAGGGGAAAATGCAGACAAAGCCCTTAGCACCTTGCAGAGCACAAAGGAGCCCTCAGGAGAGGGGACTTCTGCGGTGCGTTCTCAGCACCTGGGGACGTACAGTATCTGTGGGGTCTCTCTGACCAGTAGTGCCACTGAACTGCAGTCAGAAGAGATTTGCTCCCTTGTCTATAAACAAACGAACGAAGAATTGTGAGGCCTTCGCACGGCGAGGAGCGCGGAGTGAGGCCCTGGGAGGAGTTCGCAGAGGACATTGTCCTCGGGTCTCGTGACTCCAGCTGAGGGGACTGGATGGGCCCCTATTATCAATCGCAAGGAGAAGGTGGCGAGGCGACAAGGGGGTGTAGACGAAGTGCCCTGGAGTTCAGAGGAGGGAGGGATTGTCGTATGGCTGAGGGAGTCAGAGAAGACTGCAGATGAGGCCCTGAGCTCATGTCTGTGGTCTTGATATGTGACCGTAGGACTCGTCTCACTATATGGACATGGAAATTTCAGATTGATAATGTCCACATTCTGTAGTGCGAAAGTTGTGGCGTCTGAGGGCGTGCAAGTTCAGTGTGTGTTCTCTGATGACGGAGTCATGGAATCAGTGTGCACTTAAAATGAGAATCCGGTTTGGCTTTCCCCAGAGGACGGTGTCCATTGGTCCAGTGGTCTCTGCTTTTACATACTTCTTTTTTTTTTTTTTTTTTTTTTACACACTTTTACAAACTCCCCTAGATTGGAAAGAAGGGAAGGGCAGTAGGAGAAGAAACCAGAGGGACACAGTGCTGGTCTTTGGTCTGCAGAAATTCTGCGTTATGGCCGAGTGCCAAGACAGTTGACTCATGTTCTCAGGGAATGTTGTCCTGCTCTGGGAACAATGAGATCTCATGTCTTATTCTCTTTCTCCTCTCCTGTTCTAACTCTGTCTCCATCTTCCTTCCTGTGATTTGCCATTCTACTCACTCTTTTGTGCATTCATCCATCAAACATTCATTGAGTTTCTAGTCTTAGAACGTAGGTGCTTCTGGAAGTAAGAAGATGACGAAGATTCCTTGTTCAAAGTGCCCTAGTAAGAAAGGCCAGGAGTGCCCAGGAATAGCTTTGACGCGGGACGTGGGGAGTGGAGTCCCTGGGAAATGCCTGAAAGGTGGGCTCCTTCCTGTATTTCTTCTGTTTCTGTTTCTATATGTGTCCACACGCTGTTAGGAGCCGAGTGGGCCCCAGTCCTTTGCTTGTATAAGCTGCTTCTTCACGCTTCTAGCTCTTCTTCCTATGAAGCAGCTTGCTTATATCTAAAAGCATTTTTAAATTTCAGTATAAAAAATGATTCTGCTCTGATTACATTGTATTAGAGGCATAATAAGAAATGAGGGCAGAGTAGGGAAAACTGGTGGTAAACATATTCTAAAACAGTGACACAGAAGTAGAATTTGTTGGGCCATAGAGGGAAGAATAAGTTCCCTTTTTCCCTCTGTTCTCTACTTTAGAGGCTTCTAATCCTGGCTAATTCTGTAGGTGGCCCACTGTCTCCATGGTGCGTTTTGAGAGGATTTGAAGAGTAAGAGAAAGGCCCAGTCCAAAAATATTTCTCCCTTTGATTCCTGAAATGGCAAGATAAGCAGTTTAATTCTGTCTTAATTGCCGCCTTCTTTGGTCCTCTTGTTTTTGAAAATGATACATATACATTGTATATGATCCCCTACAGAAATCAAAAAAGGATCACTTTTATACAGCCGAGGTCCCTGAGAGGGAGGAAGGGCCTGCAGTGGACTAAGCAGACGGCTGACCCCTCACCAGCCACTTGTCTGCCCTTGTTTATTTCCTCAGGCCAATTTTCCAGGCTCCAAGGGAAACTGTCAATTGTCCTTTCTAGCCTTTCTCCAAGATGATAATGTATTTGAAGTGGCAGAGAGTGATACAATCACTATTGATGAGGGGACACTTGGGCATGTAATTTCACAGAGAAAATAAACAAAGGCTGTCGTCCTAACTGTGATCTGGAATCACCCAGTGGTTAAACTGCAATAACAACTGCGAATTACAATTAATGAAACCCCACAGAGAGACATTGAAAACCAAAGCTGTTTCCCTCTCCTCTAGTATAAATAGTGATCTTGCAGTTAATGACTCAGCTGTAATGGCAACCAAGGGTGGCACCTTCAGGGATAAACAGAGAGCACAACTTTGTTCTGTTTCGGCTGTAATGTCTGCATGTTTTCAAGCTTTGGGAAGAATAGCCTATTCCAATAGCAAGCCAACAAGCACTTCCCACATCATATACAGCAGTGGTCTCCAAATAGGATCCCTACAGATGGCCAAGACATTTTTAGGATAGAAAAGAAGACACCGGAAGTTATATTTTTGTCAATTTTTAATCTCCTAAATTTTCAGTATATTTTATAAGATGTACAATATGTTGGTACAGTAGTATATGCATATTATTTACACATTGGAGATGCATGTTCTCTAATATATTATTGATCGAGATGCATGGTCAAAAACGTTTGGAGACCACTAATCCAGAGATAGATGGATAAGTTACAAATCTGGATCAGTCTCCAGAACTACCAAGGAATCAGTAAAACCTTGAGATATTTAGGATTTTCACGTCCTGAATTTAAGAAATGTGGGCAGTAGCTGTGTCCTGCTTGGACACAGAGGTCCCCTCCACTTCTCCTCCTCACTCCTTCCCTGTGACTGGAGCAAGCTCTCTTTTAGGCCCAAGTTCTCAGTCATAACTGAGGCCCTTTGCTTCCTCTTCTTTCTCAGGAATCTACCACCGTGTCTTTACCCTCTCCTTCCTCCTGGATCAAGATAGCTTCAAATTGCCCTGCACCCAGATGGACTCCTTTCCCAGCCTTTAATTTAGCAGCTTTCTAACGGGATATGTATCAAAGATTCGGCTTGGGTGTGTACAGTATGCTCAGCCATTTGTCTCAGTAGAATATCATCGTTTACCACTCTCCCACGTCCTGAGAGAAGTGTCCAATCCGTTCTGTCCCTGGAGAATTATGGAACTCTTCATGACCTGCTTCTAGCCTAATACCTTTAATCTTCATTACCGGTGCCAGACAGTCACCCAGCTCTTGCAAAGTTGGCTGAATCTGGAGTGTGGTGGGAGGTGAGGGGGAATGCCTTTCAAGAAAATCCTTGTAGCTCCTATGAATTACACCATCGATTAAAACCTCCTAAGAGCTCCAAAAAGGAGGCCATTTTATTATTTGAAGAAAATTAATTCATACCGGCTAGTACCTAAAGATTCTCTTTATTCTTTACAGCACCAAGGATGTAAGGTAGTCAACCAATAGGGTTTAATAGAAGAAAGTTTATCTCAGTAAAAATTGTTACTTAGGAAACAAGACTGCAGGACACAGCGTGCAGACGGTCTGGATGGAGGAGCCCAGGGCTGCTGCTTCTCTGTTCCCACCTCTTAGGCCGTGTCGGCTTGAGAACTGCCCTGAGACGAAGAGCCCAGGGTGATTCCTGAGAACTAAGTCAGGAGGGCCAAGAGGAGACTTACTAACCTTTCCAGAACCCATTGCTCCATCCAGCTCCAACTGTTAGGTGTTTCCTCGTTGTCTGCCTCTCATGCACACTCAAAGGCATTTCATCTCACATTAGTCTCTGCTAACCTTGGCCCAGTGGAAGTCTTACTTCCCTGACCTCCTGTGACTTGAGACTCGTTTATAAACAGGGTACTTGAGCGTTTGCTCACCCTACCACTTCTTTTGGGATGATAGCTATTGCACTGATACCTCGCTGGCTTGTGATGGAGTGGAGCAGTGTCCTGATGGGTCTGATGAAGCTCTCTGTCAACACTGTGTGTCAGCTGCATTGCATTTTCAGGCCAGGGGATGGAGGGGATGTCTGTAATCTCATGAGACAATGCGAACTCAATGTTCTTCTTTTTCTGCCCGGTTTCAGGTATAACTGTATGTGAACCAGCTGTGCTTTAAATTAAATGAGAATTTACTATGAGTCTCTAGTTTGAGTGACAAATGTCAAATTTTTGATATTGCTTACACTTTTCAAAAATCGCTTTCAATTTTCCAAAAGATTCTTCCAGTCCTAAAAATGCTGTATAGCACATGCTCTTTTAAAAACTGGAGTGAGTTAACATTTTGTTTTGATAAATTTTTTAGACAATTTATGACATACTAGAGTTTGGCTCAGTCAGAGCTGTAAACCAGTCTTATAATGTCACGTACAGAAAAGTTACCGGAACGAAGCAGAGAAGCTGCAAAAAATTCCGGGAAGTTCTAGCTTGAGAAAAGATGAAGACTCAAAGCTTAGGTTTAAATTTTGTCTTTGTCAGTTTATGTGTGACATTTAGAAAGTCAATTATTGGAAGAAGAGAGAACAGATGACCCATCTGAAAACGAGAGAGAGGAAATTTTTCTAGGGCTCCAACACGTCTTACATGCATAGGTTATTTTTCCCAAATATCCACGACTTTTAAGTCTACTACAAATTTAGTGGTTTTAGTTAAAGTTCAAAAAAGAAACCCAACAACTAATAGCAGCTCTTCCACGCTTCAGTGAGCCTTGACCGGAAGATGGGGACCCGCACAGCAACTGCCCAGTCTTGAACCACAGGACCGAGTGAAGATGCCACAAGGGGCTCCTTGTTGGAGAAGCCCCAGAAAGTCACTGCTCCAAACCAGCCCCCTGTGTCATCAAACACGGAGAAGAGGAATCATTCTGCCTTCTGGGGACCAGAGAATCAGGCTGATCCTGGGATGCCAGGTAAGGACTGGAGGCCGGTTCTCCCCAGAGAGCCTCATTTTCTATAATGAGACTTGGCTCGAAATTAAAGTTATATTTGAAGAGCATTAAGGAAATATCTTAAAGGGAAGAAGAGAATTAAAATCAAGAATTTGGTCAAAAAAATAAAATAAGGATACCTGACATTTGCACTGATTATTGATAGAAAGGAAGATCTGCTTCATACATCCCTACATTTCTATATCCATGTGTACATACTCCAGAGATACCAATACATTCACTTGTAAATAAGTTGGTTAGGAAGCTTTTAACACCTATGTTACGGAAACTAATGCCCTAAGTGTTCAATTTTAGGTTATTCTGAGATGAAGTGGCACGATCCCTATGTATTCTTGCAAATCCTCTTCACGCTGAGCAAGTGAACGTAAAGAACTATGATGTCACGTTAACGTGGTTTCATGTGCGAGTAATCAGTGTTATTCCTCCAATTTAACTAAATCAGTAATTTTTTGGGTTTTTTTTAATAAGGCTAACAAGACTTTTTTTTTAAGATTTTATTTTTTATTGTTTTCCTTTTTTCTCCCCAAAGCCCCCCCGGTACATAGTTGTATGTTCTTTGTTGTGGGTCCTTCTAGTTGTGGCATGTGGGACGCTGCCTCAGCGTGGTTTGATGAGTAGTGCCATGTCCGCGCCCAGGATTCGAACCAACAAATCACTGGGCCGCCTGCAGCAGAGAGCCCGAACTTAACCACTCGGCCACGGGGCCAGCCCCAAGGCTAACAAGATTTTTAAATATATTCACACTGCAGAAACATTACAGGATTCTATCTTTTTAAATGTCTTTATTGCACATTCATATTTGCATGGTTGTATGACATGCGAGACAGAAATACAGACCATCACATTTCTGTTAGCTTGTGTGTCTTTTCAGCAGACTCTGCACACCTTGTACTGAAATAATCTCTCACTATTTTAAGAACTTCTTTATGACAATTTTTATTCATTGCTGAAGATGAAAAAATTAAGAAGAAAAATGACTGAAAATACCATCCTTTATTGAAAACAACTTGGCTGCCTGTGAATCTCCGCAACTTGTGAAGGTGGCTTTTTTTTCTCTCCAGAAAGGAATTTCTGCCTCTTCTACCTCAGGCAGGACTGCCTCTTGTTGTGGGGGTTCTTTTTATCCAGTTTTCTGTTCTCTCTCAGGGTAATTGTTCCCAGAATAGCTGTAACTTAGTTGTGTTCATGGGAGGAGGTGAGTCAGTGTCCGCCTACACCGCCATCTTGACACCAACCCTGGGAAATTATTCTCTATGCTTTATATCTTCAAAAACATTTTTAATACACTATGGTAGAATCCTAAAGACTTTTCCCATTTTCTGTCCCTTGGTTAATCAATCAAACACTGATTTGGGTACTGCTGTGAAGGGGTTTTGCAGATATAATTAAGGTGACTAATCGGTTGACCTTAAAATAGGGAGATTATCCTAGATTATCGGAGCAGGCCCAATGTAATCCCATGAGCATTTAAAAGTGGAGAACTTTCTGTGACTGGAGGCAAGAAGGATGTGGCAGAGGGAGAAGTCAGAGAGATCTGATGTGCTGTCGCCGGCCCTGAGATGTGGGGGCCATAGGCTAGGACTGCAAAGAGGCCCCAGGAGCTAAGGAGAGCCCCTGGCTGGCAGCCAGCAAGGAAGGGAGGGGTCCTTCAGTCCCCAGACTCCAAGGAACGGAATTCTATCAACACTCTGCACGAGCTGGGAGCAGATTCGTCCCAGGGCCTCCAGCTGAGAGCCCACCTTGTTGGCGCCCTCGTTTTGGCCTGGTGAGACCCAGAGCAGTGGAACTAACCACGCCAGCTCAGACTTGTGACCTACAGACCTGGGAGAGAATGAATACGTGCTGATTCGAGCAGCTAGGTGTGTGGCGACGTGTTATGGCTGCAGTAGAAACTAATACAGACACCCTCCTACCTAAATAAGAATTTGACTGGATATAAAATTCTAGGCCCGGAACTCTTTTCCTTCAACACTTTGAAAGAAATTCTCCTTGGTCCTCTTGCTACCAGGATCACTGTGGAAATTTGCTGTTGGTCTGCCTCCTTCTCACGTCTGTAGTTTCTCAGGGGTGATTTGGGGACGGGCCAGAAGACTGTGCTCGTCTCGTCCAGCTGACTCTGCTCTATCCTGTGCTGCCAGTCGTGGTCTTGTGGGGGAAAGTTTTAAAGTTCTTTCAACCAATCGATCAACAGATGCACTTATAGGTGTGACAGGCTCATTGCATTTCTTTCGTTCAGGTACTGCTGGTCTCCTGTCCCTCCACCTCTTATAAAAATCAAATTTATTTAGGTATAATTTACAGACAACACTCCCCTGCTTTGGGGCTACAAGTAGCTGGAAGTCGCTTATCTGTGGGAGTGTGAGAGAAACGTGGAGGCCTCTGGCCACGTTACAAGGCGTGTTCCCAGGCTGTGGGAGTAAAAGCAGATGAGTGATGCTGCTTCAGCCAGGACTCATCCTACCAGCCTCTAAATTCTAGAGAGAATTATGTGTCCAAGCAGTACCATCTTCAGGTTTGCAGAGGCAAAAAACTAATGATATTTTCAGTGAAACACTTGAGCTTTTCGACAAAGTGAGTGCTGGAACTAGATTAAGTCTCTTTCACTAGCGATCACTTTTATGTTTTATACATTTCATAACATCAGCCCCCGTAATCCTAGATTTATTACAAATATGATAGATATTTTAAGAAACTATCCAATCTCTTTCAGTCATTGGAAACATTTATATTAATTCAAGGCTTTTAAAAAATAGCCACAGTGCAGAACATCAGTGCCCTTTAAAACGGAACTCAGCTGAATTACTCAGAGATTACTTGATATTTTTAGGACCCCAAGCTCTAACAGAAGCTTAATGAAGAATTTTAAATAGCTAAAATGCATTTTTAGAATATATCTAGTTGGTGTGAATTATAGTAACACTTTGCCTTTGAGGAGCAACCATTCATTTTGGATTTAACGAGCAGAGTGGTACCACAGGAAAACGTGTAAAGTCAGGAGACTTGTACCTTTCAGAGTACAAATGAGCAAAGAAACTCCACATGACCAGAGTTCCCCCGTGGGATGCTGACACAGCTCCTTACAAGGCGAGCGTTTTTCTGCCTAGAACCTGCATAACTGACTGTTCAGCACTCGCTGGCAGACACCATGTGATGCGGCAGAAGCAGCGCAAGGGAACCGGGAAAACGCTCTGCTAGGAAGCAAAGGACATCAAATCTTCTTTTGCAAAGCACTTTAGCTAAAGTCCCTCAAACTCCCAACAAACTAACCCACCAAGCACAACAGCAACAATGACGAATGACAGTTAAGCCTCTGATTTCTGAAACAAAGGATGAAATTTGTCAATAGAGGGAAGAATATTCATCTGGGAATAAAGGTGTATAGACATAAAATAAAAAGCTGCATCATAATACATTTTTGCATGAAAATGTTTTGCTTGATTAGCAGGCGAGCACTAAAACATTTCATTACATCTGTATTTAACTAATCAGATAATTTTATTTTCTGATTTTTTTGCATGTATTACAAATCATTTCTCTTATTTTTTCTCCCACAATATTGGAGGCTTAAAAAAATTGCTCCTGTGAGAGAATGCCATCCCTTTTAATTAATGTCAAAATATTTCTCATCTCTTCATAAAAGTGATCCTTGTCTCAAAGCAGTCTGGTTGCCTTCTGTCTGACTGCTGCTTGCAGAACATTCTCACCCGATGTTATTTGAAATGTCCCTTACCTCTCTTTTTTTCATTAGGATGCTTCCTGGTCTCCATTCTGAGCCAAAAAGCTTCATCTTCACGATGGTAATATTGAGACTCTCTGCTCGCCCCCCGTGGAAACTTTAAGCCAGTCCCTGGTCCTCCATGGCTGAGTCAAAGGTTACTGCAAACAAGGCTCATTTTCTCACAAAGCCAGGTTTACTCATTTGTTCGGTAGCCATTGGTGGGAAAGAGAATGGACTGGGCCATAGCATGAGCAGTCAAGAATGTGCCCTGGGAAAGAAGGAGAGGGAGAAAAAGGAGGAGAATGAGAAGGAGGGGAGAAAGCTGAGACGGAGTCCTCTGTACCACAAACAGGGTTCAGGTGGTGGTGCACGTCTATTGTTCATGGGACGAACACCTGCCCAGGATTGCCCCACTGATTTATCACTGTCACCTCGGGCTCTCTAGTAGGGGGAAAACTGCTCATGATGTTTCTTGAAGACACCCTGTCTAGGCATTTCTTTCAGAGCTCAGGATTTTGGAAAAAAGAAAGGAGTCTTTTTCTATTTTCTTCTCTGCCATGAATCTCCCCTGAGGAAAAGAACCCAGAAAGCTACTTGCTTAGATGGTGAAAAGTGAAGGTGGAAGTGTTGAGAGAAAAATCTAATGTTTGTCTTTACATTACGACCATAAAGTCCACTCAGCTGACATAGGTCAGATTAGGTTTTATTCTCTTGTAGTTTAATGTGGATAAGAACACATGAGAATCATTCACAGCTACTCTTCTTTTGTGTTTTAACTGGTTAGGAGTCGAGATGAATTTATCCATCTTTAACTGAGAGATAGGATATTTTAGGTTCAGAGTTTTGGCTTTCAGTCTCCAAAGTGGGGGATTATGTAACTCCATTGTTAACCACACAGCTGAGTTTACATGGGAGGGAAATTTACAGGGGCCAGACTTGAAGAGAGAGCTGAAAAGCAGAGTGGTAAGACAAGGGTACATGCTGGCTTTCCAGAGGGTGGAGGAAGGGCAGGGAAGGGAGGTGGGGGTGTTGGCCTCAGTATGCAAAGGCCATACTTCATAGATTTTACTCCTTCAGGAACCAGAGATTAAGCTATGGGCTCCAGCAAGGTGAGGAGTTGGAAGGGAGATACCATGTGAAGCTGAGACAGAGTGAAAAAATGGATCAGAAAAAAATGTCCTCAGGGACACAGGGAGACAACATAAAAGGAGATGCGGGCACACTTCTCTGTCTTGGCCTTGATTCTGTGTGTAAAAACAAAACAAGCAATAAAAAAATTCTTCCCTAAGAATTAATAACTATAGTCTATCTTTACTTAGATATAGGTTTAGAATTTACTCCGTCTAACTGATCCAGGAATCTCCAAGCCACAAAATTAAAATAAAAATGATTCCAAAATAAACAAACTTAAATTAAAATGGTTCCTGGTTAGTGGAGATCCCTGGGTGTCTAGCAGAATCAAACCCCGTACCCCTGCAGAAGAACACCCCCTCAAGCAGGCTGCAGAGATTTCCTGCAGATAAAGCCCCACCCAAGAAAAGCTCATGGTTTAAACTTACAGAACACGTCAAGACTCAAACCACAGTAGATGAAATGAGCCCATCCAAGACGGTAGGTTAGGCCCTCAGGAACTACAGATATTAGAACTACCAATAGAACCGTAAATTACGTATATTTACATCATTGAAAGCATACAAGAAGGAATAGAAACATTGCAAATAATGAGACACTATCAAGAAAGATCAGTTATTTTTGAAATAGAACCAAAGAGAACTTCTGGCAATGAAAAATATGTTTGTTAAATTTAGAAACTCAACACACTGGTGAAGCAGCATATTAGACCCAGTAGGTTAGAGAATCAGTGAACTGGATGATTAATCTGAAGAAATCATTCAAAATTCAGCAGAGAGAGTTTCATTTTGAAATTATAGGAGAGAGGTAGAAAATATGGATCTACAATGAGACGGTCCAACTTACATCTAACAGGACTTCCAAAAGCGGGCAAGAGAGAAAACGAGGGAGGGGAAATTTTCACAGCTGATAGCTAAGTATTTTCCAGATTTTATGAAAGACATTAATCCTCCATTTCTGGAAACACAATAAATCCCAATTAGGATATATAAAAATAAATTCACTCCTAGGCACATTGTGGTGAAATTGCAAGATGTCTTCAAGATCTTCAAGGAGAAAAGCTTAAAGGGGAAAACATTTTAAAGAAACTATTGACAAAATTACCTTCAATGGAAACACAATCAAACTGACAACAGATTTCTAATTAGTTTTGAAAAATTCTCAGCCATTATCTCTTCAAAAATACTTTCTTCCCTATTTTCTCTTACCTCTCCCTTTAGGATTTTCTTTTTCAAAAATTGGCCCTGAACTAGCATCTGTTGCCAGTCTTCCTCTTTTTTTTTCTTCTTCTTCTCCCCAAAGCCCCCAGGTGCATAGTTTTAGGTCCTTCTGGTTGTGCTGTGTGGGACACGGCCTGAGCATGGCTTGGTGAGCGGTGCTAGGTCCGCGCCCAGGATCCAACCCCGCCAAACTCTGGCCGCCAAAGTGGAGCGCACGAACTTAACCACTCAGCCACAGGGCCAGCCCCTAGGATTCTTATTAAATTTGGGGTAAACCTTCTCACTGTGTCTGCTATATCTCTTACTGTTTCTTATGGATTTTTCAACCCTTTGATCTTTCTGTACCTCATTCTACATAATTCCTTTTGGTGCATATTCCAGTTGATCAATTCTCCTCAGGTATGTATAACCTGCTACTAAAGGCATCCACTGAGTTCTTAATATCAGTTATTCAATGTTGTAGTTATAGATTACGTCATAATTCAAACAGCCTGTGTCACTTTTATATAACTTCCAATTCTATATTGAATTTTTTCATCTTTTTCTTTAGCTTCTTACCCATAGTAAGCATAGTTATTTTACAAGTCCTGCCTGATAATTCTAAAACCTACAACTGCAAGATCTAACATGATAGTCATTAGCCACATTTGGCTATTGAGCAATTGAAATATGGGTAGTCGGGTTGAGATTTACTCTTAAGTGTAAAATGTACACCAGATTTTGAAGACTTAGCTTAAAAAATTTCAAATATCTCATTATTAATTTTTATATTGATTATTTTTTGAAATAATAGTTTAGGTTAAATAAAAATTTGAGTTAAAATATACTGAGTTAAATAAAAATATTTAAAATATTAAATTTACTTGTTTCTTTTTACTTTTTTAACGTGGTTACTAGAAAATTTAAACTTACATACAGGCATACCTCATTTTATTACACGTTGCAGACATTGCATATTTTACCAGACCCTCCACCAGCGAAAAGATTATGATTCACTGAAGGCTCAGATGATGGTTAGCATTTTTTAGCAATAAAATATTTTTTATTTAAGGTATGTCCATTGTTCTTTTAGATATAATGCTGTTACACACTTAATAGACTACAGTATAGTGTAAACATAACTTTTATATGCACTGGGAAACCCAAAATTCCTGTGACGCACTTTATTGCAATATTTGCTTTGTTGTGGTGGTCTGGAACTGAACCCACAGCATCTCTGACGGAGGCCTGCATGTGGCTCACATTGTGCCTTGTATTATAGTTCTATTAGAGCACTGATCCACAGCTTCTATTTTCTCTTCTTATTTTATGTCTCTCCTGCTTTTCATTCTTGTTGTCTTATCCCCTCATATATTTTGTTATCTTTCTCTGTGTACTAGTGTTTTAAAAATGGCTATTGAATTAGAAGAATTGGAAGTCTAAAATGATATTTCCCTCCTCCAGAAATGACTTTCAGTTGGCATTTGGCATATCAGGCATTTGGCAGCTGTAAGTCCAGACTCAGTTCCAGACATTTCAGGAATTGAGATATTTTGGCCATGCAGAAGCTTCAAGGCTGGACTGCAGTCTGTTTGAGAACCCGCAGTTCACCTCCACCCCCAGGGCCCAGCCCCTCAGGATCCCTACCCAAAAAGCAGGGAGTTTATCAAGGCCCCCACTCTTGGCAGCCCTGGACTGCAATATTTGTTTGCGTGGCCCCATGGAACTGTCCAAAGCCTGCATAAGCCACCAAAAGAGCTACTCCTTCTATGACCAAAAAGCTGCTGGTTTTATTCCCACACCACATGGCCACAATTATGAAGCCACCATACAAGGTAGGAAACCACTGTTAATCAGGAAGTCGCCACAATCAGAAGCCACAGCTGCTATTGCTGGCTCGGGAACCACACTGTGGCTGTGATGATCTGCACAAACGGATGCCATGTGCCATGTGCCCTGCCAACAACACCTCAAAGCCTGTGACCAGAGCCTAGGATCGCTGCTAATGCTGCTGCAGAAAAACCAAATGTCTCCACGACTGAGCCTGGCAGTGGGAGAAGCAGAAGCCTGGCCTCTGCTCTAATTTGGCCATGTTTGATTGACAGAATCTAAATCACATCCAGAGCTCTGGTCGTGAGGGATTCTGGGAAATGTAGTTTCTAGTTTCCATGTAGTATAGGAAGGTACACTAGAAAGATGATGGAACAGATGTTAGGCACCTGTTTCCCCCATCTACCTCAGGTACCTACAGTGATGATGCTATTTATTATTGTTTGGTATTACTTAATGAGTTTAATGAGTTGTTAGAAGGCAAACACCCAATATGCACCATCCAGGTTAAGAAACAGAATTGTGTCAGCCCCCCAGCAGCTCCCTCAGGACCCCATCCCAACCTAAGCACCTCCTTTCTCCTGAAGTAGCCATTTCCTTATGTTTGCAACCAAGTGCAAACATTCTTAGACATTATAGTTTGGAGTTGCCCATTTAAAAAAATCTGTATACGTCTCCTAAATCCATTTGAATGCACAGATTTCTCCTTTCACCTAGTTTTATTTTTTCATTCTAAAACATGATGCTATTTATTTAAAGTTATAAGATATGCAAAGTAATGGTATATCTTGTTATGGATCTATCATATATACATAAGTACAGCACATCCATACATCAGTATCTCTATATCCACATCTACATGTGCTATTTCCATAGAGGCAGTAAGATCCATTAGTGGCTTCATGCACGGGTTCTGGAATCAGGCCACCTGATTCAAAACCAGTATTTGTGTGATCTGGAGCACACAAGTTTCCCCAACCCCCCCCCCCCCCACACACACACACACACAGCTTATATTTCTCTATCTGTAAAATAGGTGTAATGATAGTACCTACTTTAAAACATTGCTGTGGGGCTCAGATAAGATAATACATGTAACGCACTTAGCCTAGTGCCCAGCTCCCAATAAGTTCCCAGGAAAATTTAGCTCTTTCTGTTATAAGGTGGTTGATGCTCTAGGTGCTAAACTCAACTCATTCTGTTATCCTGACAAGGCATTTCATTTCTCTGGGTCTTGATTTCTTTTTCAGATGAGGAGTTGTCTTACATGCTCCATAAACGGATTGCCTGAGCCAATAATCTCCAAGTCCCTTTCTGGAGAAAGTGAGGCCCTTGAGGAAGCTCTGTTACTGAACCAGGTTTGTTTTGCCTGTGGCACAATTATACCAATCACCAAGATGATGAGTTTGCAAAGAGAAAGGGTTTATTCACCAGGCAGCTACGTGAGGAGAGGAGAGAAGCAATCTCAAATCCACCTCCCTGAAAAATGAGGATCCAGGATATTTATGGGATAAGGGGGCAGAGCAGTCTGACGTGTGGGAATAGATGATTGCAGGTAAGAAGTGAGGTAATTGATGATCTGCACAAGACTAATCAAGCTTCATGGCTCTTCATAAGACACATGTTCACAAAATGGCAGTATTACTATGATCTGAGACTGGAGTTTTCAGCTCCATGACATCAAAGGGTCACCTATCAGTCATCCACACAGGCCTACTTGATGAGTCGGTGATCTTAACAGCCTGGGCTGGACAAGGAGTAGACTCTCAGTTGCTGAAGAACTTAAACACCTGTTGCCATGGTGACTCAAGCAACAGAGATGTCATCTATAGGGTGGGTTCAGTAATGCATTATCTAACTACTTTTGCAAACCCAGCTAACTGAGTATAGTTAAATCAAGTTGGGCCCGCTTTCACTTCTTTACCAGCAATTTATCAAGTAAGAAGGTTGTAAAGGCTGGCTTCTAGGCATTTTTATTTTCAAATTATTTCCACAAAGTCTTATAATTCTAATTTATCTCTAGATGCTACTTAAGAGAAATATGATAAAACTCTCCCGTGAAGCACAAGGAAACAGAAAGCAAAAGCTATGAGTCAGTTGCTAAAATCAAGAATAACACCAGAGGGCACTCCCGTCAAAGAGTGAGCTGGAAGAAAGTGAGGTTGAACGTGGCCAATCTTTTTAGGGGGTGAGAAAAACACATGAGTAGAGGCAGGTGGAGTAAGTAGTAGGAGATTAGACTTCCATGAAAACCAAGTGAAAAGCTGTCATTTAATTTAGTCTTCAGCTCCCCTGATGGGCACGCCTTGGGAGAGTGGTTGTATATGGTTTTGTTACCCTTATCTGGATTGTTGCTGTTATAAAGCTTAAATGGTCACACTAATAAAACCAGAACAAATAACAAAAACAAAAACCTTAATCTTTTGCTGTGGATTCTTATGCAATGGAAAGTGCATCCAGGATTCTAGTATTTGGTGAATGAAAAGGTGTCATTGTTTACGGTGTCTGTCAACACTACAAGCTTTCACAATGCTTTGGGGAGATAGCCCCCTGAAATAAATTAACCTTGTGGCAGTATACACACAGGGACTTCAGTCCCCAAGTAAAATTTAGGTTCAAAGAAATGCACAGTAGGACTGTGATAAATATTGGGCATGGATAAAGATGGATGGGTAATAATTGAAATATAATTCTTTGAAATATTATTTAATTGAACCATTTTTAAATCTTACAGAGATAACATATTTTAAAAATTAGAGGGGCTGGCCCCGTGGCCGAGTGGTTAAGTTCGCGCGCTCCGTTGCAGGCGGCCCAGTGTTTCGTCGGTTCGAATCCTGGGCGCGGACATGGCACTGCTCGTCAGACCACGCTGAGGCAGCGTCCCACATGCCACAACTAGAGGAACCCACAACGAAGAATACACAACTATGTACCGGGGGGCTTTGGGGAGAAAAAGGAAAAAATAAAATCTTTATAAAAAAAAAAAAATTAGAAATACAAGCAACTTGATAGAGACTAGAACTTCATGAGTGTTAAATTGTACCCAGGGCTCTTAAATTATCTTCTAATATCTGTTTAAGTGATAATGATTTTTATTCTGTCCTATATGCTTTTTTCTCCAGTTAACATAATTTTATGGGAACAAATAAAGATCTTTATGCAAGTGACCTTTCATAATTCAATAAACTGCACTAAGTTTCAGAAATAATGAAAATTGAGGCAAATGAAGCCTTTCCTAGTTAACAAAAGGTTTCCATTAACAACTGCCCTCCATGCTAATCTCAGCCCTGTGTGTTTAGACAATTGAAAGTCTGGAAAGTCTCATCACCTGTAACTGGAGCTGATGTGATCATAGAGAGTAACGGCCATTCCAGCTCTGACATATGAAAGTTCCAAAATGTGAGCCGATATCTATACAGCTTATCAGCTACTTCCATAAAAGTAAAGGCTTAAATGCAATTTAAAAAATCCTTTTGGTCATCAAGAGCCATCAAAGAAGCTTGGATGCTTTGCTTAAGAGTGGACAATAGACTTGCTCCGTGGTTAGTAACTGATGGAGTGCTAGTTAACATTTAATCTGAAGGTCTAGTTGTTGCACTTACTCTTAAGATCTGTGATACACTCATTGATTCAGATGTTACTTTCAAGTAGACAACTCTCTGCTGGGCACATGGCTCATCGTCTTTCAAAGGACACTTGGTTCCTGGACCAGGCTGGTGTGGGTGCAAGTGAGCATTTGCCCTATTTGGGAGTCCATTATTTTAGTCCGTCTCTGCCACTTACCTCTGTGTGACTTGAGCAAGGGATTTGATGTCCCAGTCCCCCAGCAATAAAGTAATGCTTTGAAAAATAAAGAAATCTGAACACCCAACATACTTGCCTTGTGTGATTGTTAGAAAGATCAAACCAGGTAACAGATGTGAAGTGAGCTTTGAAGTGCTGTAAAGGAGGGAGCCCACTTTTCAACAAATGATACTGAAGGAATCAGATATCCACATGCAAATGAGGAAAGTTGGACCCCTGCCAAACAGCATATACAAAAATTAACTCAAAGTGGATCAAGGACCTAAATGCAAGACCTAAAACAATGAAACTTGTACAAGAAAACATAGGACAAAACTTCATGACATTGGATTTGCAATGATTTTTTGGATATGACACAAAGTCACAGGCAACAAAAGAGAAAATAGACAAATTGGGCTTCACAAAAATTTTTTTAAGTACGTGAAAAGACACTGACCACAGAGATAAAGGGCAACTCACAGAGTTGCAAAAATATTTGCAAATTACGTGTCTTATAAGGGATTAATATCCAGAATATATAGAGAATTCCTAAAACTCATTATCAAAAGACAAGCTGATTAAAAAATGGGCAAGGACTTGAAAAGACATTTCCCCAAAGAAGATATATACAAATGGCCAATAAGCACATGAAAAGTTAATCAACATCACTAATCACTGGGGAAATGCAAATGAAAAGGGAATTCCTATATGATCCAAGAATTCCACTTATGGGTATATACCCAAAAGAACTGAAAGCAGGTTCTTAAAGAGATGTTCATACACCACATTCATAGCAGTGATGGGGGCTCAGTGAGTCAAGGAGTTGAAAAAAAGATTTCTTGGACTCTCAAGGTTTGGTAGTAGTGCTCCTTTATTCAGAGAATAGCATGGCGTAGCATGGGGACAGGACCCATAGGCAGTAAGAACTGCAATGTGTTGAGGGTTACAGCTAAATTTATGAGATATAGATATGTGAGTTATCTCTTTACAAGACAAAGGAAAGATCATGAAAAAAGTCATTAAAATGATATCAGTGCTGGTGGGGTCTGGTTACTGGGTGGTCCTATATTTTTAGATAAGAATCAGATTGGATTAAGTTAGGACGTCCTATGCTTCCCAGAGGATGATATAGATTGGTATGTAGTGCAGGACGCCTTGGGCTTCTCCCTGGGGCAGTGGCACACTTGATCCTCATCAGCAGCATTATTCACAATCTAAAACGTGAAAGCAACCTGTATCCATTGACAGAGGAACAGATAAGCAAAATGAGGTATATACAGCCAATGGAATATTATTCAGCCTTAAAAAAGGAGGAAATTCTGCAATATGCTGCATCATAGATGATCCTTAGGACATTGTGCTAAGTGAAATAGGCCAGCCGCAAAAGATAAATAGTGCATGGCTACACTTACAAGAGGAAATTTAGTGTAGTCAAAATCATAGAGACAGACATTATTATGGTGGTTGCCATGAGTTGGTGGGAGGGGAAAAAGGGGAGTTATTGTTTAATAGGTATAGACTTCCAGTGTTACAAGATAAAGAGTTATGAGGATGGATAGTGGTGATGGTCACACAACAGTGTGAATGTATTTAATACCACTGACCCGTGCCCTTAAAAATGATTAAGATGGTAAATTTTACGTATATTTTACAACAATTAAAAAACAAAACATAGATGGAGCCCAAACAACTAGAATCCAGCACTTGAAGACACTTTGACAAGGTACAGAAGTGGGTTTACCCTGAGCAATTCTAATTTCAACTTACTTGACTGATTTTTTTTATCTGCAAGGCCTGTGGTTGGTGACTCATCACTTCCCCTCCTTGCTAAGCTTTGCTTAATTCCTGGGCTTTGGGCTTCGTGGAGGTGCACAACCAGGCCTGTAAGAGGGATGGGGAAAAGCAAGAATGAATCACCACTGACCCATCCCCCACTGTTGGGAACCAGGGTCCCCTGAAGGGTAAGCCCCTGGGTGTGTGATTGTCAGCATTGCTCTCTAATCCTCTCAGGAATGTCATGAGGCTGGGTCTTTGCCTTCCCTCTTTTTTATAGATGAAGAAATTGAAGAGTACAGAAGTGAAGTGCTTTACTCTTGTGTCCTTCTATCTGCAATGCCTCTCCCCACTCTTGCCTGGAGAACTCTTGCCCCCCATTTATGAGCCAGCTCTATGTCACCTCCCACAGAAGCCCTCCAGTTTAGGGACCCATCCTAGGTGCTCCTGTGATGCGGCACAAATGGTTTCCTCACTTTTCTCCCCAGAGTTTGTGCCTCTGTCTCCTGAGACAGATTGAGAGGGTCATGACAGTGGGATCTGTGCATATATGACTCTGTGTCCCTGTCACCCAGTGAAGTCTGGCATAGGGAATGTCATGAAATGCAAAAATAAATGAGTGAACAGATGCACGAATGAATAAATAAATAATATTTTATACTAGGTCCCTAGAAAAGAGCAGAGAACTACTAAAATTCTCAGAAAAAAAGTAACAAAATGGCAGTAAATGCATACTTATCAATAGCTACTTTAAATATCAATGGACTAAATGTTCCAATCAAAAAACATACAGTGGTAATTGGATAAAAAAACAAGACCCATAAATATGCTGCATACAAGAGACACACTTCACTCCTAAAGACACTCAAACTGAAAGTGAAAGGATGTAATAAGATACTCCATGCAAATGGCAAAGAAAAGAGCAGGGGTAGCAATACTTAGATCAGAAAAAATAAACTTTAAAACAAAAACTGTAACAAGAGACAGAGAAGGGTACTACATAATGATAAAAGGAACAATCCAACAAGAGGATATAACAGTTGTAAATATCTATACACCCAACATTGGATCACCTAAATATATAAAGCTATTATTAACAGACATAAAAGGAGAAATAGACAGTAACACAATAACAGTAGGGAACTTTAACACTCCACTTACACCAATAGGTAGATCATCCAAACAGAAGACCAATGAGTAAACATTTGCCTTAAATGACACATTCGACCAGATGGGCTTAGTGTATATATATATACATATATATGGAACATTCCACCCAAAAACTACAGAATACATATTCTTTTCAAATGCACATGGAACATCCTCCAGGATTGATCACATGTTAGGCCACAAAACAAGTCTCAATAAATTTTAAAAGATCAAAATAATACCAAGCATCTTTTCTGATCACAAGGGTATGAAGTTAGAAATCTACTTCAGGAAGAAAATCAGAAAATACACAAATATGTGGAGATTAAAAAACATGCTACTGAACAATGATTGGGTCATTAAGGAAATCAAAGGAGAAATAAAAACATACCTGGAGACAAATGAAAATGAAAGTATGACATACCAAAATCTATGGGATACAGCAAAAGCAGTTCTAAGAGGGAATTTTTTATAGCAATTTAGGCCTACTTCAACAAACAAGAACAATCCCAAATAAACAGTCTAACAGTGCACCTAAAGGAACTGGAAAAAGAAGAACAAAGCCCCAAATCAGCAGAAGAAAGGATAATTTTTTTTAAAAGCAGAAATAAATGAAATAGAGACTAAAAAAACAATAAACAATAAAAAACATTAATGAAGCCAAGAGCTGGTTCTTTGAAAAGATAAACAAAGTTGACAAATCTTTAGCTAGACTCACCAAGAAAAAAAGAGAGAAGGCTTAAATAAGTAAAATCAGAAATGAAAGAGGAGAAATTAGAACAGACACTTCAGAAATACAAAAGGTTATAAGAGAATATTATGAAAAGCTATACACCAACAAAGTGGATAATGCAGAAGAAGTGGTTAAATTCTTAGAATCATACACCCATAAAAAACTGGACCAAGAAGAAGTAGAGAATTTGAATAGACCAATCACCAGTAAGGAAATCAAAACAGTAATCAAAAACCTCCCAAAAAATAAAAGTCCAGGACCAGATGGCTTCCCTGGTGAATTCTACCAAACATTCAAAGAAGACTTAATACCTATCCTTCTCAAACTCTTCCAAAAAACTGAAGAGGAGGGGAGGCTTCCTAACTCATTCTACGAAGCCAAAATTGTCCTGATACCAAAACCAGACAAGGGCAACACAAAAAAAAGGAAAATTACAGGTCAATATCACTGATGAACATCGATGCAAAAATCCTCAACAAAATACTAGCAAATCGAATACAACAATACATTTAAAAGATCAGACATCATGATCAAGTGGGTTTCATTCCAGGGATGCAGGGATGGTTCAACATCCGCAAATCTATCAACATGATACACCACATTAACAAAATGAAGAATAAAAATCACATGATCATCTCAATAGATGCAGAGAATGCATTTGACAAGATACAGCATCCATTTATGATAAAACTCTATATAAAATGGGTATAGAAGGAAAGTACCTCAACATAATAAAGGTCATATAAGACAAACCTACAACTAATATTATTCTCAATGGAGAAAAACTGAAAGCTATCCCTCTAAGAACAGAAACCAGACAAGGATGCCCACTTTCACCACTCTTATCTAACACAGTATTGGAAGTCCCAGCCAGAGCAATCAGGCAAGAAAAAGAAACAAAAAGGATCCAAATTGGAAAAGAAGTGAAAATGTCACTATTTGCAGATGACATGATTCTATACATAGAAAACCCTAAAGAATCCAATAAAAAAAACCTTTTAGAAATAATAAATGAATACAGTCAAGTCACAGGATACAAAATCAACACACTAAAATCAGTTGCACTTCTATGCACTAACAGTGAAGTAGCAGAAATTAACAATACAATCCCATTTACGAATGCAACAAAAAGAATAAAATACATAGGAAAAAATTTAAGCAAAAAGGTGAAAAATCTGTACACCAAAAATTATAAAACATTGTTGAAAGAAATTGAAGAAGACACAAAGAAATGGAAAGATATTCTGTGCTCTTGGATTAGGAGAATTAACGTAGTTAAAATTTCCATACTTCCTAAAGCAATCTATAGATTCAATGCAATCCTGATCAAAGTTTCAATAACATTTTTCACAGAAATAGAAGAAAGAATCCTAAAATTTATATGGAACAACAGAAGACCCCGAATAGCCAAAGGCATCTTGAGGAAAAAGAAGAGAGCTGGAGGTATCAACTCCCTGATTTCAAAATATATTACAAAGCTATAGTAACCAAAACAGCATAGTACTGGGACAAAAACAGACACACAGATCAATGGAACACAATCGAGAGCCCAGAAATAAACCCACACATCTACAGACAACTAATTTTCAACAAGAGAGCCAAGAGCATACAATGAAGAAAGGAAAGTCTCTTCAATAAATGATGTTGGGAAAACTGGACAGCCACTTGTAAAAGAATGAAAGTAGACCGTTCTTTTGCAGCATGCACAAAAATCAATCTAAATGGATTAAAGACTTGAATGTAAGACCTTAAACCATGAAACTTCTAGAAGAAAAGATAGGCAGTACGCTCTTTGACATCAGTCTTAGCAGCATATTTTCAACTACCATGTCTGACCGGGCAAGGGAAACAAAAGAAAAAAATAAACAAATGGGACTACATCAAACTAAAAAGCTTACACACAGCAAAGGAAACCATCAAAAAAATGAAAAGACAACCTAACAATTGGGAGAAGATATTTGCAAACCATATATCAGATAAGGGGTTAATATCCAAAATATACAAAGAACTCATACATCTCAATAACAAAAAACCCAACAACCCAATCAAAAAGTAGGCAAAAGGTCTGAACAGAGATTTCTCCAAAGAAGATATACGGATGGCCAACAGGCACATGAAAACATGTTCAACATCATCAACGATCAGGGAAATGCAAATCAAAACTACAATGAGGTATCACCTCACTCTAGTCAGAATGGCTATAATTAACAAGACAGGAAACAAGTGTTGGAGAGGATGTGGAGAGAAGGGAACCCTCATACACTGCTGGTGGGAATGCAAACTGGTGCAGCCACTATGGAAAACAGTATGGAGTTTCCTCAGAAAATTAAGAATAGAACTACCATACCATCCAGCCATTCCACTGCTGCGTATTTATCCAAAGAACTTGAAAACAGAAATGCATACAGATACCTGCACCCCTATGTTCATCGCAGCATTATTCACAATAGCCAAGACTCGGAAGCAACCCAGGTGCCCTTCAAGAGAGAATGGATAAAGAAAATGTGGTATATATACACAATGGAATACTACTCACCCATAAGAAATGATGAAATCTGGCCATTTGTGACAACATGGATGGAGCTTGAGGGTATTATGCTAAGTGAAATAAGTCAGAGGGAGAAAGTCAAATACCATATGATCTCACTTACAAGTAGAAGATAAAAACAACCACAAAGAAACACATAGCAAAAGATACTGGATTGGTGGTTACCAGAGGGGAAGAGGGTAGGGAGGAGGACAAAAGGGGTGATTAGGGCACATGTGTGGTGAGGGGTTATAATTAGTCTTTGGGTGGTGAACATGATGTAATCTACACAGAATTCTAAATATATTACAATGTACATCTGAAAGTTATATAATGTTATAATCCAATGTCACTGCAATAAAAATTTTAAAAAGAGAAAAAAAAATAAAGTAGTAGGTCCCCAAGTAAGAAATTCATTCTGGTTTATGATCCCCTAGAAGTTCTCATCAACCTCCGTCTTCAAAGCTGCTGACACCCTTGGCCCCATCCCAGCTGGCAGGGCTTCAAATATAACTGAGCCAACAGTCAGAAAGAGAAACTTATTCAGATGCCGCTGGCATCAGCCCAACACGGTTTCCAAGTCATTGCAGAGCTTCATGCTGGAAAGTTCCCTGGTGGAGCAGCGTCTTGTCAAGAACACACAATTTGAGCAGGAACAGGCCAGTTGAAAGCAGCAACTCTGTTGGCAATTGTTTTCAGGCCTCCATAATTAATTTTATACTAATTAATTCTTGTGTGCTGTGCAGAAGGAGAGCAAATTCTCTGCAGGTCTGGCTGGTCTCAGAGAAGATTTTAATGTCCCCCAAGAGTTCTCTCCTTGTGTGGGATCAAATAACCGGGACTGGAAGGGACCTCCTCCAGAAAGGCTGAGAAACACCCTTGGGCACGGTGCTTGGTTTGCAGTCATGTGACTTCTCACCCACTGCTGTCGTGCCAGTGGGAGAGAGCAGCACAGCTGTGCCCCTGAGACCTTAGCTGCCAGCAGTGACCCACAGAGGGACACGTTGAGGGCAGAGAGTCTCCTGAATGGTTTTTGAGCTGTGGGCTCCTTCCAGTTTCAAACTTGGAAGATTCTACTTGAAAGTGCTAGTTTGCTAGCTGTGTCCTGGCTGTGCCTGTGTCAGGACAACAGGCTGATGACCTGACAGCTAAGTAACCGGGATGCATGTTCACCTCAGCCTGCTGGAAGGTCACAGAGCTGTTCCTCAGCATCCCCCAAAGCGCTCACCCAGGGCATCTCTTTAGTTTGGTTGGGATACAAGGTGCTGATGTTTGTCCTTCCCAAGTCACCACTGTCAACTCCATGAAGCAGGGCCCGGCCACAGAGCTGGTTCACTCATTGCACTTACAGGACACTGTCACATGGCAGGCTCTGTGGTCAGCATGTTACTCACATGCATCCCTGTCTTTTTTTTTTATTATTGAGTTAAGGATAGGTTACAATCTTGTGAAATTTCAGTTGTACATTAATGTTTGTCATTCGTGTTGTAGGTGCACCACTTCACCCTTTGTGCCCACCCCCCACCCCACCTTTCCCCTGGTATCCACTAAACTTTTCTCTTAGTCCACGTTTTTAAATTCCTCATATGAGTGGAGTCATACACAGATTATCCTTCTTTAGCTGGCTTATTTCACTTAACATAATTCCCTCAAGGTCCATCCATGTTATTGCAAATGGAATGATTTTGTTCTGTTTTGCAGCTGAGTAGTATTCCATTGTATATATGTACCACATCTTCTTTATCCATTCGTCTGTTGATGGGCACTTAGGTTGCTTCCATGTCTTGGCTATTGTAAACAATGCTGCAATGAACATTGGGGTACATAGGACTTTTGGGATTGCTGACTTCAAGCTCTTTGGATAAATAGCCAGTAGTGGGATGGCTGGATCATATGGTAGTTCTATTTTTAGTTTTTTGAGGAAGCTCCATACTGTTTTCCATAGCGGCTGCACCAGTTTGCATTCCCACCAGCAGTGTATGAGGGTTCCTTTTTCTCCACAACCTCTCCAACATTTGTTACTATTAGTTTTAGATATTTTTGTCATTCTAACGGGTGTAAGGTGATATCTTAGTGTAGTTTTGATTTGCATTTCCCTGATGATCAGCGATGATGAGCATCTTTTCATGTGCCTATTGGCCATCTGTATATCTTCTTTGGAGAAATGTCTGTTCATGTCTCCAGCCCATTTTTTGATTGGGTTGTTTGATTTTTTTGTTGTTGAGTTGTGAGAGTTCTTTATATATTATGGATATATGACTTGCAAATATTTTTTCCCAGTTAGTGGGCTGTTTTTTTTGTTTCGATCCTGTTTTCATTTGCCTTGAAGAAGCTCTTTAGTCTGATGAAGTCCCATTTGTTTATTCTTTCTATTGTTTCCCTTCTCTGAGAAGACATGGTGTCCGAAAAGGTCCTTTTAATACTGATGTCAAAGAGTGTACTGCCTACGTTTTCTTCTAGAAGCCTTATGGTTTCAGGTCTCACCTTTAGGTCTTTGATCCATTTTGAGTTTATTTCGGTGAATGGTGAAAAAGAATGGTCAATTTTCATTCTTTTACATGTGGCTTTCCAGTTTTCCCAGCACCATTTGTTGAAAAGACTTTCTTTTCTCCATTGTATGCCCTCAGCTCCTTTGTCGAAGATAAGCTGTCCATAGATGTGTGGTTTTATTTCTGGGCTTTCAATTCTGTTCCATGGATCTGTGCACCTGTTTTTATACCAGTACCATGCTGTTTTGATTACTGTAGCTTTGTAGTATGTTTTGAAGTCAGGGATTGTGATGCCTCCCGTTTTGTTCTTTTTACTCAGGATTGCTTTAGCAATTTGGGGTCTTTTCTTGCCCCATATGAATTTTAGGATTCTTTGTTCTAATTCTGTAAAGAATGTCGTTGGGATTCTGATTGGGATAGCGTTGAATCTGTAGATTGCTTTAGGTAGAACGGACATTTTAACTATGTTTATTCTTCCAATCCATGTACATGGAATGTCTTTCCATTTCCTTATGTCGTCATCCAATTCTCTCAGAAAGACCTTGTAAGTTTCATTATATAGGTCCTTCACTTCCTTAGTTAAATTTACCCTGAGGTATTTTATTCTTTTTGTTGCAATTGTGAATGGTATGGTGTTCTTGAGTTCTTTTTCTGTTAGTTTGTTATTAGAGTATAGAAATGCTACTGATTCATGCAAATTGATTTTATACCCTGCAACTTTGGTGTAGTTGTTGATTACTTCTAAGAGTTTTCCAATGGATTCTTTGGGGTTTTCTATATATAAGATCATGTCGTCTGCAAACAGCGAGAGTTTCACTTCTTCCCTCCCTATTTGGATTCCTTTTATTCCTTTTTCTTGCCTGATTGCTCTGGCCAGGACCTCCAGTTCCTTGTCTCGTTCCTGTTTTCAGGGGTATGGCGTTCAGTTTATGCCCATTGAGTATGATGCTGGCTATGGGTTTGTCATATATGGCCTTTATTATGTTGAGGTAGTTTCCTTCTATGCCCATTTTGTTCAGAGTTTTTATCATAAATGGCTGTTGGATCTTGTCAAATGCCTTCTCTGCATCTATTGAGATGATCATGTGGTTTTTATTCCTCAGTTTGTTGAGGTGGTGTATCACGTTGATTGATTTGCAGATGTTGAACCATCCCTGTGTCCCTGGTATGAATCCCACCTGATCGTGATGTATGATCCTTTTGATGAATTGCTGAATTCTGGTTGCCAAAATTTTGTTTAGAATTTTTGCATCTATGTTCATCAGTGATATTGGCCTGTAGTTCTCTTTTTTCGTGGTGTCCTTGTCAGGTTTTGGTATCAGCGTGATGTTGGCCTCATAGAATGTGTTAGGAAGTGTTCCATCTTCCCTAATTTTTTGGAGTAGCTTGAAAAGGATAGGTATTAAATCCTCTCTGGAAGTTTGGTAGAATTCCCCAGGAAAGCCATCTGGTCCTGGGGTTTTATTTTTTGGGATGTTTTTGATTGCTGTTTCAATCTCTTTCCTTGTGATTGGTCTGTTCAAATTGTCTGCCTCTTCTTGAGTGAGCTTTGGGAGATTGTAGGAGTCCAAGAATTTATCCATTTCCTCTAGGTTATCCATTTTTTTGGCATATAGTTTTTCGTAGTATTCTCTTATAATCCGTTGTATTTCTGCAGAGTCTGTTGTTATTTCTCCTCTTTCGTTTCTGATTTTGTTTATTTGAGCTTTCTCCCTTTTTTTCTTTGTAAGTCTGGCTAGGGGTTTGTCAATTTTATTTATCTTCTCAAAAAACCAGCTCTTTGTTTCATTGATCCTTTCTACTGCCTTTTTTGTTTCAATAGTATTTATTTCTGCTTTGATTTTTATTATTTCTCTCCTTCTGCTGACTTTGGGCTTTATTTGTTCTTTTTTCTCTAGTTCAGTTAGGTATAGTTTAAGATCGCTTATTTGGGATTTTTCCTGTTTATTAAGATTTGCCTGAATTGCAATGAATTTTCCTCTTAATACAGCTTTTGCTGTATCCCATATGAGTTGGTATGGCATGCTGTCATTTTCATTTGTTTCCAGGTATTTTTTTATTTCTTCTTTAATTTCTTCAATGATCCATTGCTTGTTCAGTAGTGTGTTGTTTAGTCTCCACATCTTTGTGCCTTTCTCAGCTTTTTTCTTGTAATTAATTTCTAGCCTTATACCATTGTGATCGGAGAGGATGCTTGTTATTATTTCAATTTTTTAAAATTTGTAGAGGCTTGCCTTGTTTCCCAACATATGGTCTATCCTTGAGAATGTTCCATGTGCACTTGAGAAGAATGTGTATTCAGCTGTTTTAGGGTGAAGTGATCTATATATGTCTATTAAGTCCAATTGTTTTAGATTTTCATTTAGCTCCACTATTTCCTTGTTGATTTTCTGTCTGGATGATCTGTCAATTGATGTGAGTGGGGTGTTGAGGTCCCCTACTATTACTGTGTTGTTTTTAACATCTTCCGTTAGGTCTGTTAATAGTTGCTTTATGAATCTTGGTGCTCCTGTGTTGGGTGCATAGGTATTTATAAGCGTTATTTCTTCTTGATGAAGTGTCCCTTTGATCATTATATATTGTCCCTCTGTGTCTCTCTTTACCTGTCTTATTTTGAAATCCACTTTGCCTGATATAAGAATTGCAACACCTGCCCTTTTTTGCTTGCTATTAGATTGAAGTATTGTCCTCCACCCCTTCACTCTGAGCCTGTGTTTGTCCTTGTGGCTGAGGTGTGTTTCCTGGAGGCAACAAATTGTTGGATCTTGTTCTTTAATTCATTTTGCCACTCTGTCTTTTTATTGGAGAGTTCCATCCATTTATACTGAGAGTGATTATTGATGCATGTGGACTTAATGCTGTCAATCTGTCACTCATTATCTTGTTTTCCTATTTCTTTTCCTGTGTGCTTTAGCCTACCCATTTAGTACTGCAATTTCTTATGCTGGGTTTCTTAGATTTTTCCTTATTTATGTTGTGTGACTCTGTTCTGTTTTTTAGCTTAGTGTCTACCCTGAAGTTTGTATTTAGAATCTCGTGTATAATATAGTCTATTCTCTGGTGGTCTCTTACTTACTTGGCCTATACTGATTTAGACCCTTTGCTCTTCCCCTCCTAAATAATTATTTTCATTTCTTATTCCAACTCATGTTATGAATTTGTAGTTAGAGTGATAAGATCGTCCTTGCTTTGGTAGTTTCCTTACCTTTACCCTAATGCTATAGTTGAATATTTGCTATCCTGTTCTGGTTCTATCCATCGGTCTCCCTAGTCTGTGGATTGTGACCCCTTTCTCCCTTTTTTATTTTTTCAGGTATGAAAGCCTTCTCGAGGATTTCTTGTAGCGGAGTGCTTTTAGTTACAAATTCCCTTAACTTTTGTTTGTCTGGAAAAGATTTAATTTCTCCCTCATATCTGAAGGAAATTCTTGCTGGATAGAGTATTCTTGGCTGAAGATTCTTATCTTTTAAAGCTTTGAATATGTCATTCCATTCTCTCCTAGCTTGTACGGTTTCTGTAGAGAAATCCACTGAAAGTCTGATAGGAGCTCCTTTGTAGGTTATTCTCTTCTTTTTTCTTACTTCCCTGAGTATTCTTTCTTTATCTTTCCTTCTTGCCATTTGTACTACTATGTGCCTTGCAGTAGGTCTTTTTACATTGACAAATCTAGGATATCTGAAATCTTCCTCTCCACACATTTCTCCGTCAATCTCTAGATTTGGGAAGTTCTCTTCTATAATTTCATTAAGCACACTTTCTGCTCCATTTTCCTTTTCCATGTTCTTGGGAATTCCTATGATCCTTAAGTTCTTACTCCTCATTGAATCCACTATCTCTCAGAGATTTTCCTCATTTTTTTTAATTCTTAGTTCTCTTTCTTCCTCTTTCTGGAGCCATTCAGCCTGTCTATCTTCAATTATGTTAATTTGCTCTTCTATGGTGTCTACATGGGCGTTAAGGGAATCCGTATTCTGTTTTATCTGATCCATTGTGTTTTTCATCTCTAGTAATTCTGTTTGATTCTTCTTTATGATTTCAATCTCTTTTGTGAAGTAACTCCAGAACTCATTGGCTTGTTTCTCTATCTTTCTCTCTACCTCATTGAGTTTTTTTATTATAGCTGCTCTGAACTCATTATCACTTAGTTTACCTAATTGCAAGTCCTCAGGACTTAATTCTATGTTTTTATTGTTTTCCTTCTGGTCTGGGGCTTTTATAAATTGCTGGATGGTAGAGGAGCCTGGTTTTCACATGGTGGTAGAATTCGGTTGCAGTTACAGCCTGTCGCCACTAGATGGGGGTCGAGAGCTGCGCATTCTGAGCTCTCTGCCTTCGGGCAAGATGGCTGTGCCCAGTGCTCTTTTCCGTGAGGGAGGGGCTGCTATTCTGGCCCGCCATCTGGATTCGGATCAGTTCTGTTCTCTGGTCTCCCGAGGCCCCGGGTTTATGGGGTCCCCGCACATGGAAGCTTTCCCCCAGCAGTGGGTTTCCACTGAACCAGCAGCAGGAGTCCTGGATGATTCCCCGGTTGCGCAGCCCCTGCCCCGCTCCTTCCACGACCCACGCAGCAGGGACCGCAGACTCTAGGGGAGGGAGCGATGTTTTCTCCTATCCATTCCAGCTCCTCTGAGGCTGGCAGCAAGGTCTATGTTCTCCGCCTTCTTGGTATTGTAGGTGTCTAACGTGTTGGCATTAGATTTATTCTCTGAAATTCAGTTTTTCCAATCCTTTGTTGTATTTTGGAGGGGAGAGAATCCCGGGTCAGCTCACCCTGCCATTTTGCTCCTCCCCTTCCACATGCATCCCTGTCTTTGAGGCATACAGGTAGATTGGGCCCCAGTCTCACATCTCTGTGATCACTGCTGTAACAGACGAGGGCCATGCAGAGGAGGAACAGCATAAAACATCACCTCCTCAGAGAAGCCAGCTCTGATTCCCCACACCAGGTCACATCTCCCTGTTAAGCCTCTACCTCACCTTGTACAGGAACCCCATAGAGTAGGACCATGTCTGTCCTGCTCAGCAGTGTTTTTCTGCCACTGAGCACAGTGATCAACACATCATAGGTGCTTCATGTATGTTTGTTGAATGAGTGAGGACTCATGGAGAGAGGTGGTAGCATTTGAGGTGGGTCTGGGACAAATCAGAGGAGTTTGCCAGGAGAACAAATGAATGGATAATTCTGTAAAACAAATGTCTATGGTTAAATTTATGTCCATCCTGGTTAACAAGGGAAAACCCCTGATGTTTACAAGTACCTTTGACAGCAGCAGGAAGCATAGGCAGATACAGTGTTCTTCAGTTACTCGTGGGTACATGAAGTATTTGTGATCCTTCCTTTCAACACACTTGGGAAAACAATCTCGTGGTGAGAATGAGACTTGGGGAGCAGGGGTCTCAGATCACGGTGGGATAGCAGAGCCTGCCTTTCCATCATTCCTGCTCCATCCTCCTGTGAAAGAGCTGCCACCCGCTCTTCTCCACCCCAAGAGGCTGTGAAGAATTAAGACTGGAAAGAAACCTTTGAAAAATTGCTATTCCTCTGGTTAGTATTTTTTATTTTACCTTCTTCTACTTTCTAATTAGGGTGAATATATTGGTGATAGGGCCTTTACCAGTTGCAGTTTAAATTAGGAATCTTTAGTTCATGACTCAGTTCAATTCAGCAAATATTTAGGGGGGGGAGGAGGGAGTCAACATTACAGGACCTCTGCAGCATGTCAAGCTCAGTGCTCCCTTAATCTCCATGGGGGGTGGGAGGAGCTTGTGAGGGCAGATTTTCTCGCTTCCAGCTCCCTGGCAGCCAGGCAGCAGGCTTGTGGCCTGAGTGAGCTGACTGGATGCTTGCGGGGATCCTGACTTGGAAGGAGTGGCCCACAGTGCAGGGAGAGTCAGGATACTCACAGGAGCAGCGTGGAGAGAGTGCCCAGTGGGTCAAGCCCGGCATCCTAAGCAGACTGTTCCTGTGGGTGGTCCTGGCTGAGCCTGGCCTGGTCCCTGTGGCTTGCAAACCTGGCTCTCCAGCCTTCCCATCCATCCTGAGAGATGCCCTTTCAACAGACTCTTCTTGCTAAAGATGGTTTCTGATGTTTGCAGCTGAAAACCCAGCTGACACTGCCAGGGAGAGGCAGAATCAGGGTTCAGATTGTGTCTCTCAGATACCGTAAACTCATTATTTGCTCTTATATACCCAAAATGTGATTGGAATCTGAATGACTGCCAATCCTGTCCAGTGTAAGTCTTCATGGGAAATTAATTTACAAGTAGATTAGTGATCCAATAGATTAATAGTGATCACACATACACTCGCACACGCACACATATGTTTAAATTGATTGGCAAGTTCCCATGAGAGAAACTGGTTAACATTTCTGTTGCTGACGTTTCCAAAGGAGGAGAGCAGACATAACATTTACTGGGTGGTGTAAGCGCAAGAGGCAATGGGCTGGGTACAGAAGGGACGTCTTGTTTAAGAACAGATTTTGGAGTCAGACAGATGTGATTTAAATCCTAGGTCTACTATTTAATAGACCTTTGAGACTTTGGACAAATTATGTGTCTTCTTTGGCCCTTAGTTTTCTTGTCTGTAGAATGGGGACAATAATTCCTATCTCACAGAGATTCAAAACGGCACACACAAGGCACCCAACACAGTGCCTGGCACATGGTAAGTGCTTAGTCACTGGGAGTCATTGTTGTTATTTAAATATATTGCCTAGGTTAGTTCTCATAGCAATGCTGGTAAGTGGGTGTATTCATCCTTTCTTGAATAACTTTACGAATCTTACTTGTTGGCATAACCACTTACCCCATCTAGAAGGAGCATGTGGGAGTGAGTGAGGAGCAGGTGAGATGAGGAGGAAGCCAAACACATCTTTATGAAAGTTCTTTTTGAGCCTAATATGTCATCTGAGTTTTCTGTTGTTAGATTTGTTATTGAACTGTTAGTTGACAGTTAACTTGACCTGTCCATTTTACTTGCCATAATACCCAGGACAAATTTAGATTTAAAAGAGGCTGTTGTAAATGAAGGGCCCTCAGCATTTCATGATAAACCATGATACAATTCCCCTGAATTAAGTCGGCCGTGTTGCCCCTGGTCTCCTGACACTCAGGTGCATGATACACCCAGGTGAGGCCCACAGCTCTGAGCATCCCACTGTAGGATGCTGCTCCTGCAGTGCGGCGGGGACCACAGGCAGGTTTTAAGCAGCAGCAACCAGAACAGCCCATCTCACCAGCAAAGTGATGATGGCTTTGGAGGAAGCAACCAAACCCACTTAGACAATCAGTCAATCAAAAAATTCATTAATGAATACCTCACAGTCATCCAGATTGTATTCCATTACAATAGTAAATGGAACCGGGTAATAGGTGAAAAGTCTTTGTCAACATGCTTAGCAAATAACATGGATAAAGGAATGTTAAGTTCCCTTCTACTTTTCTTATACAAACTCTTTTTGATATGGACCCTGATATCAGTTTCCCCACATTAAACCCAGCACATACGGGGTTAAAACCAAAACACTCATTCCCTGCTTACTCTCTGTCTTCCTGGCTCCAGAATCCACTATCCTCCATGGAGACAGACACCATCAAGGACAAGCACCTGGATTATCTCCTCCTGGCAAAGAGATACAGGCTGGTGGGAAAGCTCTGACCAGCAAGGCCATATGCTCCCCCTCCCCTACCTAAAACCCCAAATAAAAACCCTTCCTTTTAGCTTTACGGGGAATTTGGGATTTCAGCATTGTCTGCCCTCTCTCCTTGTTCAGCGCTGTGCAAAAATAAAATTCCTACTTTCTTCCACCACACCCGGTGTCAGAGATTGGCTTGCTGCACAATGGGTGAGTGAACTCACTTCCGGTTTGGTAACATTTTCAGGGCTTGTAAAAAATTTTCATCTGAATGAGTTTATATAATTCTCACATGATTTTAAGAGATGTGTGGGGGTTTTTTATTGAGTTCATAATAGTTTACATAGATGTGAGATTTCAGTTGTATGTTATTTCTTGACCCTCACCACATAAGTGCTCCCCTTCACCCTCTGTACCCATCCCCAACCCATCTTCCCCTGGTAACCACTGAACTGTTTTCTTTGTCCATGTGTTTGTTCATATTCCACATATGAGTGAAATCATCTGGTGTTTGTCTTTCCCAGTCTGGCTTATTTCACTTAGCATAATTCCCTCCAGGTCCTTCCATGTTATTGCAAATGGGATGAATTTGTCTTTTTTTCTGGCTGAGTAGTATTCCATTGTATATATATACCACATCTTCTTTATCCAATCATCAGTGGATGGGCACTTGGATTGTTTCCATGTCTTGGCTATTGTGAATAGTGCTGCAATGAACATAGGGGTGCATATGCTACTTTGGATTGTTGGTTTCAAGTTGTTTGGGTAGATACCCAGTGGTGGGATAGCCAAGTGGTATGGTAGTTCTATTTTTAGTTTTTTGAGAAATCTCCATGCGGTTTGCCATAGTGGATGCACCAGTTTGCATCCCCACCAGCAGTGTATGAGAGTTCCCTTTTCTCCACACCCTCTCCAATATGCCACTTTTACTCTTAGTGATTATAACCATTTTAACAGGCATAAGGTGGTATCTTAGTGTAGTTTTCATTTGCATTTCCCTGATGATTAGTGATGTCGAACATCTTTTCATGTGTTTATTGGACATCTGTATATCTTCTTTGAAAAAATGTCTGTTCATATCCTCTGCCCATTTTTCAATCAGGCTGTTTGTTTTTTTATTGTTCAGTTGCGTGAGTTCCTTATATATTATGGAGATTAACCCCTTGGCAGATATATGATTTGCAAATATTTTCTCCCAGTTGGTAGGTTGTCTCTTTGTTTTGATTCTAGTTTCTTTTGCCTTGCAGAAGCTCTTTAGTCTGATGAACTCCCACTTGTTTATTTTTTCTTTTCGTTTCCCTTGTCTGAAGAGACATGGTATTTGAAAAGATCGTTTTTAGTTCGGTGTTAAAGAGTGTACTACCTATATTATCTTCCAGGGGTTTTATGGTATCAGGGCTTATCTTCAAGTTTTTGATCCATTTTGAGTTTATTTTTGTGTGTGGCGTGAGATAATGGTCTACCTTCATTCTTTTGCATGTGGCTGCCCAGTTTTCCCAACAGCATTTATGGAAGAGACTGTCTTTTCTCCATTGTATTTTCTTGGCACCTTTGCTGATCTTTGTTGAAGATTAGCTGTCTGTAGATGTGCAGTTTTATTTCTGGGCTTTCACCTCTGTTCCATTGATCTGTGTGCCTATTTTCGTACCAGTACCACGCCGTTTTGATCACTATGGCTTTGTAGTACATTTTGAAGTCAGGGATTGTGATCCCTCCGGCTTTGTTCTTTTTCGTCAGGATTGCCTTAGCAATTCGGGGTCTTTGGTTGCCCCATATGAATTTTAGGATTCTTTGTTCTATTTCCATGAAGAATGTCATTGGGATTCTGATTGTGATTGCATTGAATCTGTAGATTGCTTTGGGTAGTATGGACATTTCAACTATCTTTATTCTTCCAATCTTATATGCATGGAAGCTCTTTCCATCTCTTTACGTCATTATCAATTTCTCTCAGTATTGTCTTATAGTTTTCATTGTATAAGTCCTTCACCTCCTTGGTTGTTTATTCCTAGGTACTTTATTCTTTTAGCTGCAATTGCAAATGGAATTGTATTCTTGAGTTCTCTTTCTGTAAGTTAATCACTAGAGTATAGAAAAGCAACTGATTTTTGTAAGTTGATTTTGTACCCTGCAGCTTTACTGTAGTTGTTAATTATTTCTTTTAGTTTTCCATTGGATTCTTTGGAGTTTTCTATATATAAGATCATGTCGTCTTCAAACAGCGAGAGTATCACTTCTTCACTCCCAATTTGGATTTCTTTTATTCCTTTCTCTTGCCTAACTGCTCTGGCCAAAACCTCCACTACTATGTTGAATAAGAGTGGTGATAGTGGGCATCCTTATCTTATTCCTGTTCTGAACGGGATGGCATTCAGTTTTTGCCCATTGAGTATGGTGTTGGCTGTGGGTTTGTCATGTATTCCCCTTATTATGTTGAGGTAATTTCCTTCTATCCCCATTTTGTTAGGAGTTTTCATCATAAATGGCTGTTGGATAATGTCAAATGCTTTCTCTGCATCTATTGAGATGATCATGTGGTTTTTATTCTTCAATTTGTTGATGTGGTGTATCACATTGATAGATTTGCAGATGTTGAAACATCTCTGAGTCCCTGGTATAAATCCCACTTGATCAGGATGAATGATCCTTTTGATGAATTGCTGAATTCGGGTTGCCAAGTTTGTTGAAGATTTTTGCATCTATGTTCATCAGTGATATTAGCCTGTAGTTTTCCTTTTTTGTGTTGTCCTTGCCAGGTTTTGGTATCAGACTGATGTTGTTCCTGTAGAATGTGTTAGGAAATGCTCCATCTTCCCTAACTTTTTGGAATAGCTTGAGAAGGATAGGTATTAAATCCTCTCTGAAAGTTTGGTACAATTCTCCAGGGAAGCCATCTGTTCCTGGGCTTTTATTATTTGGGATGCTTTTGATTGCTGTTGCAATCTCTTTCCTTGTGATTGGTCTGTTCAGATTGTCTGTTTCTTCTTAATTCAGCTTTGGGAGGTTGTAAGAGTCCAAGAATCTATCCATTTCCTCTAGAGTATCCATTTTTTTGGCATATAGTTTTTCATAGTAGTCTTTTATAATCCGTTGTATTTCTGTGGTGTCTGTTGTTATTGCTCCTCTTTCATTTCTAATTTTGTTTCTCTGAGCTTTCTCTCTTTTTTTCTTTGCAAGTCTGGCTAGGAGTTTGTCAATTTTATTTACCTTAAAGAACCAGCTCTTTATTTCATTGATGCTTTCTACTGCCTTTTTTGTTTCAATAGCATTTATTTCTGCTCTGATTTTTATTGCTTCCCTCCTTCTGTTGACTTTGGGCTTTGTTTGTTCTTCTTTTTCTAATTCAGTTAGGTGTAATTTGAGATTGCTTATTTGGGATTTTTCTTGTTTGTTAAGGTGTGCCTGTATTGCAATGAACTTACCTGTTAATACAGCTTTTGCTGCATCCCAGATGAGTTGGTATGGTATGTTATCATTTTCATTTGTCTGCGGATATTTTTGATTTCTCCTTTAATTTCTTCAGTGATCCTTTGCTGGTTCAACAGCACATTGTTTAGTCTCCACATCTTTGTCCCTTTCTCAGCTTTTTTCTTGTAATTAATTTCTAGCTTTATAGCATTTTGATCAGAAAAGATGCTATAAAAAAGATGCTATATAAAAAGATAATAAAAAAAGAGAAAAGTTGGTATTATTTCAATTTTCTTAAATTTATTGAGGCTTGCCTTGTTTCCCAACATATGGTCTATCTTTGAGAATGTTCCATGCACACTTAAGAAGAATGTGTATTCTGCTGGTTTTGGACGGAGTGTTTTATATATGTCTATTAAGTCCAACTGGATTAGCTTTTCATTTAATTCCCCTGTTTCCTTGTTGATTCTCTGTCTGAATGATCTATCCATCGATGTGAGTGGAGTGTTGACATCCCCTACTATTATTGTGTTATTATGGCTATCTTCTTTTATGTTTGTTAATAGTTGCTTTATGAACTTTGGTGCTCCTGTGTTGAGTGCATAGATATTTATAAGTGTTCTTTCTTCTTGACAAAGTGTCCCTTTGATCATTATATACTTCTCCTCTTTGTCTCTCTTTACCTATATTATCTTGAAGTCTTTTTCTGTTATAAGTATTGCAACAGCTGCTTTCTTTTATTTTCCATTAGCTTGGAGTATCGTCTTCCATCCCTTCACTCTGAGCCTGTGTTTGTCATCAGAGCTGAGACATGTTTCCTGGAGGCAGTATATTGTTAGATCTTGTTCTTTAATCCATCTCACCACTCTGTGTCTTTTAATTGGAGAATTCAATCCATTTATGTTTAGTGTGATTATTGATGTATGAGGGCTTAAGCCTGCTATTTTATCACTCATTTTCTGGTTTTCCTGCGTTTCCTTTGTTTCTCATCCTGCGTGTTTTGGTGTACCCATTGAATTATGTAGCTTTTTATGATGTGTTTCTTTGTTTTCTCCTTATTTATTATTTGTGTCTCTGTTCTGCTTTTTTGTTTAGTGGTTACCCTGAGGTTTGTATTCAGAATCTCATGTATAAGACAGTCCTTTTTCTGATGGCCTCTTATTCTTTAGTCTAAACTGTTTCAGACCCTTTCCTCCTCCCCTCCTAAGTTGTTTTTCTCACATCTTATTCAATCTTGTATTGTGAGTTTGTGGTTAAAATGACAGGATTATCTGTGTTTTTGGTGTTTTCCTTCCCTTTAGCTTAACGCTATACTTGAGTATTTGTTATCCTATTCTGATTCTGTCTACCTATTTATCTCCTTACTTAGTGTTTTGTGACCTCTTTCTCCCTTTTTTTTTCAGATATGGGGGCCTTCTTGAGGATTTCTTTTAGGGGGGTCTTGTGGCTACAGACATCCTTGGCTTTTGTTTGTCTGGGAAAGTTTTTATTTCTCCTTTAAATCTGAAGCATATTTTTGCTGATAGTGTATTCTTGGCTGAAAATCTCTGCCTTTTAAAGATTTGAATATGTCATTCCATTCTCTCCTAGCTTTTAAGGTCTCTGCAGAGAAAACTGCTGAAAGCCTGTTTGGGGTTCCTTTGTATGTTATTTTCTTCTGCCTTGCTGACCTTAGTATTCTTTCTTTGTCATTCATTTTTGCCAGTTTTACTACTATATACCTTGCAGTAGGTTTTTTTACATTGACGTATCTAGGAGATCTGGAAGCTGTTTCCACATGGATTTCCTTCTCTTTCCCTAGGTTTGGGAAGTTCTCTGCTATTATTTCTTTGAACACACTTTCTGTTCCATTCTGCTTCTCTTCTCCCTCTTGAATACCTATAATTCTTATGTTGCATTTCCTAATTGAGTCGGATATTTCTCAAAGACTTTCTTCATTTATTGTTAGTCTTAGTTCTCTCTCCTTCTCTGTCTGGAGCATTTCAACATGTCTATCTTCGATTATGCTGATACGCTTCTCTATGATGTCCTCTCAAGCATTCAGGGAATCCATATTTTGTTTTATCTCTTCCATTGTGTCTTTTGTCTCTAATGTTTCTAATTGATTCTTCTTTATAGTTTCAATTTCTCTTGTGAAGTAGCTCCTGAACTTGTTGAATTCTTTCTCTATATTCTCTTTTACCTCATTGAATTTTTTATGATAGCTATTTTGAATTCATTATCATTTAGATTACATATTTCTGTGTCCTCAGGGCTGAATTCTGGGTACCTGTCATTTTCTCTCTCATCTGGAGATTTGATATAGTGTTTGATAGTCCTAGAGGAGGTGGGTCACATCTGATGCATCCTGATATTATTTGGTTGCAGTTACTGCCTATCGCCACTGGCTGGGGGTCAAGAGCAGTGTATTCTGAGCCCATTGCCTTCACCCGAGAACCCTGGTGGTGGAGTGGGCACAGGGCAGGTGGGGGGAGGTCTGCTTTCTCCTATGTGCTCTATGGGCTTTCTCACTCTACTCTCACTATCTGGTCTCCTGGGGTGTTGGATTGATGAGGTCACCCCCTGTGAAAGCTCTCCCCCTGGTAGAGGTCTTCACTCTTGCCTGCATGGGCCCTCAGGGGTCCTTGATGTTCCCGTGAAAGAACATCCCCTCCCCTATTCCTTCCCTCATGGAGCCTCCTGCGGTCACAGATCACAATCTTTAGGGGAGGGAGCAAAGTTCTCTCTTAATCTGTTCCAGCTCGTCCAATGGGGGCTCCAGCTTCTTCACCCTCCACCATATGGCTGCATGTCTCTCCGATGTTTTCGTGTTATGCAAGGATGTCTTCTGTTGGAGTATAGTTGCCACTTTTCATTGTATATTGGAGGGGAGAGAGTCCTGGGCAAGTTCACTCTACCATGATACTGACGTCACTACTGAGATGTGTATTGTTTTTAATCTCAGCTTTGGAGAGGTGGAAATATGGAATTTGGAAACAATTCTTTAGGATTACACTGTTTGGAAATGGTAGAGCAGGGCATCAAACACCAATCTTTTGACATCCATCTTGTATTCACTCATTCCCCATTTGTGGATCATCTACCATTTCCCTGTAGCTGGGCTGGGCACCAGGGGCCCATGTCTTGGCCATTGCCCCTGCCTGCAAGGAACTGACACTAGTTAGGAAGAGCTTTTCCTTTGCCATCCTGTCTGAGATGGCATCAATTTTTTTTCTGGCCCTATTTAATGATCCATTCATATCTCAAGGCCAGAGGATGAATGGCTATATTCAGGTTTCCCATTTACGGTAATTTTCTTTGGAAACCAAAGTTTCCAGTTTTAGGTGTCCATTTCAAACTGCACACACACTTCATAGTTAAACTGTCAAAATGATGTGGAATGTGGAAATATTTCCCACAATGCCCCAATGAGGGCATTTCAGGAGCCTGTGACACCCTGACTCTCTTCAGTCTGAGAAACAAGGAGGGAGATGCCCCAGAGTCAGTGCATATCCAACTCTTGTGTTGTTTGTTTTTGTTTTTAGTTTGTTTTCTTTCTTTTGTTAGACAAAGCTGGGTGTGTTGCTTACCTGGTAAGAGACAGCTGCTTCACCTGAGGCTTGTAGCATCTCAGAGGGATCAGGGTAAAGCTGGGTATTTATTGAGACTTTGAAGTCTAGTTTAATGCAAGAATTTCAATGCTTTGCTTGATTAGGATTGAGTTACTGTTTTAAAACTCGAGAAATGGTGCCTTGAGAGGAAAAGGCTTAGAAAACCCTTTTAAGCTTTGGGGCTATTGTCCAGGTCTTCCTCTGGCAATGTGGCATCATCATAAGTCCTGAGAAGTCCAGCTATGGAACATATGGGCTGAGACACCAATGACATGTCTATGAGCATGTGTGGCCGCTTTGATTTTTCTTAGCTCACTCCTATTTCCCAGTTTAGTCCAAGGACAAATCCTCCTTTCCTCCCCACCCTCCAACAGGTGGAACTCTCATGACACAATAATAATCATACCAATTGCAGTAATGCTAATAGCCCACATTCAGGCAGGCAACTGAGCTAAGCACCTCACATGGATTCCTCTCATTAAGCCCCATAGCAATGCTGTGAGGTGGGTACTGTTTATTCTTATTTGTAAATTGGGACAATGGAACTTAGCGAGGTTGGGTACCGGGACAAGGTGTGAAGAAGAGCTGGGGCCAGAATTCAAGCCCATGTTCTCTGAACCCAAAGCCTTCAGCGTTATGCTGTAGAAGCTCTCTCTCCTTTCAAAATTTATTGTTCTTACAACTCATTTCTCTAAACCAACATCCACATGTTTGCACACAAGGGAGAAGACTCTCTCTGGGGACAGAGTTCCTCTCTTCTCTCAACCTGGCAGGAGTTTCACTTCCATCCACGTCTGAGTGATGAGTAGATCCCCCCGCTCTCAGGGGTGGAGCTGCCCCACTCTTGTGCTGTTCTGCCTGGTTCCCGATTTCCGTGGGGAGGCTTCCAGGTGAAAACAGTTTCCCCAGTAACTGACAGCCACCCACTGGCCTCTCTGCCAGAGGGAATCGATGGCTCTGTGACTCTTTGTTTCTTAAATGTGTTTCTGGTGGGATAATTTCCAACTGCTCTGATGCACGTTATGACAAATTAGTGATGAAGAAGACACTTCCTTGGCCTACAAAGAATGAATAGTCAGATAAATAAGAGAAACTCTCAACCCAAATGGTGGCTGCTGTAGAGTGGGAGGGTTTTGAGCAACTGGTTCATTTATTTCCATGCCTTTAGGCAGACATAGCTAATTGTTCCAGAGTTGAAATTCTACCAGTTTAAAAAGCTTTCTACAGAAGGAGATTCCACTCTTCCCTGTAAATGCTGTGTAATAGTTGCATAATTATTTACAGCTAATTGGATAATAGCTAATCAAATGCCCCCACCCAGCAATCTTGAATTCATTTCTAATTGTTTTCCCAGGGAGAAATGGAGGAAGGGTTATCCACCTGATAGGGTTACCACATTTGCTCTGCTTTATTGTCTTAGGAACAGGGACTGCAGTTGGGGAAAGGACTCGCTGGCCTTCACGGAAGGTGGAAGGTGAGGGGAGAAGTGAATCCCAAGCTGAAACTTGGAAAGTGGGGGGCCGCGTCCCAGAGATCAGCAACCATGGTCATAGAACTTCTGGAATCTCGGTAAATGTTCTGTTTAGCTAGTGCTTGTTTTGCCATGTGAAAACATTTGATAAAGACAGGCTCTATACACTTACTTCCTGGGCAGCAAACAAGATGAGGAGAAGGTAGCAGGGTGATGGCAGAATTGACTTAGGGGACTGGGAGAGACCAGCCATGGGGCAGAGTGAGGGGGCTGCTCTATCAGGAGGGGATGCAGGCTGAGTCTCAGACATCTGAACTGACTAAGAGAAATAGTGAGGGGAGTGATTCCCGGTCTCAGAAAGGATCCTGATATTGAGCAGCAGAAAGACCCCATGAGAGCTGATATGAGTCCTACTGTGGTCTTTAACACACCTGTAAACCGTGAGTAAAGTTCACAGCATCCTGACATAAGCCTGGTAAAACGATACCTCCTCCTGAATTGTGGCTCTTTAACATTTTTTGTCTGTTCCAGTCCAAGACTGTTATTTTACATGGAATTAAAGAAGTGGGGGAAAGAAGAGGAACCAGATTTCTTGAAACAGGTGAACTTTAAAGGTGGAGCTTTGGGAATAGAGGCTGTCAGTTTAGAAGGCAGGCAACAACACACAAATAAGCAAAACAAAGAAAGAAGGAAAAAGAAGTAGTGAAGAGGGAACACAGATTCATATTCCAGTCTCATGTGTCATCCCGTGCCACGACTTCACAGTCTTCCATTAGGTCAATAAGTATTTATTTAATACTCTGCCAGGGGTGGGAACCACACTGTTGCTCTGGATGAAGCATACAGGCCTTAGACTTGGAGAACCACGGCTCTCTTAGGGGGCTGAATTATGCAACTGAGGCAGATCGTGATGGGTGAAAGATGGAGGTCCAGAGTCAGTGCCGTGGGCTCAAAAAAGGTGAGACCCATCATCTGGGACACCACAGGAAAGGTTTGTGGAGAAGGAAGCCTGAGAACTAGGGCTTGGAGAATGGCAGGTGGGATTTGGTCATGTCTGCCTGAGGGGAGGACGTCCTCAGAGGGGGACAACAACAAGAAGCAAGGCACAGAATGAGAGAGTGCAAGGCTCAATAAGAGGAGGAAGGCTGATGTGGCCTGGAAGAAAATTGTATTGGAATGAAGTTCAGAGCCAAGATACGAATGTTGTTGAATTCCTTTATGGCCATTGAAGAGTCACTGGAAGCCCTGGGCTTGTCAGTAGATGCCTGGAAGGAGCGGTGTGCCGGCTGTGGGTAATGCTCTGGTGTTACAGTGACTGCAAAGCCCACCTCCTCCTGCTCACTGAAAATGATGAAGTTACCTTGTAATTGTCAGTGAAACCAGGCACCCTCCCCCTGCTTCAGGTTACCATGGTAGCTGCTGCTGGGAAGGTACTATGAAGAGAAAGATGCTATAAGGGTCAAGGACATCGCTGGGCAACCCTGTGTGATGGTAAGTGATGAATTCTTCTGACCCTATCAGCCCCTCTCAGTTGTGACCTGCTCTGAGTCCTGCTAGCCCAGCTCATGCTCCCCTCTCTTGTTATTTGGAAGCTGGACAACCCCCTTTTCTGGTGCTGACAGACCAAGCTTTAGGGAATTGTCTGTCAGTGCATATACTTTAAAGACACTCAAATAGTGACTGTTCTTGGGAGGGTGGCTTTGCCTCCCCAGTCACACTGGCCTTCTATGATGAGCAATTCTGAACTAAGGGAAGTGATTTTGAGCAAATTTGTGGAAAAACACAGTTCCAGATAATCATGACCAAGTCGTATATGTGCCTAAGTATTATTTTTCCCCCCAAGATGAGTAACGCTATAGCTACAATAAAGTATTGTCTAGAAGTTGAATATTGTGTACCTTAGTGGAAGTTCAGCATGCCATCATCCCATGCTCGTTTTGAGGAGGGGTGGGCAACACATGTATTTAAAACTGTGGTCAACCTGCCTGTTTCCTGGTTGACGGCACCAGCCGAGCTCCCAGTCGGCAGCCAGTTCCAACCAGCCATGTGATAAACTATGGCTCTTAAAAATGTTACCCATTCTTCATAGAAATTCCAGAAGTCTGGTGGCATCTGGCTGATCTACGCATCACAGGGAAAGTTACAGCTCATCATCTTTTGATAACCCTTCAGCTATTTAGAACTGACCTTTTATGAGCCCATCTTGTGAAAGGGAGCCCCTTTCTCAGTATCCCTAATCTCGTTCCTCTTTCAGTCTCTGAAATGATCCTGTTTATGTGTTGGCTTCTTGGTTATCTGTCTCTCATCATGAGAATGGAAGCCTCCAGGGAGCAGGAACCTTGTCCATCTGGTCACTGCTGTGTTCCTGCCTGGAACAGTGGGGAACCTACATTTTCCTTCCTTCCGTTTGTTGGGTCAGGCTTTCTGCATGGCCCTCCTTGGGGTCCGACCTGCAGATGTGAATGCTCTTTATCAGCCTCCTTGCCCTTCATCTCATGTTAGACATTAAGTAATGTAGAAGCTGGAAGGAGGCCCTGCTTAAATAAGTTTTCAGTAAAATTTGTGTTCAGAGTTAAAAGCACTTGCCTTTTCAACGACACCGTTTGACGTGGTTTATGTTAGAGTTACATAGAAGTCTCAATCTTTAAAGGATTAATTGATTTATACTGAAATATGTTTCATCTTGTTTACTAAATTTATGATACTTCTCAATGACATGGAAATGGGAACACAGGTAGCTGATGACATTACTCTTTAGCCGAAGATCCCCAGGAACTCACCTGTAGCTTGTCACTTATTGCAGTGGGGGAGGGCTCACACCATGGGGAATCTTGGGGTGTATCAGTAAGAGGATGTGAGGAAGGAATGAGTGGATTTGGGCTCGTGTTCAGTGTTTTGGTGAGGGTTCATAAAGGGTAGCTTTGCTCTGCATTGGATGCTGTCAGGAAGAGGGGAACATTCCATGGTTAGGTATCTTCATAATTCTTATCTAGAAGGTAAAGAACAGACTAGACTGGAGCTGTGACAAGTACAGAAGCAGCAGTCACACACATGAGCCAGGACAGCGAGGTGTTGGTCATTTTTGTCTAAGCAAGGTTCTCAATTTTTGTCTGTGTTCAGACATGATTATGAGATGGTCTTCTTTTTGTCTTGATCCATCCTGGTCACAGAATGGCTTTGTCTGTGTTGATGTTCTGTGAAATTGTTGATATTCAAAAGAAGCACATCAGGGCCCAGCTGCGAGGGCCAGGCCAGCTCCTGGAGGTCAAGAGCTTGGCTCTTTCTCATCAATATGTCACAGAGAGCTGTGGGCAGGCCTCACCCACAGGAGGCAGGTAAATGATATTTGAGCAGCAAACTGAGAAAGCCTACCTTGAAACTCTCAGTTCCACACTGTAGACTCCATTCCCAACACATATATATTATTTTCTGAAGGTGAAATTTGCATTGAACATTTTAGTTGGTGCTTCCTGTATGGGATCATGAAATATAATTTTTCTCTAATTTTACACAAATAAATGGGTCTATGTTTATTTAAGTGTTGACAAGAGCCTCACCTTCTTAAGTTCTGTGTTCCTACCAGCCACGTCAGCATCTTCGTTGTGCACCAAAAAAGGCATCTTTTCTTGGAAACTAAACACCACAGATCTACTTGGTGACAGTAATATCCACATGCTTAAGGCCTGTGACACCAGAAACAGGCTTGAGATGGGACACAGTTGCGTGCATTTAAGAAACATTGCTTTCTGTTAAAACTTGGTAGAGAAAATAAGAGTGTCGTAACAGAGGTAGGAGAATTATTGTTTAAACTCAGATTTCAAGTCAGGCCAACCTGGGTTTGAATCAGGCCAGGCCTCCCATTTGTGAGATGTTGTGCTGTGAGATGTTGGGCAAGTTACTTAAGCTCCCTAAGTCTCAAGTACCTCCGTAATGAGGAGGGGACTGGTGTACCTACCCCAAAGTTTGTTGAGAGGAGTAAACCAATCAGGACAGTGGGAAACGCATTGCTCGCACGTAATATGTGTGTCGTATGTAGTAGCTCACTCTCCTCCCACCTGACTGGCCTGCCAGGTCTCTACTGCCAGTCTTCTGTCTTCCTCCTGTTCTCCCAGTCACTTGCCCACTTCCCTGAGCCTCATGGGTGGGGCTGCCAGGCCCTTCCTGGTTGCCTCCTCCCGGGGATTCAACCCAGGCTCCTGTCCCCCAGCCCTATGCATGGGAGTCTCTTCCCACACACAGATCACTTGGACCCACCAAACTTCTGCCCCACCCAAACCTGGGTCCTGCCCACCCTCTGTGTGTCTCTTCCACACCATCTATCACAGGCCCCTCCAGCATAGAGACCTGAGGGAATCAGGCAGGAACCTTCTAATCTCCTTTGTATCTGTCAGTTCACAGAACTTGCTGCTATCTCACATCCCTGTCCTCAAGTACAGATGGGCCCTGTGTCCTGGCACAGTCCTCCTCCACTTTCCCACAGCCTCAGGACATTGGGGACTTCTCCCCGCCTGAAGCTCAGCCTTTCCACACGGAGAACGCGTGCAGGAGGAGACCTTAGTGTATTTTCCTCATTTAACGGGGGAAAGGCTCAGGGGATGGGGGCAGAGTGGCACTCAGGGCTCTCCCTAGTCCTCACACCAGGCAAAGACCTCCCAGAAGCCAGGGGCCACCGGACTCCACCCTTCCTTTCATTTCTGCTCACAATATCCACTGCTCTCAAAGGGATCAAGTAAAGATGCATAGTGTTTCCCCAGTGGGGATGGCCGGAGTGTTCACAGCAATGAACTCAGTGGAGGTGGGGGTAAAGCCATAGAGTCAGGAATGGTTTGGGCATGGATGGTTCTGCTGTAAAGTGGGCTCCCATGCATGAGGACAGCCCTCTCTCGGCTCCTGTTCCCCCAAGGAATTCAATTCATCCCAGAGTGACCAAGAAGCAGCATGTCTTAGGCTCTAGTTCACAAAAGTGATAAAGAGACACATTCTATTACCAACGCCTACATGAGGTGTGGGGCACACAAATATACAAATACCTCTCACCAACTGTGATATTCTTACTGTGGACGAGAATAGGGGAGAAGAGATGACTCATTTAGCCTGTGAATGTGTGATGGGAAATTTTATTGGTCAACTTGGAGAATGTTTTGGATGAGATTAACATTTAAATCGGTGAACTTGGAGTAAAGGAGATTGTCCTCCATAATGTTGGGAGGCCTTGTCAAATCAGTTGAAGGCCTGAAAGGAACAGAAAGACTAATGTCCCCAAAGAAGAGGGAATCCTCCAGCAGACTGCCTTCAGACTTCATCTGCACCGTTGGCTCCACTGGGCTCCAGTGAGCCCGTCTACACTGCAGCCTCCATAATCACATGAGCCCATTCCTTATAATAAATCTCTCTCTCTTTCTGTCTCTAAACATCATACTGGAGTTGTTTTTTGGAGAATCCTGAGTAAAACAGGAGTGCAATGAAGACTTACTGGCAGGTGATGTTCGCGCCCAGCATTCAGAGACCACAGGCCTTTGTCCAGCGGGAAGCAGAGTACCTGACAGAGGACTCCGCTGAAAGAGAAAGCCTGGGAGCATGATGGTGAGAACCAGCAGGTAGGCCGTGTGGCTTGTAGAGGAAGAGATTTCAAGAGGTGAAATGAGGCAGGGAGGATGTGAGGGAAATCCATTGGCAGTCATGAGTTTCAAGCAGAAAATTCACTGGGAACACACACAAACACACACACAAACACACCTTTTATAGGGTGGATCTAATCTCAGAAGAACTCCAAGTCCTTTTCTCTGAGGCAGTTACCTGCCAGCTCCTGCATCCCACTGAGGGTCAGGAGCTGTAACAGTGAATTTGCACATCCCCATCTCTGGCCTGAGCTGCTTTTGTCTGTAGCACAGCCTGGGCTGACCATGCTAATGAGGTTGAGGAGGGAGAAGCTGAGGGGGGCTGAAGCACAGGACAAGAAGGGAACATCGGGGGAGGACCCGGCTCTATGAAAGGAGCGGGATCTGAGGTGGAGACTGGGAGGCGTACAGTTCTGTCTCCTCTATTGTATTTAAGTATTTCTCTTATTTCAAATTCTGAAAACAAGTTTTGTTTTAAATTCCCATTTTTAATAACTTGAAAAATTTTTGGAAGCAAGCAAAAACTTACAAAAAGTTAGGGCTGCAGTTATGGAAAACTCTTCCAGAACCATTTCAGAGCAAGCTGTCACCCTGATGTCCCATCACTGCCAAGCACTTTAGTGAACATTTCTTATAAATCAAGACATCTCCTAAGTTGCCAAAACGCAGTCACCAGAACACACTTCACACTGAGACATTCCTACATCTAACCCTCAGACCCCATTCTTTTTTCCCCAAACCGTCCTTTCTAGCTCAGGAGGCTGACAGGTTTAGGGATTTTCAGTCTCCTCCTCGTGCTGAAGATGTGGGTGAGGGGTGTTCCCTTTGTCCCTTTTCTTGATCTGTATAATTTTTAGGGGAAAGTGGAGAGATTTGTATTGAGGTGGCCACTTTGACTGTATGTCAATCAGAAGTCCTCATTAACACATTTGCATGTTTTAAAGTCTTTTCATCCAGGCTTTTGGTTGTTTGATTTTTGGTAGTGGTTGAGATGATCGAGTCTTAGGTAGAAAGAACAGAAAACTTTCACCAACATTTTAGTATATGCTCCTTTTCTCTGGAAATGTAGGTTGTTGCTATATTTTTGCAACACCACCACTACAATAAAACCATATAGCTACAGGCTCTTTGGTACATAGTTGTGGGACTGGAATAAACACTGAGACTGTTGTGAGGGAAGATGAGCGTATCTTCTGCCTCACTAGATATGGTGAAATTATACAGTATTTGAAGCTTGACTCATACCAACAATGCAAGAGAATTACTGGTATTCCGTTTCCTGTTCATAGTTCCTAGTGTTCCTGTTCATAGTTCCGTTTCCTGTTCATAGTTCCATACTGTTCCTAGTGTATCAAAAATAGGAAGTGTTGATGTATTTTAAAATATTTGCCAGTTTCATGGGCGTGTGGGGAAAGGTCATTCTCCTTCTAATTACAGTATTCTTAATTATTTGTGAGATCTTCAATCTTTTCATAGAATTATTTGCCATGTATTAACTCCTCATATCATTTGCCCTGTATCTTTGAAGAATCAGACTTGCCCCATTGAAGTACAGTAGCTCTCGTTACATTCTAGATGCTGATCCTTTGTCTGTGGGGGAATAAAACAGCATTTAGAGGTAGAGCTGCTGCTGCTGTGAAGACTGACTTCTCACTGAAGGAGGTGAGTCAGGCTGGAAGCATCAAAGGAAAGTCACTGCTGGGGTTGGGGATCAGGGCTGAAATCAGAAAGGTTCTCCATCCTTAAGTCCCAGAATATTTGTTTGCATCAGAGTATCTGGATAATTTTTGAGACCAACAGATGTCCTGCTTGATAGCTAATTTACAAGTGATCCTTCAATTCTCTGTTTCCATAAGAAATCTAGCAGAATCACTGGTTTTATTTACTCCATGATATGGACAAAGAGTGAATGGCATTACATCTCTACCGGGTTATAAAATGAAATTCTGAAATAATTTAATCTTTTAAAAAAGTAAGATATTCACTTAAATATCCGTGGCAAGACAATAAATTATGAAAGGAAACAATCATAAATATAATCTTGTTCTGTTGAAAACACACAAAGCTGTTTCTCAGGACACATAAAGAATCCCGGAAGTTCTGCAGTCTCACACGACAGTTTTCTGGCAATATCATGTGCAAGAACAGGGTCAGGACATAGAGATGCATCTGATTTTCCACAACCAGAGAGAAGGTGGAAACAGACTCTGGGTTGAGATTCTTGTTCGAGCAGTTCGAAGGCTCAGTGCAGGAATCCCAACACTTAGCACCGAGAGAAATGGCCCCGATGCTTAGAAAAAGTGTCAAGCAGATTATCAGCCAAGCGCATAAAGGGAAGGCAAAGCTGCATCTCCCTGGTCATCAGGACTCCTGGGGCCTCTGCCTTTGCTGTAGGGGCTGAAACTCCTGGTGGTGGAGAGAGGAAGAGCAGGTGATGGCAAGGCCGCCAACCAGAAGGGAGAGTGGAGGAACGAGGACAGACGCCCAGGGGCTTCTTGGTAGCAACTCCAGCCTCTAAAAGGGAAACAGGAGTTTGTCCCAGGACTGAGGAAATCCTGGGTCAGTTCTCCTGGGGCCACCCCTCCCCAGTCACCACCCATCTCAGAGCCCCACCCTCACTGGGGGTCATGGAGCTCCTTCTACCCACGTACCCCTAGCCCTGGGTCCTGCAGCCTGGACCAACCTCCTCCCTCCTTTCCCACATGACAGTGTCACCCCCGGGCCCTGCTATAGCACTTTGGGGCTCAGGACTGAAGTGAGTAAGGATTCAGTCTGTTCCTGTTACTTGGATCCTGATCCTCCCTCCAGTGGGAAGGCCTAGGGGACCCCGTGGCAGCCTTGAGCAAAGTCAGGGGCCTGGATCCTAGTTGCTCCAGCACTGGGAGGGCTGCAGGCAAAGTTCCTCTTCCCCTCCACTCTCAGCCTCTCCTCACCCTGCCAGCAGCTCACAAGTGCTAAGTGTGAGGGTGTCTGCCCCACCCCAGCCATTCCTGGCTCCCCTGAGCTGTGAGTGTCCAACTTCAACAGTAGCTCAGCCCCACCTGTCTCCTGAGTCACCTCTGCTCCAGGCAGCGGCCACTCTGAGCCTCAGGATCTGGGGTCCACAGCGGGAGGCTGGCTTCCAGGTGACTGCACCAAGGCTGGGCCAGGATTACCAGGTGTCCACAGAGAACTGACCTCCTTCTAGTCTCATCCTGACAGTCTCTACTGTTCGCCTTATGCCTTACCTGCCATCACCCAGCCCCCTTTCTGTGGGAACGCAGCCGTGAACTCTAGTCTTTTAAGCTGGGTCTGCAAGGCCTCCCCACCCCTGCTCCTGGGATTAGGCCCAGGCCCTTCTCCTCTGTGCATCTGGATGGAGTCCCTTCCCTGTGACACATCCTGGGAGCTGCCCTGCTGCTCTCACCTAACTGCGTGTTGCCCATGCCTTGTGTTCCTGCTGCCTCCCTCCCCAACGTGAGCCCCACCCAAAAGGAGGATCTGGTGTGAGTTAGGCCTGATTTTGCCAAATCTCTTTGGCATCAACAGGCCATCAACCTTGGTGTGAGCCCCTGCAACTTCCCACTGGCCTCTGACAGTGAGGAGTTAATCAGAACTCAATGTTGAACTTGCCTGAGTAATCGCTATCGAGCAAAATGAGTTCTTTGTCCTGGTTAACTCTATATGTCAACTTGACTGGGCTAAAGGACGTTCTGATAGCTGGTAACACATTCTTTTGGTTTGTCTGTGAGGGCGTTTCTGGAAGAGACTAGCATTTCAATCAGTAGACTGAGTAAAGAAGATGGCCCTCACCAATGAGGGTGGGCATCATCCAATCCACAAGGGCCTGAATAGCACAAACAGGCAGAGGAAGGGCGAATTTGCTCTCAGTTTGAGCTGGGACGTCCTTCTTCAACAGCCCTTGGACACGGTCATCATGCTCCCAGTTTTTGGGCCTTCAGACCTGGATGGTGGGCTTACACCATGATGACCTGGTTCTCAAGCCCTCAGGTAATAATAACTGTCTCTGTCTCTGTCTGTCTGTCTCTCTGCCTCTATGCCTGTCTCTATCTCTGTATAATCTCCTAATGTTTCTGTTCCTCAGGAGAACCCTGGCTACCACAGTCATATTCACCTGGTATCATTTCCATGAAGAGAAGGTTAAGGCTGTAGGCCAAGGGTTGGGCAAGGAATTCACCTTTCCTCATCCTCACTCCAGGCTATCTGCCCCTCCCTTCCCCTCTCAATGTACTCTCAGTACCTGTTACGAGATGGACTCAGCCTAGGATGCCAAGGAGAACAGAGAAGGTGAGGGGCACCAGGAAGATCCAGGTGACAGGAGTGATGGCCACGGCCCTGGAATGGGTTGTACCTGGGCCTGTGGGTGGTGATGCTGAAATGGAAAAGGAAGAGTGACAGCCCTTGTCCAGACCTCAAATCTCTTCTGAGGAGACTCCTCCTCAGCTCCTGCTGCCCCAGATGATCTTACAATGCAGACATTTTCTACCTCTCTACTTGTGGCAGATGCTGTGACAGAACCTGAGGTAGGAAGGAAGAAAGGAGACGGGCCTCGTCTCCTAGGGGCTCATCCAGCCAATGAGGGAAGAAAGGGTTACAATGTAACCAATCAATCCTGCTGTGACAGAAGAGGAGGTGATATATAAGTATTTTGGTAGAGTCCTCTCAGGAGCTGACATTTGAGGAGGTATTGAAGGACTTCCAGAAAGAGACCAAGTGAGATGAAAAAGAAAGGTGAGGCTAACAGGAGGAAACAGTAAGAAGAAAAGGTCTGGAGACAGAATGATGCCCTCATGTTTTGGGTCAGCCAGAAATCCACAGTGAGTGGACAGAGGTATGTGCAAGAGGAAGAGATGTCAGGAGGTGAGAAGCGAAAGTAAGGGTGGTAGAGCGGACCTATGGCCATTGTTCTCCCAGGAAGAACTCACAGTGGATGGAGCACACTTTCAAACACACACACACACACACAAACTCAAACACACACACGGTGGGCTAGGTCGACCTCATTTAAAAAGACCTACCACTTTCTCCTTCTCTTCTCAGTTACCTGTTGTCTCCAGCATTTTCTCCCAGGGGACCAAAAATTGGTCAAGCCAGTTCTGACAGTCTGCATCTGAGATCTTCATGAGGAACTTGGTTACATCGCTGCCATTGTCTGATGTCTCTTTTAGCAGTCTCTCTCCAGGAACAACCACTGTACACTTTCTGTTCTCCAAGCCACACACATCAAAATGCCAGGATCCACTCATGCATCCATTGGCTTTATAGGGACACAGCATCCCACCCTGCAGGGCGAGAGGGTCTGCTCCCCATGGGAAAGAGGTCAGCCTCTGGTCTGGACAAATCCTTTGCCCCATCCTGGTGTCCACTGCTCTGGTCACCTTCACATCTCTTGGTCCTGCTCTGGCCTCTATGTCTGATCTGGCTGCTGGGCCTCCTGTGTGGGACTTTCAAGTTTTACAAAAACACAATAGCTCCCTAACCCTACAGAAACTGTTCTACTCCTGCCCTGAGCCTTTCTGACTTACCGCTGGTTGTGGAAATCTGTGGCTTAATGTCAAGCAGTTTCCTTTTGAGCTCTTCCACCAGGTCTGTCAGAGTTTCTGACTGTCTCTCCCAGGTGTCTGTGGCATTCACCTTCATGCCCAGAGGACCAATGGGTGTGACCTTCTCGCTACCACAATGATAGTAGAGAAATAGAGAAACTTGTTTCCATTGACCTCACCTTGAACCTCACACCATCATTGTCCAGATCTGGCTTTAAGAATGACAGTGATTTATAGAAAAGAGTGTGATTGCCTGTGAAGGAAAAACATAGGTGAGTGTTGGGGTTGGGAGAAAAAGACTCCTAGGCAGCCCCTCTTCATCTCTGTGACAGTCAAGGACTGTGATGGCAGAGTAGGGACTGGCCCTGCCTGGCTCTTCCTCCTCACCAGTTAAAGGTTAGTGTCCCTCCCTTGCTTGAGGAGGAAGAAGAGGAAGTGGTCTCTGCCCAGCAAAAAACTACACATCTGTGGATATGTCCCCTCTGTAGACCCAGGCAACACGCAGCGTCAGTCAGCCCACAACCGTTCCCGGGATGTGACAGGCAGCTATGGAGGAAAAGTCTAGATGCCAGAGGATTGTCAGAATGTAGCTCAGCGTCCTAGGGAACATGAGAGAGAATGTAGGGGCTGCTCCTGAGGAAGTTGAATCACTCTGGGGGTGGGGTGAGGACAGAACCCAACGTGGGTGAAAGGAGAGTTTACAATTACAGGTCACAGGACTTAGCAAGGCCCTGGGAGATAGTGCTAGTCTGCTACTAGGATGGGTTTTGGATGTTTGGAAAGAGGGATTCCCCACACTGCATGACATAGAGAACCCCAAATTTCTTAGGCACATAGTAGAGGAAGGGATCAAATATCTCAGAGAAGTGCACATGCCAGGGGGGATGCAATATGAAAAGGCAGAAAAGCGTCCAGTCAACCATGCTCCATGGGAAAGGTTGAAAAACTGTGCTCACCAAGCCTGCAAAGAAAGCATGGCTAAGAAGGGTCTCAGAATTCTCCAAAAGCTCAATGATGACTTTTGCTGACGGTCAGGAACGGTGGTACGAGATGGTGTTCCCCCAATGGCCTTCCAGCAGTAATAGGGATGGAAAATGTTGAAATAACAGATGCACGTGGAGGTGCTCTATGTCAGGATCAAAGCAGGTACAATGACTGATGTGATTAGGAAGGTGGGAGTGAAAGGCAGGGCCTCCACCACAGGGAGCTGTGACTTTGGCTAACAGAACTGGTGATCCTACAGGCAAAATCGATGGGTAGCCAAGCGTGCGATCACCCCTGGATTTACATATTTGAAACAAACTCAAGGATGGATGATCAGGAGGCTGAAAGTAGCCATCCCAGCAAAAGTCTGGATCCTTTGCCCCGTTTCTCCAACTAAACCACTTCTCAGAACCCATTACTACAAGGAGAGGCCAGATTCCAATCAGGAGGGATCTATCAACAGGACAGCAAGGGTAAAAGTCCTTCTGGCCTTTCCAAAAGAGCCATATGGCCATTTACTCAGGTAAGTGTGCACTGGAAAGCAGAAATGAGCCACGCATCCATATTGGACCTCCTGTGTAAGTTAACACCATCCCCAGGGATCTGAAGCATCATGATGGTCACCCTGTTATTGAGGTTGTACTTAAGGGGCCAGGAATGAGAAGACACTTGTCCCAGGCCCTGTCACAGTGGTGTCATTGGACCACAGATCCACAAACTGGTCATTTCACATTCCCCAGATTTGTAACAGGAATGGAAAATCTTCCTAGTTATTGAGTTACTTCCAGGGTGTGGGCTACATAGTGGGGAATTCAAGTACAATCTTCTCACACTGTCTTCCCTTTTCTATAAACAGAATGCTGAAACTGTATCTTATCCCAGATTAGTACCCACTTCAAAAGTTTAAAGGATGCATGGGTATGATCCTCATCCTCCATCCATTTATGAACAGCCTAGTCTGAAGACTTTCTGTGTATGGCTCTATATTAAATATTTCAGACTTTGCAGACCATACATCTGTTGCAACTACTCAACTCTGCCATGGTAGCAAAGAGACAGTCATGGACAATACAGGAATGAACGAGTGTGACTGGACCTGCTGCTTGGGCCCTATGACCCCGCAGAACCCATGATACTAGAGGTATCTGAGGGAGGAAAAGGTGCCCTGGGGACTTCATGGCATTCCTGATTGGAGGATCATGACACAGGCCCATAGGGCCAGAAGCAAGGCCATGCTACTGGCAGAGGGAAATTCACGCCATTGGAAAGTGGCTCCTGGGTGTCCTGGGGCTTGGCAGAGATGAGGCCTCTGGCCATGAGAATCAGAGTTGCCCATCATGAGAATCAGACCCAGTGGTCATAAAATAGAAGCGATTCTTCTGGCATTGGCATGAGCAGGGCCACAGGGAACAAATAACGTGCACAAGTAGGTGGCCCAGATCCTGACACCAGAAGTGTTGCATCCCACCTGTGGCTTCATGGAGTGTCCCTTATCATCCCTTTAGACAGAGGAATCCACTCTACAGAAAGGAGGTGACCAGGGCCCACACCTGTAGGACCCACATGCTGTCACATTCACTCCACCCAGAGCCACAGGCAGGACAGGGCGCCTTTCTGGCTCCTCAGCACACAGTGAGGCACCATTCAAGATGATTCCCTAGGGTATGGGGCACCCATATCTGGGACCCTGCATATACCCTAAACCTGGGGTCAGCAAACCACGATGGGGCCAAATCTGTTCCCCCATCCTTTGCACGTTGTCTTTGGCTGCTGTTACACTACAAATGTGGAGGTGAGTAGCTGATCAAAGACAGGCACCAAATGGCCCACAAAGATGAAAACATTCATTGTCTTCTGTTTACAGGAACAGTTTGCAGAGTCTTGCCTAAATAGATGACCATTATGATATCATCTCCCAGTAGCCACATATATGGTTCTGGCCCCAGAGGGTAGAAGTGGGAGGGCCCTTCCTCACCCTCATTCCCAGGGTCACACTTTGGAAACAAGTTCCTCTCATCCCTCCTACTCCAGGTTCTGGGGGCCAGGTGTGGAGGCTACCCTAAAGTGTGTCCTCAGGCAAGAGCATAAGAGACCAGTTGGTGGCAATGTGATTAAGGACACTTCAAAGGGAGGAAGGTGTTGGAGGCCCTGGGGTGCATAGGGACAGGGTGAGGTGGGCAGTGAAAGACTGTGAGCTGGCGTGGAGGAGCAGGGACTCCTGGGGGACAGTGCCTGTTGCTGAATGTGCTATGATCTGTTGGCCAAGTGCACTGGGAAGTTCCTGGGGGACAGCAGGCTGGAGGGTGTGTGGGGACAGGGATGTGAGCAGAGGAGGGCAGGCAGAGAAGAATCTGATTTTCTACAATCAAAGGAGAAGACGGAAAAGGTTGTCTTTCTTGAAATTTCTTGTTCAACCATTTCAACTTGAAATATGGAAATTCCACCACTGAGCACCCAGAGAAAGGGGCATATTATTTTAAGAGAAAGCACAGAATGGCAGAATCACCAAATGCAGTAAAGGACCTCAGATACTGCATGGACTGTCTCACCGTGATCTGAAGGCGGTCTCTGCATTTGTAAGGTCTGAACTCCTGGTGGTCTAGAAAAGAACAGCAGGTGATCCAAAGGAGGCCAACCAGAAGGCAGAGTCCCTGGCATAGACCACACCCTCAGGGCCTTCTTGGGAGCATCGTTAGCCTTCGGAAAAGAAACAGTGTTGATTAAGTGGCTGAGGTAATCCTGGGTCAATTCTTCTGAGTCACTTCCCCAGTTACTTCCCATCTTGAGCACCCACGCTCACTGAGGCTCATGTATTTCCCCCACCTGTCACACCCAGGGTTACCAGCTTGTCCCGACATCCTCCTCTCTTTACCACATCACAGGCAGACCCAGGCCCTGATACCAACCATTTAGGATCAGGACTAGAGTGAGTACTGGATCAATCTGCTCCCTGTACTCAGGTCCTGATTCTGCCTCTGATGGGAGAGCCTAAAGGACCTGGGGGGAGCTCTGAGGGAAGAGAAGGGCCTGCAGCCTGACATCCGTAGCCTTGGGGAGGGTTGCAGGCAGACGTCCTTCTTTTCTTTCTCTCCCAGCCTCTTAACTAGCAGCACACAGAGCTCTCAGTGTGAAAATCACTGCTCCCACTCCATCCATCCCTGGGCCAGCTCAGCTGTGGGCACCAACAGCAGCTCAGTCCCACCTATCCCCTGAGCCACCTCTGCTCCAGGGAGGGGCCGCTCAATGACTCAGGATCTGGGGTCTGCAGAGGCTGGCCGCCAGGTGCGCACAACAGGCTGAGCCAGGATTCCCCTTGTTCCATGGAGAACTGGCCTCCTCCTACACAGCCTCTACTGTTCGCCTTCTGCCTGACCTGCTGGGAGCCAAGGCACTTTCTGTGAGAACGCAGCCCAGCACTCCAGCCTTCTGAGTTGAGTCTGCAGGGCCTACTTTCCCACTCCTCCTGCGATTACACCCAGGCCCCTCTTCTCTTAGCCCCCTGGATGAGTCCCTTCCCTTGTCACATTACCCGGAGCCACCATGGGGCTTTCACCCAAATATGAGTCCTGCCCCTGACTTGTGTGCCTGCTGTCCCCACACTGCCTCCCACTGGGACCAAACAGACTCTCCCAAACAGGGATTCTGGTCTGAGGCAGGCCTGACTTTGCTAAACCGCTTTAGCATCAACAGGCCCTAAGCCTTGGTGTGAGCCCCTCCCCTTTCCCACTGGCCTTCCAGTGAGGAGATGGCAGAACTCAGGGCTGAGCTTGTCCAAGCTCTAGCCAGCAAGTGATAGGAGGTCTTATTCACTTGGTCTCATTTCCACGATGAGAAAGTTCAGTGATTTGGCAGGGGTTGGGCTGGGAATTCACATTCCCCATCCTCACTCCAGGTTATCTGACACTCCCTTCCCTCTTGATGTGCTCTCAGTACCTATTACTGTAAAGATACATCCTAGGACGCCAAGGAGAATGGAGCAGGTGAGGATCACCAGGAGCATACAGGCGATGGGAGTACGGCCGTGGCCCTGGATTGGGCTGTAGCTGGGGCTGTGGTTGGTGATGCTGAAATGAAAAAGGAAGAGTGACAGCCCTTGACCAGACCCCACAATTCCTCTGAGGAGACTCCTCCTCAGCTCGTGCTGCCCTAGATGATCCAACAATGCAGACATTTTCTCCCCCTCTACATGTGGCAGCCTCTGTGACAGGCCCTGAGGTAGGGAGGGAGAGACGAGATGGGCCCTGTCCCCAAGGGGCTCACCCAGCTAATGGGGGATAGAATAACTACAGTGTAACCAATCACTGCTGCTGTGACAGAGGAGGAGGTGACACCTGAGGATGGTGGGAGAGAAGTCCTCTCAGGAGCTGACAGGTGGTATTGAAGGATTTCCAGAAATAGGCCAGGTGAAACGCAAAAGAAAAGTGAGGTTAAGAAGAGGATACAGTAGGAAGAAAAGGTGTGGAAACAACGATGTCCTCACGTTTGGGGTCAGCCAGAAATCCACGGTGAGTGGACGAGAGGCACGTGCAGTGAGCAAGAGATGTCAGGAGGTGAGAAGGGAAAGGAAAGAAGGGAAAACCTACCTATGGCCCTAATTTTCCAAAGAAGGGCTCAGCAAGGATGGATCACTCATTCACACACACACGGAAGGTGAGGTATTTAGCTCTTGTCTCCAGAGAGCTACCACTTCCTCCTCTTCTCAGGTACCTGTTGTCTCCAGCATTTTCTCCCAGTGCACCAGGAAACTTTCAAGACAGCTCCTGCAGTCTCCCATGGAGATCTTCCTGAAGAACTCGGTCACACCCTGTCACTCTCCTGCTTCTCTTTCATCCGTCTGCCTCCAGGGTGAACCTCTGTCCAGGTTCCATTCTCCAAGTAAAAAAGAAGGATTACTGTCCATCAAAGGCAAACTTGCGGGATCCTCTGGTGCGTCCACTGGCTTTACGGGACTCATCGGCCTGCCCTGCCTGGGGAGAGGGTCTCTCCCTCACTCCTGCGGGAAAGAGGTCAGCCTCTGGTCTGGAGGAATCCTTTGCCACCCCTCCAGTGTCCACCCACTCTGGGCCCCTTTGTATCTGCCCTCCTCTCTCCTCCACGGCCTGCCCTTTCTGCTGGGCTACTTGGGAAGGACCAACATCCTTTTTTTTTTTTCACATCAGTACAACAAATGCGCCTAACCCCCCAATCTGCTCTCTCCTGCACTTGGGCTTTCTCACGTGGCCCTGTCTGCCTGAGTGTCTGGTTTAATGTTAAGCAGTTGCTGTCTAAGAAGTGCTCACGTCTGGTAGACCCCGGTGACATTGAACTGAGGCAGGATGTGTCGCTGTCCTCTCAGCCACCCAGCACGTTCCTCCGGGTACCTCTGCCCCACGGCCCGCCCACCTGCTCCTTGGTGGCTCTGTACTAGCTCCTGAAATGTTTCTGTTTTTTCTCCTTCTGCCTTCCCCTCCACTCCCCATTCCCAATCCTTCCTGCGTTTCTTAATAGAGACGGGAAAAGAGAGCGGGGAAGGAGACCGGGCGGGAGAAAGAACTGAGAGGCAGCAGGCGGGGTCGGAAACTTTTCCGGAACTACTTAGCCCCAAATTAGGCGCGGTGGGCGGGCCCGGGGCGGAGCTACAAGCACTTAACTGAGGCCCCAAAGGACACTGACTCGCTCCCTGCCCGACAATCGGTGACCACGCTGTGTGTCCCCGTCCGCCTGCAGGTAGCGATGGCGCGGACTGCAGGCTCCAAGTTCGCGTTCGTCCTCCTGCTCCTGCTGCAGGACTGTCCCCGGACGGCGCGCGGCGGTGAGTTCGGGATGGAAGCTTCGAGGGGATGGGGGGGGGGGGGCGGTTCGGGCACCGGAGTTCGAGAATCCTCTCGCCAGTGGTACCGCCGTCCCCTGCTCAAGTCCTCTCAGCGGGCTCCTTTCCACTTTGGTGGCCGCTGGGGGGTGATTGTCACCATAGGGGCAAGGGGAGGTCCCGAAAAGAGGCGACTTGGGCGAATAAGGAATGCGGGAGAGGCTGGCTCCCTTGCCGAGTGGTTAAGTTCGGGCGCTCCGCTCCGGCGGCCCAGGGTTCGGATCCTGGGCACGGACATGGCACCGCTCGTCAGGCCACGTTGAGGCAGCGTCCCACATCCCACAACTAGAAGGGCCTGCAACTCGGATATACAGCTGTGTACGGGGCGGGGGGGGGGGGGGGGGGGGGAGGTGCCAAGATTTAAAAAGAGAAGCTGGAGAAGAAACTGATGAAGAAATGCGGGAGAATGGGAGGAGCGAGAGCGGGGGAGGGCGGGGCGGGAAAGCCGGCTGAAGCCGCTCGGGCCCAGCCCGGCCGCCTGGCCCTCGGAAAGCCGGAGACCAGACCTGGCGCCCCGGGGCGTGGCCTGGATGGGGCGTTCCCGCAGGGAGGCAAACCCCAGACGCTGCCTGCCCTCCGGTGCTCGCACAGCTCTCCCCACACAGCCTCCATCCTGTCCCCTGTCTTCCACCGGGCACTTCCCAGCGCGCTTGGCCGTGGCTCACCCCATGTGAAGCCTCGGCCACTGTCCCTCAGGAGTGCCTACTCCTCCACCCCAACTCATATCCTTTCACCGCCCACCTCAGCCGGTCCCATGCACCCCAGGGCCTCCAACACCTTCCCACTCATGGTGACCCTAATCACCTCAAGTGCAAAAGCAGCCAGAGACAATATGCAAAGGATGGGGGCCCAGACATGGCCTTTGTTTTGCTGGCCCCAGATTTAGGGTATATGCGGGGTCCCTGATATGGGTGCCCCGTCCCCTAGGGAATCATCTCCAAGAAGCCTCAGCTGTGTGCTGAGGAGCCAGAAAGGCGCCCTGTCCTGCCTGTGGCTCTGGGTGGAGTGAATGTGACAGCATGTGGGTCCTACAGGTGTGGGCACTGCTCCCTTCCTTTCTGTAGAGTGGATTCCTCTGTCTAAAGGGATGATAAGGGACACTCCATGAAGCCACAGGTGGGATGCAACACTTCTGGTGTCAGGATCTGGGCCACCTACTTGTGCACGTTATTTGTTCCCTGTGGCCCTGCTCATGCCAATGCCAGAAGAATCGCTTCTATGTTATGCCCACAGGGCCTGTCTGATGTAGTGACACTCCTGATGGGCAATTCTGATATCTCACGGCCAGAGGGCTCATCTCTGCCAGGCCTCAGGACCACCCAGGAGCCACTTTCCAATGGCGGGAATTTCCCTCTGCCAGTAGCATGGCTGTGCTTCTGGCCCTATGGGTCTGTGTCATGATCCTCCAATCAGGAATGCCATGAGTTGAGTAGTTGCAACAGACCTATGGTCTGCAAAGTCTGAAATATTTAGTATAGAGCCATTTACAAAGAGTCTTCAGACCAAGCTGTTCAGAAATGGACAGAGGATGGGGATCACAGCCCTGCATCCTTTAAGGTTTTGAGGTGGGTTCTAATCCAGGATAAGATCCTGTTCTAACATTCTATTTAGAGCAAAGGGAAGACAGTGTGAGAAGACTGTACTTGAACTCCCTACTATGTAGCCCTCACCCCACAAGTAACTCAAAAAATATATTGATTTTTCATTCCTGTTACAAATCTGGGGAATGTGAAATGACCACTGCGTGGATCTGTAGGCCAATGACACCACTGTGACAGGACCTGGGACAAGTATCTATTCGTTTCTGGCCCCCCTGTGCACCACTTCAATAACAGGGGCCCATGATGATGGTTCTGATCCCCACGATGGTGTTAATTCACACACGAGGTCCAATTTGGGTGTGTGGGTCACTTCTGCTTCCCAGTGCACACTTACCCGAGTAAACAGCCATATGGCTCTTTGGGGGAGGCCAGAAAGGCTTCTGCACTTCCTGGCCTGTTGTTAGATCCCTCCTCATTGGAATCTGGCCTCTCCTTCTAGTAATGGGTTCTGAGAAGTGGTTTAGTTCCAGAAACAGGGCAAAGGATCCAGACTTTTTGTTCGATGGCTGCTTTCAGCCTCCTGATCATCCACCCTTGTGTTTTGTCTTTGTTTGCTTTAAATATGTAAATCCACTAGTGAGTGAACTGCTTGCCAGCCCATCCATTTTGCCTGTAGGATCGCCCCGTTCTATTAGCCGTAGTCACAGCTCTCTGTGGTTGAGGTCTTGGCTGGGGTTCTGCTCTTCCTAATCATGTTGATCATTGCACCCACTTTGCTCCTGACATAGAGCACCTCCACCTAGCATCTATTAATTCAACGTTTTCCATCCTTATTACCTCTAGAAGGCTAGTGGGGGAACGCCATCTCCTACCGCCATTCCTGACCTTCAGGAAAAGTAATTACTGAGCTTTTTGAGCATTCTGTTGCCCTTCTCATCCATGCTTTCCTCACAGGCTTGGGAAACAGAGTTCTTCAGGCTTTCCCACGGAGCACAGCTGACTGGACACTTTTCTGTCTTTTCATATTGTATCCACCCTGACATGTGCACTTCTCTGAGACATTTGAGCCCTTCCTCTACCCCCTGCCTCAGAAATTCGGGGTTTTCTATGTCATGCAATGATGTGGGCAATCCCTTTTTTGAAACTTCCAAGCCATCCTAGTAGCAGACAAGCACCATCTCCCAGCGCCTTGCTAAATCCTGTGGCCCATAATTGCAAACTCTCTTCTCCAACGTTGGGTTCTATCCTCTCCCCACCCCCAAGGTGATCCGGTTTCCTCAGGAGCAGCCTCCTATAATCTCTCTCATGTCCCCACAGGACATGAGAGGTTGGATTGGGCTAGGTTCTGATAATCCTCTGGTAGCTAGGCTTTTCCTCTGTGGATGCCAGTCACGTCCCTGGAAAGGTTATGGGCTGACTGATGCTGGGTATCAGCCTGGTATGCAGAGAGGATGTCTCTGGATATGTGGTATCTTCCCAGGCAGAGACTTCCTCCTCCACCTCAAGCAAGGGAGGAGCACTGGCCTTTAACTTGTGAGGCTGAGGGGCCTGGCAGGGGCAGTCCTTACTCTGCCATCCCAGCCCTTGGCTGTCACAGAGATGGGGGCAATGCCTAGGAACTCTTTTCACCCAAGTCCAAAGCTCACCTGTGTTTTTCCTTCACAGAGAATCATGCTCTTTCCTATACCATCACTGTCATTCCTAAGCCCAGATTTGGACAACCCTGGTGTGAGGTTCAAGGCGAGGTCAGTGGGAACAAGTTTCTGTCCTATGACTGTGGTAGCAAGAAGTTCCAACCCATCGGTCCTCTGGGGTTGAAGGTGAACAATACAGAGGCCTGGAAGAAACAGTCAGAAGCTCTGACAGACCTGGTGGAAGAGCTCAGAAAGACACTGCTTGACATCAAACCAGAGATTGCCACAACCAGCGGTGAGTCTGGAAGGCTCAGGGCAGAAGTAGAACAGTTTCCGTAGGGTTAGGGAGCTATGGTGTTTGTGTAAAAATTGGAAGTTGGTCCCACACAGGAGACTCAGCAGCCAGAGCAGACATAGAACACAGAGCAGGACCAGGAGATACAAAGGGGCCCAGAGAGTGGATGCTGGGGAGGGTTAGGGGGAAAGAATTTCTCAAGACCAGACGCTGACCTCTTTCCATGGGGGACAGACCCTCTCCCCCTGCAGGGCAGGATGCTGTGCCAGTGTAAAGCCAATGGACACACCAGCGGATCCTGGGAGTTTGGCTTCAATGGACAGATATCCCTCCTCTTTGACTCAGAGAACAGAAAGTGGACAGTGGTTCAACCTGGAGGCGAACTATTGCAAGGGACATTGGCCAATGATAGATATATAACCAAGTTGCTCATAAAGATCTCAAATGGAGACTGTAGCAAGTGGCTTGAGCAATTTTTGAAGCACTGGGAGAAAATGCTGGAGACAACAGGTAACGGAGAGAAGGAGGAAGTGGTACCTCTTTTTAAATGAGATCGACCTACCCCATCGTGCGTGTGTGTGTGTGTGTATGTGAAAGGGTGATCCATCCATGGTGAGTTCTTCTTAGGAGAATAGTGGCCATGGGTTGGTTCTACCATCCTTCCTTTCCCTTCTCACTCCTGGCATCTCTTCCTCATTGCACATGCCTCTCGTCCACTCACCGTGGATTTCTGGCTGACCCCAAACATGAGGGCATCATTCTGTTTCCAGATCTTTTCTTCTTACTGTTCCCTCTTCTTAGCCTCACTTTTCTTTCTCATCTCACCTGGCCTCTTTCTGGAAATCCTTCAATACCACCGTAAATTTAAACTGAGAGGACTTCTCTACCACCATCCTCATGTGTCACCTCCCCTTCGGTCACAGCAGGAAGGACTGGTCACATTGTCACCCTTGCTTTCCCCATTAGCTGCATAAGTCTCTTAGGCACAGGGCCCAGCTCCTCTCCCCCTTCCTACCTCAGGACTTGTCACAGCGGCTGCCACAGCATAAGGGTAGAAAATGTCTGCATTATAGGTGTCTGGGGCAGCAGGGGCTGAGGAGAAGTCTCCTCAGAGGAGATTTGAGGTCTGGACAAAAGCTGTCACTCTTCCTTTTCCATTTCAGCATCACCAACCACGGTCCCAGCTACAGCCCAATCCAGGGCCACAGCCATCATGCCCACCGCCTGGATCTTCCTGGTGACCCTCACCTGCTCTATTCTCCTTGGCCTCTTAGGCTGAGTCCTTCAGAGTAACAGGTACCAAGAGCAGATTGAGTGGGAAGCAAGGGGCAGATAGCCTGGTATGAGAATGGAGAAAAGTGACTTCCCACTCCCTTGGCAAATAGCCTGAACCTTCTCATCCTGGAAATGAGACCAAGTGAAGAAGACTGTAATAGCCAGGGTTCTCCTGAGGAACAGAATCATTAGGAGATGATGCAGAGATAGGAATTGAGATAGATAATAATTGAGAATTATTATTACCTAGAGGCCTGACAACCAGGAAAACAATGGCATAAGCCACAGTCTAGGTCCAAAGGCCCAAAACCCAGCAGCACGATGACCTTGTCCCCAGCCAGGAGAAGGACATCCCAGCTCAAACTGAGAGCAAATTCGCCCTTCCTCTGCCTGTTTGTGCTATTCAGGCCCTCATGGATTGGATGATGCCCACCCTCATTGGTGAGGGCCAGCTTCTTTACTCAGTCTACTGATTCAAATACTAATCTCTTCAGGAAACAGTCTCACAGACAAACCAGAAAGAATGTTCTACCAGCTATCAGGACATCCTTTAGCCCAGTCAAGTTGACATATAGAGTTAACCAGGACAAAGACCTCATATTACTTGATAGCGATTACTCAGGCAAGTTCAACATTGAGTTCTGATTAACTCCTCACTGTCAGAGGCCAGTGGGAAAGTACAGGAGTTCACATCAAGGTTGGTGGCCTGTTGATGCCAAAGAGATTTGGCAAAATCAGGCCTAACTCACACCAGATCCTCCCTTTGGAGGGGCTCACGTTGGGGAGGGAGGCAGCAGGAACACAAGGCATGGGCAACACGCAGTTAGGTGAGAGCAGCAGGGCAGCTCCCAGGATGTGTCACAGGGAAGGGACTCCATCCAGATGCACAGAGGAGAGGGGCCTGGGCCTAATCCCAGGAGCAGGGGTGGGGAGGCCTTGCAGATCCAACTAAAAGAGCTGGAGTTTAAGACTGCGTTCCCACAGAAAGAGGGCTAGGCGATGGCAGGTAAGGCATAAGGCGAACAGTAGAGACTGTCAGGATGAGACTGGAAGGAGGTCAGTTCGCCATGGACACCTGGGAATCCTGGCCCAGCCTTGGTGCAGTCACCCGGAAGCCAACCTCATGCTGTAGACCCCAGATCCTGAGGCTCAGAGTGGCTGCTGCCTGGAGCAGAGGTGACTCAGGAGACAGGTGGGGCTGAGCTGCTGTTGTAGTTGAACACTCACAGCTCAGGGTAGCCAGGAAAGGCTGGGGTGGGACAGACACCCTCACACGCAGGGCCTATGAGCTGCTGGCAGGGTGAGGAGAGGTTAGAGAGGAGGAGAAAGAGGATCTTTGCCTGCAGCCCTCCCAGTGCTGGAGGAACCAGGATCCAGGCCCCTCTCTGCACAGGGGCTGCCACGGGGTCCCCTAGGCCTTCCCACTGGAGGGAGGATCAGGATCCAAGTAACAGGAACAGACTGAATCATTACTCACTTCAGTCCTGAGCCCCAAAGTGCTGTAGCAGGGCCCGGGGGTGACACTGTCATGTGGGAAAGGAGGGAGGCGGTTGGCCCAGGGTGCAGGACCCAGGGGTGGGGGTACGTGGGTAGGGAACTCCATGACCCTCAGTGAGGGTGGGATTCTGACATGGGGGGTGACTGGGGAGGGGTGGCCCCAGGAGAACCAACCCAGGATTTCCTCAGTCACTGGGACAAACTTCTGTTTCCCTTTTAGAGGCTGGAGTTGCTACCTAGAAACCCCTGGGTGTCTGCCTTCGTTCCTCCACTCTCCCTTCTGGTTGGCGGCCTTGCCATCACCTGCTCTTCCTCTCTCCACCACCAGGAGTTTCAGCCCCTACAGCAAAGGCAGAGGCCCCAGGAGTCCTGATGACCAAGGAGATGCAGCATTGCATTCCCTTTATGCACTTGGCTGATAATCTGCTTGACACTTTATCTAAACATCGGGCCATTTCTCTTGGTGCTAAGTGTTGGGATTTCTGCACTGAGCCTCCAAACTGCTCGAACAAGAATCTCAACCCAGAGACTATTTTCCACCTTCTCTCTGGTTGTGCAAAATCAGCTGCATCTCTACATCCTGACCCTGTTCTTGTACATGATATTGCCAGAAAAATATCGTGTGAGACTGCAGAACTTCCGGGATTCTTTCTGTGTCCTGAGAAACAACCTCATGTCTTTTAAACAGAATGAGATTATATTTATGATTGTTTCCTTCAGTAATTTATTGCCCTGTCATGGATATTTAAGTGAACATCTTGTTTTTTAAAAAATTATTTCAGAATTTCATTTTATAACCCAATAGAGGTGTAGTGGCATTCACTCTTTGTCCATATCATGGAGTAAGTAAAACCAGTGATTCTGCTAAATTACTTATGGAAACAGAGAACTGAAGGACCACTTGTAAATTATCTATCAAGCAGGACATCTGTCAGTCTCAAACGTAATCCTGACACCCTGATGCAAGCAAATATTCTGGGACTTAAACAAGGAGAATCTTTCTGATTTCAGCCCAGATCCTCCACCCCAGCAGTGACTGTCCTGTGATCCCTCCACCCTGACTTGCCTCCTTCAGTGAGAAGTCAGTCTTCACAGCAGAAACATCTCTACTTCTAAATGGTATTTTATTCCTCCATGGACAAAGGATGAGTATCCAGAATATGTAAAGAGCTCCTAGAAATAAACTGGAACAAGTCTGATTCTTCAAAGATACGGGGAAAATGATATAAGGAGTTAATACATGGCAAATAAGCCCATGAAAAGATGGAAAATCTCACAAATAATCAACAATACTATTATTAGGGGACCAGCCCCGTGGCTGAGTGGTTAAGTTCCTGCACTCTGCTTTGGCTGCCTGGGGTTTCACTGGTTTGGATCCTGGGCGCGGACATGGCACCACTTGTCAGGCCATGCTGAGGCAGCATCCCACATGCCACAACTAGAAGGGCCCACAACTAGAATATACAACTATGTACTGGGGGACTTTGGGGAGAAGAAAGAGAAAAAAAAAAGATTGGCAACAGATGTTAGCTCAGGTGCCAATCTTAAAAAAATAACAAAAAGAATACTGTAATTAGAAGGAGAAGAAGATACCCTCATATGCCCATGAGAGTGACAAATATTTCTAAATATATCAACACTCACCAGTGGACAGGAAATGGAACACCAGGAATTCTCTTGCATTGTTTTTATGACTCAACCTTAAAATACTGTATGATTTTACAATATCTAGTGAGGTGGAAGATATGTTCATCCTCCTTCACAGCAGTCTGAGTGTTCGTTCCAGTCTTACAAATATGTACCCAAGAGCCTGTACCTATATGGTTCCTTATTGCAGTGGTGTTGTCATAGCAAAAATGTAGCAACAACCTAAATTTCCAGAGAAAAGGAGCATATATTAAAAATGTTGATGAAAGATTTCTGTTCTCTTTACATCAGACTTGATCATCTGAACACATGCCAAAAGTCAAACAACCAAAAGGCTGGATGAAAAAGTTTAAATCTTTCAAGTGTGTTAATGAGGACTTCTGATTGACATGCAATCAAAGTGGCCACCTCAATACAAATCTCCCCACTTTCCTGTAAAAATCATACAGACCAACAAAAGGGGCAAAGGAAACACACTTGACCCACATCTTCAGCATGAGGAGGAGACTGAAAATCCCTAAAGCCATCAGACCCCTGAGCTAGAAAGGACAAAGTTGGTGAAAATTGAATGGCATCTAAGGGTTAAATGGCTGGAATGTGTCAACATGAATTCTGTTTTGATGACTGTATTCTGGCAATCTAGGAGATGCCCTAGTGTAAGAAACATGCACTAACATACTTGGCAGTGATGGGACATCAGAGTGACAGCTTGCTCTGAAATGGTTCCGGAGGAGAGTTTTCTGTAACTGCAGCCCCAACTTTCTGTAAGTTTCTTCTTATTTCAAAACATGTTTTAAGTTATTAAAAATGGATTTAAGACAGAAGTTGTTTTCAGAATTTGATATAAGAAGATACCTAAATAAATACCATGGAGAAGATAAAACTGTACGCCTCCCAGTCTCCACCTCAGATCTGGCTCCTTTCTACAGGCGGGTCCTCCCCCCGTGTTCCCTTCTCACCCTTCTGTGCTGTGGCCTTCCTCAGCTTCTCCCTCCTTGACCTCATTAGCATGGTCAGTCCAGGCTTTTCTAGAGACAGAGGGTGCTAAGGCCAGGAATGTGGAGTGTGCAAATTCACTGTTACAGATCCTGACCCTCACTTGGATGCAGGACCTGGCAGGTAACATAGTCAGAGATAAGAATTTGGCAATCCTTCTGAGATTAGATCAACCGTCTATGGGATGCGTGTGTGTTGTGCGTTCCTGGTATATTTTCCGCCTGGAACTCATGATTGCCGGAGGGATTTCCCACACATCCTCCCTGTCCCATCTCACTTCCTGACATCTCCTCTTCTCCACTAGTCTGTGCTACAACCACGCTGACCTACTCACTGGTCCTCACCATCGTGCCTCCAGGCTGTCTGCTCTGGCTTATTCCTCTGTCAGGTATTTCCTTTCCCAAAACCAAGAGCCAGTCCTGTCTTAAAGATGAACAGAAATATCATATCCCATGATGTCTTCCTGACCCTCCTCAGGCTCACTTAATTATCTCATTCTGTGTGTCCTAACACCCGAGTCCAGTGAGACTATCACACTTGTATATTTGTGCACTCCACACCTCATGTGGTCATTGGGAATAGAACGTGTCTCTTTATCTCTTTTATTACACAAGGGCTAATACATGCTATTGCTCATTCCTCTCTGATAAATTGAATTCCCTTGGGGAGCCAGAGCGGAAGGGGTCTTCTGAAGTTTGGGGCTCACTTCCCTGGACAAGCAGATTGGCCAAACCATCCCTGACTCCACGGATGCAGCCCCATCCCTGCTCAGTTCATCACTATGACCACTCCGGCCAGCTGCAGTGGGGGAACACTAATCACATTCTTCTCTTTATGAGAAGGAGGTGAGGAGCCCAGTGGCCCCTGGCTGTTGGGGAGGTCTTAGCCTATTATAAGGACTGGGGAGAGCCCATGAATCCCACCCTGTCCCCATCCATGGAGCCCTTCCCTCCCATTATTGAGAAAAATAGACAAAGGCCTCCTACCCACACAGTCATCAATTGAGCAGGAATAGCACCAATTGTCAGTAAATCCCCAGTGTCCTAAGGCTGTAGAAAGTGGAAGAGGCCTGTACCAGGGCACAGGGCCTGTCTCTGCTTGAGGACAAGGTCATGGGATAGCAGCAAATTCTGTGAGTTAACAGGTACAAAGGAGCATAGAACATTCCTGACTGAATCACTACAGGCTCCATCCCGCAGAGGCCTGCTCTGGATGGATGGACGACAAGGGACACATGAGAGGTGGAGGTGGGCAGGACTCAGACTTGGTGGGTCCACGTGATCTGTGTGTCAGGAAAAGACTCCCATGCATAGGGCTGGGGACAGGAGCCTGGGTTGAATCCCTGGGAGGAGGAAACCAGGAAGGGCCTGGTAACACCAATTCACAGGCTAGGTTAAGTAGGCAAGTGACTGGGAGGATAGGAGGAAGGCAGAAGCAAATTTCCATCTAAATAAAACCTAATGTGAAATTGTCCTAATGAGAAAAATGAAAAAAAAGTCAACGGGGGCCAGCCCTGTGGCTGAGTGGTTGGGTTCACGTGCTCCGCCTCAGTGGCCCAGGATTTCGCCAGTTTGCATCCTGGGCACAAATAATGGCACTGTTCATCAGGCCATACTGAGGCAGCGTCCCACATGCCACTACTAGAAGGACCTACAACTAGAATACACAACTATTACTGGGGGACTTTGGGGAGAAGAATAAAAAAGAAAAAAAAAGATTAGCAACAGGTGTTAGCTCAGGTGCCAATCATTAAAAAAAATCAACAAAAACAAATAGCATCCCTCTACCACTGATACATCAAGCATCACTGGATCACCTGAATCATATGCCCAAGTGCAGAGCATTCTCTTGCTCTGGGCCCCAAAACTAACAAATACCCTCTTTGTTGTGCGTGTGTGTGTATGTGTGAGAGAGAGTGACACAGAAAGAGAGAGAATCTGGTAAGAAATGCAGAATGGATGGGTGGATAGATGGATGATGGAGGGATGGATGGATAGATTATGGGCTGGATGACTTGGTGGATTTTCTCTCTAAAGCATCTATGATTCCACAGATATTTCCCAGCTATTCTTCTGACACCTTTCCTCGCTGAAAGATCTTCTTCCTCAATAATTCAAGGTCCAATAATCCTGATCTCATCCATGGTTGTCAACACTCCTAAGCTCTGTGGTTTGTGTTCATCTCTTTCCTCAGAAATCACTTTCCCCTTCTTCCCACCTGGCTAAATTTTATTTCCCCCAAGATTCATCTCCCATGAAGGCTTCACCACCCTCCTGGAGAGAATCAATCATGCCTTCTTGGGTGTTTTCAAGGCTCTGATCAGTGTGGTCCAACAAAGTATACATTTGTCTGTCTCCCTCAATAGATGTATTAGTTTCTTTAATTTTTGCAAAGTACATCCTTCATTCACTTTGTACCATCAGGGCCAAATACAGTGGTTGCCACTAGGAGAAGCTCTATAACCATGAGAGCATTGAATTGTGGTATTCTCTAACTCTGAAGGTGGGGAGGGTCTGAGATGGGCAGAGACTGGAGAGAGGCTAGCCCCAAGGGGATCTGACCTAGAGTCTTCTCAGGCCCCCAGACAAACTCTGGTTTCTCTTCTGAAGACCTGAAGATGGTGATAAGAACAGAGAGCACAACTCAAGTCAACAATATCCTTAATGACTGACAGCCATTGTTTCAACCTGTTCTTTCTCTCCTGGACCACAGCGAGCTGCCTCTTACCTGGAGGGCACCAAGGGGCCCTGGTGATTGCCAGCTCTTAGAAGGACTTTTTAAGATACTCTTTATTGATCCTCTATGTTATCCTCCTGCATCAGGAAACATGGAAAAAATATTTCATCATATCTTCCTCAATCCAACTCCACTCCCAAAGACTCCTCTTTGAGGCAATCCATCTGCATTCTGACTCCTGACCCTGTTGTGTCCTGTGCCCCTCTGCCCACAGGACCAGTCCTGTGAACACAAGGATAATCCAAGTAAAGGAATGGTGGGAGTCTGCCTACAAAATGGCTCTCAGCGATTCCTGCCTAGTACAAAAATGCACCTCAGTGTGGGAACCAGCAAGCAGGCTGCACTGGAAGGCCTTGGTGTAGAGCAGGCATGGAGATGTGCTGTCCTCCATGGGTCACCCTTCCCCTCCTCTGCAGAGAAGAACAGGAGCCTGGCCCCATTCCACACGACTTCCCTTCCATAATCACAGAGGCCAGCAAGAGGAGATGGTGTCTACACAGAAACACTGTGAAGACCAAATTAGAAAGAGCTCAGGAAAATTGGAAGCAATACACCAGCATTAGTTAATATTCTGTGATGTATATCTTGTTCTTAACTGTTGATATTAATGATTATGATAACCTGGTTCTCATAAGGTTCACTGACTCCTTTATGGGCCATTTTACCCCAGGGGAAGGTGGATCCTCAGAACAAGTCTGACTCAAGCTCTCTAAGGCCAAAGGAGTCCTTGCCCTGCTTCAGAAGCCCTGAGGAAGCTGGGACTGGATCCTCTGTGGGCAGAACAACCCCAGCCCCCAGTGGCCCAATCAAATACACTCCTCAGGGCTAAGAAGCAGCCTCCTTCCTTCAGCCTCCAGGCCACTTGAAGATCCAGCCTCAACAACTCGACAATTCCTCCCATGCAAGGAAGGAATACTGGATCCATTGTTTCCCCGAACTTTTTTTCTAAGATGTTTGGCTTCTAGTCCCCTCCCACTCTCTGCCATGGACCTAAAATAAGCAGCTCTGGAAAAAAGTAAAGCACCAGTACAGATGCTGCTCATCCACTCATTCTCTGACTTTCCCTCTTTTTGGTAAAACAACTCAGGTTTGGGGCTGGACACTCGACCTTGCAGGATTAAAACTCTGTTTCCCTCAATTTTCCCTGCAGGTAGATATAGCAATCTGACTAGGTTCTCATTAAAGGGCTGATAAAGGGAGCATTGTGAGAGACCTTCCTAAAACACATCTGGTGTAAGCCCTTTTCCCTCTTCCTTTCTCTCCTTCCTGCTGACTGGAATATAGATGAGATGGCTCAAGCTCAGGTAGCCATCTTGGAATGTGAGGTGAAAACCAAGCTACAGATCATGCAACAAGAAAGAGTCTGGACCCTTGACTCTGGTGGATCACCAGAGCCCAGAGCAGCCTCCAGACTCTTCTGTGAAAGTGAAACCAATTCCATTCTTGTCTTCCCCCGCTATTGTCTCCTGTGCTCTTTCACAGGCGCCCAAGTCTAATCATAACCCATATCAGCAATTAATTCCCCACACGCTGGGTTGCTACATTCTGGCTCAGTTCTGGAGCTATATTCCCTGTAGTTCTTCAAAAATTAGAAGAGAACCTGGCCAATAAATCTTACCCTGAAAACTTATTGGAGAGGATAGTCCTGAGCAGGACTAACACTAATAAAAATGGGACAATAATGAATGGCTATTTTGTTTCCTGATGACCTTTTATTTTATCTTACATTCTTCCTTCATTTCCTCCAGTGGACCAGAGCTTATGGGGAGTGGGGTCGGGAAAGGCCCAAGAGTGGTCATTTCTCCCCCAGTGAGAATATAAACCAATGGGGGAAGGAGCCAGCAGAAAGAGAGAGATTACAAACAGAGGAGAGTTATTAATGATGGAGAGCCATACCTGAGGAAATAGAGGCTACATCAAGGTAAGGGGAGAGACTGACCTTGGACAGAAGGGACACCTTCTCCTTTAGTCCTGGAGGAAAGAAAGGGAGGACAGCTGCAAACAGAAGAGTGTTTACATTTGGGGGCACGTAGCTGGGGAAGCCCACTCCTGACAGCTTTGATTTTCTAGGTTTAAAACTGCTCCCAGTGATAACGGGCCTCCTCTTGAAGACAGAGCACCTGGAGCTGAGGACATACTATAGCATGTTGACCTCTGGTGTACTTGTAGAAGTCCAAGTAAAACTCCTCAACAAGATTCTCAAGACCAGTCTGGAAGTGTCTGGGCACAGGAGGAGGAGACGGGGTAGGTGCGTTACTGACTGATGGGAACAACAAAATTTGGAATGAGGCTGGAATTCCCATAGAGAATTGTGAAACATAAACATCTGTGATAAACCAACGGTCTAGAACTTGATTCTAGGGCTGACTCAGACATTCCATGCACACCAAACCCTTCTGGAGGACTCAGGAATCACTGCTGAATTTCTCCAGGTCAACATTTTGGGGGCTTGGTTGCTACTAGAGTCTCCTAATGGCCACAGTGAGGGAAGAAGTTCTAAAAGGGTTCAGGGCCTGGAAGGTGTCACTTCCCCCTTATTCTCCTGTACCAGCTACATAAGTTGGATATGTTACAAGGGAATGGGACAAAAAAAGAGACTTTGCACACCGCCTACCAAAACTCCAAACCATTTCTTATAAACTGGATCCCAACACTGAGCCTGGTTCTGCTTGTTCAGGGCAGCACAGTGGTTCGAGGCTGCCCTTCTACATGTCAGTGACTTGTGTACAGGGAAGGGAGCTGTGGTTGAAAATCCCAGTCCCAAGTCTGGGGCTCATATTTAGCTATGGTAACAATAAAGCAGACATAAAATTGAGGAGAATTTTCTATTTGCCAGGTCAGATATTGTTACCACCCAAGGGAAGCCATCAGCCTGCAGCAAGACATGCCAATAGTCAAGAGGCCAGGTGGTAGGAGAGAAAGGGTTTTATTACAGCTTGCTAGTAAGGAGGAGGATGGCTGACTAATATCTGAAATAACCATCTTACAGAACAAAGATTACAGGCCAGTCATACAGGGGGCTGATCTCTGGGTAGGAGCACCTGTCTGATCTTGGGGAGGGGGTGCAGACGTCTGGTCTTAGTTCCTGATAATCTTTTGTTTTACCACATATGCATCAGAGACCAGAGCAACGCCCTATATCCCGATCTTTCCATTGTCATTGATGGTGGCATAGACTCTCTGCCATGGTCATCACATTCCTAGGGAACTCAAAAGAACAAAGTTGTCAACTTACAGCAGCCGGGAAGGGCCTTAAAATCTACAGAGCGTGTATACCTCCTGGAGGGTGCTTATCCAGCTGGGCTAGATAATCAGGTCATCCAAAGCTACAATATGATTTCTTTTCTACAATATGGCTTCCCTTCTGTCAACCTTTGTTGATATAAAGATTACTTTATATCATATTAACTTGAAAGACATTTGAGTTAGTTTCTATTACATTTAGAAATAATTTATGTAAGTGCTTACTTTAAGTCAATTTCATTAGAGCTCCTAATTTTGGCCATATCATCCAGAGGTAGAAACATATCTCACATTTACAACACATAGACATACACAAGCACACAGGTAGACAGAGATCTTATAGCTTCCGTCAAATTTTTGGGAATCAGGTGCAATACAAAACTCATTATTAGTTTATGAGAAATACTCTCATTTCATAAAGGCACAGAGAAAGCAGTCAAGTTTTTTTTCCTAGATGGGGTTTCTGGGGCATGTGTGCCTTATCACTTTCTAAAGTCCCAATGTCTAGGAACAGGGCAGGCTCTGGGATTGGCAAAAGGACAAGTGAACTTTGAGCTGCTTTCTAGGGCCATATTTCTGGCTTTGCAGAGATTTGCAAGACAAAGAGGGTTGCTTCAGGTTCCCCCAAAGAACTGGATTACAGTCTGAATGAGAAAAAACGTTGACCCACCCTTCCAGCGACGTTTTTCCAATTGCTTCTTTATATCAGAGAAATTTTTAACTGAAGAAGTCAAGCAAAAGATTTTTATTCTCTAAGACTTCAGGACAATGTAGCACACCTTTAAAAGCCTGTACAAGGTATTCAAAAAAGGCCCTTTTTCTAAGTGTACAATTTAACCCCAGACCAATTTACCTTGTGGGGAAGCTTTTCCAGCCAGACATAAGAACCATTTTAAGAGCACATTCAGGCAAAGTTGATATAACCTCTTTATATAAAATTAGCTAAAACATTCCAACCTTTATAATCTTATCAATGCTTATACTTTTACATTTTCTCAATTTAATTGTAGCCTGAGTCAGGATTTTAAGGCTACTCATTATTTTTGTATTTTCTTTTAATTCAGTCTTTTCCTAGGCACCAATAAAACAATTATGATGAGAGCTCTCTAAAACTTTTTTCCAATTTAGAAGTTGTTCCAATTTAAATGATCTCTCTGGCCACATTGATGAGTAGGATCTTAATAGCCACTCAAACCCATAAGCCTTTATGGCTTAAGCATGGACATGAGAGGCGTCCCCCAAAAGAGAGTACAAAAGAAGCAGCCCTCACAAGACCCAGAGGGTTCACTCTCAAAAATAGTCCAAGAAAGCAAAGGCTTCCACTGCATGGGCGGCAGTGCACTAACCAGCAACAGAGGTTGAGACAACAAAGGCCCCTTAGGAAGGCAATTGGGACCCCTTATGACATACTCCCCTGAGATCTGACACCACCAGGCAAAGAGAGCACATCTTGGAACCCCAGTCTATTCACCTGACCAACAAGATGCGCTCTAGTACATGCATCCTCTGAATGATGGAGACCAGAAAGGTCAAAAAGCCATGCTCTCGAAAACAGGATTGAAACAAAAAAACAGCCCACTAACTGGGAAAAAATATTTACAAGCTACTTATCTGACAAAGGATTAATATCCATAATATACGAAGAACTCACATAGCTTAACAACAAAAAAACAAACAACCCGATCAAAAAATGGGCAGAGGACATGAACAGACATTTCTCCAAAGAAGATATACGGATGGCCAAGAGACACATGAAAAGATGTTCATCATCCCTAATCATCAGGGAAGTGCAAATCAAAACTACACTAAGATATCACCTTACAACTGTTAGATTGGCAAAAATATCCAAAACCAAAAGTGACAAATGTTGGAGAGGTTGTGGAGAAAAAGGAACCCTCATACACTGTTGGTGGGAATGCAAACTAGTGCAGCCACTATGGAAAACAGTATGGAGATTTCTCAAAAAGTTAAAAATAGAAATACCCTATGACCCAGCCATCCCACTACTGGGTATCTACCCTAAGAATCTGAAATCAGCAATCCCAAGAATCCCATGCACCCCTATGTTCATCGCAGCACTATTTACAATAGCCAAGACGTGGAACCAACCTAAATGCCCAGAAACTGACGACTGGATAAAGAAGATATGGTATATATACACAATGGAATACTACTCATCCATAAAAAAGGACCAAATTGTTCCATTCGCATCAACATGGATGGACCTGGAGGGTATTATGTTAAGCGAAATAAGCCAGACAGAGAAAGATGAACTCTATATGACCCCACTGATAGGTGGAAGTTAACATATAGACATGGAGAACCGATGGGTGGTTACCAGGGAAAAGGGGGGGTGGGGGGAGGGCACAAAGGGTGAAGTGGTGTGCCCACAACATTACTAACAATAATGTACAACTGAAATCTCACAAGGTTGTAATCTATCATAATCTTAATAAAAAAAAAAATACCTAAAAAAAAAAAAAAGCCATGCTCTCAAGACATAGAACAAGACAAAAGAAAAAAATCTCATCTTACATGCACAGCTTTAACTAAGCCTTGGGTCTCTTGGAGCCAAATTAATACCTACCAGGGAGGTGCCTTGGGGTTGGGTATTGTGTGTGCTTTACAGAGTACCTCATCATTGCGTGGACTTTTTCTTGAGGTTGGTGGGGGACCTGTGTCATCTCCCCCATTCTGTGACCAACTTATCCTATCATGGGAGTCTTCTTGAGGTGGCAAATGCCCTAATGACTCTTAACCCATGCCCATCATATTTGAGGCTTTTTCATCTTCCAAGATGCCCCCAGCAATAGCTTTTACCTCACGCACATATTCCCAAACAGGCTCATAGAGATGTCTGCGTCTTGCCCTATGGTTTTTCCTTTTTATGACAAAGGACACAAAAGACGGAAAGAGGAAAAATAGTGACCAACTCTGGGAGGAAAAGGATCAATAAACCAATGAGTACTCAGTAGTTCACACTACATACTCGTAGCTAAAAGTCACCCAATTTGAGAAAATGCAGCCTAAAGGCTACAGGTGGGAATAGAATTAGTGCTTCACTTTGTTTCATAATTTAGACATGGCTGGTCAAAAGCATATTCACCCTGCAGATAGGTCAGATCAGGAAATTTTTAGGGCATCCCTAAAACCAAGACCCTCACAATTAAGGACAAGCCAAGGCTTTCTTCTAGTGGCCAGTGTAATTCCCCTGAGGCTGACAGCAGTTTGGTAGGACCCTTAGCCACAAATGTGAGTGCAGCCTGCATTTCTGTCTGACCATCTCTGACTGCAAAATGGAGTGCAGCCACATTTTTTTTTCCACTGTAGTTTTGGGGCCCCCCAACCTGAGAATTATCAAGCCAAGCCCTCAGGACACAAAATAAGCTGGATAAGATTCTCCTGTTCTTTGTAAACATTTACAGGGGCCAGCCCCGTGGCCGAGTGGTTAAGTTCGCGTGCTCTGCTTCAGCAGCCCAGGGTTTCACCGGTTCGGATCCTGGGCGCGGACATGGCAACGCTCATCAGGCCACGGTGAGGCGGTGTCCCACATAGCACAACTAGAAGGACCCACAACTAAAATATACACCTATATACTGGGGGGGTCTGGGGAGTAAAAAAGCAGAAAAAAAAAAAAAAAAGATTGGCAACAGTTGTTAGCTCAGGTGCCAATGTTAACAAAATAATTAAAATAAAAAAATAAATATTTACAGCTTCTGGAAGCTTTAGGTCAAAAGGTGGGGCCCTTGACTGTTTAAAGATTTCTTTGTTTCTTGGTTCCAAAGCTAAAATGGAGCCCAAAGTGGCCACTTAATTTTAAATTATCCCATGTTATCTTGCCATATTTTTATAGTTATCCCCATTTTAGGGGGCTTGACCCAAGGTGGCTGCAACAAACATGGTCATTTCTAAAGAGAGTTATGATCACCCAGAAACTCAGTCCCAAAACAGCCAATTTTAAGCAGTTTACTGACCCAGAAAAACCAGACACCAATGAACTAGTTCACAGATTTAGGGTAAAAAGTCCTACAACTGTTCCCACCCTGAACGTGCACCCAGATGGTCCTACTGGATCCCAGATGGCCCTGCCATAAATGGAAGGGCCCCAGACGGCCCTGCTGTAAACAGAAGGACCCCAGGGGAAGGCAGTTCACAGGCATCCCCAAGGTGACTTACCCTATTCCAGATTGAGCCTGTGGACTGGCCAGATGTAGCTGTTTCTCTTTCTACCACAGTCAGTGTTAGGAGGCAGCCAGCATCAGTACAGGAAAGCAGGAAGGGCAGATCCCCGAGACCAAGAGAGCCACGGCAGCTGCTAGAACTTAGCCGACAGGTTGCCCATCCAAGGTTGACTGGCCATGAGTAGGACTTAATGTCCCTTCATGTTCGCCAAATTTGTTACCACCCAAGGGGTGTCGTCTGCCCACCACGAGACATGCCAATATTCAACAGGCAAGGTGGTAGGAGAAAAAGAGTGTTATTACAGCTTGCTAGCAAGGGAGAAGATGCCTGACTAATGTCCAAAGGAACCATCTTACAGAACAAAGACTACAGGCCAGTTATATAGGGGGCTGGTCTCTGGGTTGGAGAGGCAGCTGGTCTCTGGGCAGGGGCACCTGCCTGATCTCTGGGTGGGGGCAGACGTCTAGTCTGATAATCTTTGTTTTACTGGATATGGATCAGAGACCAGAGCAATGCCCTATACCCAGATCTTTCCATTGTCATGATGATGGCTATCAACATAGACTCTCTACCCAGAGGTCATCACAATCCTGAGTAACTCAAAAGAACAAAGTTGTCAACTTACAGCAGCTGAGAGGGGCCTTAACATCTATAGAGCATTTATCTCTCTGGGAGGTTGCATATGCAGCTGGATTGGTTCATCAGGTCATTCAAAGTTACAGCATGGCTTCTTTTCTACAATATGGCTTCCCTTATGTCAACCTTGTGTTGAGCTGGTATCAATATGAAGTTGCTGAACTGTCAAATCTGATTCTTCTTTAATGCTTTGATGACAAGGAAGATGGAATCTCCTGTAAAGGACCTGCTACAATACTGGAAATTATTCTAGACTTTTCAATACTTAGTTGGCATAGTTTCTTCAAAGTTTTTAGTTTGGGCAATTTGAGATTTTAAATTTTCCTACCCCTTCTAAAACACGTCATGATAGTTTTCTCAGAAATAAGCCAAGGGGATGAATTGGGTATTCTTTTCATGTGACTAGGAGTAACATTAAAAATTGTAACAACTAGAACTCTAACCACAGGACCAGGAACAGAATTTGCCACCCCAAAATATGCCTCTCTGGCATAAGGGCTACTTTGAGCTGGTGATTATTTTTGAACAAAAGCAGACACAGGAAAAGCTCTGAAAACCTAGTAGAAGTTACCCGTTTGTAAGGGAAATCTCCATGTGTAAGGGTGCCTCCCTCTCTGTGCCAGGAAGGGGAGGATGACTCCAAATCTCTAGAAACTCTTATCAATAGAGAAGGCTAACACTTAAACCTGCCCGACAACTTCACTCTTTTTTACTGTGCTTTTCCTGGTAACCCCCAAAACCGACCTCATCTCAACCACACGACATTAAAGCTGTTTATCAGGTGTGGCCAGCCAGCCAGGAGCATGCCCAGGATGAAAATTTTGATCTGCCAATTGAAACTCATCCTGTGCTTCTACCTGCCAGCATGCCCTTCCAGATCCGTTAAGCCTTACCCCATACCCTGGATAGGGAGACAGAATTGAGAGCCTGTCCTTCTGTCTCTTTGCCAATCAACTGCATGGTAAATTACTTCCGCCCTCAAAGACTGGTGTGCCACAGTATCTATATTCGCTTCTCTGCCTTTGGGATGGTGAGCTCTTGCTCAGTAACAGAATGGGCACTGGCCAATGTGGCAAGGGGCAGGTCTGGTTTCCCTTTGTATGTCCATGGGGGATGGGGCATTTTTATTCCAATTTCTTGGGACAGGGTAAGTCCAGCAGGCCAGCAGACTGGGAGCATCTAGGTTCTTGATATCTGGATTATTTTAGCACTCTATTGTGGAAAAGTTATACTTCAATACTGTCCAGACACTACAAAGACTACTTTCAGGTTAAAAAAAAAAAGTTTTCTGAATGTTTATATCTGTAACTTAAGAATCATATTTTGTACTTGTAAATCTTTGTTTGTTAATTAGTTTGTGGGATTTAGAACTAAAACCTGCCTTTCTACAGGACTGTGTCAAAAGTGTTTTCTTTCTAGTTAAAAACAACCACAGTTATGGAATTATGGTATTCTTCTTCACTTTCTAAATATCCCTTAACCTCCCACACTCTTCCCCATTCCCGCTGTCTTCCATCTCTGTCACTAGAGCACTTGGGGGGAGAACTGGGTGGTCCAAGACCTTTACTCCTGTGGTATCATGACTCAGTCGATCATAATAGCCATCATTTATTTGGCTCATTGTATGAGCCAAGCAGTGTGCTAAATGCTTCGTATTAATGGTCCCGTTTATTCTCCCTGACAACTCTGTGACGCAGCTATGGGTTGTTATCTCCATCTTCCTAAAGAGGACACTGAGATCCTCGGGGAGAAGATAATGCCCGAGGGCACAGAGGTCAGTGGTGGAGCAAGGACTTGAATCTCGGCATCCGATTCTGGAGCCCGTGTTCCTAACCACTAGGCCAGAAGAATTACTCTTTCCTTAGAACGTTACACCTGGAAGGGACTAGAGGGATTATCTAGTCAATCCACTTACAAAGGAAGAAGCTGAGGTCCACAGATGGGGGTTACCAGTTCAAGAGCCCAAAGATGACACATGACTAGGAGATGAGAGCACAGCGGTGCTTCTGCTCCACAGGTCACTGCTCTTGTCATGAGCTCCTGCAGCTTCATCTACTACCCTCAACTAGAGGCTCTGTGGTCCCGTGAGGGTTTATTTGGTCCTCTGCAATGAGTCTCCAAGGCACACATTTACCTGCTTCTGGGGCTGGGTGTTCCCCTCCTCCTCGATCACTCTTTGACTCAAAAACATAATTCTCCCTTTTTCTATTCTTCCCTGAGGAACAAGTGTCTGCAGAAAATAAATAGAACATATGTTGAAGGTGCATCAGAAACTTCAGGAAACAGACATGAAAATACAGCCTTATTTATTGTTTTAGGATGGACTAAGAGAAAGTACTTACAGGATTTACTTCTCCAACAAATACAAGCCTATGCTTGATACTAAAACATTAGATAACAAATGTCACCAATTTAATAAAGCACAGTGTGTGTCAAGGACAAACAGCTGGACAGAGAGAGGAGAATGAGTGTACCATCCCAGAACTCTCCCCACGCCAGAGAAGGAAGCAGGACCTCAGCTAGACCGGGCTTCACACTGTAGGTGAAAAAGCCACTTCCTCTACCCTCTAGGTCCTTCTGACTCATCTAAGAATTAAATTGACAGGAGACAGAATAACGAGAGAAAATCAAACAAAGTTTAATAACATGTATACATGGGAGAAACCCAGGAAAACTGAGTAACTCACTAGAATGGCCAAAGTCCCCATCTTAAATACCATCTTTAGCTAAAAGTCGTAGTGGTTTGGGACTTAAAAGGAGAAGGAAATTCACATGGAAATTGAAAAGCAAATGTTTGGTAGACAGAACTTTGATAAGAAAGGGCTTAGCAAGGACCCTCACAGTCTACTGATACCTAGAGTTATCTATGGTGATGGCCTGACCTGGGGACAGGCCTTTTATCTTAAATTCTTTTAGGCAGCTAGGGGGAAGGTCAAAGGTCAGAGTCTTTTGTTCTTAAAATACTCAAGGCAAAGAGACACATTTTGGGGTGACCAGTTCTGATCCCCTATAACACAATGGCTAGCAGAACAGTCAAGATCGGTTATCTTTAAAAAAATAAACAATAAGCATTCACAAGGCCCTCAAACATGCTAATTCAGTTTGTCACCTCACCGTGCTGGCAGGTCCCAGTAGCTCCACTTTTCTGGCTAGGCTCAGGGAGGCTCAGTGCTCGCCCAGGGTCATCAAGTAGTGAGTGGGTCATAGGGCTGGGCTTCAAAGCCAGGGGCGCGGTCTCACTGCCTGTTTGTGGAAACCAGCACACGAGTGAATGCTAGGCTGCGAATCCTCTCACTCTTCTATTCTGCTTCGCCTTTATCTCTGGCACCGCAAGAGCCTCCTCCTCAGTCTCTCTGATTGCTCAGATCATGTCACATTCCTCTTGAGCGTGTCTGCAAAGGTTATTCATCAGCACTCATTCAGCGTCCCAGTGCCATGAGGTTAGCTCTCTCTCAGCCAAGGCCACAGCAACTTGCTACATTCCAATCATCATGTTACTTCATTCAGCCTTGTCATGTTACTTGAAAAGGGTCCATATGGGCCAGCCTATACAGAACCAATCATTTCCTCCACAAACATGGAGCCAGAAGAGAATGAGAGAGATGAGGAAGACAGATGAGGAAGACATAAGCAGTTTTTTGTAGGCTAGAGAATCAGATGTGCCTTTCAGGTTGATTTCTATTATTGCCCACCTTCTGGAGGCCCCCTCCCATCCAGACAGTGAGGGGAGGGGAAGGAAGAAGAGCAGCCAGCGTGAGACTGTGGAGGAAGACAGTGACCACCGCTGAGCCGAAGGGGAAAGAGACGGCCCGGTGACAGCTATTACTGTGCAGGACAGACAGGCGTGGGGGCTGCTGAGCCCCTGGAAGAAAGGGATTGTTGCCTGGAGCTGTGGAGACCATGTCCAGTGGGATGGGGACAGGGAATATGGAATCCAAATGATGAGGCTGGTGGGGCACTGGGGCCATCGAGAACTTGGGCTCTCATCCACACGGCAAGAGATTATCTAGGATACTGATTCCAACCAATTGGTCCAATTTTTGTGGACCAATAAAAATTCAAAAGCATTTTGGGGGCCAATTTAGAGTTGTCAACTTTTGTCAAACAAAGATTTTAAAAGAAATGGCCATTTACTAAGGCTGTCACCTTCACTTCATTATAGAGTAGGGACATGTCTAAACCCCCAAATCATGAAGGATTTAATACATAAAAAGAACAGTTCTTTCAATGGAATAAATTTATCCTTATAAAAAACTCACTACATGCTCATTTGTCTCATGTTGCCACAAGTGGATGAGAGCTTTATCCTGGATGAGTACTGATCTTTCTTCAACTAGCTTTGGGTATTGACATCTCTGAATTCTCTTATTTTCCTTTGTGACTCAGCCTGTCCAAGATGCTTCAGGCAGGTCTTCAAGGCTCCCACATGCCCTCTCACCTGACAAGCACTCTTCCCTTGGGGCAGCTGGGGTGTCTGGCTTAAGTAATTTTCATTCCCAATTTCCTTTGTTCATGCAATTAATTAAAATCCTTGTTCTCCACTTATTCAAAGTCTTTCGACTCATACTTCACAGCATGGCTGAATGTCCACGCCCGTCACACGGCCAGGGCCCACCCATCCATCAGGCACAGTAGGCACAGAGACTGGGGCTCAGGGTACTTTGAGGGGCCCACAAAAATATTTTAATTTAATTTCTTCTAAAATCACAAGAAAACAATGAATATAATAATAATGAATACACATTAGTGAATCCAGCCTGTATTATATTCATCTCATTACCAACACAGTCATAGAATATATTCAATTTTCTTTTACGGAGGAAGGGCCCATGAAAGTCACAATGCAGCCCTCCTGGCAGCCAACCCCACCTGCTCCAGTGCTCACGAGCTCCTCCTTCTGAGCCTCTGATGCCCTAACAGGACCACACAAGCAGGCCCCAGGGGAGCCGTCACTGCCTCACTGGCTAAGAAAGAAGGTCCTCGAGCTCACAGTGAGGCCTCCTGCGTAAGCCTTCATCCCACTGGGGCTACTATTGGACGGCTAAGTTAAACCCTGGCTCCATCACTTACTAGCTGTGTGAACTCATCTAATTTTTTAACCTCTCTGTGCCTCAGTGTCTTCATCTATAAAACGAGGATAATGATTTCTACACATCCTCAGGTTGCTATAACAGTGGTGGGCACTCAGTGAGTGCTCTCTCCAGTAATAAATTTGTAGGAGAATATGGCTGGGAATTCATGTCCTACTTTTAAAAATAACGAGCCAAGGATAAAAACAAAACACCAAAATTTACCAACCTCCAATTATTCTCAAGGATTAACTGGTTTTTCTTTTACCCAATGGAAAAATATAAAATAATTGCATTCACAATTTTCCCACCATCTCTTTCCAGTGAAGATAAGAGAATGTTTCTCTTAATTCTGAAGAGGAACTCAGTGCTGGGACCACCACTGCAGGTTTCTATTTTTTATTTGAATTAACTGTCTCATAGGTTTGTAGCTCTCTGACTCTGGTTTCCTAGTGAATGCCACTGGACTGGAATGTTCTAGCAAAAATTCATATAGTGCTAACAGTTACAGAGAGACATCAGTTACAGTTACATACAAGATCTCATGCATCCTCGTGGCAACACTGTGAGAAGATATTATCCTCTGGCAGGTGAGGAAATGCAGCTCAGAGAAGTCCATCCCCTGGGAGCTGGTAACTGCTGGGGCCGGGACTGCAGCCCAGGACTGATCCGCAGCAGGTGGCGTTCTACTGAAACACACTGCTCTCAGAGTCACAGCTCTAGAACCACAGTGGAGAACACATCTATTTACTCATATCTGGGCGAATTAATATATGTAGGCAGAATCACATATTTAAACATTTCCTTAGGAAGGTCTGGGACAGAGCTCTATGAAGGATGCAGTAGAGAATAGGTTAATTGTACTTGGAAAGGCGACCCTGTCTTGAGGTGGGTTCATTTCACAAACTAAGTTCACTCTGAATCTTCAGTTGTTGAGTCTGAAGAGTATTTTCCTAAATGCCCTCAGTCCCTGGGGAGGGGAAGCGAGTGACATGGGAGGGGGGAGAGGTCAGGTCTCAGGGAGAGGGCAGTGCACACAGGAGACTTAAGGAGACACAATGGCCTGGACTCTAGAATTTCCTAGGGGACTTGCCCTGCCCTCTTGGCATGAGAAATGTGTGTTTCTGTTTTCCGCTTTCATGAAGGAATTCATTGTCATTTCCCAGACTGCCTGGTTCACTTTTCCTAGACTCCTACATATGGAATGCCACAGAGACATGCTTCACTTCCACACATCCCGCCACAGGCTCTCACCAGAGCAGTGAGTCAGAACAAAACAGGACAATTATACCATTTGCTTGTGCAAAGAATTCGTTTTTAGTAAGGATGCTTTTAGAAGAGTTAATGTCTTAGGAAATTACTTTTCCCTCTTCTGAATGGTGTGTTGTGTTACGTTTACCACACAGAGCTACGCATTCACAGAGGGACTTGGAAGCTGGGAGGAAGTTTTCATGTCATTTTCACTCACCACAGAACATGCAGACATGCTCTGGAAGGAAGTTGGAAATACCAGCTGGGAAAGTGGCTACATATGGGCCTGCCTTCAAGAATGTTCTATAGCTTCCTGCGACCACCAGCCAACTATCAGAGACAACAGAGTTATCCCTTCTCACTGTTCACTGGTGGACCACACTGCCTGTCTGCAGAGCAGGTAAGAGGGAGGCTCTCTTCACAGAACGTTCTGGATTGTACAAGGACAAGATCTCAGCTGGGCAGGGGCACTTGGCCTGCGTGTCTGCTCACACTGGGAATGTTATTAAGACCTCAGTACAGCCATAAAACTCCTTATTGACATTCTCTTTGCTCATTTTCTATTGTTTGTACTAGCTGGGCTTGAAAAAGCCTCTACAACTTGTCTAAGATTAATTAAAAGAAGTTCCAAGTTCATTGGTGAAGGCAGGCTAAGAAAAATATCACTATTTGTGAATATATTTGTATTTGTTTGGAGGATACTGTTTTAATCCTACAATATGCTGGAGCTATTCAACTCACTGCTAGACAAAATGAGCCATGTCATTTTGTTTAAAACCAAATGGTTCCTTGGGACTGACCCAAGTGGATCAGATGTTACAAAATAGAATTTACTGTATAAAGCATCTATAGATGTCAAATAGTAAAAATTATGTAATCCCCAGTATAGTGACCACAAGTTTCAGACTGACATCTTGGAGAAGGTAGAGGGTGCCTTTCCAAGACCCATGTTTCTCCAAGTGCCCAGGATAGTGGGGTGCGCTAAAGCAGGTGCTGATCACAGCTGATTAAATGACTTTGACCAGAGAAGGGAGTAGGTCAATGAGAGAGGACCAACTCCCTCCAAAATAAGGTCATGGAAATAACCCTCTGATTGTCTTCATTTGTGATGAGTGAATTTCCCTTAACCGGCTCTTCCATCCATTTGAGGATCGGTTGATGCTGCCACCATGTTGGAACCCAACAGGCCACTCAGCTGTGCTGCTGATCAGGCTTCAGCACATTCAACCTGCCTTCCCAGAAAGGTTTCACAGTCTCACAATGGCTTCTCAATAAGAAAAGAGACAGTCCAGCACAACGAAAAGATGAAATACAGGGCATGTGCAAAAACCCTTTTAAATAGCCTTTATAAGGAGGTCCTCTCTGAATAAAATACTTCCCATAACAATGCAAAGGTCGCAGGTGCTCACCCTAGTGACCTGCAGAGAGAAGCTCACCAGCCAGGCTCTGGTGTAGTTAGCAGGGGAATCCGAGAAAGTGCAGGCAGAAACCCCCTCCATACAGAAATCACGCATTCTCCTGAGACCCTGCTTCATCCAGACCCTTAAGGAAGGTGCTGACCTGCGGGCTGGACGGGAATTCTCAGGTTCCCAGAACACGGATTCCATGTGACCGTGGATACGACACCAGTTTTCCAGCACCATGCAGTGCTGGAGCCCAGATTTCTTTCCTCCAGCTGGGCCAGATACAAGGGGACAGCCTTGTTAATGGATGATTGGACCACACAGAGAACAGGCCCTCCAGCTGCAACCATGTCCGGGAACAAGTCAGCACTGTGCTGCTGCATTGGAGCAAACCCCGGCACCACACGGCCTGTGCTCTCCCCGCCGACGGCTCTGAGCGGACAGAGCAGGCTCTCACTGGTGAGACCAAAGATCTGTGCACATCCTTAATTTCACCCTTAGTAACGTGCTTGGGATACATTCCCAAGAAGACGATAATTGGGTCAAGGCTACACAGTTTTAAGGCTTCAGAAATTGTCCTCTGGAAGATTGTACTAATTTCAATCCTCCCCAAAGCCCATGAGACTTGTTTCTCTGTATTCCTATAAACACTGATTATTGTACGTTTTCACCTTTGTCACTGTGACAGGTGAAAAACTGCATCTCATGACCTTCTGTGCTACATTATTAGTATTAGTCTTAGCATCTCCCTAGCACGTCTTCCCTGAGGTAAGTCTTATTTATCGTCCCAACCGGTCTGTGGGGGAGGAGGCAGCAGGACATTGAACTCGTGTCCACAGTTACTGCACTAGCTGATGATCCTGCAACCCTCAGGCACAGGGCGTGAGTAATCGTGCATTTTTAGTCTATTTACATTATGCTGGGCAGAACACAACTTCAACTCACATGAAATCAGAGGCTGGGGGTTCCAGTGTCTTAGGGACAACAGAGGGGGAGGGATGGGACGGCTGCTGTCAAACAGAAACCACGTGCTCTGAGGCCCTTTCTAACATGCGTGAAGTTCTAGCTTCTCTTCCCACTCTCTTACCTTGGACTTTCAAAAACTGTGTTTTTGATGGATAGTTAATAATACATGAAAATGCTCATAAGTGCAAAAGATGAGTTTTCTAAAAATAATATTATCCTAATTTTGTTAGTGAATAAATGTGTGCATGTATGTGTACAAATAAAGTAACCAGAAGAAAATGCAACAAATTGTTAATCGTGAGTTTTGCTAGATGATTTTCATTTTCTTCTTCACATTTTTCTGTATTTTCAAATTTTCTACAGTAAAGATGTATTACCTTAATAATTAGGAAAATAAATAATAACTCAACATCTAATCTCTCTGCATCTATGAAACCCCATTCCTTACATCTTCACAGCCAATGTCAAAGGCTTATTATCAAAAAGGACAAAAGCAGAGATTGCAAATACATTTCAAATTGGGACCAGCTCCCCTCAGCTGGGGGGGCAGCCTGGAGCATTGTTTTCAGAAGGATCTGAGGCTGAGTCCTCCCTCCCCAGCAGCCAGCCCGGGATCTCTGAGCAACATCCAGCACAGACAGGCTGATAGAGAGCTGCCTGGGCGCGAGGCTACTGTCCTTCCTGAAACAGACTCCAGAGCTGGACGGGTCTTGGGGGTCATCTGGTGAAACGCTTGTGAACTGACAAGGTAACCGATTCAGAGACAGGAAGCGACTTACTCAAGGTTCTAAAGGCAGAGCTGAGACCAGAACCTGATGAAGGAGACCTGGCCCGTGGTCTCCACGCTGCCTGCAGCTGATCCTTCATCTCACGTGAGCCCCTCCTACAGCGACTGGCAGGAGTTCTCCGTCCCGGCCTCCGAGAACCCACTTCTCCCCTCAACTCTTCCTCCCTCCTGCCAGAACCACCTGGTCCCCCCGACTGTGTCTCAGGTGTCTGTCTGCACACAAACCATCCACGCGGAGAAAATGGAGTAAAACGAATCCCCAGGCTGGATGGAGTGACGGATTTGACCAGTAGGGGGCAGCACCAGCAAGGAAGAGACCAAATAGCATGGAAGCGCCTGCACCTCGGCTGTCGGAGAGGAAAGCCCTCATGGAAGATTGTGTGGACACGTTTGTATGGAAACTTAAAATCCACAAAGCAGATAAACAAGATTGGAAGGAAATATGCCAAACATGAAAAGTTATTATCAATAAAGGATGGTATTTTAAGTCATTTTCCTTTTTAATTATTTGCCTCTAAAACAATGAACTAAAATTGTCATAAAGAAGGTAGTAAAATAGTGAGAGATCATTTCAGTACAAGGTGTGCAGTGTCTGAGTGCTGAAAAGACACTCACAGAAGCACACAGAAATGTGATCGTCTGTATTTCCATCTCGCATCTCATACAACCATGCAAATATGAATGTGTAATAAAGACATTTAAAGTCATAGAATCCTGTACTGTTTCTGCAGCGTGAATGTATTTCAAAATCTTGTTAGCCTTATTTAAAAAACCAAAAAAATTACGGATTTAGCTAAATTGGAAGAATAACACTGAATTCCTCGCACATGCAACCACGTCAACATGACAAAATAGTTTATTTACATTCACTTGCTCAGTGTGAAGATTTACATGAATATGTAGGAGTTATGCTGCGTCATCTCAAAATAACCTAAAATTTACCATTTAGGGCATTAGTTTCCGTAACATAGGTGTTATTCCTAACTCTAAGTTATTTATAAAGAAATGTGTTGGTGTCTCTGGAGTATGTATATATAGATACAGCAAGGTAGGAACGTATGAAGTAGGTGTTCCTTACTATAAATAATCAGCACAAACCTCAGGTATTTTTTTTTCTTTTTGGCCAAATTCTTCATTTTAACTCCCATCTTTCTTTTAAGATATTTCCATAACACTCTTCAAACATAGCTTTAATTTTGAGCTAAGTGTCATTATAGAAAACGAGGATCTCTGGGGAGAACCGGCCTCCAGTCCTTACCTGGCATCCCAGGATCAGCCTGACTCTCTGGTCCCCAGAAGGCAGAATGATTCCTCTTCTCCGTGTTTGATGACGCAGGGGGCTGGTTTGGGGCAGTGACTTTCTGGGGCTTCTCCAACAAGGAGCCCCTTGTGGCATCTTCACTCGGTCCTGTGGTTCAAGACTAGGCAGTTGCTGTGCGGGTCCCCATCTTCCAGTCAAGGCTCACTGAAGTGTGGAAGAGCCGCTGTTAGTTATTGGGTTCCTTTTCTGGGCTTTAACTAAAACCACTACATTTGCAGTAGATTTAAAGTCATGGATATTTGGGAATAAACCTATCCATCTAAAACACATCAGAGCCCCACAAAAACCTCCTCTCTCTCATTTTCAAATGGGTCATCTGTCCTCTCTCTTCTTCCAATAATTAACTTTGTAAACGTCACACATGAATTGACAAAGACAGAACTTAACCTAAGGTTTGAGATTCTGCATCCTTCCTCAAACCAGAACTTCATGGAACTTTCTGCAGCTTCTCGTCTTCTTGGTAGTGACTTTTACGTACATGACATTATAAGACTGGTTTACAGCTCTGACTGAGCCACACCCAAGGATGCCATAAATTGTCTAAAAATTTACCAAAACGAAATGTTAACTTAGTTAGTTCACTTTTTAAAAAGCATATGCTATAGAGCAGTTTTAGGAAAGGGAAGCACCTTGGAAAATTGAAAGCAATTTTTGAAAAATGTAAGCAACATCAGGAATTTGACATTTGTCACTTGGACTACAGACTCGTGGTAAATGTTCATTTAATTTAAGGCACAGCTCGTTCACATACAGTCACACCTGAAACTGGGCAGAAAAAGAACAACATTGAGTTTTCATTGTATTATGAGAATACAGACATCCCCTCCACCACCTGGCTTGAAAATGCGATGCAGCTGACACACAGTGTTGACAGAGAGCTTCATCAGACCCATCAGGACTCCACTCCATTGCAAGCCAGCGTGGTATCAGTGAAACAGCCATCATCCCAAAAGAAGTGGTAGCGTGAGCAGACGCTCAAGCATCCTGTTTATAAACGAGTCTCAAGTCACAGGAGGGCAGGGAAGGTAAGACTTCCACTGGGCCAAGATTAGCAGAGACTAATGTGAGAAGAAATGCCTTTGAGTGTGCATGAGAGGCAGACAACGAGGAAACACCTAACAGGTGGAGCTGGATGGAGCAGTGGGTTCTGGAATGGTTAGTAAGTCTCCTCTTGGCCTTCCTGACTTGCTTCTCAGGAATCACCCTGGGCTCTTCCTCTCAGGGTGGTTCTCAAGCCGACACGGCCTAAGATGTGGAAACAGAGAAGCAGCAGCTCTGGGCTCGTCCATCCAGACCTTCTGCACGCTGTGTCCTGCAGTCTTGTTTCCTAAGTAACAATTTTTACTGAGATTCACTTTCCTCTATTAAACCCTATTTGTTGTCTACCACACATCTTCTGTATGTGCTGTAAAGAATAAACAGACTCTTTAACTACTTGCGGGTAAGAATTAATTTTCTTCAAATAATGAAATGGTCTCCTTTGTGGAGCTCTTCGGAGATTTTAATCAGCAGGGCAATTCACCAGAGCCACATGGATCTTCCTGAAAGGCATTCCCCCTCACCCCCTCGCCCCCACCACACTCCAGATTCTGCCAGCTTTACAAGAGCTGGGTGACTTTCTGGCACTGGTATGCAAATTAAAGATATTAGGCTAGAAGTAGGTCAGGAAGAGTTCCATAATTCTCCAGGGACAGAACGGACCAGGTAATTGTCTCAGGACACGGGAGAGCGGTAAACGATGATATTCCACTGAGACAAATGGCTGAGCGTAGTGTACACACCCAAGCCGAACACTGGATACATATCCCACTGGAAAGCTGCTAAATTAAAAGGCTGGGAAAGGAGTCCATCCGCGTGCAGGGAAATTTGAAGCTATCTTGATCCAAGAGGAAGGAGGGGGTAAAAGAAATGGTGTAGACTCCTGAGAAAGAAGAGGAAGTAAAGAGTGTCTGTTATGACTGAGAACTTGGGCCTAAAAGAGAGTCTGCTCCAGTCACAGGGAAGTGGGGAGGAGGAGAAGTGGAGGGGACCTCTGTGCCCAAGCAGGACACAGCTACTGCCCACGTTTCTTAAATTCAGGATGTGAAAATCCTAAATATCTCAAGGTTTTACTCATTCCTTAGTAGTTTTGGAGATAGATCCGTATTTGTAACTTATCCATTTGTCTCTGGATTAGTGGTCTGCAAACTTTTTTGACCATGCATCTCAACCAATAATATATTAGTCAACAGGCATCTCCAATCTTTAAATAATGTGCGTGTATTACTGGACTAACATATTGGACATGTTATGAAATACACTGAAAACTTAAAGGAGAAAATTAAAAATTAGTAAAATATAAGTTCTGGTGTCTTCTCTTCCACCCTAAAAATGTCTTGCCAACTGTAGGGGATCCTGTTTGGAGCCCACTTCTTGTTGGAAGTGCTTGTTGTCTTGCTATTTGAATAGATTACTTTTCCCAAAGCTTGAAAACAGGCAGCCTCTACAGCCAAAACTGAACCAAGTTAGGGGTACCTGCTTCTCTGTTTACCCTGGAAGGCGCCACCCTTGGTCACCATTACAGCTGGCTCATTAACTGCAAGATCAATATATACAACAGAGGGCAGAGAAACAGCCCTGGTTCTCACTGTCTCTGTGTGGTATTTTATTAACTTTAATTCACAGTTGTTATTCCAGTTTAACCAGGGAGTGATTCCGATTGCAGTTAGGACGACAGCCACTCTTTGTTGTTTTCTATATAAAGTTACATACATGAGACCCATACCCAAGAGTCCCTTCAGTAATCAAAAGGGATTCACATCCCTCTCTGCCACTTCAAATACATCATCATCTTGGAGAAAGGCCACAAATGGACAACTGGCAGTTTCCCTTGGAGCCTGGAAGATTGGCCTGAGGAAATAAACGAGGGCAGACTAGTGGCTGGTGAGGGGTCAGCCATCTGCTTAGTCCAGCGCAGGCTCTTTCTCCCTCCCAGGGACCTCAGTTGTACAAAAGCAATCTTCCCTAATTTCTGTAGGGGATGACGGGGTGTCTGTGTCTTCTCCCCATGAGCACTTTCCTCCCAGAATCAGCACTCAACTTGGTCCCTGCCCAGGCGAGCAGCGGGTCCCAGGAGGACAGCGCTGTGGGCCCAGTGGTCCTCCCTGGGGAGTGACTGGCTGGAGCCAATGCCATGTTGTCGATGGCCCCGGTGCACGTCCCACAGACCTCAAGGTCCTCAAAAATGATTTGAGTAACTGTCTGGCCCTCCTGTGCAGCTGCAATGAATCAACATGGCCAGCTCGAGTCTGGGCTGGGATGGACGGCTCTGCTGACTCACCATCACTGCCTCACGGTGCTGCCGTGGGCAGGAGTTTGGTGTCCGGCCTGTCCACGTGCAGTCACCTCTCCTTCCTCACAGTAAGCTGAAACTTTGGCTGGACAGGGAGTCAACCAAATGAATTTTGAATGCTGCTTATTCTCTGTATCCCTGTGGAAGGCCAATTATCAAGGTTTCCAAGTCCTGAGGATTCTGGAATCGCCTTCCTTCATTTCCAATATGCATTCTGACCTGTATCTTTTAGGGCAGACAAGATCAGCAATGGTCCAGTAAATCAGTCATATTCCAATCTTTTTATCCTTATTCTCCCAACTCCTGGCTTAACTTCAGTCCAAATACTGAGCAATCAAGGACATCAGAGACATGCTGCAAGTTTATCAGAGGCATGGCTAGGGACGGCGAAGGTTCTCTACACGGGGATGGGACTCAGGTCTATGGAGCACACCACTCCATGCCCAGTGCTCACACAGTGTACGAGCACTGCAGACACTGAGAAAATATCCACTGACTGAGTGACAGGACCCAGACATATATGACATCTCAGCACTTCTGTACAAGTGGATTCTGGGGGAGGTTCCCTCTGCAACATCCCATATCTTTAGTGCTGCCAATTTCCGTATAATGTTCTTCTTTTTTAAACTTGATGAGCTAATCAGAAAAGTAGATGCTTGGGAAAGTAAGAAACATACATAAATGGGATAAATAAGTTTACACTGTGAGTGACGTCAGCATCATATCAGAGCGAGTTGTTCCCTTTGTCTCTCCCCTCTAACGGACATCCATTGACCAAAAAAGGATTCCCTACACAGCACAACAGGATGCATAAGAGATCTATGCAGCTATACATCTGAAGGCAGGTGGACCAGACCCCAGGATGCAATGGAAATAGGTGAGCAACCCCCTACCGATCCCCCAGCAGCAATGATACAAGGCGCCGATTCTCACACCAGCCCACACACCTACGAGTGGTCACTGCAGGAGCAGAAACAGTGGGAGCTGCAGCTCACACGACTGCAAACGGATGTGGTGGGAGCAACAAGAAGAGGTGTGGCTTGCTCACTGCCTAACTCCCAGTGGATCCAGTGTGCATATCCCCTTCCCCTCCCCCAGTAGTGGCCAGGTGTTTCGAACAGTAGGGATAATATACAAAAGTTAGATTTTCGTGGTTTGGGCGGGGCACCCTGACCTGAGTATTCAACACACCAGCTAGCACCAGAGACCAGAGGCTACAGGAGCAGACAGCAACAACACCCTCTCCCTGCTTAGTCCCTGCTGACCCCCAGTAATGGCAGGAGAAACCCACGACCAGAGGCTTCATGAACCACAGAAGAACTGGTGAGCCAGCTCCCAGTGGCAGCACCCCCAACACCAGCTCCATCAGCAGCAGGAGCTGCATACAAGTCCCAGAGTACCCAGGCCCCTGGCAGCAATAGTGACATCCATGAACCCAGCACCACTAGACAACCCAGAAGCAACAGCCTAGGTGGTGCATGGGGTAGCTGCATCCAAGCCTGTGGAGAGCCCACAGGGAGCCAGTGGAGGAACACGAGACCCAGATGATCCCAGAAGTAGCAGAAGTGCTTGCAGCCTGTGACCCCAGTGGAAATGCCTGAGACTGCAGCAACACTGTAAGCAGCAAGGCACCAGCAACCTCAGAGGCACAAGTGGCACAAGGAGGGCACTGATGATGCATCTAGCAGAGGCAGTGGAGGCCGGAGAGTGCAGGCTCTCAGATACAACCAGAAACAGCTAAAAACCAAAGTAATCAAATCCATACTCAAATAGGAAAGGTGGTTACTACCACAAATGCACCAGCATTTGAGGATCAATTCATCAAACACCATGAAAACAACAATAACACTGCAGAACAGAAAGAGAAGAACAACTCTCCAGAAACCAAACTTGAAGTCACAGAAGATTACAATCTAAGTGACAGTGGCACAGAGGTTAACTGCACACATTCTACTTCGGTGGCCCAGGGTTCACCAGTTCAGATCCTGGGTGCGGACATGGCGCTGCTTGGTGGGCCATGCTGTGGTGGGTGTCCCACATATGAAAAGAAGTGGAGGAGGATGGGCATGGATGTTAGCTCAGGGCCAGTCTTCCTCAGCAAAAAAAAGAGGAGGATTGGCAGCAAATGTTAGCTCAGGGCTAATCTTCCTCAAAAAATAAAAACTAATTTAAAAAAGTGACAGAGAATTCAAAATAGCTGTGATAAATAAACTCAATGAGTTACCAGAAAACTCAGAAAGACTGTTCAATGAGCTCAGGAATAAAATTATGACAGAAGGAATACTTCAGCAAAGAGAGTGAAACTCTGAAGAAAAACAAACAGAAATGCTGGAGATGAACACAATTAATGAGATGAAAAAATAATGTAGAAAGTATTAAAAATAGAGCAGACCATATAAAGGGGAGAATTAGTGAGCTAGAAGACAGAAATCTAGAAATGATTCAGGTGGAAGAGGAGAGAGAGCTAAGACTTTTTTTCCTTTTTTTAATTTAATTTAATTTTGTTTTTTGAACTGAGTTCATAATAGTTTACATCATTGTGAAACTCCATTTGTACACTATTTCTTGTCTGTCACGACATAAGTGCTCCCCTTCACACTCTATACTCACCCTCCACCCCCTTCCCCTAGTAACCACTGACCTGTTTTCTTTGTCCATGTGTTTGTTTATATTCCACATATGAGTGAAATTATCTGATGTTTGTCTTTCTCAGGCTGGCTTATTTCACTTAGCATAATTCCCTCCTGGTCCATCCATGTTGTTGCAAATGGAACAATTTTGTCTTTTTTATGGCTGAGTAGTATTCCATTGTGTGTGTGTGTGTGTGTGTGTGTGTGTGTGTGTGTGTGTGTGCCACATCTTCTTTATCCAATCATCAGTCAGTGGGTACTCGGATTGTTTCCATGTCTTGGCTATTGCGAATATTGCTGTTATGAACATAGGGGTGCATGTGTTACTTTGGATTGTTGATTTCAAGTTGTTTGGATAGATACCCAGTAGTGGGATGGCTGGGTCATATGGTATTTCTATTTTTAATTTTTTGAGGAATCTCCATACTGTTTTCCAGAGTGGCTGCACCAGTTTGCATTCCCACCAGCAGTGTATGTGGGTCCCCTTTTCTCCACATCCTCTCCAATATTTGTTATTTTTAGTCTTAGTGATTATAGCCATTTTAACAGGCATAAGGTGGTATCTTAGTGTAGTTTTGATTTACATTTCCCTGATGATTAGTGATGTTGAACATCTTTTCATGTGTTTATTGGCCATCTGTATATCTTCTTTGGAAAAATGTCTGTTCACATCCTCTGCCCATTTTTCAATCAGGCTGTTTGTTTTTTTGTTTTTCAGTTGTGTGAGTTCCTTACATATCATGGAGATTAACCCCTTGTTGGATATATGATTTGAAAATATTTTCTCCCAATTGATGGATTGTCTTTTTGTTTTTGATCCTAGTTTCTTTAGCCTTGCAGAAGCTCTTTAGTCTGATGAACTCCCACTTGTTTATTTTTTTCCTTTTGTTTCCCTTGTCTGAGAAGACATGGTGTTCGAAAAGATCCTTTTAAGTTCAACGTCAAAGAGTGTACTGCCTATATTATCTTCCAGGAGTTTTATGGTTTCAGGACTTATCTTCAAGTCTTTGATCCATTTTGAGTATATTTTTGTGTATGGTGTGAGATAATGGTCTACCTTCATTCTTTTGCATGTGGCTGCCCAGTTTCCCCAATGCCATTTATTGAAGAGACTGTCTTTTCTCCACTGTATGTTCTTGGCACCTTTGTCAAAGATTAGCTGTCCATAGATGTGTGGTTTTATTTCTGAGCCTTCAGTTCTGTTCCATTGATGTGTGTGTCTTTTTTTTACCAATACCATGCTGCTTTGATCACTACAGCTTTGTAGTACATTTTGAAGTCAGAGATTGTGATGCCTCCAGCTTTATTCTTTTTTCTCAGGATTGTTTTAGCAGTTTGGGGTCTTTGGTTGCCCCAAATGAATTTTAAACTCTTTGCTCCATTTCCATGAAGAATGTCATTGGGCTGCTGATTGGAATTGCATTGAATCTGTAGATTGCTTTGGGTAGTTTGGACATTTTAACTATATTTATTCTTCCCATCCACATGCATGGAATCTCTTTCCATCTCTTTATGCCATCATCTATTTCTTTCAATAATGTCATATAGTTTTCATTGTATAAGTCCTTCACCACCTTGGTTAAATTTATTCCTAGGTACTTTATTCTGTTTGTTGCAATTGTAAATGGAATTGTATTCTTGAGTTCTCTTTCTCTAAGTTCATTATTAGAGTATAGAAATGCAACTGATTTTTGTAGGCTGGTTTTGTACCCCGCAACTTTACTGTAGTTATTAATTATTTCTAATAGTTTTCCAGTGGGTTCTTCAGGGTTTTCTATATATAAGATCAGGTTGTCTGCAAACACTGAAAATTTCACTTCTTCATTTCCTGTTTGGATTCCTTTTCTTCCTTTCTCTTGCCTAATTGCTCTGGCCAAAACCTCCAGTACTATGTCGAATAAGAGTGGTGATAGTGGGCATCCTTGTCTTGTTCCTGTTCTCAGAGGGATGGCGTTCAGTGTTTCCCCATTAAGTATGATGTTGGCTGGGAGTTTGTCATATATGGCCTTTTATGTTGAGGTAATTTCCTTCTATCCCCATTTTGTTAAGAATTTTTATCATAAATGGATGTGGGATCTTGTCAAATGCTTTCTTTTCATCTATTGAGATGATCATGTGGTTTTTATTCCTCATTTTGTTGATGTGGTATATCACATTGATTGATTTGTGGATGTTGAACCAACCCTGTGTCCCTGGTATAAATCCCACGTGATCATGATGTATGATCTTTTTGATGTATTGCTGTATTCAGTTTGCCAATATTTTTTGAAGATTTTTGCATCTATGTTCATTGGTGATATTGGCCTGTAGTTTTCCTTTTTTGTGTTCTCTTTGTCAGGCTTTGGAATCAAAATGATGTTGGCCTCATAGAATGTGTTAGGAAGTGTTCCATCTTCCCTAATTTTTTGGAATAGCTTGAGAAGGATAGGTATTAGGTCCTCTCTGAAAGTTTGGTGAGATTCCCCAGGGAAGCCATCTGGTCCTGGGCTTTTATTCTTTGGGATGCTTTTGATTACTGTTTCAATCTCTTTCCTTGTAATTGGTTTATTCAGATTATCTGTTTCTTCTTGATTCAGATTTGAGAGGTTGTAAGACTCTAAGAATTTATCCGTTTCCTCTAGACTGTCCATTTTGTTGGCACAGAGTTTTTCATAGGATTCTCTTATAATCTGTTGTATTTCTGTGGTATCCATTGTTATTTTTCCTCTTTTATTTCTAATTTTATTTACCTGAGCTTTCTGTCTTTTTTCCTTTGTAAGTCTGGCTAGGAGTTTGTCAATTTTATTTACCTTCCCGAAGAACCAGCTCTTAGTTTCATTAATCCTTTCTTCTGCCTTTTTTGTTCCAACAGCATTTATTTCTGCTCTGATTTTTATTATTTCTCTCCCTCTGCTGACTTTGGGCTGTATTTGTTCTTCTTTTTCTAATTCAGTTAGGTGTACTTTGAGATTGCTTATTTGGGATTTTTCTTGTTTGTTAAGGTGAGCCTGTATTGTGATGAATTTCCCTCTTAATATGGCTTTTCTTGCATCCCAGACGACTTGGTATGGTATGTTTTTATTTTCATTTGTCTCCAGATTTTTTTTTATTTCTTCTTTAACTTCTTCAATGATCTATTGCTTGTTCAATAGCATGTTGTTTAGTTTCTACATCTTTGTCCTTTTCTCAGCTTTTTTCTTGTAATTAATTTCTACCTTTATAGCATTGTGATCAGATAAGATGCTTATTATTATTTCAATCTTCTTAAATTTATTGAGGCTTGCCTTGTTTCCCAACATATGATCTATCCTTGAGAATGTTCCATGTGCACTTGAGAAGAATACGTATTCTGCTGTTTGGGGATGGAGTGTTCTATATATGTCTATTAAGTCCAACTGGTTTAGCTTTTCTTTTCATTTCACTGTTTTCTTGTTGGTTTTCTGTCTGGATGGCCTATCCATTGATGTGAGTGGAGTGTTGAGGTCCCCTGCTATTGTTGTGTTATTATTAATATCTTCTTTTGGGTTTGTTAATAGTTGCTTTATGAACTTTGCTGCTCCTGTGTTGGGTGCATAGACATTTATAACAGTTCTTTCTTCTTGATGGAGTGTCCCTTTGATCATTAGATACTGCCCCTCTTTGTTCTCTTTACTTGTCTTATCTTGAAGTCTACTTTCTCAGATATAAGTATTGTGACACCTGCTTTCTTTTGTTTGCCATTAGCTTGGAGTGTCGTCTTCCATCCCTTCACTCTGAGCTTGTGTTTGTCTCTGGACCTGAGATGTGGTTCCTGAAGGCAGCATATTGTGGGATCTTGTTCTTTAATCCATCTCACCACTCTGTGTCTTTTTATTGGAGAATTCAATCCATTTACAGTTGAGGTGACTATCAAAATATGGGGGCTTAATGCTGCCATTTTATCACTCATTTTCTGGTTCTCTTGCATTTCCTTTGTTTCTCATCCTGTGTATTTTGGTTTAGCAGTTGAATTATGCAGTTTTTTTTTTATGTGTTTCTTGTTTTCTCCTTATTTATTATTTGCGTCTCTGTTATGCTTTTTTGTTTGGTGGTTACCATGAGGTTTGTCTTCAAAATCTTGTGGATAAGATCGTCCATTTTCTGATGGCCTCTTATTTCCCTAGACTAAACTGATTCAGTCCCTTTCCTCTTCCCCTCCTAAGTTGTTTTTCTCACATCTTATTCCATCTTGTATTGTGAGATTGTGGTTAAAATAACAAGGTTATCTTTGGTTTTGGTGTTTTCCTTCCCTTTATCTTTAATGCTGTGCTTGAGTATTTGCTAACCTGCTCTGATTCTGTCTACCTATTTATCTCCTTACTCCATGCTTTGTAACTCCTTTCTCCCTTTTTTTTCAGGTATGAGGGCCTTCTTCAGGATTTCTTGTGGGGATGGGTCACATGGCTATGAACTCCCTTAGCTTTTGTTTGTCTGGGAAAGTTTTTCTTCCTCCATCATATCTGAAGGATATTTTCGCTGGATAGAGTATTCTTGGCTGAAAGTTTTGTCCTTCAAAGATCTGAATGTGTCACTCCAGTCTCTCCTAGCCTGTAAGCTTTCTGCAGAGAAATCTGCTGAAAGCCTGATAGGGGTTCCTTTGTAGGTTATTTTCTTCTGCCATGATGCCCTTAGTATTCTTTCTTTGTCATTCACTTTTGCCAGCTTCACTACTATATGCCTTGCAGTAGGCCTTTTTACACTGACATGCTTAGGAGATCTTCCAGCCTCTTCCACGTGGATTTTCACCTCCTTCCCTAGGTTTGGGAAATTCTCTGCTATTATTACTTTGAACACGCTTTCTGCTCCATTCTCCTTGTCTTCCCCTTCTTGAATAACTATAATTCTTATGTTACATTTGTGAATTGAGTTGGATATTTCTCAGAGACTTTCTTCATTTCTTTTTAGTCTTAGTTCTCTCTCCTCCTCTATCTGGAGCATTTCAATATGTCTATCTTCAACTTTGCTGATTTGCTCCTCTATTACGTACACTTGAGTGTTCAGGGAATCCATATTTTGTTTCTTCCATTGTGTCTTTCACCTCTAAGATTTCTGACTAATTCTTCTTTATAGTTTCAATCTCCTTTGTGAAGTAGCTCCTGAACTAATTGAATTGTTTCTCTACATTCTCTTTTAACTCATTGAGTTTTTGATGCTAGCTATTTTGAATTCTTTCTCATTTAGATTACATATTTCTGTGTCCTCAGGACTGATATCTGGGTACTTGTCATTTTCTCTCTGGTCTGGAGATTTAATACAATGTTTGATATTGCTAGAGGGCATGGCTCTGTTTTTATGCATCTTAGCATCATTTGGTCACGGTTACTGCCTATCTCCACTGGGTGGGGGTCAAGAACTGTGTATTCTGAACCCTCTGCCTTCCACCAAGATCCCAGTTACTGGAGCAGGCACTGGGTGGGTGGGGGAGGGGCACTTTCTCCTACGTTCACTCCAGGATTTCTCACTCTGCTCTCACTATCTGCTCTTCTGGGGTGTTGGCTTGATGAGGTCACCCCCTGAAAAAGCTTTCACCCCAGTAGATGGCTTCCCTCTAGGCTGCAAGGCCTCTCAGGGATCCTTGATATTCTTGTGAACGAATGTCCCCTACCCTGTTCGTCCCCTCTTGGAGGCCTCCCATGGTCCCAGATTGCAGTCTTTAGAGGAGGGAGCAAAGTTTTCTCTTCCCCATTCCACCTCCTCCAAGAGGGGGCACCAGCCTCTCTGTCCTCTGTCATATGGCTGTGTGGGGCTCTCCACTGTTTTTTATGTTGTGTTTGGATGTCCTCTGTTGAAGTATGAATGTCTTTTTCGTTGTATAGTGAAGAGGAGAGATTACTGGGAAAGCTCACTCTGCCATGATGCTCACTAAGATTATTTTTAATTAAGAAATTCTTCAAGAAATATCAGACTCGATCAGGAAAAGTAACATAAGGATTATAGGTATTCCAGAAGGAGAAGAGAGGGAGAAAAGAGCAGGGAAGTTATTCAAAGAAATAATAGCTGAAATCATCCCAAAGCTGGGGAAGAAACTGGACTTATAAGCCCATGAAACCAATAGAACTCCTAATTACATTATTACAAAAAAGACCTTCTTCAAGGCATATAATATAAAAACTGTCAAAAGCAAATGACAAATAAAAAATATTCAGGGCAACAAGAGATGAAGAAAATAACCTACAAAGGAACCTGCATCAGGCTTTCAGCATTTCTCAGCAGAAACTATACAGGCTAGGAGAGAATGGAATGATATATTCAAAATACTGATACACAAATACTATCAGCCAATAATACTCTATCCAGCAAAATTATCCTTCAGGTATGATGCAGAAATTAAAGCTTTTCCAGGAAAAAGCTGAGGGAATTCATCACCACTAGACCTGCCTTACAAGAAAAGTTGAAAGCAGTCCTCCTACCTGAAACAAAAGGCAAAGCTTTACAAAGTTTGGGCAAGGAGATAAATAGACAGACAGAATCAGAAAATTGCAGCTTTATATTGGAATACATTAGTAAACATTTAATTATAACATAAAGGATAAAGAGAAAGAAAGCATCAAAAATAACTACAACCACTTCAATTTGGTGGCAAACTCACAACACAAAAAATAATAATTTGTGACAATAAAAACATAGAAGAGGAAGAGGGAAGGACAGAACCTTCACAGGCTAATGGACATAAGAGACTATCAGAAAATTGACTACCTCATCTATGAGTCCTTTATACAAACCTCATGGTAACCACAAAACAAAACATCAGAGCAGAGTCACAAATCACAGATAAAGAGAAAAGTGAGAAAAATATCACACAAAACAACCAAACTGAAATGGCAGATAGAAATACAAGGAAAAACAAACAATGGAAATACAGAACAACCAGAAAACAAAATATAAAATGGCAGCAGTAAGGGGCTGGACCTGTGGCCGAGTGGTTAAGTTCGCGCACTCCGCTGCAGGTGGCCCAGTGTTTCGTTGGTTCGAATCCTGGGCGCAGACATGGCACTGCTCATCAAACCACACTGAGGCAGCGTCCCACATGCCACAACTAGAAGGACCCACAACGAAGAATATACAACTATGTACTGGGGGGCTTTGGGGAGAAAAAGGAAAAAAGTAAAATCTTTTTTAAGAAATGGCAGCAGTAAGCCCTTACATATCAATAATCACTCTAAATGGAACTGGATTGAATTCATCAATCAAAAGACACAGAGTGGCTAGATGGATTTAAAAACAAGACTCAGCAGTATGCTGCCTCCAGGAAACACTTCTCAGCTCTAAAGACAAACCTAGGCTCAGAGTGAGGGGATGGAAGATGATACTCCAAGCAAATGGCAAGCAAAAGAAGCTGGGGGTAGCTGTACTTATATCAGACAAAACAGAGTTCAAGACAAAAAAGATAACAAGAGACAAAGATAGACCCTATAGAATGATAAAAGGAACATTCTATCAACAAGACATAACACATTAATATATATGCACCTAACACAGGAGCACAAAGGTGTATAAAGAAACTAGTAACAGATCTAAGGGAGAAATTGACAGCAACACAGTAATAGTAGTTGCCCTTAGCACCACACTTACATCAATAAATAGATCATCAGACAGAATCAACAAGGTGACAGTGGCCTTAAATGAAACACTAGACTAGATGGATTTAATAGATATACATATAGAACATTTGATCCAAACACAGTAGAATACACATTCTTCTCCAGTGCACATGGAACATTCTCAAAGCTGGCCATATGTTGAGAAGCAAAGCAAACTTCAATAAATTTAAGAAGACTGAAATAATATCAAGCATCTTCTGTGACCACATTGGTACGACTAGAAATCAACTACAAGAAAAAAGCTGGAAAAGTCACAAATAGGTGGAGACTAAACCCCATGCTACTGAACAATGGTTGTGCTACTGAATAAATGAAAGGAGAAATCAAAAACTACCTAGAGACAAATGAAAATGAAAATACAACATAGTAAAACCTATGGGATGCAGCAAAAGCAGTACTAAGAGGGATATTTATAGCAATACAGGCCCACCTCAAAATATAAAAATCTCAAATAAACAATCTTATACTATACCTAGAAAAACTAGAAAAAGAAGAACAAACAAAGCCCAAGTCAGTAGAAGGAAAGAAATAATAAAAATCAGAGCAGAAATAAATGACATACATACTAAAAAAAATAGAAAGGGAAGATAAAACAAAAAACTGCTTCTTTGAGAAGATACACAAATTTGACAAACCCTCAGCCAAACTCACTAAGAGTAAAAGGGAGAAGACTGAAATAAATAAAATCAGAAACGAACCAGGAAAAATTACAATGGACAACACAGAAATACAAAGGATTATAAGAGAATACTATGAAGGGATATATGCCAACAAATTGGATGACCTAGAAAAAATGGATAAATCCTTAGAATCATACAACCTCCCAAAACCGAATCAAGAAGAAATAGAGGGGCCAGCCCCATGGTCGAGTGGTTAAGTTCGCACGTTCTGCTTCAGCAGCCCAGAGTTTCACCGGTTTGGATCCTGGGCGCGGACGTGGCACGGCTCATCAGGCCATGTTGAGGGGGCGTCCCAAGTGCCACAACTAGAAGGACCCACAATGAAGAATATACAACTATATACTGGGGGGATTTGGGGAGAAAAAGCAGGAAAAAAAAGATATGAAACAGTTGCTAGCACAGGTGCCAATCTTTAAAAGAAAAGAAGAAGAAGAAGAAATAGAGAATATGAATAGACCAATCACAAGTAAAGAGATTGAAATAGCAAACAAAAACCTCCCAAAAACCAAATGTCCAGGACCAGAGGAGTCTCTGGTGAATTCTACCAAACATTCAAAGAAGATTTAATACCTATGCTTCTCAAACTCTTCCTAAAAATTGAAGAGGATGGGACACTTCCTAACTCATTTTACTAGGCCAACATTACCCTGATATTAAAAACTGACAAGGACATCACACAAAAAGAAAATTACAGGTCAATATTGCTGATGAACATAGATGCAAAAATCCTCAAAAGAAAATAGCAAGTTGAATACAACAATACATTAAAAGGATCATACAGCACAGGGGTTTAATAAATCTCAAATGAGATTTATTCCAGGGATGCGGGATGGCTCAACATCCACAGATCCATCCATGTGATACACCACTTTAACAAAATGAAGAATAAAAATCACATGATCATCTCAATAGATGCAGAGAAAGCATTTGATGAGATCTGACATCCATTTACGATAAAAAGAAAACTTTCAAGAAAATGAGTATAGAAGGAAAGTACCTCAACATAATAAAAGGCATATATGACAAACACATAGCCAACATCATACTCAGTGGTGAAAAACTGAATCCTATTCCTCAGAGAGCAAGAACAAGACATGGATACCCACTCCTATTCAACATAGTACTGGAAGTTTTAGCCAGAGCAATTAGGAAAGAAAAAGAAATAAAAGGGATCCAAGTTGGAAAGGAAGAAGTAAAACTGTCACAATTTGTGGGTGACATGATTCTATACATATAAAGCCCTAAAGAATACACCAAAAAATTATTAGAAATAATCAATGAACAGAGTGAAGTTTGGGGATACAAAATCAACATACAAAAGTCAGTTACATTTCTATACACTAATAATGAACTAGTAGAAAGAAATATCAAGAAAACAATCCCATTTGCAATCACAACAAGAAGAATAAAATACCTAGGAATAAATTTAACCTAGGAGGTGAAAGACCTATACATTGAAAACTATAAGATATTAGTGAAAAAAATCAAAGAAGACATAAAGAAATTGAAAGATATTCCATGCTCATGGATTGGAAGAATAGTTTAAATGTCCCTATGACCTAAAGCAATCTACAGATTCAATGCAATTCCAATCAGAATCCCAATGACACTCTTCACAGACATAGAACAAAGAATCCAAAGTTTTACATGAAATGACAAAAGACTCTGAATACCCAAAGCAATCTTGAGAAAAAAGAACAAAGTTGGAGGTATCATACTCCCTGACTTCAAAATATGCTACAAAGCTATAGTGACCAAAACAGCATGGTACTGGCAGGAAAACAGACACACAGATCCACAGAGCATAACTGAGAGCCCAGAAATAAAACCACACATCTATGGACAGCTAATCTTCGACTATGAGCCAAGAACATACAAATGAGAAAGGAAAGTCTCTTCAAAAAAGGGTGTTGGGTGGGCTGGCCCTGTGGCCGAGTAGTTAAGTTCGCGCGCTCCGCTACAGGCGGCCCAGTGTTTCGTTGGTTCGAATCCTGGGTGCGGACATGGCACTGCTCGTCAGACCACGCTGAGGCAGCGTCCCACATGCCACAACTAGAAGAACCCACAACGAAGAATACACAACTATGTACCGGGGGGCTTTGGGGAGAAAAAGGAAAAAATAAAATCTTTAAAAAAAAAAAAAAAGGGTGTTGGGAAAACCGGACAGTCACATGCAAAAGAATGAAAATAGACAACTATTTTACTCCATACATAAAAATTAACTCAAAATGGAGTGAAGACTTGAATGTCAGACCCAAAACCATAAAACACCTAGAAGAAAATATAGGCAGTATGCTCTTTGACAGATCTTAGCAGTATCTTTTGGAATACCCTGTCTCCCAGGCAAGAGAAATAAAAAGAAAAATAAACAAATGGGACTAAATCAGACTAAAAAGCTACTGCATGAGTTCTCATTTCCCTAATAATTAGTGATGCTGAACATCTCTTCATGTGCCTCTTGGCCCTCTGTATACTTTCTTTGGGAAAATGTCTGCTCATGTCCTCTGCCCATTTTTTGATCGGGGTGTATATTTTTTTGTTCCTGAGTTGCATGAGATCTTTATATATTTGAAAATTAACCCCTTGTCACATATCTGATTTGCAAATATTTTCTCCCAGTTATTGGGTTGTCTTTTCATTTTGTTGATGGCTTCCTTTTTCTATTTATTCTTTATCCCACTCATCTGGCTTCTTTCTCCATCATTCCCCTGAAACTCTCCTGGTAAAACTCACCAACTGACCCAGGGAAGGTCACCTAGTCACCAAGGTCAACAGTACTTATTAGTCTTGTCTTTTTTCCCACTGGCCTGTCACTGCATTTAACAATGTTGCCCCCTCCCATCTTCTGGAACTCCCTACTTCCCTAGCTTCTGTTCTGTTGGAAGAAGTTGGTTGTCCCAACTTCCTTGCCGATCACCCTCATGAGCTTCCCTTCTGCTCCCTCCTGAGCCTAGACTCCCTCTGCATCCCTGCTCTCCTCAGGCCACTTTGCAGGCAGCTTCCCAATCATGACATGGGCAACAGCTCCAGAGGCCCAGTTCTGTGGTGTCGTTTTGGGAATCATTAGTGGATGCTCAGACCAAAAACTGGTTTTTCAGCCCTCCCCATGATACTATTAACTGCGTAGTATCCTATGTTTTTAAAAATTCCTTTTTGTTTAAATTAACTAGTCTGGACATTGTTCTCTACAAACAAATTCGAGCCGTTATACACTTTATTACATTGACACATCAATGGACTTGAAAGTACAGAGAGTTGCTGTATTGTAACTATCATCGGCTTGTTTGTATTTTTGAAATTCTAGAATTTGGACTTGTTACAGGCTCTTAACATCAGCCCTGATATCAGTTCCCCCAAATTGAACCCAGCGTATATGGGGTTAAAACTAAAACCCACCACCCCCTTTCCTGCTTCTCTAGCTCCACTCATATGGAAATACCTGTTTCTTTAAACTTGGACCCCTTGAGCTTTACAACTAAATGGGAGTTACAAATTGTTAAAAGCCCAGGTGGCCTGGAGTTGGAGGCACACTAAAGTTTAGCTAATTATGTGTCCTTGAGTTTGCCAGGAAAGCTGCTGTCTCAAGAGTATCAAGGAGAGGAGGCTTCCCAGACCTCGACTCCTCAATCTCGGCGTTTTAACCCGCCTCAAACAGGAAGACAAGACAGAGACAACGGGGAAGGACGCCCACCTGCCATCCTCCTGTCTCACCCTCCACCCCCCTACTCCCACCCCCCACCCACCCCCACCCCCACCCCCGCCTTGCTGAAGCAGCCTCTCAAGGCCAAACGCAGGCTGGTGGGAAAACGCCAGCCTGCACAGCTACATGCACCCTCTCCCCTACCCAAAACCCCAAATAAAAATCCCTACCCATTCCTCATCGGGGAGGTAGCAGTTTTTGAGGCATGAGCCCTTGCTTTGCCCCCTGTGCCTGGCATAGTAAAAACCTTTCCTCTTCCACTCAAGACTCTGTTCTCGTTATTTGGATTGGCATCAGGTTCAGAGACCGAACTTTCAGTTACAGACTCTGCCACCACACCCTGGCTTGGAGGATTTGTCAGTCCTCCACACACACACACACACACACACACACACACACACACGAGCAGGATGCTTCACAATCTTTAGAGGCGATGTAGTGAGACACAGTGGTCGATGTAGTGAGACACAGTGGTCGTCACACTTGAGGCTGCTCAGTAATCACCCAGAGCTCCTGATAAGGGACGGATCTCCGGGTCCCAGCCTCAGAGTCTGAGTCCCGGGGTCTGGAGAGTGGGATCTGGGAATCTACACCTAACAAGCACCCCCAGGTGATCTACTGCTCACACTGGAAGAAACGTGAGTGAGGCAATGAAGAGCTCAGAGTCTGGCGTCCACAGACCTGGGTGTGAACACCAGCCTTACCATGTACCAGCTGTGTGACCCTGGACAAGTCACTTATCCTATCTGAGCCTCAGTTTCTTCATTTGTAAAATGCAAGTAATAATAGCACCTACCTTATATGGATCAAATGAGATAACCACGTAAAAAGAGATTAACATAGGACTTATATAACATAAATTATAAATATAAAATAAAATTTTATTTTTTTAGACATAAAAAGCTTAAGATAATAAATGTTTAAATATTCCTACTGTTTCCTTGGTTGATTCTCATCTCAAGCTGAAGGACATGACCCTGTTTTCATAAACAGTGAAACGAAACCTCACTAAAGTGACTTCCACTCACTGAGACAGTGACAGAACTGAGACCTCCATTGTAAAACCGTCTACAGGCTGTCCCAACACATTTGTCACAAAAGCTTTAAGCTGGAGAGCTGGCGAAGAAGGCGCCGTCCTTTGTTCATTTCAGAGAGATGGTAAGCTGTATTCACGGCCGTTGTTACGTCATCTTCAGGCCCAACTACACGGAGACAATCTCAAACAGGGGTGACCATGTGACTTCTGAAACACTATGCACAGGGCCAGCAGAGAGAAAGCTAAAGACAGTAAGATAACTTACAAAGAGTATGGAGTGAGCAGCTGATCCTCAGACACAAGAACATCCTGAGATGAAAGTGGCGTCAGTCTGAGAACGATCAGAGAACAGAGATTGTGTGAGTACATCAAAATGATGTGAAATGAAACACAACCTGTGGTTAGGGGCCTCAGAGTCACGTCATTTCTGTACCACTGTTTTAGAATATGTTCACAACCAGTTTTTCCCTACTCTGCTCTCATTTCCCTTTTATGCCTCTAAAAACACAATCAGAGAAGAATCATCTTTTATACTTTTTAAAGCTTTTTTAAAGCATTTAAAAAATGCTTTTAGATATAAGTAAGCCGCTTATTTAGGAAGAGCTAGAAGCATGACGAAGCATCATACAAAAGCAAAGGAGTGGGGCAAACTCAGCTCCTAACAGCGTGTAGACACATGTATAAAAATAAAAATAGAAGAAATGTAGGAAAAAAGCCCACCTTTCAGGCATTTCATGCGGACTCCACTCCCTACATCCTGAGTCAAAACTACTCCTGGGCACTCCTGGCCTTTCTCCCTAGGGTAGTTTCAACAAGGAATCTTGCTTTCTTCATCTTCTTACCTCCAGCAGCACCTAAGCTGTAAGACTAGAAACTCAATGAATATTTGATGGATGAATGCACAAAAGAGTGAGTAGAATGGCAACTCACAGGAAGGAAGATGGAGAGAGAGTTAGAACAGGAGAGGAGAAAGAGAATAAGACATGAGATCTCATTGTTCCCAGAGCAGGACAACATTCCTGAGAACATGAGTCAATTTTCTCGACACTCAGCCATAACGCAGAATTTCTGCAGACAAAAGACCAGCACTGCGTCCCTCTTGTTTCTTCTCCTACTGCCCTTCCCTTCTTTCTAATCTAGGGAATTTTGTAAAAGTGTGTAAAAAAAAAAAAAATGTAAAAGCACAGACCACTGGACCAATGGACGCTGTCCTCTGGGAAAGCCAAACCGGATTCTCATTCTAAATGGACACTGATTCCATGACCCCGTCATCAGAGAACACACACTGAACTTGCACGCCCTCAGACGTGGCCACAACTTTCGCACTACAGAATGTGGACATTTTCAATCTGAAATTTCCATGTCCACATAGTGAGACGAGTCCTACCGTCACACATCAAGACCACAGACGTGAGCTCAGGGCCTCATCTGCAGTCTTCTCCGACTCCCTCAGCCAGATGACAATCCCTCCCTCCTCTGAACTCCAGGGCACTTCGTCTACACCCCCTTGTTGCCTCGCCACCTTCTCCTTGCTGCGATTGATAATAGGGGCCCGTCCAGTCCCCTCAACTGGAGTCACGAGACCCGAGGACAATGTCCCCTGCGAACTCCTCCCAGGGCCTCACTCTGCACTCCTCGCCGCGCGAAGGCCTCACAATTCTTCGTTCGTTTGTTTATAGACAAGGGAGCAAATCTCTTCTGACTGCAGTTCAGTTGCACTACTGGTCAGAGAGACCCCACAGATACTGTACGTCCCCAGGTGCTGAGAACGCACCGCAGAAGTCCCCTCTCCTGAGGGCTCCTTTGTGCTCTGCAAGGTGCTAAGGGCTTTGTCTGCATTTTCCCCTTTCAGCCCCCAGGGGGACCCTATCAGGGCGTGATCCTCTTCACAGCTGAGGAAGCTGAGGCTCCCAGATGAAGTCCTTTTCCCACGTTCGCCCTGCTGGGGAATTGGCGGAAGGAGGTTTGCACGCAGCCCGTGTGATCCCAAGTCCGCGCGCACAGTCTCTGCAGAGCCCACCTCCCGCCCGGCGGAGGGAGGCCGTCCCGTCCTTGTTCCAGCAGCGTTTCTCGAAGGAGCCCAGGCACAGCTGACACACAAGCCAGCCGCCGCTGTGGTCAGGAAAGGCAGGACGCTTCCTCACGAAAAGAAACGTGAGGGCACTTTGGGACCCCTCTCCCTGGTCTAACAGGCGAATCTGGCGAGCGAGCTGCACAGGCTCAAAGCCGGTACAGAAACCCACGCTGTTGGTGAAGCAGCCGTGCAGCCTCCTCAGCCGTGTGAGAACGACCGTGCACCCCCACCCTCGTGACGGAAGCTGCCAGCTGCACAGACCCACAGACCGGAAAGACGGAGGACGCCCGGCTCTCACATTTCCCAGCTGCTTTTCTTACAGATAGAGGGGGAAAGTGACAACCCTGGTCCTCACCTCCCTCCACACATAGAGAACGCCAACATCTCAAGGCTTGTTTGATGTATAACCAGATTGATCTTGTTCCCAAAAGGGGGAACGACAGTCAGAAGAACGAATTGGATGCCTGGTGTCATGTACTTTTACTTAATTTAATTTTTTTAATTACTTATTTTAGCCAGACTTTCGAGGAACTCCACCCAAGAATGACTGACATGATGGCTGCCAGGTGCTGCCACCAGGGTTTGCTGGGGTACATTCTTCTGCTGGCTAGTCCCCGCCCACGCCTAAACGGGGTGAGCTGATTTCTGCGGTTTTACCTCCTCAGAGACCCAGCCTAGAGACTGTCCAAGGACACAATTACACTCTCTTTAGGCCTGCCCTCCTACAAAGGGCAGAGGGACAAACACCTCCTTGCAGGCACAAGGGTTGGGGTGGGGGTCCGAAAACAGCAAGGGAGGGGGAATGCGTGTGTTTGCGTGTGCGGAAGAACAGGGTGCGGAAACCGGGCGTAGAGACGGTAAGGAGGCAGGGTGTCAGTAGAGTAGTGGGGGGCACACACGGGCGGGGTAGAGGTACTAGACGTAAGGCAGGGCGGACGGGGAGGTCGCTCTGTGGGTAATTTCCCTGTCCCCCTCCTCCAGTCCCGGGTCCCCGAAGTCCCCCCGGGGTTGGCAGGAGGAAGGAACCTGTGCGTCCCCCGCATCTCCCGGCGCAGAGAGCGCCCTCTCCTTGCTCCCGTCGCCCCAAGGGAGTCCCGGCCCAGATCCTCCGGGGACGGACGTGTCCTCGAGCGCGGGGGCATCACCCGGCCACCTCCGCTCAGCGGCTGTGGGTCCCGCTACCGCCGCCCCGCCCGACAGGGGGCCCCGCCGAGCTGCAGCGGAGGCAGGGCCGCGACGTTCGCGCGGTAATTGCAAACCGGAACCCGAGGACTAAACTGAGAGTTCATTTGTGGTTCAAGTCTGCAGACGCCGCCATATCTGCAAACAGCATCTGATGAAAGGGAGGCAGCGAGTCCCTCGGTCCCCTCGCCGCAGCCGCGATCGCTCCTCGGTGCGTCAGCGTCCCCGACCCTAGTGCGGAGAACTGACCCGGCGCCCGGGGGACCGTCCTCGGCGCCCCCGCCCCATCGGGACCGGGACAGACGGGCAGCCACCACCGCAGACCGGCCTCGTCCAGGACCGCGCCCCCCGCCCCCCCGCGTCCGACCCGAGAAGGTGAGGAGAGGAGGAGCGGGGGAGGAAGACCCAGGGCCGGGCCCGTCCTCCAGAAGCCCCCCGACCCTGAGACCAGGCTGCGACCGGCCCGGGGGGCCACTTGCGAGCCAGCTGCGGGGCGGGGGAGGGGCTGCCGCTGGATGAGGAGAGGACAGAAATCCCTAGACCTTCTGCTCTGACCTTGCTCCTCCGGTGCCCTCGGAGGAGTCTGGGAGCCGGCAGGTGGACAGAGACCAGTAATGACCTCTGGGGTTTCTTGAGGCCTCGGCTCCAGCAGGATGGTTGGAATCCATGCTCACCCCGTCTTTATGACAGAGCAGGTGCTGTCTGTCCTCAGTGAGCTTGCTTAACATCCGGTGCACTTGGTGAGAGCGAATCTTAATCATTTGAGAGAAAAGAGTTTGAGAGGTTAGGAGCGGAGAGAGGAGGAGGGAGAGAACAGGGCATGATGGAGGGGGAGAGGGAGGGGGCAAAGAGGCAGGAGAAGGGACAGGAAGGTAGATGGTAGGAAGTGGGCAGAGGAGCTCGCTTCCCGTCCAGCAGCCTTGCTCTCACCAGAAGAGGTTTTTGACACGGGGTAGGGAAGAGGAGAGGCTATTTAAAGTGAAGTTTGTTTACGTCACATCTTTTATTTTTTTTAAATAAGTAACTGCATTTTGATTACTTGCAAAATATTCCTTTGCTATAATTGTTCTTCCCACTGGATTTCAGCAGGTTGTCCTCAGTTGTCCTGGAGCGAACACGCCCGGCAGGGCCCACTGGTGAACGTTTATAAACACGCCTGGCTACTTTTGCGAGTTACTCTCCTAAAATGTCGCTGCCATCTCACACTGCACGTCTTCTTTGGAAGACTCTGCTGCTGATAGAAGCCTGGCAGACTCTGGGCCATGGTGAGTGTCCTGGGATCTCCAGACCTGCCTGGGAGGGGGAGGAGGGAAGATGGGGAGGAGTTTCAACCAGGTTTCAGCAGGTGAGCGCCTGTCTATGTGCTCTCACCACGGGGAGGGTGTGGTTTAGCTGGAGTGGCTCCCAGGTGTTCCTCACACCCAGTTCTGGGGGTGGACCCCGGCCGCAGGCTCCCCACCTGATACTGTGCTCGCATGTGGCAGCTATCCCTCTCCTGCCAGGTCCCACCTTCTGCTCCAGGAAGCCTTTCCTGAGTCCCCAGAACCCACCAGGAATTTGGCATGTGTTCCATGGTGTCTTTTTTCCCTTTCTGTTGAAAGTCCTGTCTGTTCAGCTTATTTTAAGTCCCAGGAGGAGAAAACTGTCGTGTATATTTTGTACTTCACAATTTGGTAGATGTTGTTAAAAATATTTGTCACATGAATCCTCCTGGTAACAGTACGTGCACCTGAGGAGTCCATGGTACCACGCATTTTACATCAAAGTATTTTCCTAAACCTCAGCCAGGTAAAGGGGAGACAGGACAAGGATCCAGAGGATGGAGGGGGCTGGGATGGGGACTCCTCCCGCTGCAGCGAGGCCCTTCAGAGGGAGCCCCAGGGCCACACCTGCATCTTTCTCTCACAGATGCTCACTCTCTTTGCCTCAACCTCACTGTCAAACCTCAGGCCAGACCTGGACAACCCTGGTGTGAAGTCCAGGGCTCAGTGGATAGAAAGCCTTTCCTTCAGTATGACAGTGACAGCAAAAAGGTCAGAGCTTTGGGTCTCCTGGGGGAGAAGGTAAACGCCACCATTGCCTGGACAGACGACGCAAACGCTGGGAGAAGTGGGGCAAGAGCTCAGGATGGTCCTGCCTGTCATCAGACTGGAGAAGAACAGGACCAGGGGTAAGTATGGGAAGGGGGAGGGGAGATGGGGACAGTCGGCAGGAGAGGGAGGAGCAGAGCACACGCAGGGAAGGGGCTGGGCTAACAGAGCTGAACAGGGGTCCAGCCTCAGAGACAAGGTGACCTAATGGGCAAGAAAGGGCAGGTCACGGAGGAAAGAATACAGGCCCCTCAATGTGCACAGACACACTTGACCTCCTGGGAGATGGTCAAGCTCTCAAGAGCCCAGGATGATGTCTTTGTGTATGGGGGGGTTGCAGGTCTTCCCACCCTGCAGGCCAAGCTGTGTTGTCAGCGGGAAGCAGAACGATGCACTGGTGCGTCCTGGCAGTTCAGCATCAATGGACAGACAGCCGTCTTTGACACAAAGAGCATGAACTGGACAGTCATTGATCCCGGAGTCAGAGGGATCCAGGAGGAGTGGGAGAACAACCAGGACCTGGCAGAGCATTTCAGGAAGCTCTCAGCAGGAGACTGCAGTCACTGGCTGAGGGAATTCTTAGAACACTGGGAGAAAGTGCCAGAGCCTACAGGTAACTGAGCAGGGGCAGAGGATGGGGTAGCTCTCTGTAAGGCCTACTGCCTCCCCGCGTGGATGTGAGTCTGTGTGCGTGTTTGAAAACTGGAAGGATGATCGATCGAGTGATTGATTTCCGGTGGACTTCCTGTCTGGAGAGTCAGTGACTGCCCTAGGACTTCCCACCATCCTCCTTTCCCATCCCCCCTCCCTCGAAACAGCAGCCCCCTCCCCCATTAACCAATGCCCTGGTTGCTAGATGGTCCCCAAATCTCTGCATCATTGCACTTCCAGGCCTTTGCTTCTTCCTCTGTTTTAGTTATTTCTTAACGAGGTAAAATGCCCCTTCTTTTAAAGCCGTCACCACCCTCCCAGATAGACCTAAGCACCCCCAATTCTGTCATCCTCAAAAAGGCCTACCGACAGTGAACATGTCACCGCATATGCTGATAGATGGACATTTACTGTCTCCCTCAGTCCAAGCATGAGCTCCTTGAGGACAGGGAACAACCCCGGTTCATCTTTATCCCTCAGGACCTGGTAGAGTGGCTGTCACCTAATGTGTCAGTAAATATGTGGGGGGACATGTGCTGCCTGGGAACATAGGTGTGAAGAAGGTATGTGTATTCTTAAGTTTGACAGAGCTTTGCTTTTTTCTTTATTTAGAACCACCATTAAAGACCCCAGACACCCACCAGTCTTCATCCATGTGGATAAATCCAGGGATCATCGCATCAATCGTCATCTGCTTAGTCCTAATTGTCTCAGTCCTAATTGGCATCATCGTTATGAAATGTAGGAGAAGATCTGGTACCAGGGCAGGTGAGGGGCAGGCTGGCCTCCGGCTCTCGGGGAGGACATAGTCTGATGAGGACTGGGGAGAGGCGAGCCACGGTTTCACTCAAGCCCTTGTCCACTGCTCCATCTCTACATGGAGACCACACACTTTCACTGCAGGGATGGAGATTGCTCTGTTGTTCGGGTGGCAGAGGCTGGTGCAGGCAGCACAACAGTGCAGTGAGGGGACAGGCGGACCCAGAATCTACTCCCCTGTGGGGCAGGGGCTGAGATCTAGAAGGCTTCAGGTGGAGAGTCATCTTGTTGGGATCTATCCCAGGTTTCCCCAGACTTTTGGTGAAAATCTTGCTCTCTGATGATAGCATGATTTAGCTCACCAACTTTTCTGGTGTTGTAACAGCCGACCTATCATCTGAAGCTTCTTCTCTGGACCATGAGAAGGTGATGTTAGACCAAATTTCGGTCACAGAACTGGACTCTTGTTGACAGTCTGGCTGCCAATCTGATATGCAATCTTCTACTCAGAGGTGGGTTTTCCAGGAAGCTGGTGAAGCTCAGCTCCAGGACCCTTCACTTGCACGAGCTCCTCTCCTGCCCTAGAAGGGGCCTCGCAATGTGCTGACAGGGTCATTTTGAGAAATTTGCAAAAGTAGGATATTTGCTGACAATCATGAGGACAGCCTGTTTTACTCTGACCCTCTTTCCATCAGACTTCCCTTTGTGGCAGGTGGAACTGGAGCCACTGCTGACATTGTTTTATTCAATTAAGAGGAAGAATAGTTAGGAACACTTTTGGTTTAATGAGATATATCTGTGTGCTCACACTCACTTTCGTGTACAGATAAATTATTGCTACAGAGAAACCACAAGTCAGCTATGCTGACTGACTAGATGTCAGAACATGTCAATGTGTCTTATGACACCTGGCAGAGTAGAAAGGATGAATAAAGTGATATATTTACAAATGGAACACTATATAGAAATCGATAAAGAATAAACTGCTACACAAAACCTGAATGACTCTTACAGAGAGGATGTTGAGAGGGAAATGACAAACACAAAAGAATATATACTCTATGATTGCACTTATAGAAATTTCAAAAACAGACAAAACTCTCTTTGGTAATAGGAGTCAGAAGAGTGGATACCTTGGATAATGATCTATAACTTGACCTGAAAGTTGATTATTCAAGAGGACTTCATTTTTAAAAATACGTCAAGCTAACCATTAAAGTTTGTTGGGGCTGGCCCCGTGGCGGAGTGGTTAAGTTCGCGCGCTCCGCTGCAGGCGGCCCAGTGTTTCGTTGGTTCGAATCCTGGGCGTGGACATGGCACTGCTCATCAAACCACGCTGAGGCAGCGTCCCACATGCCACAATTAGAAGGACCCACAACGAAGAATATACAACTATGTACTGGGGGGCTTTGGGGAGAAAAAGGAAAAAAATAAAATCTTAAAAGAAAAAAAGAAAAGAAAGTTGGTTATACTTTACTGTAGGGATGTTACATTTCAGCAAAAAAATGTTTCAAAATTTTTTTGTAGAGGTTTCAGTTCTCATTAATGTCTTGACAAACTAATCATTCTCTCTTGTCAAGGATATACTGAATGATGAATTAAAGTATAAATACAGTATACATTTTTTTCTAATGGGATTCAGACACACTACTCACACTTAGAGAGAGAGACAGAGAGACAAAAACACACAGAGAGACTGAGACACAGAGACAGAGGGGGAGGGAGCCGTGATATGCTTCCCCAGCTAGTCCTCTTTTTCCGTCACCGCCCTAGCACTAAGAATTCATTTCTTGCTCCCACTGCTTTCGTCATCCCCATGGTGTCCTCTCCATGCTGACCCAGGCAGGCCTCAGAAATTTCAGATAGCACTTTAGAAAAGCTGGCAGCTCTGGGGTTAAGTTACATTCCTGGGCTCCCTGTGGAGTCCAAAGTTAAGATTCCCTCTCACGAGAAAAATGACCTTCTCTATCTGTGATTCAATGAGGAGCGATGTTACTGATGTAGGAAATGATTCCACCGGTTTAGCACCTTAACCAATGTTTGGTTTTACGACTGGGCCGTGCAGTGAAAAGTTAACTTACCACATCCTAGTGTCCCCACAGGCTTGGCAAATATGACTGAGTCAAACAAGGACCACTGCCCAAAAAGGGCTTCTGCTATGAGTGGTGTGGTGGCAGCAGGGACCCAGGCTCTGTATCTACCTAGACTTGGGTGGGGCTCAGCCTAGCACGGCGGGTGCAGCTCTGTTCACAGGGAAGGGGATCCCATCCACACAGCTGCAGGCACAGGGTCTGGCGTTAACCCCTGGTGGAAGGTGACTGACAAGGGCTTACCCGCCCCACCCAAGCAGGCTGGGGGTGAGGCTGCATTCCCAGTAGCCAAGGGAATTGGTGAGCAGGGAAAAAAGGCAGAAGAACAGTTTTAGAAGCTGGGTCTCAATGGTGAAGATTCTGTGAGGCCTGGGCTGCCATGGACCCCTGGGGGTTGCTGACTGAGCCGGCTTCTTTCTGGCCACCTGGCCTGCTGCTGAAGGGCTATATGCCCGACAGGCTCAGGGCAGGACTTACCTGCTGATGAATGTCGGTGCCCACAGCTGAGCTGGACAGAGGGGGCAGGCAGGGCAGGCCCAGGGAAGGGTGTGTGAGAGTTAAGGAGTGAAAATGTATCCTCACACCGTCTTCCTCCTCTGGACAAACCTCCCCACTTCCCGCCACCAGGAGGATCAGAACCTGAGAAAAAGAGAGTTTGTGTGCCCAGGATAACTTCCTCCTTTGTCACCACTGGCATTTCCTGACATGGCTTTTGCTGATGTGACAGAGGAGAGAGAAGATTGGCCAAAACTAAATGACAAGGCGAAAGGGTTGACAGGAAGTGTCTCAAATCAGGAGACACTTGGCAAGGGGTGGGCCCAAGATGAGCAGACCCAGAATCTAGCACAAATGCTTGTTTCTCTTCTGAACATGGTTCCAGGCCCAGAGAGTGCAGCTCAGCTCACCAGAGCTCCTGAGTGTCTGCCAGCAGCTGCTTCCCCATTCTGGCAACTGAGAATGTCAAGACACTGTGTGTCACACCGTCTCTTCCTTTTTTTGTTTTTTGTTGTTTTTTTTGAGGAGGATTAGCCCTGAGCTAACATCTGTCACCAATCCTCCTCTTTTTGCTGAGGAAGACTGGCTGGCCCTAAGCTAACATCCGTGCCCATCTTCCTCTACTTTATATGTGGGACGCCTACCACAGCTTGGCTTGCCAAGCGGTGCCACGTCTGAACCCAAGATCCGAACCAGTGAACCCGGACCGCCAAGTGGAACGTGCGCACTTGACCGCTGTGCCACCAGGCCGGCTCCCCATCTCTGCCTGCTTTCATTAGCCATCCAAGGATTTATGGATTTCAGGAAGAGGATGTTTTCTAATACCTCGCCCCAGGTCATGCCTCTTTTTGCTGGTGGTCCACCTGGACATAGGCACACCTGCACGTGTCCACTAAAAGACGTATTCAAGAATGTTCATGGCAGCTTTATTCATCACTGCCCCAAACTGGAAAACCGCCTGTGTCCATCAGCCGGTGAATGGCCACATCAGTTATAGTTCTGTGCAGCTGAATGCCACAGAGCATTACACAAAAGAAACTACTGTGACATGTAACAACATGGATGCCTCTACAGACTTATACCGTGCTATTCCACCTGGAGGAAGCTCAAGAACAGGCAAGCCTAGTTCACGGCAGCACAAGGCAGAATACAGTGGTTGTCTCTGAGGAGGGAGGTTTGAGTGAAAAGGGAGTGAGGAGCCTCTGCAGTGGTGAGAATACTCTTATCCTGATCTAGTGGTGGGTACACATCTAAATATATAAAATTTCAGTGATTGCACTTAGACTCGCACTACTTGATATTAAACTTATTTTAAGTTATGGTAATCAGAACACTGACATTCTGGTGGGGGTAGAGAAAGACTAGACCAATGGAACAGAAAGAGAGCCGAATCCAGCATGACTGGTGTCCTTAGAAGAGGGGGCAATGTGGACACAGACACAGACGTGCACTGTTTGAAGACACTGTGAAGATGGAGGTACACAAGCAGAAGACACTCACGCGACAGTGGAAGCAGAGATTGAAGCGCTGCACCTGCCAGCCAACAAGCTCCAGGGACTATGGGCCACTGCAGGAGGTAGGAGAGCCCACGGAAAGAACGGACCCTGCCCACACCTTGATTTTGGATTTCAGGCCTCGCTCACCCAGTTGATGGTTGTAATATGGTGACTTATAATGAGAAATATGTATTTGGTTTCCATCCTGTTTCTGGCACAGAGCTGCCGAAACTCTTGGCTTATTGAAAAAAGATACTTTCAGAAGGACTCCGTGCAGCCTCACCGAAGGAACCATATGAGATATTGCTGACTAATCTTCATGCTTCGAAGATAAAAGATATTGACTCATTGATTCACGTTTCTCATTTTGAAAAGGCTCCCCACACCTACCACCCCTCACTGGACTTCTCAACCTGTTGGTGATCTTAAATTAAATTTATCAAAACTTGCCCTAAAACAACAATCACCTGAATGAGAAGCAGGTGACATCTGATGTAGGCTGGGAATCTCAAGACACAGGACCAGGCCTGTATTTCCAATCTTATATCTTCCCCATCCAAACCCTCATAATGCACAAATCATATACCTCCTTCACAATGGCTGCAATGATCGTAGTCCAGAGCACACTAGCAATTCCCGTACTCTTGTGTGACGCAGGTCAGCTTCCTTGTGTTTTAGATTGCCTTTCTAATATTGTTTAACTATTGCCCCTTTGTCTTTATCACCTCAATTCCTCACTCCTTATTTTAACCTCCTCTAAATTGCATGTAAAAATAGGGTAAAACCTTATCGTAAGAGTTTTACTTCTAATATTCCTTTCATAATAACCATCTAAAATCATTTCACGAAATCATCAATTAATTAGCAACAAAATGCCTGGGATGTGGATGAGAGCTGCCTTACTGGTGCTTGTGATGATAAACTACAGTCCACTTTGACCACTTTATCTCACCCTTTCATCCCGACTCTACAGAAACTCCCTGAGTGCCAGTCTTACCAATGGCTGCGTATGCGCCAGGACAAACCACACCCGCAATATTCCTGAACTGATAGCATGGCCTGGATCCTTAGAAGGTTGGAGGAATCTAACCAGAAAAGATGTAGGATTTTCTATGGCATTTTTAAAACCAACTATCGGCTGCCCTCTGGAAAACAAGCCCCAGATATGATTACCTCATTTCACTGGGCAGTCTCTCTCTCACCAGAATTTGGGTACATCTCATAATCTTTCCTTGTGTACTGAAAATATCAGTAGCACTACAAAAACTCTGGGTTATTTCCCACTTGATATTTGTAACTTCACCCTTCTCTATGGTTCTGTTGACTGTGAATTCACACCTCGCTGGGATTCAGAAAACCATTATGATATTACATCTCTTGATGTGTCTATGGTGGGAACACTCCCAAAATAATGGAACTGGCAAGTGGGAAGCTGATATACTCCCCTTAATGGCACCCCTTGGGGTGTAGATCAAAAGTCAGAAGAATGGTGGAAATTAAGTAAAAACTGTAATAGCCTTAATGACCCAACTGACCCTCAACAAAATTAATCTGGCCAAAATCAATCTCATCTATTGTTCCAAGTTTATGGAAACCTTTGCAGTTCCTATAGCCATTCTCCCAACATTGCCAGTTCTGACTGCCATGTCCTCTATGAGAACAATTACATTTCTGATCATGGAATTTCCTCTTTTGAACCTATCAAAAGAGACTGGGTGCATGGGTCCATTTATGCCATATCTCTTGAAAACACTGGATACTTCCTTGGATGTGGCTCCAATATTTTTTCCACTCCCCCTGTTTCCTGGAGGGCTGTCGTGGAAGAGCAGCACTCAGCTCAGATGCTGCCATTAGAAAACATCTTCCTTCCGGGGCTGGCCCCGTGGCCGAGTGGTTAAGTTCGCGCGCTCCGCTGCAAGCGGCCCAGTGTTTCGTTGGTTCGAATCCTGGGCGCGGACATGGCACTGCTCGTCAGACCACGCTGAGGCAGCGTCCCACATGCCACAACTAGAAGGACCCACAACGAAGAATATACAACTATGTACTGGGGGGCTTTGGGGAGAAAAAGGAAAAAATAAAATCTTTAAAAAAAGAAAACATCTTCCTTCCACTGCTCGTGTCCCAAATCTCGGTTCACTCTCATATCAACTCAGGAGAGCCAAGGGAAACTATGACTTTCAGGGACATCCTACATGCAATCCAATTGTAGATAAAACAGGGATGGGGGTGTGCCTTTGCTAGAGCATTATTTCCTGCTTATGGGGTAATTGACCATTAGGTCTGGAGGATATTTTAGCAATATTTTTTTTAAAAAAACTTTAAAATGTGACGCTTAATCTACAGAACTGTAAGATAATAAATTTGCATTGTTTTAAGCTACTAAGTTTGTGGTAATTTGTTCCAGCACCACTAGAAGACTACAGACATTCTCAGAGGGGGCCAGACAACAGAAATGGACAAAAGACGTTCTAAATTTCAAAAGGTAGACTTTGCAAAATTTGTACCTGAAAACAATCCTGGATAAGATTCTAGAAATAGCTTTTAAGGGCCTATTTGGAGAACTCTGACAAAAAACAGTGCTCATCAGGATGGTAGGTCCATTTCTAAATTTTCCATGTAGGAGTGTTAATTTTTTTAAAGTAACAAACTGTCCACATTCACTGAGACTTTATCCTGTCACAGGTACAGTGCCAGCACTTTACACACATTTGCTCACTACCTTTCACGATCACCCTGTGAGGTCCAGACTCGTCAGTCCTTCTGTTACAGCCCAGGAAGCCAAAAGACAGAGAGGTCTGGGCAGCCAGTGCTGCCAGAATCCAGACCCAGCCAGGCAGCTAGGAGCCAGCTCCCACCACCTCAGGGGGAATCCTTATTTTGTCTTTCCTCTAATTGCAAGTGGCAAAATGTATTTTATATATGTAAGGTAAAGTTTAAATAAGGAAGGTCACGTGCCTGAGAGGAAAAACAATGTTAAAAGACCTGATGAAGATGTGGTAGGCATACACAATGAAATACTACTCAGCCATAAAAAAGATGAAGTCTGGCCATTTGTGACAACACAGATGGACCTTGAGGGTATTATGCTAAGTGAAATAAGTCAGATGGAGAAAGACAAACACTGTATGATTCCACGCTTATGTGAGAGATTAAAACAAAAACAAACAAACACATAGATGCAAAGAACAGACTGGTGGTTACCAGCTTCGGGGAGGGGGGCAGGGAAAGGGATCAAGGGGGACATTTGGATGGTGACGGATGAAAACTAGACTTTGGATGGTGAAAATAAAAAAAGTTATGTATGGTACTTCCTCATGATGGCTCATCATTTAAAGATGAAATTTATTCCAAGCATGAAACCAAAGTTCTCATTCACACTGAAACAGCACTTTACATTTGACAAAGCTTTTACATGAAGGTGCTCAAGAGAACTTTCAGCCCAGTTTCTCAGTTTCACAAGCAAAGAGGAAAAAGAAAACCCAGAGAGAACAAGTGACTCACCACAAGATGAAGAGTCAGGATCCAGGCTTCGGGCTGTTGACCTTGTTTTTCTGTCCGGCACACAGTAGTCATAATTTTAATTGGTGTTGTAAGTGGCCACTATGAGAATACACTGTGCCTCAACTCCACGCCACTTGACGACCTCTCAGGATCTGTTTGCAGAGAAGATGGAGGGATCTGGCTGGGGAAGGACACCTGGGTGAATTAATAACCTGATAATCACAGCCAAAGGGCTCAAATTAATGAATCAATATCAACCTTGGGGTGGGCCTTTAATGAAGTGCCCCCTAGCTCTCTCCTTGGACTTCTCATGGTCCTGTTTTGGGTTTTTTTTTTTTTTTTTGAGGAAGATTGTCCCTGAGCTAACATCCATGCCAATCTTCCTCTATTTTGTATATGGAAGCCAGCACAGCATGGCTTGATGAGCAGTGTACAGGTCCACGCCCGGGATTGAACCTGTGAACCCTGGGCCATGGAACAGAGCATGCAACCTTAACCACTATGCCACTGGGCTGGTGCCCTCGTGCTCCATATTTTAAATTGATTTTTTTGATGAAAACAAAAAGCAAGTTTGTCAATTTACAGATGATACAAAGCCAGGTGGAATAAGTAAGTGTTAGACGAGAGAATCAAGATCTAAATCTTCATGATGTGATAGCTCAATGGGCCAAGAGAAGATCGATAGCCAACAGGTATGGAGCCTGTACCATGTGCTTGTCATCATCGTGCCAGGTGCTCCAAATGCTTGATTTCCCTTCATCCTCACCACCCCATGGCAAGTAAGGTTACAAATTTTTTCTGTGTTACAGCTGAGCAATCTGGGGCTTAAAGACGGTAGGCAGCTTGCCCCAAGGTCCCCCAGCCTGTGGGTGTTGGCCTGGTGCTACTGCTGGGGCTCTTGACCGTGCTGTATTTAGCAGACTGAGTTGCATGAGAGACTTAGGGACAGTTTTTAAATATTTCAAGGACTGTCACTTGGAAGAAGGTATAGTTTGCTCTCAGAGACCCCAAGAAAATGAACAAGGACAAATACATGGACGCTACAAAGCAGATTATAACTCAATATTTTAAAAAATGCTCTAATGAATAGTAAGAGTTGCCCAAGATGGAATAGCTTTGACGTGTGAAGAACTGCATCCCCAGCCACTATGAATAGGGACGGTAATAGTATATGCTGCATTCGGTTGTCGTGAGTAAATGAGTCAGTGTTTGTGCAGAACTCAGAACAGTTCCCGGAAGTCCCAGCGCAGAGCTTTTTATAAGTGTTTCTTCAATTTGAAATAGAAATTAATAGAAGTGTTCAAGCAGACACTGGGCATCCCCTTAGTCGATCTAGAAGACCACTTTTCAGGACTTTCCCCAGCTCCCTACAGCTGCCTTTCTCTCCATCCTCCACGGGGTGAGGGGATGCAGTGCCCACTGCCATGTCTGTACCTCATGATCTCTGCACCTCAGTAACTGGACCTGGGGAGCAGAGGACCAAGCTGGACTCATCAGAATCTCTCTCCTGGGACCGAGATTCTCTGGTCCCAGTTTCTGTGCAGCACTGCGGTTGACGTGAGGTAGACTCAGGCTCCGCACGTGGAGGGCAGAAAACCCCAGACTCGAGAGCAGCACAAATTGTGTGTGCAGAGAGAGGTGGAGATGCAAGACCACCTGGTCCTATCGGGAGAAGCAGCAACTGGAGTCCTGCTGCCCTGGTTGCCGAGGGCTGTCTCCTCTCGGGTCCAGGCCCTCCTTAAGGCCCAGCAGCCCTCTGCCCTGCCTGGGAGACGTCTCACATGAGGAAGCACAGTGGCTCTTCTTCCTCAAGCAAAGTTGAAGTCATTTCTGTTGTTTGCAATGCACAGAGATTAAACTACCAGGACCCTGGATCACTCAGCTGCAAGGAACAGAAGTCCGTGCCAAGAACCCCAAGTGGAAAGCCAAGGAGGTGGTCAGGGCAGCCATCTGAGACGAGAAAGTCGTCAGGCAGCTCTTGTCTTCACTCTCTCCCTCTCTCAGGGCTGTGTGTACACTATTCTCTCCTCCCCCCACCCCCCACAACTGCTCCATTTGTCCCCTCTGCAGAACAGCTTTTCTGCCCCATCGTCCCCTTACATGGAGCCCTGGAGCCCACCTGGCTCTCCGTCTTCTCACTGATTCCGTTTGTTTCTCAAGTCTATGTTTCATATTCCTGGGAGAGTGTGTGTGATTGGCTCAGCTTGGGCCAGGTGTTCAGGACGGGTTCCACCAGTACTGGACAGGGGCGGGGTCACCTGGGTCTGGGGCTGCCCCTTCCAGCGATGTAGGTGGAGCCGACCCCATGAAAGAAGTGTGGACGGGGAGGAATCACATGTAATGAGCGCTTGGCTGCTAGGTCGTAGAGATTCAGGCTCCAGCTGGTGGCACTCCTGCTCATCTTGGGGAGGCTCCTCCATTTCTGGGGACCCTAGATTTTTACCTGTGAAATTAAGAAGTGGGACTAGAAATAATAATCCTAACTAGCATTTACTGGGCATCTACCATGTGTCAGATGCCCTTCTAAGCACTTCACGTACGTTAATTTACCTGATTTAATGCCGGTACAGCACTTAAGGTGGTCACCAGGGGGCCATCTCCTTCAATATTCAGTAAATTGACCTGCAATGTGCAAATCTCAATCTGCTCCACCTTCACCCTTAACGATCTCATAAAACAGAAACATAGCCCCGTCCTCTCAGACCACAGTCCTGACATTTGTATCCTCACATGAAATTCTTCTGTCCACTGATAAGGGTTTGAAGGCTTTCAAAACAAAGATATATTTTTTTCCAATTCCTATCTTTCATCTTTTATATTTCACAGCTCTGACACACAATAAGCCACTTGCATCCTAACTATTTTCATTTCCTTGGGGGTTTTTTTGTTTTGTTTTCTGTATTCTTTTGAATTATTTTCTTAACTAGTTGCCCTGGGGATTACAATTGGCATCTTAACCTAAAACAACCTAGTTCAGATTAACACCGACTTTGCTCCAGTATAACTCTATTCCCTTCCCTCTTTGTGCCGTAATTGTCATGCAAGTTACATCTTGTACATTATAAACCCATCAAACAGGTATATAATTCTCACTTCTGTAGTTGTCTTTTAACTCAGATGGGAAATAAACAGTTAGAAACCAAAGCACATTTGTACCATCTTTCATGTTGACAATGGACTTATCTTTACCAGTGGTCTCTGTGTCTTCATGTGGATTCAAGGTTCTGCCCAAGGCTGAGGCTTGGGCCTGGGACCTCAAACACCCTCACTCGGTGACTTGCAGGAAATGTTGGCCCAGATAAGAAGATAACGTGGTCATGTGACACACGTGTGCACGAGCACGCACACACACTTCCATAGCACGGGCCCCTCTGGAGTTCTCACAGCAGCTGTGTGAGTCACCCTCCCTGAGTTCAGGTGACGTGCTGTGCACAGAGTAGGCTCCACCCAGGACAAACTGCTGGTCCTTCTGCCAGGCTGGGATGTGAAAATGACTTCTCAAATTGAGGTTATCTAACTTGAGTTGCCAGGAAACCACCAGGTTATGTAAACTTAGTAACCAGAGAATGCTAGATGCACATTCATGGGCCCCTCAGACATCCTGAACCAGAGTCGTCTGGGGAGGCGACCCCTTACTCCCCAGAAAGACAGCCCGCACGTAGCCCCTGGTTACTGTCTTAGAAGTCTGTTTGATCTGGTGAAAGAAAGGCCAGTGGTGCAGACTCACATGCCAGACATCAGGACAGTCTCAGAGTCTGAGTCACAGAATATCACCAAATGGGTCTGCTGTGCGTTTTAAATAACCAGCACAGTGCCTGGCACCAGTAGCAACTTAAATACGGAATGGATGGATGGTGTTATGGACGGAATGTTGATGTCCCTCCATCATTCATATGTTCAAATCCTCAACATGAACACATTATGAGATGGGGCCTGTGGGAAGGAGTTAGGTCATGAGAGTGAACTCTGCGATGGGGTTTTCAGTAGACACAGGAATCCTTGCTGTCACTCACTGCTCTCTGCCATGTGAGGACACAAGGAGAAGACAGCTGTCTGCAAACCAGGAGGAGGGTCCTCACTACACACAAGATATGCTGGTGCCTTGATCCTGGACTCCCCAGCCTCCAGAACAGTGAGAAACTAATGTTTATTGTCTAAGCCACCTGGTATATGGTACTCCGTCATAGCAGCCTGAGCTGACAAAGATAGACAGAATGAATGGGACAGCTGTAAAAGTGAGGGAGGAGATGGGGCTAAAAATATGAAGACTTAAGAGGAAACCTGGAGTGAAGGTGACAGAAATTTCAGTGTCACCAAAGCTTTGTTCTTAGACTAATGTTCACAGCTCAAAAGTCAGAACCCCAAGACTTTTTCTTTTCTTTTTCTTTTTTCTTGAGGAAGATTGGCCCTGAGCTAACATCTGTTGCCAACCCTCCTCTTTTTGCTGTAGAAGATTAGCCCTGAGCCAACATCCATGCCCATCTTCCTCTATTTTATATGTGGGACTCCTGCCACAGCATGGCTTGACACACAGTGCATAGATCTGAACTGTCAAACCCCGGGCCCGCGCTGAGGGATGGGGCCAGACGCTTGGTCCTGCCGTCCTTGCACCTGTCGGATGGCTGCATCCGGGAGACGCGCCTAGGCAGGAGCGCGGGGCCCTTCTCAGCCAAGCTAGGAATGGAACACCCTCCCAGTTATCGTAGCTGCGGGCGTCCAGAAGAGTGGCTTTGATTTCTCAGTCTAGGGATGGTTTCTGAGAGATCCCAGTAGATCGGGCAGAGGCAGGCACGGTGGGCTGCTTCTGGAATTTTTCTGGGCTTGGGGATAGCGGCTGATCTGAGAGGATTCACGGAAATTCGATTTAAAGGAGAAAAGCTCAGAGCCAAAAAAAAAAAAGTTTATTCTGGTCTCAGATTTTTGTAAAGTGTGGTTTGTGTCAAGTAATTGCAAGAGCAAAATCTAGTTAGGTGCCAGATGTTCATAACACACCCGTGTCTGAGCTTCTCTCTCATGACTCATAGTGCAACCTCTGCTTGCTTTCATCACATGAAAATGGGAAGGAGAAAGTGTCAGGCACTTTTGAAGTGGCTCCAACTGATTCCTGTCAATTACTGTTCCCTTTTATAAATAGTGAAAACAAGGGACTTGATTTTCGTTGAAAATAAGGATGTTTAAGGCACATCTCTTTTTAAACAGAGCAAAAAATTATACATTTCACTCAATGGTTTTACTTTCTGTGGGTGCTCAGAATGAGAATAAAGACACATACAGGAGGCTCAAAAAACACTGTGGCAGTTGGAGACTAAGGTCACTGATGGAATAACCCTTGACTGGGCCCACTGGTGGTGAGCTCAGTGTGTGGGATCGCTCTCTGCTGCTGTTTGCTGTATAACAACGCAAGGGTGATGTTCATACCGACCCTGATATCAGTTTCCCCACATTAAACCCAGTATATATGGGGTTAAAACCAAAACACTCATTCCTGGCTTACTCTCTGGCTTCCTGGCTCCAGAATCCACTATTCTCCATGGAGAGAGACACTGCCAAGGACAAGCACCTGGATTGACTATCTCCTCCCCACAAAGAGATACAGGCTGGTGGGAAAGCTGCTGACCAGCAAGGTCATGGGCTCCCTCCACTCTACAAGTAGTCTCAAGGCGAAAGACAGGCTGGTGGGAAAGCTCTGACCAGCAAGGCCATATGCTCCCCCTCCCCTACCTAAAACCCCAAATAAAAACCCTTCCTTTTAGCTTTACGGGGAGTTTAGGATTTCAGCATTAACTGCCCTCTCTCCTTGCTCAGCACTGTGCAAAACTAAAATTCCTACTTTCTTCCACTACCCCTGGTGTCAAAGATTGGCTTGCTGTGCAACAGGTGAGCAAACCCACTTCAGGTTCGATATCAATGTCACAGCAAGATTAGTTGGGGTGCCTCAGCCCCTTGGGGAATCTGGAGTCCCCAGGACCTGCAGGTCCAGTGAGAAGGGTCTGGAACTCTGTGTCCACACTGGGCTGCCTCCCTACCCACCTCCACCCAGGAGGAGGCTCAGCACCCTTGTCAGGGGGCAGACATCCAGAGGTCACCCTGTGACCGCTCATCCATGTCATCGCAAATGATAAGATTTCCTGCCTTTTTATGGCTGAATAATATTCCATTGTGTCTGTGTGTGTATATATATACATATATGTATAGATATGCCAGTATATATATACCACATTTTCTTTATCCATTCATCCACCGATGGGCATCTAGTTGTTTCCATGTCTTGGCTATTGTAAATAATGCTGCAATATATGGGGGGGGGGGGGTGCAATATTTTTTCAAGTTAGTGGTCTTGCTTCTTTTAGATAAACGCCCGGAAGTGGAATTGCTGGATCAGCACAGTTGGTCTTGAGTCGTGAGGCAAGTGGCTTTTTATTAATCCGGTCAGGACCCTGTCTAGCTAGGAGTATTTTCTGGCTGAGGCGGATACACTTCGTCCAGACCACTTCGGCTGGAGGAGGTGGACTGGCCTGTGCTGGTTTGCGAGGGCTGCCATAACAAAGCACCACGGACGGGGTGGCTCACACAACAGACATTTCTCACAGTTCCGGAGCCGAGGAGACCAAGATCAAGGTTCCAGCAGGGTTGGCTTCTTCTAAGGGCTCTGTCCTTGGCTTGTAGTTGGGCTGTCTTCTCCCTCCTGTGTCTTCGCAGGGTCTCCCCTCGTGGGGACGCACTGATTTATATTCTATTATATAGAATCAGCTAGGCCCTCACGACTGATTCTATTACGTTGATTTACTCAGTGACTGTATAGTCTCAGAATGGGACTGGACCCGTGGTCAGCATCTTACCCATCCTCCCATCCACGTAAGAGCCCTTCTCTCACCTCCCCTCCAGGGGTCATCCACTCTCTGCTGGATATCTCCAGAGACAAAAGCTCACTATTTCACGTCATGTCCGATGACATCTTTAACCAGCATTCAGTGTTAGGCAAACAGGATGTGCCTCACTGTTCCTTCTGTGCGTTGGTGCAGGGTCTTCTCTTTGGAAAAACACTGAACACATCATTTTACTCTCTGTAACAGCCTCTTAAGTCTTTGAAAAGAAAGAAGGTCACCACTTGGAATGTGCCTCTCAGAACTCAGCACTCCCACTTCTTTCAGATGTTCCTCATGTAAATTGATTTTCAGACCATCCCGTCCACCGTCCAGCCTCTTCTGGATTTTCTCAGATTCCTCCAAGCCCTTCTTAAAATCTGACACCCTAACTGAACCCCATACATGAACTGTGGTTTTTCCTGACACAGACTGTTACCTCCTGTGATCCAGACATTGTCTCTACTTCTATTTATGAAGCTTAATTTACATAAATTCTTTTAGTGGCTGCATCACACAATAGATTCATGTTGAGTATTCCGTTAGCAGGATTACCTGAAACCTGCTCATCCTTCTACACAAACTGCTGCCCTGATGGCCTCCCCAGCCCGTGTTTGTGAATTGATTATTGAACCCAGCTCAAGACCTTATATTTATCCTTTCTACATCTCAGCTTTTTGGTTTTCATCTGCAACAGAAATAATTTTGAACCTTGAGTGTCGTCCATCATATTTATCATCTTTCAATGTTTTATGTCAGCTGCAAAAATACCTTTATTGCAATCTTTGAGAACTAAGGTTGATCAGGAAAGGTGCGTGGACAAGCCCTTGCTTGTACCACTAGAGAGCTCCGCTGAGATGGACACTGGCTGTTAATGGGCACTTCTGGGATCTATTTGTTCAGGCAGCTGCAAATCTGCCTCTATTATCATCTACTTTCGTGTTTGCTTCTAAAAGCTTTATTCTGACAGTAATGAATTGCATTTATGAATGCTGAATAAAAATGTTGATGACAGTATTTAATTTATTGAAGAAATTTATAAAAGAGTATGAAATTTGGCACTTCTCTTAGGCTCTTAGGGCTGACTGCTGTGCCATCAAGAGGAAAATCTGGACCAGTTCCCCAGCCAAGTGGGTGATGACAGTGGCAGGTAGACCTAAAGTTCTAAACGGCAGATGGGGGAGTGCCTACCCCATCATCTAAGTGACCAAGTCTGCAACGGGAGAGCCGTTTGCTACCAAACAGTGACTATCTTATAACGGTGTCCATTCATGGACGGCCCCTGAAGTCAACTCTCATCCTGCCATGACTTCTTTATGATAACAGCCGTCATAGATGGAGCACCCACTCAGCGCCGGGCAATGCAGACACACCTGTAATCCTCAGAACCACCTCACGAGGAGGCTCATCCCCATGTCTGGATTAAAATTGTCAGAAGAAACTGTGAAAGAGCTTGAAACGGCAAGAGATGACCTTTCAGTGGGACACTGGGGTTGTTGGGCAGATCTCAAAGGGTTTAGCATTTATAAATGGTAGAAAACTGATAGTAATGCGAAGACTCTTATCCATAGAAAAGCAGATAATTTTTTTCATATAGACATGCAACTGATTTCTGCCCTGTAGAAAAGAGGATTTCAAACATGACACTTTAGTGCCCATAGGTATTAATCTATTAATAAATTCATCTCCATACCTAACAGGTACTAATAGCAAATTTTCTCAATTTTTCATCTACCAGCAACTTCATTTCGGCATTCACGACTGGTTATATGTTTGTTCCTCAGATTCTCATTTGAATCAATGGAACACGTTGTTGGTTCTCTCTTTAATTAAAGAGTTAAGTAAAACCTTTGACACATGTTCATATTATATTTGTGTGAAACTCATGGTTTTAGCATTTTGAGGATTTTCCTCTAACGACAATTAACAACCTTCAGGGGCCATCCCTCTGGTCCCTGTTACTTGGGCAGCCTGATTTTATACCCCAGAATTTCTGACAGGAGAATTGGCACTCTCAGATCAAACCTCTGCTTTTCTGAGAATGGGATCCAGCTGACTGGAACATCCACGCAGTCCTCATTCAAGCTGCACAATGGGGCTGGCTTAGAGGTTTGTTGGGAATGGAGGAGGGGCACTTATAGCCTGACATGGCAGAGCGATTAGGATAAAACCCAACACTGGGTACCCTTCTTAAGCCCTTGACCCTCCCCGCCACCCGGGAGCTCCCATTGGTCAGACCTGCCCCTGAGTGCCTGCCCCAACCCTTCTTGAGCCCCCTCTTTCATCTCCCCTGTTCTCCACATCTGCAGACTCCTCACCCCTTCTCTCATCTTCTGTGGCAGAACCGTCAGCCCCACCTTTGTCTTGCAAGACTTTAACGCCAGGTGCTGGGATCTATGTTTCCCCGTCCAAGTGACCCATTTAGGTATTCAAACAACAGCAAGAAAAATCATTGAGATCCTCACCCTAAGAGGAATTATGCTGCCAGCTTCATTATGATGACATCAATAGCTAACCTTTTGAGCACATAGTGTATGTCCAGGACCGGACTGAGCACTTTACGTTGACTGAGCATGTGGGAAAGCTCATGTTCCTGACTCGGTTTCTTCATTTATGAAGAAGGAAAGCAGAGATAATTGGTCAGAACCAAGAGGGTATCTGCTCAAATTTAAAGTTATGTATTGTGTGCCCTCGAACAGGGAGATTGTACATCCATTTAACTGAAGATTAATCTGTAATACATTCTTAATTGCAAGAATATACATTTTTCAGGCAGCCCGTTAGATAACACTGAGTTTCATGATTATTCAACACAGTACATTTAAATCTGAAGTCAGAATGTAAAATATGACATTTGGGAAGATGTACGAGGTTGTACAGGGAGATTTGGAATTCATAAAGCCATGAAGTGATTTATATTTGTCAGACATGGAACATTTTTTAACTAATCTTCATAAAAACAAAATGTGAATCAATAAAAGTTATCCCAGACATTCTAGGCCTTTGTGTCTATGGGAGGCAGGGGCTGGGGGAAGGGATGGGGAGGAGACTTTCTAAATTTAGAAAAGAAAGTGGTAACTGAGTACCTGAGAAAGCTTTCTATCACACCTCATCTGTCTCCTTCCTCCTTCAGTGACTCAGTTTAGCAGTGAATGAAAGAGACCAAACAGATGACCAAACGCAGCATTGACTGCACTTTCGTTTGTGGGTCCTAGCTCCATCACTTCCTGTTGGTGGCCGTGGCAGATGACTTAAACCATTCACGAGATAAGAATAACAGGAGTCCTCTCCAGGTGTTATTCTGGGGAGTGAAGGAGGCAGTGCAATTAAGGCCCCGGTACAGTGAGCAGCACACAGGAAACAGTCAAACATTGCGATATTACTCGATTTCCTTTGAGATCGTTTTTCCCTTGGGGCTGTTCACGTGGTCCCCGATAGTCTGGCTGTGTGGCTGCCAGGGGTGGGGGCGGGGGCGTTCGCTCAGAGATCCTGCCCGGGAAGCCACACCCCAAACACCCCCTCCCTGTGCTCACCAGGGCCCTGAACGCTTTAGCAGGAACACAACCTCTCCCTCCTCTGGTGCTTACAGAGGCGCAGCCCTTCAGAGTCTGCGCTGAGTCTAAACAGGACTTAAAGAAAGAGCAGTTTCTGACGCTGAAAAGCCAGCGGCCAGGTGTTTCCTGGCAGCAAGGGCAAAGGCAGGAAGACAGAGGGAAAAGCAAACAGCCCCACACACGACGGTCCCGGAACAAACCTGAGCCTCCTCAGTTTCACCAAGACCTGTGCACTTCAGCGATTCCATCCATCCGAAGCTTTGGATAAAGGACAGGAAGGAAGGGCAGCCACAGGGCCTTTGCATCCGCCAGGGCTGCAGATCTCCCAAGCAACCTGCGGGGGTAAGTTGGTCACATGAGTGGAATTTCCACGGTGGTTTTGAGGATTTCTTTATGACTATCTTGCTTCAAGAATGAAGGGTGAGGGCCGCCCGGTGGTGCAGCGATTAAGTGCGCACCTTCCGCTTCTTGGCGGCCTGGGGTACACTGGTTCGGATTCCGGGTGTGGACATGGCACCGCTTGGCAAACGCCATGCTGTGGTAGGCGTCCCACACATAAAGTAGAGGAAGATGGGCACGATGTTAGCTCAGGGCCAGTCTTCCTCAGCAAAAAGAGGAGGATTAGCAGTCGTTAGCTCAGGGCTAATCTTCCTCAAAAAAAAAAAAAAGAATGAACGGCGATGTCGGGAAGAAAAAACAGCGAATCCTAGGACGTGTTGCCCCAATTAATCAGGAAGACACGTGAGAGCATGAGTGAGTGATAATTCACACCTGTTGTGTTTCAATGTTGACCGTGAGCCTGAGTGTAGCCGACTCTCACTGAAGCACGAAATCTCTTTACACAATAGCTCTCGGTCCCGAATATTTCACTGCATCTTTTCTTTAAGGAAATTACTTATAAGGAAATGTTAAAAAGTAATCTCCCTGGGAAATAAGTACAAATCTCATGAAAAATAAATCTGGGTTAGTTGAGTTATTAAGGATCCATCCCCGTAGGAGCAGAAGCTGTGAAGTCCTTTTCCTTTTCAAAAACAAACACTCACCTTCCAGACGGTGGATGTACAGCCCGGTAGGCCCCCTGTGCCCCGGCTGCCGACAGTCAGCGGGATTTCCGGGTCGTCCTAGGTTTGGAGGGGACTCACTCTCACTCTCCCTTCAAAGGTCCGGGGGTTTCCACTGTTGAGAGGGAGCTTCCAGAGGCTTTAAGAACTTGTTTGTTGTTGTGAGGAAGCGTCCTGCCTTTCCTGACCACAGCGGCGGCTGGCTTGTGTGTCAGCTGTGCCTGGGCTCCTTCGAGAAACGCTGCTGGAACAAGGACGGGACGGCCTCCCTCCGCCGGGCGGGAGGTGGTCTCTGCAGAGACTGTGCGCGCGGACTTGGGATCAGACGGGCTGCGTGCAAACCTCCTTCCGCCAATTCCCCAGCGGGGCGAACGTGGGAAAAGGACTTCATCTGCGACCTCAGCTTCCTCAGCTGTGAAGAGGATCACGCCCTGATAGGGTTCCCCTGGGGGTTGAAGTGGGAAACACAGAGCTGGCCTGATGGCTTAGTGGTTAAGTTTGTGCGCTCTGCAGCCAGGGGCTCACAGGTTCGGATCCCGGGTGTGGACATAACGCTGCTGGTGAAGCCACGCTGTGGTGGCATCCCACATGAAGTAGAGGAGGATTGGCACAGATGTTAGCTCAGGGGCAATGTTCCTCACAAAAGAAAACAAGTGGGAAATGCAAATAAAGCGCTTAGCATATTGCGTAGCAGAAAATGAAGACTCAGGAGAGGTAATTTTTATGGCTAATTCTAAACACCTTGGGATATAAAATATTAGTGGGATCTCTCTGACTCTTGAGTTCTTCTTGGGAGAATAGTGGCCATAGGTAGTTTCTCCCACCCTGCCTCTCCCTTCTCACTCCTGGCGTCTCTTCCTCCCTGCACATACCTCTCGTCCACTCACCGTGGATTTCTGGCTGACCCCAAACATGAGGGCATCCTTCTGTGTCCAGACCGTTTCTTCTTACTGTTCCCTCTTCTTAGCCTCACTTTCCTTTTCATCTCATCTGGTCTATTTCTGGAAATCCTTCAATACCACCTCAAATGTCAGCTCCTGAGGGGTCTTCCCTGCCACCATCCTCAGGTGTCACCTCCTCTGTCACAGCAGGAGGGATTGATTACATTGTAACCCTTGCTTTCGTCGTTAGCTGGATGAGGCTCTTGGGGACAGAACCCATCTCCTCTCTCCCTTCCTACCTCAGGGCCTGTCACAGCAGCTGCCACAAGTAAAGGGCTGGAAAATGTCTGCATTGTAGGATCATCTGGGGCAGCAAGAGTTGAGGAGGAATCTCCTCAGAGGAGATGTGGGGTTTGGACAAGGGCTGTCACTCTTCCTTTTCCATTTCAGCCTCACCAACCATGGCCCCAGCTATAGCCCAATCCAGGGCCACGGCCGTCATGCCCATCACCTGGGTCCTCGCGGTGACCATGCTCACCTGCTCTTCTCCTTGGCCTCCGAGGCTGAGTCCTTTATGGTAACAGGTACTGAGAGCTGACAGCCTTGTGTGAGGGTTGGGGGAAAGGTGGATTCTCAGCCCAACCCCTGCCCCCTTACTGAACTTTCTCATCATGGGAATGAGACAAGGTGACTAAGACCTCATATCACTTGAGAGCTGCTTGGCCGAGCTCAGCCCTGGATTCTGATATCTCTTCACTGGTAAGGCCAGTGGGAAAGGGGACGGGCTCACCCCAAGGCTTAGGGCCTGTTGATATTAAAGGGGGTTAGCAAAGTCAGGCCTGACTCAGACCAGATCCCCAGTTTGGGAGAGTCTCTTTGGGCCCAGTGGAGGGCAGTGTGGGGACAGCAGGCACACAAGTCATGGGAAGTACTCACATTTGGGTAAGAGCCACATGGTGGCTCCAGGTAAAGTGTCAAGGGAAATGGATTCATCCAGGGGGCTAAAATGAGAGGGTGTGGGTCCAATTCCAGGAAGAGAGCTGGGAAGGCCTTGAAGACTCAACTAAATGGCTGGAGTACAGGGCTGCTTTCTCACCGAAACTGCCTCGGGTCGCAGCAGGTAAGGCACAAAGCCAACAGTAAAAACTGTGTAGGATGAGATGATGAGGAGGCCAGTTCTCCACGGAACACTGTGAATTCTGGCTCAGTATGTTGCATGCACCGTGCAGCCAGCCTCCTGCAGACCCCAGATCCTGAGTCACTCTGTGACCCCTCCCTGGAGCAGAGGTCACTCTGGAGACAGGTGGGACTGAGCTGCTGTTGATGCTCACAGCTGAGCTGGACCAGGGATGGACGGAGTCTGGTGAGGGACCATCACACTGAGAGCTCTGTGTGCTGCTAGCTAAGAGACTGGGAGAGGAGGAAATGAAGGATGTTTGCCTGCAGCCCTCCCCAAGGCTACAGGTGTCAGGATGCAGGCCCTTCTCTTCCATCAGAGCTCCCACCAGGTCCTTTAGGCCCTCCCATCAGAAGGAGAATCAGGACCTGAGTAAAGGGAGCAGATTGATTCATTACTCACTCTAGTCCTGATCTTACATGGTTGGTACTAGAGACTGGGGCTGACTGTGATTAGGTAAAGGGAGGAAGAGATTGGGACAAGCTGGTGGACCCAGGGAGGGGGTGATGGATGGGGGGAAATACATGACACTCAGCGAGGGTGGGGCTCAAGATGGGGAGTGACTGGGGAGCTGACCCAGGAGACCTGACGCAGGATTTCCTGAGCCACTTGGACCAACACTGTTTCTTTTCTGAAGGCAGATGATGCTCCCAAGGAGGCCCTGAGAGTGTGGTCAGTTACATGACTCTGCCTTATGGTTGACTGCCTTTGGATCCTGTGCTGTTCATTTCTAGACCAGAAGGAGTTCAGATCTTACAAATCCAGAGGGCACCATCAGATCACCATGAGACTGCTGATGCACCATCTCAGGTCCCTCATTGCATTTGGCGATTCTCCTATTCAGAGCCTTTGTTTAACATATTGTGATTGGGCTGGAGCCAGCGGGATCTGAACAAATTCCCCTTCTAAATATTGACTCTGTGACATTTGAGCCCCTGCCAGCTGGGATGGCGCCAAGGCTGTTAATAGCTGTGAAGAGGGAGAGTGATAAGAAGTTCTAGGGGATTATAAACCAGAATGAATTTCTCACTAAAGGACCCACTATTTTAAAATATTATTTATTTATTCATTCAGGCATCCATTCACTCATTTACTCTTGGGTTTCACAGCACTCCCTGTGCCAGACTGTGCCAGGTGACAGGGACAAGGAGTCATCTATGCACAGATCCTGCTCTCATGGCGCTCTCAATCAATCTCAGGGGACAGAGGCACAAACCCTGTGGAGAAAAGTGAGGAACCACATGTGCCACATCACAGGAGCACCTGGGATGGGTCCCCAAACTGGAGGGCTCCTGGGGGAGGTGACAGGAACCTGGGTCATAAATGGGGCAGGAGTTCACCAGCCAAGAGTTGGGGAGGCATTGCACATAGAAGGGCACAGGAGTGAAGCACTTAAACTTCTGTAGTCTTCAATTTCTTCATCTATAAAAAGAGTGAAGGCCTATACCCAACCTCATGACGTTCCTGAGAGGGTTAGAGAGCAATGCTGACAATCACACACCCAGGGTCTTACCCTCCAGCAGGTCTTGGCTCTCAACTGTGGGAGATGGGTCAGTGGTGATTCATTCTTGCTCTTGCTCATCCTTCTTAGTGGACTGGGTGTGAGTTTCCAGCATCCAGCAGCCAGAATCAGGAGGAAGCCCAAAGCCAAGGAACAAAGTAAAGCTTAGCCGTGGAGGCGAAGTGATGCGTCACCAAGCACAGATCACCAGACGGAACAGCAGCCGAGTAAGTACACTAGCCTGAAGTCGGAATGGCTCAGGGTAAACCCACTTCCGTCCGTTGTCAAAGTGCCTGCAAGTACTGGATTCTAGTTGTTTGGGCTCCGTCTCTGTTTATTTTTTTTTAATTGTTGTAAAATACACAAAATTTACCTTCTAAATCATTTTTGTGTACTGTTCAGTGGTATTAAATACACTCACATTGTTGTGTGACCACCACCACCATCCATCCCCATAACTTTTTATCTTGTGACACTGAAATTCTACACCTATTCAACAATAACTCCCCATTCACCTCTCCCTCCTGCCCCTGGCAACCACCATTATACTCTGTCTTTATGATTTTGACTGCTCTAAAGTTCCTCATATAAGTGGAGTCATACGGCATTTGTCTTTTTGTGACTGGCTTATTTCACCGTGTGTAATGTCCTACGGACCATCTATGTTGCAGCATATTGCAGAATTTCCTTCCTCTTTAAGGCTGAATAATATTCCATTGTGTGTATATAGCACACCTTGCTTATCCACTCATCTGTCAACGGACACAGGTTGCTTTCATGGTTTAGATATTGTCAATAATGCTGCTATGAATGTGGCATACAAATACCTCTTTAAGACCCTGCTTTCAGTTCTTTATATACCCAGAAGTGGAATTGCAGCATCATATGATAATTCTATTTTTAATTTTTTGAGGAACTGCCGCACTGCTTTCCACAGCAGCTGTACCATTTTACTTTCCCACCAACAGTGCACAGGGTTCTAATTTCTCCACACCCTCACCAACACTTGTTTTCTGATAGTAGCCATTTGAATGAGTGTGAGGTGAGATCTCATTATAGTTTTGATTGGCATTTCCCCAAATGATTAGTGATGTTGAACATCTTTCCATGTGCCTATTGGCCATTTGTTTATCCTTTTTGGGGAAAAGTCTGTTCAAGTCCTTGCCCATTTTTTAATCATGTTATCTTTTTAGTGTTGAGTTTTAGGATTTCTCTCTATATTCTAGATATTAACCCCTCATCAGATATATGATTTGCAAATATGTTTTCCCACTCTGTGGGTTGCCTTTGTTCTCTGTGATTAGTGTCTTTTGATGCACAAATTTTTTTAATTTTCATGAAGCCCAATTTGTCTATTTTCTTTTGTTTTTACCTGTGCATTTGGTGTCATATCCAAAAAATTATTGCAAATCCAATGTCATGAAGCTTTTGTGCTATGTTTTCTTGAGTTTTATTGTTTTAGGTGTTACATTTAGGACTGTCAGCCACTTTGAGTTAATTTTTGTATATGACATTAGGTAACGGTCCAACTTTGTTCACTTGCATGTGGATATCCAGCTTCCTCGGCACCACTTGTGGAAAACTGGGCTCCATCTCTCTTTACAGCACTTCAAAGCTAACTTCATATCTATTACTTGCTTTGGTCTTTCTAACAACCGTACAAGGCAAGTACGGCGGGTATTCAGATTTCTTTATTCTCGAAAGCATTTCTTCATTGCTGAGGGACTGAGACAGCAAATTCCTTTCTCAACTGCACAGTGGTTAGTGGCAGAGAGGGACTAAAATCACGGACCACCTCATGCTCTTCATTCCCACTAGATCATGCATTCTCTGAATTTTCTAGTTGGTCAAGGCTGAGGTTGGGAGTGGGAAAAAATATCCAAGGTTAAATCGAAGAAGGCAGATATAAGAAGCCCAAATCATGGTCATCAATTGGAACTTTACTCCTTGTGTTTTATTTCCTTGGACATCAAATGAGGTTGTTAAACAAGAATTCCAAATGTGTCCCCTAGTACCGCTAACGGCAGAGAATGTGAGCAAGCGTTCATTTCACTCCTGAGGACCAAGAAACACAGCCCACAGTGGTCCTCGGCAAGAGAGAAAGTTCTTTGAAGTTCCTTATTTGCACTGACAAAAATCATGTGCAGTTCTTCATTCTAGCCTGCAATATCCTTGGATTTGTTTTAATAGAAATATAAATTAGTCAGCTTATCCTGTATAAGGTTTTTATAAAATGGATTCTCTGGGGCGATTCCCGGGCTTCTCCTGTGGTTTCTTGCCCTCCCTGACACTCAGCTGAGTACTACCAGTGCACACACCCCAGTGTGAGATGCAGAGAATTACCAATCTCAAATCTCTGCCCCACATCTTCTACTCCTGCACTTGGCCTTCAAATAAAAAGAGGGGGAGTCGCACTCAGGTGTGGCAATGAGTGCTGAGAAGTGAACAATTAAAAATAATGATTTTTGCATTTATGTGAACTCAAAATGGGGCAAACCCTCCACTTCCACCCACGCCAGCCTGGTCCAGGAACCAAGCGTCCCTTGTAACAGGATCAGCCACGTGCCAGGCAGAGAGTCATCCATCTGAAAGTAACATCTGAATCAATGAGTGTATCACAGATCTTTAGAGTAAATGCAAAACTAGGCCTTCAGATTAGATGTTAACTATCACTCCATCATTTACTAACCACCAAGCAAGTCTAGTCCGACTCCTATACAAAGTATCCAAGCTTTTTTCATAGCTATTGGCGACCAAAAGGGTATTTTCAATTGTATTTAAGCTTTTCCTTTTATGGCAGTAGCTGAGGCGCTGTACAGATATCGGCTCAGATTTGGGGATTTTTGTATGTCAGAGCTGGAATAGCCATTACTCTCTATGACCATGTCACCTCCACTTACAGCTGGTGAGGATTTCCAGACTTTCAATTGTCTAAACACACAGGGCTGAGATTAGGACGGAGGGCAGTCATTAATGGGAACATTTTGTTATCTACGAAAGGATTCATTTGCCTTGATTTTCATTATTTCTGAACCTGAGACCAGTTTATTGAATTATAAAAGTTCATTTGTATAAAGAACTTTATTTATTCCCTTAAAATTACATTAACTGGGAAAAAAGAATATAGGACAGAAGAGAAACCATTGTCACATAAACAAACATGAGAAGATAATTTAAGAGCCCTGGGTAGAAATTAACGTTCATGAGGTTCTAGTCTCTATGAAGTTACTTGTATTTCCAATTTTTAAAATGTATTATTACTGTGAGAATTAAAAATAGCTCAATTAAATAATATAACTTCAATGAATTATATTTCAATTATTACCCATCCATCTTCATCCATCTCCAGTATTTATCATAGTCCTAACATGTATTTCTTTGGACCTAAACTTTCCTTGGGGATTGAAGTCCCTGTGTGTATACCGCCACAAGCTTAATTCATTTCGAGGGGCCATCTCCCCTAAGGATCGTGAAAGCCTGTAGTGCTGACAGACACTGTAAACAGGACACTTTCTCATTCACCAAATACTAGAATCCTGGAAGCACTTTCCATTGTGTAAGAACACATAGCAAAAGATAAAGGTTTATGCTTTTCTTATTTGTTTTGGTTTTACTAGTGTGACCATTTAAGCTTTATGACAACAATCCAGATCAGGGTAACAAAACCACACAGAACCACTCTCCCAAGGCGTGCCCATCAGGGGAGCATAAGACTAAACTAAATGACAGCTTTTCACTTGGTTTTCATGGAAGATAATGTCCTACCACCTTCTCCAGCAGCCTCTGCTCACACTTTTTTCTCACCCAAAGAGTGGACACATTCAACCTCACTTTCTTCCACCTCACTCTTTAACTGGACTGTCCTCTGACATTATTCTTGATTTTAGCAACTGAACTCACAGCCTTTGCTTCCTGTTTCCTTGTGTTTCGTGGGGGAGTTTGATCATGTTTCTCTTAAGGAGCATCTAGAGATAAGTTGAACCACAAGACTTTCTAAAAAAAAATTTTTTTTAATAAAAGTGCCCTGAAACCAGACATTCCAACCTGCTTACTTAATAAAGTGCTGATAAAGAACTTCTTCGAGGGCCTCACTTTCTCCAGGAATGAACTTGGAGAATGTTGGCTCAGGAGCTCAGCTTACAGAGCGTGTAAGACAACTCCCTCATCAGAAAGACAAGGAAATCAAGACCCAGAGAATGAAGTGCCTTGTCAAGGTGGTATAAGGAGGTGGGTTTGGCACCTGGATGTTCTGCTACCTTAAAAAAAAGGAGCTGAAATTTCCTCAGTGCTCTCAGGAGCCAGGCGCTATGCTAAGTGTATCTTATCTTATCTTATCTGAGCCCCACAGCAATGCTGTGAAGTAGGTGCTATCATTACACCTATTTTACAGATAGAGAAATAAAAGCTTTGAGAGAGAGGCTGTGAAAACTTGTGTGCTCCAGGCCACACAAATACAGGTTTTGAACCAGGCAGCCTGATTCCAGAACCCATGCATGAGGCCACTACTAGTCTTACCACCTTCGTAGAAATATTATACACAGATGTAGATATATAGATATTGATATATCGATGTGCATGTACTTATGTATATATTGTATGTAAGCAAGAAGCAAGATACAGTATTATTTTGCATATCTTATAATTTTAAATAAATATTTTAGAATGAAAAGAGGAAAAACAGGTGAAGGGAGAAATCTCTAATGGGCAACTCTAAACAATAGTGTCTAGGAAGGTTGCACATGGGTGCAAACATAAGGAAGTGGTCACTTCAGAGGAAAGGGGGAGGTTAGGTTGGGATGGGGTCCTGAGGAAGCTGCAGGGGTGGCTGACAAAATTCTATTTCTTAACCTGGATGGTGGTTGTTGGGTGTTTGCCTTATAACAGTTCATTGAACTCATGAAGTAACACCAAAAAAACAGTAAATAGCATCATAACTGTGAGTACCCAGGGTAGATGGGGAAAGGGGGTACTTAACGCTCACTCCATCATCTTTCTAGTGTACCTTCCTATGCTACGTGGAAATTAAAAACTACATTTCCCAGAATCCTTCACGACCAGAGTCCTGGATGTGATTTAGATTCTGTCACTCAAATGGAGCTGATTTAGAGCAGAGACCAGGCTTCAGTTTCTCCTGCTGCCAAGCCCGGTTATGGAAACATCTGTTTTTTCTGCAGCAGCATTAGCAGAGATCCTAGGTACTGGTCATGGGCTCTGACATGTTGAGAGCAGGGCACATGGCACATGGCATCCATTTGTGCAGATCATCACAGGCACAGTGTGGTCCCAGAGCCAGCAATAGCAGCTGTGGCTTCTGATTGTGGTGACTTCTTGATTACAGTGGTTTCCTACCTTGCATGGTGGCTTCATAATTGTGGCCATGTGGTGTGGGAATAAAACCAGCAGCTTTTTGGTCATAGAAGGAGTAGCTCTTTTGGTGGGTTATGCAGGCTTTGGACAATTTCATGGGGCAAAGCAAACAAATATTGAAGTGTGTGGCTGCCAAGGGTGGGGCCCTGATAAACTCCCTGCTTTTTGGGTAGGGATCCTGAGGGGCTGGGCCCTGGTGGTAAGGCGGAACTGCAGGTTCTCAAACAGACTGCAGTCCAGCCTCAAAGCTTCTGCGTGGCCAAAATATCTCAATTCCGGAAGTGCAATGGAAGTGATTCTGTATTTATAGCTGCCAAGTGCCTGTTACAAGCAACTGAAAGTCATTTCTGGAGGAAGGAAATATCTTAGACTTCTAATTCTTTCTGCAGCCATTTGTAAAACACAATCCCCAGCAAACGCACAAGGATAACCAAATACATGAGGGGATAAGACAACAAGAATGAGCACCGGGAGAAACATACAATAGAAACAGAAATCAGGAGCTCTAGATCAGTGCTCTGATAGAATTACACTGCAAGCCATAATGTGAGCCACATACAGGCATAACTCAGAGATGTGTATTTAGTTTCAGACCACCACAATAAAGCTAATATCGCAATAAAGCGAGTCACACGAAGTTTTCTCATTTCCCAGTGCACATAAAGGTTGTGTTTACACTATACTGTAGTCTATTAAGTGCGCAATACATTATGCTAAAAGTACAATGTACACACCTTAACTCAAAACTACTTTATGGTTAAAAAATGCTAATTATCATCTGAGCCCTTAGTGAGTCAGAATTGTTTGCTGGTGGAGGGTCTTGTAAGAAATGCACTATCTACAACATGCAATAAAGTGAAGTGCAATAAATTGAGGAATGCCTGTATGTAACTTTAAATTTCCAGGTAACCACATTAAAAAAGTGAAAGGCAACAAGTGACATTAATATTTTAAATACTTTTCCTTCTTTTTTTTCAGGCGTACATTGTAATATATTTCGATTTCTGTGTAGATTACATCATGTTCACCACCCAAAGACTAATTACAATCCATCACCACACATGGGCCTAATCACCCTTTCCTCCCTCCCCCCTCCCCCCTTCCCCTCTGATAACCACTAATCCAGTCTCCATTGCTATGTGTTTGTTTTTCATTGTTTTCATCTTCTACTTATGAGTGAGGTCATATATTAATTTGACTTTCTCCCTCTTATTTCACTCAGCATGATACCCTCAAGGTCCATCCATGTTGTCACAAATGGACAGATTTCATCATTTCTTATAGCTGAATAGTATTGCATTGTGTATATACACCACATCTTCTTTATCCATCTGTCCCTTGATGGGCACCTAGGTTGCTTCCAAGTCTTGGCTATTGTGAATAATGCTGCAGTGAACACTGGGGTGCATGTATCTTTATGCATTTGAGTTTTCAAGTTCTTTGGATAAATATCCAGCAGTGGAATAAATGGATCATATGGTAGTTCTATTCTTGCTTTCCTGAGGAAACTCCATACTATTTTCCAGAGTGGCTGCACCAGTCTGCACTCCCACCAGCAGTGTATGAAGCTTCCCTTCTCTCCACATCCTCTCCAACACTTGTTGTTTCCTGTCCTGTTAACTCTAGCCATTCTGACGGGAGTGAGATGATATCTCATTGTAATTTCGATTTACATTTCCCTGATGGTTAATGATGTTGAACCTCTTTTCATGTGCCTGTTGGCCATCTGTAAATCTTCTTTGGAGAAATCTCTGTTCAGGCCTTTTGCCCATTTTTTAATTGGGTTGTTAGGGAGTTTTTTTGTTGAGATGTATGAGTTCTCCGTATATTTTGGATGTTAACCCCTTTTCTGATATATGCTTTGCAAATATCTTCTCCCAGTTGTTAAGTTGTCTTTTCTTTTCGTTGATGGTTTCTTTTGCTGTGCAGAGGATTTTTAGTTTGATGTAGTCCCATTTATTTTCTTCTATTGTTTACCTTGCCTGGTCAAACATGGTATTTGAAAAGCTCCTGCTAAGACCAATGTCAAAGAGCGTACTGCCTGTGTCTTCTAGAAGCTTCATGGTTTCAGATCTTACATTCAAGTCTTTAATCCATTTTGAGTTGATTTTTGTGCATGGTGTAAGATAATGTCCTACTTTTCTTCTTTTGCATGTGGCTGTCCAGTTTTCCCAAAGCCATTTATTGAAGAGACTCTCCTTTCTCCATTGTATGCTCTTGGCTCCCTTGTCAAATATTAGCTGTCCATAAATGTGTGGGTTTATTTCTGGGCTCTTGATTCTGTTCTGTTGATCTATGTGTCTGTTTTTGTCCCAGTGCCATGCTGTTTTGGTTACTATAGGTTTGTAGTGTATTTTGAAATCAGGGAGTGTGATACCTCCAGCTTTGTTCTTTTTCCTCAGGATTGCTTTGGCTATTTGGGGTCTTTTGTTGTTCCATGTAAATTTTAGGATTCCTTGTTCTATTTCTGTGAAAAATATTGTTGGAACTTTGCTTGGGATTGCAATGAACCTATAGATTGCTTTAGGAAGTATGGACATTTTAACTATGTTAATTCTTCCAATCCAAGAGCACAGAATATCTTTCCATTTGTTTGTGTGTTCTTCAATCATGTTCAGCATTGTTTTATAGTTTTTGGTGCACAGATCTTTCACCGTGTTGGTTAAGTCTACTGCTAGGTATTTCATTCTTTTTGTTGCAATTGTAAATTGGATTGCATTCTTAATTTCTCTTTTTGCTACTTCGTTCTTAGTGCATAGATATGCAACTAATTTTTGTATCTTGATATTGTATGCTGCAACTTGACTGTATTCTTTTATTATTTCTAAAATATTTTAGTGGATTCTTTAGGGTTTTCTATATATAAAATCATGTTGTCTGCACATAGTGACAGTTTCACTCCTCCTTTCCAATTTGGATCCCTTTTATTTCTTTTCTTTGCCTGATTCTCTGCCTAGGACTTCTAATACTATGTTAAATAAGAGTGGTGAAAGTGGGCATCCTTGTCTGGTTCCTGTTCTTAGACGGATAGCTTTAAGTTTTTCTCCATTGAGAATGATATTAGCTGTGGGTTTATCATATATGGCCTTTATTATGTTGAGGTATTTTTCTTCTATACCCATTTTATTTAGAGTTTTTATCGTAAATGGATGCTGTATCTTGTCAAATGCTTTCTCTGCATCTACTGAGATGATCATGTGATTTTTATCTTTCATTTTGTTAATGTAGTATATCACGTTGATTGATTTGCAGATGTTGAACCATCCCTGCATCCCTGGAATAAATCCCACTTGATCATGATGTGATCATCTTAATGTATTGTTGTATTCGATTTGCTAGTGTTTTGTTGAGGATTTTTGTGTCAATGTTCCTCAGTGATATTGACCTATAATTTTCTTTCTTTGTGTTTTCCTTGTCTGGTTTTGGTATCAGGGTAACGTTGGCTTCGGAGAATGAGTTAGGAAGTTTCCCCTCCTCTTCAAATTTTTGGAAGAGTTTTAGAAGGATAGGTATTCAATATTCTTTGAGTGTTTGGCAGAATTCACCAGGGAAGTCATCTGGTCCTGGACTTTTATTTTTGAGGAGGTTTTTGATTGCTGTTTCTCTTTACTGGTGATTGGTCTATTCAAATTCTCTATTTCTCTTTGATTCAGTTTTGGAAGGCTGTGTGATTCTAAGATTTTATCCATTTCTTCTAGATTATCCAATTTGTTGGCATATAGCTTTTCGTGGTATTCTCTTTTAATCTTTTGCATTTCTGAGTTGTCTGTTGTAATTTCTCCTCTTTCATTTCTCGTTTTATTTATTTGAGCCTTCTCTCTTTTTTTCTTGGTGAGTCTAGCTAAAGGTTTATCAATTTTGTTTATCTTTTCCAAGAACCAGCTCTTGGTTTCATTGATACTTTCTATTGTTTTTTTAGTCTCTGTTTCATTTATTTCTCTTCTGATTTTTATTATTGCCTTCCTTTTGCTGATTTTGGGATTTCTTTACTCTTCTTTTTCCAGTTTCTTTAGTTGCACTGTGAGTTTGTTCATTTGGGATTTTTCTACTTTGATGAATAGGCCTGAATTGCTATAAACTTCCCTCTTAGAACCGCCTTTGCTGTATCCCATAGATTTTGGCATGTTGTATTTTCATTTTCATTTGTCTCAAGGTATATTTGATTTCTCCTTTGGTTTCTTCATTGATCCAATCGTTGTTCAGTAGCATTTTGTTTAATCGCCACATATTTCTAGATTTTCTTCCTGTAGTTGGTTTCTAGTTTCATACCTTTGTGGTCAGAAAAGATGCTTGGTATTATTTTGATCTTCTTAAATTTATTTCGACTTGTTTTTTGGCCTAATGTGTGATCAGTCCTGGAGAAAGTTCCATGGGAATTTGAAAAGAATGTATATTCTGTGGTTTTTGGATAGAATAGTCTATATATATCTACTAAGTCCATCTGGTCAAATGTGTCATTTAAGACCAATATTTCCTTATTGATCTTCTGTTTGGATGATCTATCCATTGGTGTAAGTAGAGTGTTAAAGTCTCCTACTATTATTGTGTTACTGTCTATTTCTCCTTTTATGTCTGTTAATAATTGCTTTATATATTTAGCTGCTTCTATGTTGGGTGCATGGATATTTACAAGTGTCATGTCCTCTTGTTTAATTGTTCCCTTTATCATTATGTAGTGCCCTTCTTTGTCTCTTCTTACAGTTGTCTTTTAAAGTCTGTTTTGTTTGATGTAAGTATTGTACCAGCTTTCTTTTCTTTGCCATTTGCATGGAGTACATTTTCCACCCCTTTACTTTCAGTTTGTGAGTGTCTTTAGGTCTGAAGTGTTCCTCTTGTATGCAGCATATACATGGGTCTTGTTTTTTTATCCAATCAGCCACCCTATGCCTTTTGATTTGAGAATTCAGCCCATTGACATTTTTGTATTTATTGCCAGTTTGTTTTTTTTTCTGGGTGTTTTAGTACTTCTTCTCTGTTCCTTTCTTCTTCTCTTGCTCTCTTCCCGTGTGGTTTGATGGCTATCTTTAGTATTATGTTTGGGTTCCATTCTCTTAATTATTTATGTATTTATTGTAAGTCTCTGGCTTGTGATTACCATGAGGTTCATATGCAATATTCTACTTATATAGCAATCTATATTGAGTTGATAGTCTCTTTAGTTCGGCCTCTTTCAAAAGTTCTACTCTTTTTCTCCCCTCCTCCCACGTTTTATGTTTTGAAATCATATCTAATCTCTCATTTTGTGTGTGTCTACCCATTACCCTCTTATCATTGAAATAGGTAATTTTAGTACTTCTGTCTTTTGACTTCCATATTATCTTCATTGGTGGTTGATCTGCTACCTTTACTGTATTTTTGACTTTACCAGTGATTTTATTGTCTGTGTTGGTTTTTTTTTTTTTGATAATTTTCTTATTCCTGATTGTGATCTTTTCTTTCCCACTTAAAGAAGTCCCTTTAGCATTTCTTGTAGAACTGCTTTCTTGGTGATAAACTCCTTTAACTTTTGCTTGTCTGCAAAGCTCTTTATCTCTCCTTCCTTGCTGAATGATAACCTTGCCAGGTAGAGTACTTTTGGCTGTATGTTTTTTATTTTCAGCACTTTAAATATATTGTGCCAATCACATCTAGCTTGTGGGATTTCAGCTGAGAAGTCAGCTGATAGCCTTATGGGGTTTCCTTTGTATCCTTGTTGCCTTTCTCTCACAGCTTTTAGGATTCTCTCTTTATCTTTCATTTTGGACATTTTAATTATAATGTGTCTTGGTGTGGGCCTCTTGGGGTTTATCTTGTTTGGTGCTCTCTATGCTTCCTGTACTTGGATGTCTGTTTCCTTCCTTAGGTTAGGAAACTTTTCAGCTATTATTTCTTCAGATAGCTTCTCTGCCTCTTTGTCTCTCTCTTCTCCTTCTGGGACACCTATATTACCAATGGTAGTGCACTTGATATTATCCCAGAGTTTCCTTAGACCATTCTCATTCTTTTAAATTCTTTTTTCTGTTATCTGTTCAGCTTGGGTGATTTCCTCTAGTCTTTGGTCCAGCTCACTGATCCATTTTTCTGTATCATGTACTCTGCTATTGAGTCCCTCCAGTGAATTTTTCATTTCCAGTACTGTATTCTTCATTTCTGATTGGTTCCTTTTTATATTTTCCAGTTCTTTGTTGATGTTCTCACTGTGTTCATTCAATCTTCTCCCAAGATCAGTGAACATCCTTATGACTTTTGTTTGCACTCTTTGTCAGGTAGATTTCTTATTTCCATTTCATTTAGTTCTTTTTCTGGGGTTTTGTCCTGTTCCTTTGCTTGGAACACATTCCTTTGCCTCCTCATTTTGTCTCTTTCTCTGCACTTATACCTATGTATTATGTGAGTCTGCTACGTCTGCTAATCTTGAAGAAGTGGCCTTATGTAAGAGACGCCTTTTGAGGCCCAGCAGTGTGCTCCCCTTTTGTCACCAGTCCAAATGTTCCAGGAATGACCCCAGTGTGGGATACACGTGTCCTCCTGCTGTGGTAGGGTTGCTCTTATTGCAGGTACCCACTGAATCTAGCCATTTCCCCCCAGCCAGCTGTTTGTAAATTGGGTACCAGGAGCCCCAGCACAGTTGGCTACAAGGTCTAATGGCACACTCCTGTTGCAGTTATTCTGTTAAGTGAGTAGGCACCCAGTGTGGCTGGTTGCTAGGCTCAAAGACTTACAATTGCTGTAGGCATCAGGCCTGCAAGGCTGTTGTCAGCCCTCTCAGGATTGCAGCTAAGTGGGGCTGGCCCCAGGCATGGGAGCACCCAACTGTTCCAGTCTTTGGAAAGCAGGGCTGATCCCCTATCAGGCTGTTTGTGAAGCATAGGTCTTCTGCCACTGATAAGCCCCACCCTCCATAGGTCCACACACATCGTCAACATACTCCTGGCCCTTTCACACTTCCTGACCTCCTGGAGCATGCCCAGTTACCCTACTACAGAGGCTCCCACACACTCCACCAGTGCCCCACACACTCCACCTGCTCCTCATGCAGTCCCTGCCCCACAGAGGCAGACACACTCACCTGCCTGCAGAGGATTGAGGCACTCAGTCAATGCAGGCCAAGTAGCCTGAGGGCTTGCTGTTGAGTGGGGCCAGTCCTTAGGGTGGGCTCCCTGCCCTGGCTGAGCTGGATTAAATCTGTGCTCTGGTAGATGTGGCAGACCCCTGGGCTAACAGACCAGGAGAAGAACTCCAATGGAGTCTGCCAGCGTCTGTGTCACCACACCTGTACTATGTCACAACAATGGCTGCCACCAATGTCTCAGTCTCTGGAGAGGTCTCACCTCTCACTGAGATGCACCCAGAGGCTACCAGGTAAGTCTCTTTTCACCAAAGGACTGCACACTTTTCTTTATGGTGATTTTAGTTTGCTTTCTGAGATGGGTGAATTTGTGTCTGGTCCCTTTAAGAGCTGTGTTATTCTGCTTATGTCCTATAGCTTTTCTGAGAGTATTCCCCCATTGCACTTAACAGCCAGTGAAGGCAGATACTATGACACCTGTCTCAGCTGTGCTGTGTCTGAAGGATGCTCATAGCAGTAATACACCCCTGCTCAGGTCCCCTGCTCCTCCAGGGAAGGCTGCACACCTTAGGTTTGCTCCCAGCCCATTGTGAAGCTCCACAGCTTGCAAAGGTGGCTTTTTTCTGTCCAGAAGGAATTTCTGCCTCTTCCACCTCGGTCAGGACTGTCCCTGTTGTGGGGATTCTTTTTATCCAGTTTTCTGTTCTCTCTCTGGGGTAATTTTTCCAAGAATAGTTGTAACCTGGTTGTGTTCGTGGGAAGAGGTGAGTTCAGAGTCCGCCTACACCACCATCTTGACGGGATCTCTAAATACTTTTCTTTAACTCAGTATATATGACTCAAGATTTTATTTAACCTCAGTTATTATTATAACATGTAATCAATATTAAAAAATAATAATGAGACATTTTTATGCTAAATCTTTGAAATCTGGTTTGCCTTTTACACTACAGTACATCTCAGTTTGGGCTACCCACACTTCAAGTGCTCAACAGCCAAATGTGGCTAAGACTACCTGTTAGATCTTGCAGCTTTAGATTTTAGAATTATCAGGCAGGTATTTTAAAATAACTATGCTTACTATGTTTAATGAGCTAAGAAAAAGATGAAAAATTCAATATAGAATTGGAAATTATATAAAAGTGATAGAGGATATTTGAATTATGGAATAATCCAAAACCGTAAAATTGAGTAACTGAAATTAACAACTAAGTGGATCCCTTTAGTAGCAGCTTATACATAACATACCCAAGGAGAGAGCTGGTCAACTGGAATGACCATCAGAAAAAATTATGTAGAATGAGGTACAGAAAGACAAAAGGGTGGAAAAATCCAGAAGAAAGAGAAGAGACATAGCAGACACATGAGAAGGTTTACCACACATTAATTGGAATCCTAAAGGGAGAGGTAAGAGACAAAAAGGGAGAAGCTGTTTTTGAAGAGATAATGGCTGGGAATTTTTCAAAACTAATTAGAAATCTGTTGTCAATTTCATTGCCTTTCCATTGAGGAGAATCTTATCAAAGGTTGCTTTACAATTTTTCCTTCTTCAAGTTCTTCTCTTTGAAGATCTTGAAGATATTGTGCAATTTCACCACAACGTGCCTAGGAGCGAACTGATCTTTATATTTCCTACTTGGGATTTATTGTGTTTCCAGAAATGGAAGATTAATGTCTTTCACAAAATCTGGAAAATACTTAGCTATTAGCTCTTTGAAAGTTTCCTCTCCCTCATTTTCTCTCTTCTCTGCTTTTGGAAGCCCTGTTAGATGTCAGTTGGACCATTTCATTGTGGATCCCTATTTTCTACCTCTCTCTTTAGTTTCAGAATGAAACTCTCACCACTCAATTTTGAATGAGTTTTCAAATTAATCATCCAGTTCACTGATGCTCTATTGAAACTAGGTCTAATACGCTGGTTCACCAATAAGTTGAGTTTTTAATTTTAAACTTTTATTGTTAGAAGTTTTGTCTGGTTCTATTTCAAATATAGCTGGTCTTTTATGATAGCGTCTCATTATTTGAAATGTTTTTATTCATTCCTTATGCTTTAATGATTTAAATACAGATACTTTACAGTTTTATTGATAGTTTTATATCTGTATTTCCTGAGGACCTAACCTGCTGTGTTGAATGGGCTTATTTCACTTACTGTGGGTTGAGTCTTGTGTTCTGTAAGTTTAAAACATGAGCTTTTCTTTCGATTTCATATAACTTGGAAGCAATAACTTTCACAAGCTAACCCCTGAGTTCATATATCTCTTCACTGGAAAGGCTAGAAGAAAAGGGGAGGGGCCAACCCCAAGGCTTAGGGCCTGTTGATGCTAAAGAGGTTTAACAAAGTCAGGCCTGACTCAGACCAGAATCCCTGTTTGGGAGAGTCTCTTTGGGCCCAGTGGGAGGTGGGGTGGGGACAGCAGGCACACAAGTCAGGGGCAGGACTCACATTTGAGTGAGAGCTGCATGGTGGCTCCACAGTATGTGTCAAGGGGAAGGGGACTCCTCCAGGGGGCTAAGAGGAGAGGGGCCTGGGTCTAACCCGGGGAGGAGGGCTGGGAATGCCTTGCAGACCCAAGTCAACAGGCTGGAGTTCAGGGCTGTGTTCTCACAGAAAGAGCCGCTTTGAATCCCTTTGTGCCACAGAAACTTGGAAATACAAATTTGGAACACAGCACCCCAAACCTTCGCAAAGGGGAGTTATTGTGTTTACCAAAAGGTCTTGCGCTCCACTGGGATCAAAACTACTAGAAAACGTACCGTCGATGACAGGACAGCTAAGGGCTGTGTTCAGCCCCTTTTTCTAAAACCGGAGTGTTCTCGAGAAGGAAAATCTTGCCTCATTTAAGAAGACCAGCAATGATTGTGAATGTGGAATAGAGACAGGAGGGCCAGGAGGAGGTTCGGGAAAGAAGGGCTGAGGAGGGGCCTGGAAATAATGTAACAAGAGCATCACCAAATCCAGACCAGGCGAGGCAGGGCTGGGTGGCGCCGGGCCAAGCGGCATGGTGAGTGGGGCGGAATCCGCAGAGCCCGGGTTCCGCATCCGTTTGGGCAGCACCGCCGAGCAGCGCCTGCCAGGGGAGAAGGAGCCGGTCCAGGTCGCGCAGGGGAGGAGCCGGGCGGTCCGGGGCGGGGCGAGGCGACGGGGGCGGGGCGAGGCGGCGGAGGCGACGCGCCGCGGCCAGTGAGGGCGGGCCTTGAGAGCTCCAGTGGTCAAGTCCGGTCCGCGCTCTCGCGCCAGGGGGTACCCAGGTTGCCTGACAGCCTACCGGGCTCTGCGCGCAGCTGGGTCCCCGTCCCCGCTGCAGGTAGCAATGGGGTGGACGGCGGGCATCAAGTTCACTCCGGGCCTCCTGCTCCTGCTCCTGCTCCTGCTCCTGCTCCTGCTCCTGCTCCTGCTTCCGCAGGGGGACTGTCCCCGGGCGGCACGTGAGTTCGGGATGGAAGCTGCGGGGAGGTGTGGTGGGAGATGGATTAGGACGGGGAAGGGGACGCGGGGGCCCACGGACTCTGCCGTCTCCCCTTAAGTACATACCGCAGGCTCCCGTCCTCTCGTTGGTTGTCGCCTGCCGGCAAGGGGAGAATTTGGCGAATAAGAAACACCGGAGCAAGGGAGGGGACGGCAGGGGAGGGAGACAGAGCGTGGCGGGAAAGGCTACTGAAGCCCCCAGGGCCCAGCCCGCCCGCCCCTCTGGATGTGGGATCCTGAGCCCCAGGCATCCGGGGCGTGGGCAGGACAGGGGTGTTCCCGCAGGGTCGTAACCCGAGAAGCAGCCTGCCCTCTTCTGCTCACGACGCTGTCCTCACACACCCTCCATCCTGCCCATCGCTGTCCCTGGGAATTTCCCAGCGCGCTTGGCCAGCGCCTCACGGCACGTGTAGCCCCAGCCACTGTCCCTCCGGAGTCCCTGCTTCCCAGCCCCAGCTCACAGCCTTTCACTGCCCTCCTCACCCCGTCCCCATGCACCTCAGGGCCTCCAACACCTCCCAAATGGGAACTGCCCCCAATCACCTCTCTACCAACTGACCCCTTATCCCCTCTCCTCAGGACACAGACCAGCAAAAGCCCCCACTCCTGGCCCCCAGAACGTAGAGTAGGAGGGACGGGAGGCGGGGGCGTGGTTCCTGCCTGACAGACTCCGCCTCCTCCTCCAGCAACCAATGGGCACGAGCCTAAAGCTGCTGAAAGGGCGGGGTCGGGCGGGGGCGGGGTTTGCTCTTCATCCCAGCCCTTCAGACGCTCTGGCTGTGGCAGAGATGGGAGCAGTGGGGGTGTCTAGGAGTCCTTTTCTCCCCACACCAGCGCTCACCTGCGTTTTCTGTTCACAGATGCTCGCTCTCTTTGCTATGACTTCACTATCCTCCCTAAGGCCAGCCCTGGACAATCCTGGTGTGAGGCTCAAGGCCAGGTCAATGAAAAGACTTTTCTTTCCTATGACTGTGGCAGCCAGGAGGTCAAATCCTTGAGTCTCCTGGGAGAGGAGGTGAATGGCACGAGGGCCTGGCAAGAACAGATGGAAACGCTGAGAGACGTGGGGAACTTGCTCAGACAGCAACTGCTGGACGTTAAACGAGAGAAATACACGGACAGGGGTAAGTGAGAAAGTCCAAGTGCAGGGGAGAGCAGGTTGTGGGGTTAAGTGCGTTGATTGTACTCATGTAAAAAAAAAAAGAGCATGTTGGTCATTCCCATGTAGCTCGGCAGAAAGGGCAGGCCTTGGAGGAGACAATGGGATAGATACAAAGGGGCCCAGAGGGGTGGACACTGGGGTGGCCGGGGACAAAGGATTAGTCCAGAACAGAGGCTGACCTCTTTCCCACGGTGGGGACAGACCCTCTCCCGCTGCAGGGCAGGATGCTGTGTCAGTGTGAAGCCAATGGACGCACGCGCGCATCCTGGCAGTTCGGCTCCCAAGGACAGACTTTCCTCCTCTTTGACTCGGAGAACAGAACCTGGAAGGTGCTTCACCCTAGAGGCAGACAGATGAAAGAGAAGTGGGAGAGTGACAGGGATGTGACAGAGTTCCTCAGGAAGATCTCCATGGGAGACTGCAGGAGCTGGCTTGAAAGTTTCATGGTGCACTGGGAGAAAATGCTGGAGACAACAGGTACCTGAGAAGAGGAGGAGGAAGGGACAGCTCTCTGGAGACAAGAGCAACACAGCTCACCTTGTGTGTGTGTGTGTGTGTGTGTGTGTGTGAGAAAGGGTGATCCATCCACAGCGAGTTCTTCCTGGAAGAATAAGGGCCATAGGTCGGCTCTACCGCCCTTCCTTTCTCTTCTCACTCCTGGCATCTCTTCCTCACTGCACATGTCTCTCATCCACTCACCGTGGATTTCTGGCTGACCCCAAACATGAGTGCATCCTTCTGTGTCCAGAGCTTTTCTTCTTACTGTTCCCTCTTCTTAGCCTCACTGTTCTTTTTCATCTCACCTGTTCTATTTCTGGAAATCCTTCAATCCCACCGCAAATGTCAGCTCCTGAGAGGACTGCTCTCCCACCACCCTCAGGTGTCACCTCCTCCTCTGTCACAGCAGCAGCGATTGGTTACATTGTAACCCTTTCTTCCCCCATTAGCTGGGTGAGCCCCTTGGGGACAGGGCCCATCTCCTCTCCCTCCCTACCTCAGGGCCTGTCACAGCAGCTGCCACAAGTAAAGGGCTGGAAAATGTCTGCATTGTAGGATCATCTGGGGCAGCAAGAGCTGAGGAGGAGTCTCCTCAGAGGAGATATGGGGTCTGGACAAGGGCTGTCACTCTTCCTTTTCCATTTCAGCATCACCAACCATGGCCCCAGCTATAGCCCAATCTAGGGCCACAGCCGTCATGCCCATCACCTGGGTCCTCGCGGTGACCATGCTCACCTGCTCTCTTCTCCTTGGCCTCTGAGGCTGAGTCCGTCACGGTAACAGGTACTGAGAGCTGACAGCCTGGTGTGAGGGTGGGGAAAGGTGGATTCTCAGCCCAACCCCTGCCCCCTCACTGAACTTTCTCATCATGGGAATGTGACCAGGGGAGTAAGTCCTCGTATTGCCCTATAGCAATTGGACAAGTTCAGCTCTGAGTTCTGATCTCCTCACTGGAAGGCGAGTGGGAAAGGGGAGGGGCCCACACCAAGGCTTAGGGTCTGTTGGTGCTAAAGGGGTTTAGCAAAGTCAGGCCTGACTCAGACCACATCCTCTGTTTGGGAGAGTCTCTTTGGGCCCAGTGGGAGGTGGTGTGGGGACAGCAGGCACACAGGTCAGGGGCAGGACTCACATTTGAGTGAGAGCCGCATAGTGGCTCTATGTGATGTATCTAGGGGAAGAGTACTCATCCAGGAAGCTAAGAGCAGAGGGGCCTGGGTCTAAGCCCAGGAGGAGGGCTGGGAAGGCCTTGCAGCCTCAACTCAACAGGCTGGAGTTCAGGGCTGCGTTCCCACAGAGGGTGCCATGGGTCCCAGCAGGTGAGACAGAAGGCACACAGTAGAACCTGTGTAGCAGGAGGTCAGGAGGAGGCCCGTCCTCCATGGAACAAGGGGAATCCTGGCTCAGTATGTTGCATCACCTGGCGGCCAGCCTCCTGCAGACCCCAGATCCTGAGCCACTGAGTGGCGCCTCCCTGGAGCAGAGGTGACTCTGGAGATAGGTGGGACTGAGCTGCTCTTGATGCTCACAGCTGAGCTGGCCCAGGGATGGATGGGGTGGGGGACAGGGACCATCACACCGAGAGCTCTGTGTGCTGTCAGCTAAGAGGCTGGGAGAGAAGGAAAAGACAGGTATTTGCCAGCAACCTTCCCCAAGGCTACAGGTGTCAGGATGCAGGCCCTTCTCTTCCATCAGAGCTCCCACCAGGTCCTTTAGGCCCTCCCGTCAGAGGGAGAATCAGGACCTCAGTATAGGGAGCCGGTAATTCATTACTTGCTATAGTCATGAGCCTCAACTTCTGGTATCAGGACCTGGGGCTGCCCGTGATATGGGAAAGGGAGGAGGAGGTTGATACAAGCTGGTGGAACCAGGGAGCGGGTGGCAGCTGAGGGGAAATACAGGAGCCTCAGTGAGGGTGGCACTGGAGATGGGGAGTGACTGGGGAGCCGACCCAGGAGAACTGACCCAGGATTTCCTGAGCCACTTGGACCAACACTGTTTCCTTTCTGAAGGCTGACGATGCTCCCAAGGAGGCCCTGAGAGTGTGGTCCGTGTCACGACTCTGCTGTTTGGTTGGCCACCTTTGCATTACCAGCTGTTCATTTCTAGACCACCAGGAGCTCAGACCTTACAAATCCAGAGACCACCATGAGATCATGAAGAGACAGTCCATGCGACATGTCAGGTCCCTCATTGCATTGGGTGATTCTCCTTTTCGGTGCCTTTCCTTAACATATTGTGCCCCTTCCTCTTGGTGCTCAGTGACGGAATTCTTGCATTTCAACTTGAACTGCTTGAGCAGGAAACATCAAGAAGGAGAACATGTTCCGTCTTCTTCTTTTGTTTTGGAAAATGACCTTCTTGTCTGCATCCTGACCCTGTTCTTGCAAATGATATTGCCAGAAAAATATCGTGTCAGACTGCAGAACCTCAGGGATTCTTTCTCTGTCCTGAGAAAGAACCTCTGTGTCTTTTGCAAAGAACTTTTTTTTTTTTGAGGAAGATTAGACCTGAGCTAACATCTGCTGCCAATCCTCCTCTTTTTGCTGAGGAAGACAGGCCCTGAGCTAACATCCATACCCATCTTCCTCTACTTTATATGTGGGATGCCTGCCACAGCATGGCTTGATGAGTGTTGGCATGTCACACCCAGGATCCAAACCGGCGGACCGCGGGCCACCAAAGCACAACGTGTGAACTTAACCGCTACGCACTGGGCCGGCCCCAGAACAATGTTTTAATTACGATTTTTCTCTTTAGTAACTTACTACCCTACAGTGACATTTATGTAAACATCTCTATAGTCTAAAAAACTTAATTATTTTTTAATTTTCTTTTATCCCCTGTAGAGACTTCGTGGCATCGCTATTCCTCCACATTGCGGAGCACTTACAGCTGGTGATTCTGCTGGATTTTGTGCAAATAGAATTAAAGGATCCTTCTGAAATGAACAAGCAGTCCAGCTGTCGGTCTCCAGCTTATCCTGATGTAGAAATAAATATTCTGGGACTTAAGGAAGGAGGATCTTCCTGATTTCAGCCCAGATCCCCCGCCCCAACAGTGACTCTCCTGTGATCCCTCCACCCTGGCTCGCCTCCTTCAGTGAGAAGTCCATCTGCACAGCAGAAACAGCTCTACTTCTAAAAGATGTTTTCTTTCCCCTCAGACAGAGGGTCAATGTCCAGAATAAATAGTGAACTCCTACAAATCCATAAGAATAAGTCTAATTGTCCCAAGATTTGAGAAAGGGTTTTGAGCAGTTCAGAGAAGGTGATATTGAATATATCCCACATCATCAAGATAACAGAAAAGAGCAATGGGCATCCTCACACCCAGCAAATGGGCAAACTGTGAAATATATCAGGTGGAGGACAGGAAATGGAATAACGGGTGTTTGCTTACACTGTTAGTAGGAGTGCAAATGGAGTCACTCCTTTGACATGTGTTTCACCAGTGCCCCACAGTGGACGATGTGTTCTTCCTACCACACAGCCATCCCACTGTTGGGTCCAGGCTGGCAAACGTGGACACCAAAGCATATGGTTGTCTATTGTGGTGGTGTGTGTCATGCCAAAAAAACTAGCATTAAGATAGCCAACTGAAGTAGGATATATTTTTCAATATGGTGAAAAGATTTCTATTTCTCTCCACTTGGGAGTAGATTATCTTTAATACTATTAAAAATAAAACCACCAGCTGATAGATGCAAAACTTTTAAACCTTTCAAATATATATTTGAAAACCTCCAGTTGACATACAATAGCAGTGGTCACATGAATCTAAAGCTCTCCACGTACATTTAAAAATTGCCCAGATCAATAAAAGGGGCAAATAAAATACCTTAACCCACGTCTTCAGCTGCTCAAGGACATGAAAAATACCTCAACCCATCAGTTCCTTTGACTGGAAAGGATATTACTGCAACAATGTTGACACTTGAATGGAGTCTGAGGAGTAGACAGTGGTCATGTAGTGACCGGAAGTCTATGTCGGTGATTATATTGTGGGGTAGGGGAGCACCCTGGTTTGGAGGAAATACATACTAAGTATACGGCATCAGAGGACATCACCAAAAGTGGGGGACATCAATGTGACAGCTTAGTATCATATGGTTCAGCAAGAGAGGTGCTCTGCACAGTACTCACAACTTCTGTATCACTTTATGCTTCTATCAAAAGTTTTATTGCTACTGAAAATGAGAATCAAAGAAGAACTTAATTTTCAGAATGTGATGGAAGAAGGTTAAAGCCTCAAGCAATATAACAGAGCTCCTGCCTCCTGGGGTGGCGTGTCCCCCCCCCGATGTTCCCTTCTCCCCTTCTGTGCTCCAGCCTTCCTCAGCTTCTCTCTCCTCCACCTCAACCGCATGGTCAGCCCAGGCCTTTCTAGACAGAAAAGCAGGTCAGGCCTGGAATAGAAGGTGTGCAAATTCTGTTACAGATCCTGACTCTCACTTGGATGCAGGAGCTGGCAGGTAACTGACTCAGAAAAAAGGGCTTGTCAGCTCTTCTGAGATTAGATGCATCCTTTACAGGGGATGTGTGTGTCTGTGTCTGTTTGTGTGTGTGTGAGTGTTCCCAATGACTTCTCTGCTTGAAACTCATGACCGCTTAGGGATTTCCCACGTATCCTCTTAGTCACATTTCACCTGCTGAAATCTCTTCTTCTCCAATACCCTAAAGACCAGCCACTCTGGCCCACCTGCTGGTCATCACCATCACACTTCCAGGCTTTCTGTGCTGGCATAATCCTCTGTCGGGTATTCTGGTACCCACTGGTCAATGCCCTGCGGAACTTGAAAGCTAGGCAGAAATAGCATCCCCCGTTGTCTTCCTTATCCTCCTGTTTTAGTCACGGTTCTCCAGAGACCAGGACCAGATTGATGTGGAGAGAGAGAGAGAGAATTATAAAGAATGGGCTCACATGATTATGGAGGCCATCGAGTCCACAATCTGCTGTGTAGACCAGCTCACTGGACCCCGTAGAGCCAATGGTGCAGACGAAGTCTGAAGGCAGTCTGCTGGGGATTCCCTTTTCTTTGAGGATGCCAGTCTCTTTGCTCCTTTCAGGCCTTCAACTGATTTGACAAGGCCCACCAACATTACTTAATGGAGGACTATCCCCTTTACTCAAAGTTCACTGATTTAAATGTTCATCTCATCCAAAACATTCTCCAAGTTGAGAGATAAAATTTCCCATCACACATCCCCAGGATGGATGAATCATCTCCTGTCCCCTCCTCTCTGTCTGAACAGTAAGAACATCACACTTGGTGAGAGATATTTGTATATTTGTGTCCTCCACACTTCATGTGGGCATTGGGAATATAATATGTCCCTTTCTCACTTTTGTTTTATGGAAGGTAGGACATGCTATAGCTCAATGACTCTGGGATCAATTGAATTCCCTTGGGGAACAGGAGCTGAGAGAGGGCTGTCCTCATGCATGGGGCCCCACTTTACAGCACAACCATCCGTGGCCAAACCATCCCCGACTCCGTGGCTTTAGTCCCACCTCAACTCATCGCTTTGAACACTCTGCCTATCCCCAGTGGGAAGACCCTAATGCCTCCTTGTCCTGGTCCTTGAGAGGGCAGTGTATATTATGAGCAGAAATGAGAGAGAGGTTGGAGTTCAGTAGCCCCTGTCCTCTGGGGAGGTCTTTGCCTCATGTGATGCCTGGCCAGACCCCTGAGTCCCACTTTGCCACCATCCACTGCACATTTTCCCCATTAAATGAGAAAATAGACTAGGAGCTTAGACTGCACACATTCTCCATGTGGAAAGGAGGAGCTCCAATTGATAGGAAGTCCCCAGCGTCCTGAGGCCGTGGGAAAGTGGAGAAGGCGTGCACCAGAGCACAGGGCCTGTCTGTACTAGGGACATGGGGTACTGCTAATTCTGGTAATTGGCTGGTATAAAGGAGACCTGAATGTTTTAGCCTGATTCACTAGGTTCTTTATGCAGGAGGGTCCTGTGCTGGGTGGTGTGGAAGACCAGAGACACACGGGGTGGGCAGGACCCCGGTTTGGGTGGGGCAGGAGTTTGGTGGGCCCAGGTGATCTGTGTGTGGGAAGAGACTCTCATGCATAGGGCTGGGGGACAGGAGCCGGCGTTTAATCCCTGGGAGGGGGCAACCAGGAAGGGTCCGGCAGCCCCACCCATGAAGCTGGGGGAAGTGGGCAAGTGACTGGGAGAACAGGAGAGGGGAGAAAATGCATTGTAGGACTGTCTGGGGCAGCAGGAGCTGAGGAAGAGTCACCACAGAGGAGATTTGGGGTCTGGACGAGGGCTGTTATTCTTCCTTTTCCATTTCAGCATCACCGACCACGACCTCAGCTGCAGCCCAATCCAAGGTCACAGCCATCATGCCCATCAATTGGGTCCTTCCGGTGACCTTCACCTGCTGTATTCTGCTTTGCATCCTAGGCTGAGTCGTTTACAGTCACAGGTACTGAGAGCTGATAGCCCGGTTTGAGGACGGGCAAAGGAGAATTCCCATTCCAACCCCTGCCCCTCACTGAACGTTCTCATCATGGAAAAGAGACCAGGAAACTGAGACCTCATATGGCTCCATAGCAATAACTTGGACAAGCTCGTCTCTGAGTTCTGACATCTCCTCACTGGCCAGGCCAGTGGGATAGGGGAGGACCGCATGCCAAGGCTTAGGGCCTGTGGTCCTGCATGCCCGACCCGTGGTGTTTCTCTTGGTTGTGTTTCCCAACTCCCCCGACCTCACTGCCTAGTACAGTGCTGAAGGGTTTAGGGAGGTCATTTCCTCTCCTCCTCCCACTGAAGTTTCTCTCCTTTCTCCTCTTGCACCTTGGCCCTCATTTCCTGCACCCATCCTTCTGCCCCTCCTGTTTCTGTTGCAAACTCACATCCGTTTCTGCTCTACTTAAATGACCCAAGAGTTTTATTGTCGAGAGCATTCCCGTCGTCATGAAAGGGACTGAACACAGGCCTTGGCTGTCTGGTCATCATCTATGTTTTCTAGGAATTTCCCTCCCATTGGAGCCCAAGAACTTTTGTTAGCGAAGTAACTCCTCTTTGGGACAGTTTGGGGTGCCGAGTTCTGAATTTGTATGTCCTAGTTTCTCCTGCAGACAAGGATTCAGAGCTGCTCCAGCACCATTTGGAGGCCTCTAGAGGGATCCCCTCCCCAGGCTACTGCTTCTGCACATGGTGTTTGCAGGTTTTTTGACTTTTACCTGACTCTTGTCCAACAAGTATTTAAGTAATGGTGGGCTCATGTGGGGATGAAGAGGTAAACCACAGACTGCTGAGCCTGAGAGATTCTTGATTCTTGTTTGGTGGGTCTTGTGTTTGGGGGTTTTTCCGCACATCAAAGACACCTCAGGTGAGAAAGGAAGGCAGTGCATGGTCCATCTTTCTCATGACCAGGGACCCTGGCCCATGACTTTCCTAGGAGACGTGAGGGGAGTCCTCAGCAAGTGTGGCTCAGGGCCACTTGCACCATGTCTTCATTGAATCGCTTGTCATTCCCTGAGATAGCATTTGCTGTGTTACAAATGAGGAAATGGATGGAATGAAAGATGAAGCAGCTAACATAGGGAAAGAAGCCAGAATTTCATCCAGATTCCTGATTCCTGCTTCTGTAATTGTGATCTATAGTCTATATCCATTAACATTTCTTCAAGAGCCTATTCCACCCAACTTGGGGTCTGCTGTGGACCAGGAGCTTGCATGGGGGTGAGCCAGGAACAACCCAGGTTCCCACAGAGGCCTGTCCTCCTCCCACCAGGCCATCCTGCCAGGTCTCTACTGCCAGTCTTCTGCCTTCTCCTGTTCTCCCAGTCACTTGCCCACTTCCCCCAGCCTCATGGGTGGGGCTGCCAGGCCCTTCCTGCTTGCCTCCTCCCAGGGATTCAACCCAGGCTCCTGTCCCCCAGCCCTATGCATGGGAGTCTCTTTCCACACACAGATCACCTGGGCCCAAAAAGACCTTGCACACCCAAACCTCGGTCCTGCCCACTCCTTGTGTGTCTCTGGTCTTCCACACCACCCAGCACAGGCCCCTCCTGCATAGAGACCCTAGGAAATCAGGCCAGAACCTTCTCATCTCCTTTACACATGTGAATTCACAGAGTTTGCTGCTATCCCATGTCTCAGTCCTCAAGTGCACCCAGGCCCTGTGTCCTGGCACGGGCCTCCTCCACATTCCCGCAGCCTCCGGATGTTGGGGACTTCTCCTCCTTTGGAGCTCATCCTCTCCACATGGAGAACATGTGCAGTAGGAGGCCTTAGTGTATTTTCCTCATTGGAAGGGAAAAAGGCTCATGGATGGGGCAGAGTGGGACTCAGGGTCTCCCCAGTCCTCACAGGAGGCAAAGACCCTCCCAGCAGGCAGGGCCCACTGGACTCCAACCTCCCTCTCATTTCTGCTCACAATATCTGCTACCCTCACAAGGTCCAAGATGAGGATGCATTGGGGCTTCACTGTGGGGGATGGGCAGCGTTCATAGCAATGAACTGAGTGGAGGTGCAATTAGACTCATAGATTTGAGTACGCTTTCACCACGGACGGTTGTGCTGTAAAGTGGGCCCCATGCATGAGGAGAGCCCTCTCTCAGCTCCTGTTCCTCAAGGGACTTCATTGATCTCAGAGTGACTGAGCAACAGCATGTCCTAGGCTCTGTAGCAAAAGTGATACAGGGACAAATTGTATTCCCAATGCCCACGTGAATGTGGAACACACGAGTATACAAATCCCTCTCACCAAGTGTGATCTTCTTTCTGTGAACTCGGGTGTGAGGACTCAGAGGAGGGGGGAAAAGATGATTCATTATCTTGGGGATGTGTGATGGGAAATTTTATCTGTCAATTTGGAGAACGTTTTGGATGAGATGAACATTTAAATTGGTGAACTTGGAGTAAAGGAGATTGTCCTCCATGATGTCGGTAGGCCTTGTCAAATCAGTTGAAGACCAGAAAGGATCAAAACAAGTGATGTCCCCTAAGAGGGGGAATCCCCCAGCAAACTGTCTTCAGACTTCATCTGCAGCATTGGCTACACTGGGCTCCAGTGTGCCAGTCTACACTGCAGATTGTGGACTCGATGGTCTCCATTATCACATGAGCTCATTCCTTCTAGTCATTCTCTCTCTCTCCACATCAATCCGGTCCTGGGTCTCTGGAGAACTGTGACTAAAACAGCAGGGTGAGGAAGACTTAACGGGAGATATTTGTGCTCAGCTCTGAAGTTCCACACGGTCGTGACCAGTGGCAACCAGACTACCTGACAGAGGATAGGCCAGCACAGAAAGCCTGCAAGCATGATGGTGAGGACTGACTGGTGGGCCAGAGTGGCTGGTGCTTAGGGTATTGGAGAGGAAGAGATTTCAGCAGGTGAAATGCGACTAAAAGGATATGTGGGAAAGCCCTCAGCAGTCATGAGTTTCAAGCAGAAAAGTCATTGGGAACACACTCACAAACACAGACAGACAGGCAGACACACACACACACACACACACACACACACACAAACACTGTACAGGATGGATCTAAGCTCAGAAGAGCTGCTAAGCCCTTTTCTCTGAGTCAGTTCCCTGCCAACTAGCACATCCAAGTGAGGGTCAGGATCTGTAACAGCGAATTTGCACACCCCCATTCCTGGTCTGAGCTGCTTTCATTTTTAGAAGGGCCTCTGCTGACCATGCTGATGAGGTGGAGGAGAGAGAAGCTGAGGAAGGCTGGAGCACAGCGGGTGAGAAGGGAACATCGGGGGAGGACCTGCCTCTAGACAAGGAGCGGGATGTCTACTGTATTTCTTGAGGCATTTACCTTCTTCCATCACATTCTGATAACTAAGTTTTTCTTACATTCCCATTTTCAGCAACAATAAAAACTTTTTTTTTTTAGGAAGACTGGCCCTGAGCTAACATCCATGGCCATCTTCCTCTCCTTTATATGTGGGACGCCTACCACAGCATGGCTTGACAACCCATGCGTAGGTCTGCACCAGGGATCTGAACCAGCGAACCCCAGGCGGCCAAAGCAGAGTATGTGGACTTAACTCCTTCACCACCAGGCTGGCCCCCAATAAGAACTTTTGATAGGAGCACAAAGTGATACAGAAGTTGTGAGTACTGTGCCAAGCACCTCTCTTGCTGAACCATATAACAGTGAGCTCTCACATTGATGTCCCCCACTTTTTGTGATGTCCTCTGAGGACATACATACTTAGAACGTATTTCCTAATCAGGCCGCTCCCCTATATCACCACGATATAATCACCACAAGTTTCAACATTGTTATAATAATGTTCTGTCGATTCAAAGGAACTGACGGATTGAGGTATTTTTCATGTCCTTTATCAGCTGAAGATGTGGGTTAAGGTATTTTCTTTGCCCCTTTTGTTGACCTGGGTAATTTTTAAATATATGTGGAGAGATTTGGATTCATGCGAACACTGCTATTGTTTGTCAACCAGAAGTTTTCGAATATATATTGGAAAGGTTTAAAAGTTTTGCATCTGTCATGTGGTGGTTTTATTTTTAACAGAATTTCAGATAATCTACTCTGAAATAGAAATAGAAATCTTTTAACCATTTTAAGAAATATATCCTACTTCAGCTGGATATCTTAATGCTAGTTTTTGCTACGTCACGCAGCACTGCAATGAACAATATCTCCACACGCTCTGGGGTCCACCTTTGCCAGCCTGGAATTAACACCGGGACGGCCGTGTCATAGGAAGAACACATCGTCCACTGTGGGGATCTGGTAAAACATATGTCAAGGGAGTGACTCCATTTATATCCCTACTAACAATGTAAGAGAACTCCTGCTATTCCATTTCCTGTCCATGACTTGATATGTTTCACAGCGTGTGCGTTTGCTGGGTGTGTAAGGGTACACACTGTTTTTCTGCATGATCTTGATGATTTGGGACATGTTCAGTTTTCTCATAGGCTTATTCACCTTCTCCCAACTGCTGAAAACATTTGCTCAAATGTTAGGAGAATTGGACTTATTTTTACGGATTTGTGGGAGGTCACTATATATTCTGGATACTGATCCCGTGTCTGAGGGGAAAGAAAACACCTCTTACAGGTAGAGCTGCTTCTGCTGTGAAGACGGACTTCTCACTGAAGGAGGCGAGCCAGGGTGGAGGGATCACAGGACAGTCACTGCTGGGGTGGGGGATCTGGGCTGAAATCAGGAAGATCCTCCTTCCTTAAGTCCCAGAATATTTGTTTCTACCGGGGCATCAGGATAAACTGGCGACCGACAGCTGGACTGCTTGTTCATTTCAGAGGGATCCTTCAATTCTCTCTTTCCACAAAATCCAGCAGAATCACCAGCTGTAAGTGCCCCGCAACGTGGAGGAATAGCGATGCCACGAAGTCTCTACTGGGTGGTAAAAGAAAATGTAAAAACGATTAATTTTTTTAGAATAGAGAGATTTATTTAAATATCATTGAAGGGTGGTAAGTTACAAAAGGGGAAAATCATAAAGAAAACGTTGCTCTGTTGAAAAGTCAATGAGGTTGTTTTTCAGGATAGAGAAAGAATCCCTGAGGTTCTGCAGTCTGACGTGATATTTTTCTGACAACAACATTTGCAAGAACAGGGTCAGGATGCAGACAAGATGGAAACCGTTCTCCTTCATATTTCTTCATATTTCTTGCTGGAGCAGTTCAGGTTGAAGTGCAGGAATCCCACCACTGAGCACCAAGAGGAAGGGGCACAATATGCTAAGGAAAGGCGCTGAATAGGAGAATCACCCAATGCAATAAGGAACCTGAGATGTTGCATGGACAGTCTCATCGTGATCTCATGGTGGTCTCTGGATTTGTAAGGTCTGAGCTCCTGGTGGTCTTGAAATGAACAGCAGGTGATCCAAAGGCAGCCAACCAAAAGGCAGAGTCGTGACACGGACCACACACCCAGGACCTCCTCGGGAGCATCATCAGCCTTCAGAAAAGAAACAGTGTTGCTCCAAGTGGCTGAGGAAATCCTGGGTCAGGTCTCCAGGGTCAGCTTCCCACTCACTCCTCATCTTGAGTACAGCCCTCACTGAGGGTCATGTATTTCTCCCCACCTGTCACCTGCTCCCTGGTTCCACCAGTTTGTCCCAATCTCCCCCACCCTTTCCCACACCACAGGCAGCCCCAGGCCCTGCTGCCAAATGTTTACGTTCACGACTAGATCAAGTAACGAATCACCTGCTCCCTTTACTCAGGTCCTGGTTCAGCCTCTGATGGGAGGGCCTAAAGGACCTGGTGGGAGCTCTGATGGAAGAGAAGGGCCTGCATCCTGATACCTGTAGCCTTGGGGAAGGTTGCTGGCAAATACCTGTCTTTTCCTCCTCTCCCAGCCTCTTAGCTAGCAGCACACAGAGCTCTCAGTGTGATGGTCCCTGCCGCATCCATCCCTGGTCCAGCTCATCTGTGAGCACCAATAGCAGCTCAGTCCCACCTATCCCCTGAGTCACCTCTGCTCCAGGGAGGCGCCACTCAGTGGCTCAGGATCTGGGGTCTGCAGGAGCCTGGCTGCCAGGTGATGCAACATACTGAGCCAGGATTCCCCTTGTTCCATGGAGGACGGGCCTCCTCCTGATCTCCTCCTACACAGGCTCTACTGTTCTCCTTCTGCCTGACCTGCTGCGACCCAAGGCACCCTCTGTGGGCACGCAGCCCTGCACTCCAGCCTGTTGAGTTGAGGCTGCAAGGCCTTCCCAGCCCTCCTCCTGGGCTTAGACCCTGACCCCTCTGCTCTTGACCCCCTGGATGAGTCCTCTTACCCTTGACACATCACATGGAGCCACCATACAGCTCTCACTCAAATGTGAGTCCTGCCTGTGACCTGTGAGCCTGCTGTCCCCACACCTCCTCCCACTGGGCCCAAACAGACTCTCCCAAACAGGGGTTCTGGTCTGAGTCAGGCCTGACTTTACTAAACCCCTTTAGTATCAACAGGCCCTAAGCCTTGGGGTGGGCCCCTCCCCTTTCCCACTGGCCTTTCCAGTGAGGAGACAGCAGAACCCAGGGCTGAGCTTGTCCAAGTTATTGCTATGGAACAGTATGAGGCCTTAGTCTCCTGATCGCATTCCCATGATGAGAAAGTTCAGTGAGTGGGCAGGGTTGGGCTGAGAATCCACCCTTCCCCCATCCCTCATATCAGGCTATCTGCCCTCAGTACCTGTTACCATGACAGACTCAGCCTCAGAGGTCAATGAGGATAGAGCAGGTGAGGGTCACCAGGAGGACCCAGGCGATGGGGGTGATGACTGAGGCCCTGGATTGGCCTTTAACTGTGGCCACAGTTGGTGATGCTGAAATGGAAAAGGAAGAGTGACAGCCTTTGTCCAGACCCTATATGTGAAGAGACTCCTCCTCAACACCTGCTGCCCCAGACACCTACAATGCGGACATTTTCTCCCCCTCTACTTGTGGCAGCTGCTGTGACAGGCCCTGAGGTAGGAAGAGAGAGGAGATGGGCCCTGTCCCCAAGGGGCTCAGCCAGCTAATGAAAGAAACAAGAGTTACAATGTCACCAATCACTGCTGCTGTGACAGAGGAGGAGGTGACACCTGAGGGTGGTGGGAGAGAAGTCCTCTCAGGAGCTGACATTTGGGGTGGGATTGAGGGGTTTCCAGAAATAAACCAGTTGAGATGCAAAAGGAAAGTGAGGCTAAGAAGAGGGAACAGTAAGAAGAAAAGGTCTGGACACAAAGGATGCCCTCTTGTTTGGGGTCAGCCAGAAGTCCACGGTGAGTGGACAAGAGGCATGTGCAGTGAGGAAGAGATGCCAGGAGTGAGAAGAGAAAGGAAGGATGGTAGAGCCGACCTATGGCGATGGATCACTCTTTCAAACCCCCACACCACACACACACACTGTAGGGTGTGTTGCTCTCTTCTCCAGAGAGCTGCCCCTTCCTCCTCCTCTTCTCAGGTACCTGTTGTCTCCAGCATTTTCTCCCAGTGCACCATGAAACAATCAAGCCAGCTCCTGCAGTCTCCCATGGAGATGTTCCAGAAGAACTTAGTCACATGCCTGTCACTCTCCCACTTCTCTTTCATCCGTCTGCCTCCAGGGTGAAGCACTGTCCAGGTTCCATTCTTGGAATCAAAGCGGAGGAATGTCTGTCCTTGGAAGCCGAACTGCCAGGATGCACGTGTGCGCCCATTGGCTCTCCACTGACACAGCATCCTGCCCTGCAGCGGGAGAGGGTCTGCCCCCCCCCCCCCCATCATGGGATAGAGGTCAGCCTCTGGTCTGGACTAATCCTTTGCCCCCACCCCACTCCATTGTCCGGCCTCTGGGCCCCTTTGTATCTATCCCATTGTCTCCTTCAAGGCCTACCCTTCCTGCTGGGCTGCTTAGAAATGACCAACATCCTTTTTCTTTTTTTTTTTAACATGAATACAATCAACGCACCTAACCTCATAACCTGCTCACTTGGACTTTCCCACTTAGCCCTGTCCGTGTATTTCTCTAGTTTAAGGTCCAGCAGTTGCTGTCTGAGAAAGTCCCCCACGTCTCTCAGCGTTTCCATCTGTTCTTGCCAGGCCCTCATGCCTTTCACCTCCTCTCCCAGGAGACTCAAGGATTTGACCTCCTGGCTCCCACAGTCATAGGAAAGAAAAGTCTTTTCATGGACCTGGCCTTGAACCTCACACCAAGGTTGTCCACGGCTGGCCTTAGGGAGGACGGTGAAGTTATAGGAAAGAGAGAGAGCTTCTGTGAAGGAAAAACACAGGTGAGGTTTGGGGTAGGGAGAAGGAACCCCTAGGCCCCCCCACCCCCCACCACCCCTCAGGGACAGCCAGAGAGTCTCTGAAGGGCTGGGCTGCACAGCATGCATCACCCAGACCTGCCTGCCCACCCAGCAGTTCCAGCCTAGTGCCCCTCCCTTGATGCAGAAGGAGGGGGAGGAACAGGAGGTGTCTGCCTGGCAGAATCCACGCCCCCGAATCCAAACCCTGCTACTCCAGGTTCTGGGGACAAGGCGTGGAGGCCTTTGCTGGACTGTGTCCTCAGGCAAGGGGATAAGGGGTCCCTTGGTAGTGAGGTGACTGGGGAGAGTTCCCATTTGGGAAGGTGTTGGGAGGCACTGCGGTGCATGGGGACAAGGTGAGGTGAGCAGTGAGAGGCTGTGAGCTGGGGTGGAGGAGCAGAGACTCTGGAGGGACAGTGGCTGGGTCTGCAGGTGCGGTGAGCCGCTGAGCAGGGGCGCTGGGAAGTTCCTGGGGGAGAGCGGTGGGCAGGATGGAGGGTGTGTGGGGACAGTGGTGTGAGCAGAGAAGGGCACATGGTGTCTAGGGTTCGCATCCCTGCGGGAATGTCCCCTGTCCTGACCAAGCCTCGGGTGCCCTGGGGGTTCAGCAGCCTTTCCCGCCGCGCCCTCTCTCCCTCCCCTGCACCCACGCCCCTACCCCCATTCTTCAGCATTTCTTATTCTCCAGAGTCGCCTCTCTCCCTGGCCCACCCCTTGCCCAGAGGAGACAACCACTCCTCTGGACACGAGCCCGCAGTGGAAACTTAAGGGGAGAAGGCAGCACCACTGCCCGAGAAGGCACCCGAGCGCCCGTGAGCCCCGCGTCCCCTTCCCAGTTCTAAACCATCCCTCACCACACTTCCCTCCAGGTTCCATTCCGAACTCACTTGCCGCCAGGGCCCAGGCCCGCTGAGGGAGCAGGAGCAGGGGCAGGAGACCCAGAGTGAACTTGGAGCCTGCAGTCCACCACATTGCTGCATGCAGCAGGGACGGGGACCCAGCTGCCGGTCCCACTGGCCCCACTGACACAAGTGTTCTGGGCGCGGGGCCAGACGTTGTCCGCCGACATTCACCCCAGGGCCCCCTCTCCTCGCCCTCCTCGCACTCCTGGCCAGCTTCCCAGGCCATGCCGGAAGACTCCTCCCGCCCGTCGCTCTCCTGGTCTGAGTCTGGTGGGTCTGGTGACTCTCACGTCACTCATTATTTCCAGTCTCCTCATGCAGCCGAAGTCTCTCTCCCTTTTCCCCCTGCCCCTCAGCCCTTCTTTCCTGCACTCATCCTCCTGGCCCTCCCGTCTCTATTCCATGTTCACAATCACTCCTCTCTTCTTAAATAACGCAAGATTTTCCTTCTCGAGAATACTCCCGTCTTCATGAAGGGGACTGAACACAGCCCTTAGCTGTGTCATCGACGGGATGTTTTCTAGTAGTTTTGATCCCAGCGGAGCCCAAGGCCTTTTTGTAGATAAAGTAACTCGTGTTTGGGAAAGTTTGGGGTGCAGAGCTCCGAATGTGTATTTCCCAGTTTCTGCTGCAGGCAAGGATTCAAAGCGGTGCCGGTGCAGCCTGGAGGCTTCTAGAGGGTTCTCCTCCCCGGGCCGCTGATCCTGCACTGCGGGTTTAGCCTCTGTGGCTGTGGGATTCTCACACTGTTCGCCAGGCATTTCAGGAATGGTGGACTCACCAGGACATGATGAGGGAAACACTCGTATGTTGAGGGTGAGAAAGATGCTTGATTTCTCCCCAGTGGGGCCTGATGGGGCTTTAATTCCACACGTCAAAGGCACTTGAAGTGACAGAGGAAGGCAGTGCATGATCCGTCTCTCTCATCACCAGCGACCCTGGTCCAGGACTCCCGACCAGGCAGCACTCACACCTGAGTTAGGAGACCTGAGGTGAGTTCTCAGCATGATGCTTGCTGAGGGTCACCTGCACCATGTCTTCATTGAATCCCTTGTCACTCCCTGAGGCAGCATTTCCTAAGTTACAAATGTGGAAATTGATGCAATGAAAGATGAAGAAGATAGCAGAGGACAAGCAGCCAGAATTTCATCCAGATACCCGATTCCTGTTTCTGGAAGTGTGATCTATAGTGCATTTCCATTAAAATTGCTTCAGGAGGCAATTCCTCACAATCTGGGGCCTGGTGTGAGTCTAGGGACCAGGAGCCTGCATGGAGGTGAGCCGGGAACAGCCCAGGTTCCCACAGAGTCCTGTCCTCCTCCCACCAGGCCATCCCACCAGCGATCTAATGCCAGCCTTCTGCCCTCCTCTTGTTCTCCCAGTCAATTGCCCACTTCACCCACCTCATGGGGTCGGGCTGCCAGGCCCTTCCTGGTTGCCCCCTCCCAGGGATTCAACCCAGGCTCCTGTCCCCCAGCCCTATGCATGGGAGTCTCTTCCCACACACAGATCACCTGGACTCACCAAGACCTTGCACACCCAAACCTCGGTCCTGCCCACTCCTTGTGTGTCTCTGGTCTTCCACACCACCCAGCACAGGCCCCTCCTGCATAGAGACCCTAGGAAATCAGGCCAGAACCTTCTCATCTCCTTTACACCTGTGAATTCACAGAGTTTGCTGCTATCCCATGTCTCAGTCCTCAAGTGCACCCAGGCCCTGTGTCCTGGCACGGGCCTCCTCCACATTCCCGCAGCCTCCGGATGTTGGGGACTTCTCCTCCTTTGGAGCTCATCCTCTCCACATGGAGAACATGTGCAGTAGGAGGCCTTAGTGTATTTTCCTCATTGGAAGGGGAAAAGGCTCATGGATGGGGGCAGAGTGGGACTCAGGATTTCCCCAGTCCTCACAGGAGGCAAGGAACCCCCAGCAGGCAGGGCCCACTGGACTCCAACCTCCCTCTCATTTTGGCTCACCACATCCGCCACCCTCACAAAGACCAAGATGAGGATGCATTGGGGCTTCACTGTGGGGGATGGGCAGCGTTCATAGCAATGAACTGAGTGGAGGTGCAATTAGACTCATAGATTTGGGTATGCTTTCACCATGGATGGTTGTGCTGTAAAGTAGGCCCCATGCATGAGGAGAGCCCTCTCTCAGCTCCTGTTCCTCAAGGGACTTCATTGATCCCAGAGTGACCGAGCAACAGCATGTTCCTAGGCTCTGTAGCAAAAGTGATACGGGGACAAATTGTATTCCCAATGCCCACGTGAATGTGGAGCACACGAGTATACAAATCCCTCACACCAAGTGTGATCTTCTTTCTGTGAACTCGGGTGTGAGGACTCAGAGGAGGCGGGAGAAGATAACTCATTATCTTCAGGAAGTGTGAGGAGAAATTTTATCAATCAATTTGGAGGGGAAAAGTGACACCCCTGGTCCTCACCTCCCTCCACATGTAGAGAACACCAACATCCCAAGGCTTGTTTGATGTATAACCAGATTGATCTTGTTCCCAAAAGGGGGAAAGACAGTCGGGAGAATAAATTAAATGCCTGATACCACGTACTTTTATTTTATTTTATTTTTATTATTTATTTTAGCCAGACTTATGAGAAACTCCATCCAAGAATGAGTGACAGCTGTCAGGTAGTGCCACCAGGGTTTGCCGTGGTAAGTCAGCCTGCTGGGTCCCTCCCATGCCTAACAGGGCTGAGCTGGTTTCAACTCCTCAGTTTCCGCTTCTCAGAGACTCAGCCTGGAGTCTCTGACCAAAGACACAATTACACTCTCTTTGGCCTCTCCAGCCTACAAAGGGCGCATGGATAAACTCCTCCTTGCAGGCACAAGGTTGGGAGTGGGGGTCCCAAAACACCCATGGAGGAGGAATGTGTATGTTTGTGTATGAAGAAGACTGGGCGGAGACAGAGTAGGGAAGGGGGTAGGGTGAGGAAGCCTGGGGGTGTCAGAAGAGTGGGAGTGGACACACCTGGTTGGGGTAGAGATAGTGGATATAAGGCAGGGGGGACGGGAAGGTGGCTCTGTGAGTCCTTTGTCTGCCCCTCCTCCAGACCCCGGTCTCCAAGGTCCCCTGGAGTTGGCAGCAGAGAGGAATCTGTGCGTCACCGCATCCTTCGGAGTTGCAGCAGGAAGGAACTTGAGCGTCACCCGCATTTCCTGGTGGTGCAGAGAACGCCCTCTCCTTGCTCCCCCAGGCGGAGTCCCCTCCTTCTCCCTAAGGCTGTTCCCGGCACGGATCCCACCTGGCGACCACAGTGTCCCCGAGCGCGGGGGCATCGCCTGGCGGCCTTGGCGCAGTGCCTGCAGGTCCTGATTCCCTCGCCCCGCCCGTCAGGGCACCGCGCCAAGCTCTGGCTCAGAGAACTTTACTTGTGGTTCAAGTCTGCAGACGCCGCCACATCTGCAAACAGCATCTGGTGAAAGGGCGGCGGCCAGTTCCTCGGTCCCCTCGCCGCAGCCGCGATCGATCCTCAGTGTCCCCGACCCTCGTGCGGAGAACTGACCCGGCGCCCCGGGGGCGGTCCTCGGTCCCCCGCCCCATCGGGACCTGGACAGACGCGCAGCCACCAGCATGGACTGGCGTAGTCCAGGACTGCGCCCCCCGCCCGCCGGCTTCAGACCCGAGAAGGTGAGGAGGGGAGGAGCGGGGGGAGGAAGACCCAGGGCCGGGCCCGTCCTTCCGAAGCCCCCGAGACTAGGCTGCGACCAGCGCGGGGACCCACTTGCGAGACAGTTGCGGGGCGGAGGAGGGGGTGCTGCCGCTGGATGAGGAGAGGACGGAAATCCGTAGACTTTCTGCTCTGACCTTGCTCGTCCGGTGCCCTCGGAGGAGTCTGGAGCCGGCAGGTGGACAGAGACCAGTAATGACCTCTGGGGTTTCTTGAGGCCTGGGCTCCAGCAGGATGGTTGGAATCCATGCTCGACCCGTCTTTATGACAGAGCAGGTGCTGTCTGTCCTCAGTGAGTTTGCTTAACATCCGGTGCACTTGGTGAGAGCGAATCTTAATCATCTGAGAGGAAAGAGTTTGAGAGGTTAGGAGCGGAGAGAGGAGGTGAGAGAGAGCAGGGGAAGATGGAGGGGGAGAGGGAGGGGGGACAAAGAGGCAGGAGAAGGGACAGAAGTCACTTGGTGGAAGGTGGGGAGAGGAGCTCGCTTCGCCTCCAGCAGCCTTGCTCACAGTGGAAGAGGTTTTTGCAGTGGGTAGGGAAGAAAGAGAGGTTACTTAAAGTGAATTTTGTTTTTTATGTCACTTTTTGAAAAAAAAAAAATAAGCACCTACATTTTGATTACTTACAAAATGTTCCTTTGGTATAATTGTTCTTCCCGTTGGATTTCAGTAGTTTCTCCTCAGTGGTCCTGGAGTGAGGACGTTGGGCAGGTCCCACCACGCCTAGCCACTTTTGCGAGTTACTCTCCTAAAATGTCGCTGCCATGTCACACTGCTTGTCTTCTTTGGCACATTCTGCTGCTGGTAGGAGCCTGGAACATTCTGAACCATGATGAGCATCCTGGAATCTCCTTTCCTGGCTGGGAGGGTGAGGAGAGGAGGAAGCGGAGGGCTTCACCCAGGTTTCAGGCAGATGAGCACCTGCCTATGTGCTCTCACCACAGTGAGGGTGTGGTATAGCTGGACCGGCTCCCAGGTGTTACCTACCTACACTCAGTTCTTGAGGGTGTGGACCCCAGCCTCAGGCACCCCACCTGGTACTGTGCTCACATGTGACAGCTCTCCCTCTCCTGCCAGGTCTCACCTTCTGCTCCAGGAAGCCTTTCCTGAGTACCCAGGACTCACCAGGAATTTGGCGTGTGTCCCATGGTGTCTTTTTTCCCTTTCTGTTGAAAGTCCTGTCTGTTCAGCTTATTTTAAGTCCCAGGAGGAGAAAACTGTCGTGTATATTTTCTACTTCACAATTTGGTAGATGTTGTTAAAAATATTTGTCACATGAATCCTCCTGATAACAGAATGTCCACCTGGGGAGTCCATGGTACCACGCATTTTACATCAAAGTGTTTTCCTAAACCTCAGCCAGGTAAAGGGGAGACAGGACAAGGATCCAGAGGATGCAGGGGGCTGGGATGGCGACTCCTCCCTCTGCACCAGACCCTTCAGAGGGAGCCCCAGGGCCACACCTGCGTTTTCTCTCACAGACGCTCACTCTCTTTGCCTCGACCTCACTGTCAAACCTCAGGCCAGACCTGGACAGCCCTGGTGGGAAGTCCAGGGCTCAGTGGATAGAAAGCCTTTCCTTCAGTATGACAGTGTCCTGAGGGATAAAGATGAACAGGGGTTGTGCCCTGTCCTCATGGACCTCATGTTTGTGCTGAGGGAGACAGCAAATGTCCATCTGATCACCATATGGGGTGACATGTTTACTGTGGGTAGACTTTTTTGAAGATGACAGAATTGGGGGTGCTTAGTTCTGTCTGGGAGGGTGGTGAAGGTTTCATAAAAAGGGATATTTTACCCGGTTAAGAAATAACTAAAACAGAGGAAGAACAGAAGGCTTGGAAGCACAATGATGCAGAGAGATTTGGGGACCATCTAACATCCAAAGTAACTGGATCATTGGTCAATGGGCGAGGGGGCTCCTATGCTGAGAGAGGAGGGATGGGAAAGGAGGATGCTGGGAAGTCCTGTGGCAGTCGCTGACTCTCCAGACAGGAAGTCCACCAGAAATCAATCAACCGATCCATCCGTCAAATTTTCAAAAACACACACACAGACTCACATCCACGCGGGGAGGCAGTAGGCCTTACAGAGAGCTACCCCATCTTCTGCCCCTGCTCAGTTACCTGTGGGCTCCAGCACTTTCTCCCAGTGTTCTAAGAATTCCCTCAGCCAGTGACTGCAGTCTCCTGCTGAGAGCTTCCTGAAATGCTCTGCCAGGTCCTGGTTGGTCTCCCACTCCTCCTGGATCCCTCTGGCTCCGGGATCAATGACTGTCCAGTTCATGCTCATCGTGTCAAAGACGGCTGTCTGTCCGTTGATGCTGAACTGCCAGGACGCACCAGTGTATCCTTCTGCTTCACTCTGACAACACAGCTTGACCTGAGGGTGGGAAGACCTGCAACCATCCCACAAAGACATCATCCTGGGCTCTTGAGAGCTTCGTCATCTCCCAGCAGGTCAAGTGTGTCTCTGCACATTGAGGGGCCTGTATTCTTTCCTCCGTGACCTGCCCTTTCTTGCCCATTAGATCCACCTCGTCTCTAAGGCTGGACCCCTGTTCAGCTCTGTTAGCCCAGCCCCTTCCCTGCGTGTGCTCTGCTCCTTCCTCTCCTGCTGACTGTCCCCATCTCCCCTCCCCCTTCCAATACTTACCCCTGGTCCTGTTCTTCTCCAGTCTGATGACAGGCAGGACCATCCTGAGCTCTTGCCCCACTTCTCCCAGCGTTTGCGTCAAGTCTGTCCAGGCATTGGTGGTGTTTACCTTCTCCCCCAGGAGACCCAAAGGTCTGAACGTGTTGCTGTCACTGTCATACTGAAGGAAAGGCTTTCTATCCACTGAGCCCTGGACTTCCTACCAGGACTGTCCAGGTCTGGCCTGAGATTTGACAGTGAGGTCAAGGCAAAGAGAGTGAGCATCTGTGAGAGAAAGATGCAGGTGTGGCCCTGGGGCTCCCTCTGATCTCACAGCTTCCTCCTGAGGATTGCAAAGATAGGGAGCACACAAACAGCAGTGCCCGCATTGAGGTGTACGAGTCCAGCTTGACATGTGACGGAAAAGGTTGCAAACTTATGTCCCCACAGATGATGTAATGAGCACGGGAAGTATGCTGTGGGATTCTAACAGAGAAAAACTGGCATTCAGACTAGTGGAACGACACACACACTCAGGAGAACAGAGCATACAGGTGTGCGCACCACAGAAAAGCTAGAGACTAGTCTTCCAGATAATATACGAGGCAGTCGGTACTATTCTTTATCCCTAAACAATGGCGCCTAAACCATATAGACCTTGGCCTTATCTAGGCCCTCAGACCAGGAAAAAGGACTATAGTGCCCGGGAGGTGCACTCCAGACATCTACCTGCAGACGCAAGCTTGTCAGCTTACCATCCAGCCCTTTGTTTCCCCATCACTGAAGCATTAGAGGTAGGTGGCAAGTGAGGAAGCCACAAGGGGAATTCCCCAGGCGGAAGAAAAAGAAAAAGAAAAAGCCACCCAGCAGCTGTGGGGAAAAATCTCAAAAGAGCTGCCTCCAAGTCGACTAGCCATGGGGAGAGGCTGTGGTCCCACCTGGGTCACCAGAATTCATGCCAAGCAATGGGTTCACTCTGCTCACCGCGATCTGAGCCAGTTAATCCCAATGAGTTAGAGATGGAGAAAGGAAGTTTAATTAGATTAGCTGGCAAATCGGAAGACAGGTGACCACTATCTCAAAAACCCATCTTCAAGGATTACAGAATCTTGAGGCAGTCACATAGGGAAAATGAGCAGCAAGGAGGGGGTTTCCTTCAGGCGTGACAGACTCCAGGGTCTTCTCCATCCTTCTGTCAGCTGTGATGGGTGCCTTGTAGGTGTGCTTCCTGCCTGTGGTCAGCCTGTTCCTGGAGAGAAACTCAGAAGAAAGTTTTAATTTTTTCAGCTATCAGGGAGTGCCTATGTAAGTGGGAGGCCATAAATTAGGAGACCATGTGAATTTTTTAGACAATGTGCAGAGCAGCAGGTAGTCACACAGAGGAGGGGCTGGGGGCATATAGTGTAACAAGATGGCCTCACTTTTGCTCACTTACATGTGTACAAAAACCTTAGAAATGGCCAAGCCTAACCTACAGAAGTATAAGATAATAAATTTGTGTTGTTTTAAGATACTAAGTTTGTGGTAATTTGTTCTAGCACCAAGAGAAAACTATACAGACATTATCAAAGGTGCCCAGTGTGGAGGATCAGAATTTGCCACCCCAAAATGTGTTTCTTTGCCTTGATTATTTTTAAGGACAAAAGACTCTGAAAGGAACTTTGACCTTCCCACTAACTGCCTAAAAGAATTTAAGATAGAAGGCCTGTCTCAGGAAGGAGGTAATACAGTGAGATAACTATCATATAATAGAAACTAGTTGTGATAGAGAGGAATCTAACAAGGCCTTTTTTTTTGGTGAGGAAGATTAGCCCTGAGCTAACATCCATTGCTAATCCTCCTCTTTTTCCTGAGAAAGATTGGCCCTGAGCTAACATCTGTGCCCATCTTCCTCTATTTTATATGTGGGATGCCTGCCACAGCATGGCTTGATGAGCAGTGCATAGGTCCATGCCTGGGATCTGAACCAGTGAACCCCGGGCTGCTGAAGCAGAGCATGTGAACCTGACCACTATGCCACCAGGCCAGCCCCTAACAGGCTTTTTAATCAAAGTCTTCTCCATCTGAAGCTGGGTACCTAAGGGTTACTGTAAATATTCAATAAGAACATGATTACCTCTTGATCTTGTTCCCAACAGAGACATAGATGAAAAGGAGTTAATCTTGTTAATTTGCTATTTTCTTGTTTAACCTGAGGGGTGACTCAAGGGTCATAAGGATTTATGAGCTTCTTTTGCCAAAGAAAAAGAATACCTTTGCGGAAGTTACAGTCACCAGATAACCAGGCCCAGCCGCAGTTGATGCCCAGGAGTCAGATTGCCCAAGGGCTTATCTGGAGTGAAAGAAACACAGATTACCCCTTTGTTTCTCCAAACTCCTCCTGCCAGGACCCTTAGTCTGTAAAGTCCCTGCTTTCTCTCTTGCTGAGGCCGATTTGGGAGGACCTATCCTCATTGCGGCCAGTTCAAATAAACCTTTCCCCCTCTCCAAGCACCCCTGTCTCAGTGATTGGCTTACTGTGCATCCCCCACACGAACTTGAGACTAAGAGGTTTGGTATCACATCTCTCACTGTCTTTGCAAGGCACAGTCAACATTTGTTTATCAAACATTTGCTTTTCCACCTCCATGTAAATTACCTTCCTCCCCTTTGAAGTCCCAAACCACTACCCCCATCATCCTCCTTTGTCTTTAGCTGAAGATATTTAAGGTGATGGCTTCTGTCATTTTGGTGAACTACTCTGATTTCCTGGCTTTCTCTCATGTTTTCATGTTATTAAACTTTGTTTGATTTTCTCCTGTTATTCTGTCTCATGTCAATTTAATTCTCAGACCAGCCAGAAGGACCTAGAAGGTAAAGGAATAGCTCTTCCTCCCCTGCACCAGGCAACAGAAATGCACAAAAGCCATTCGAAATTTCAAAAGGTAGATTTTTCAAAATTTGTACCTAAAAACAATCGTGGATAATATTGCATAAATAGCTTCTAAGGGCCTATTTGGAAAACTCTGACAGAAAAACAGGGCTCATCAGGACAGTAAGTCAGCTACCAAATTTTCCATGTGATAGTGTCCATTTTTTTAAAAATAATAACACTCCACATTTATTGAGACTTTACCAGTGACAGGTACAGTGCTAGCACTTTTCACACCTGTACTCACTACCTTTCACAATCACTCTGTGACGTACGGGCCTTTCAGTCCTTCTTTTACAGCCCAGGAAGCAGGAGAACAGACAGGTCTGGGCAGCCGCCACTGCCAGAATCCAAACCCAGGCAGCCAGCTTGGAGCCAGCTCCCAGCACCCAGGAGGAATCCTTGCTTTATCTTTTCTCTCATTGCAAGTGGTAGAATTTATTTTATATATTTAAGGTAAAGTTTAAGTAAGGAAGGCAATGTGCTTGAGTGAAAAACAATGTTAAAAGATCTGATAAACACTGATCATCAAGGAAATACAAATCAAAACTACACTAAGATATCAGCTTACACCCATTAGAATGGCAAAAATAACCAAAACAAAAAGTAACAAATGTTGGAGAGGTTGTGGAGAAAAAGGAACCCTCATACACTGCTGGTGGGAATGCAAACTGGTGCAGCCATTAGGGAAAACAGTTTGGAGAGTCCTCAAAAAATTAAAAATAGAACTACCATACGATCCAGCCATCCCACTACTGGGTATCTACCGAAACAACTTGAAAGCAGCAATTCCAAAAGTCCCATGCACCCCTATGTTTATTGCAGCATTATTTACAATAGCCAAGACGTGGAAGCAACCTAAGTGCCCATCGACTGATGATTGGATAAAGAAGATGTGGTATGTATATACAATGGAATACTACTAAGCCATAAAAAAGGATAAAATCCTCCCAGTCATAACAACATGGATGGACCTTGAGGGTAGTATGTCAATTGAAATAAGCCAGATAGAGAAAGACAATCTCTGTATGACTCCACTCATATGTGGAAGTTAAACATGTAGACAAAGAGAACAGATTAGTGGTTACCAGGGGAAAGGAGGGGTGGGGGGTGGGCACAAAGGGTGAAGTGGTGCACCTACAACACGACTGACAAACAATAATGTACAACTGAAATTTCACAAGATTGTAAACTATCATAATCTCAATAAAAAGTTTAAAAAAAGATCTGATAAAGAAGAAGTGGTATATACATATAATGGAATACAACTCAGCCAGAAAAAAAGGGGTGGAGTCTAGCCATTTGTGACAACACAGATAGACCTTGAGGGTATTATGCTAAGTGAAATAAGTCAGACAGACAGAGAAAGACAAATACCGTATGATTTCACTCACAGGTAGAAGATAAAAAAAAAACATAACAAACACATAGATACAGAGAACAGATTGATGGTTACCAGGGGGGAAGGGACATGGAGGGTGAAAGGGTTAAAGGAGGACATTTGTACAGGGACGGATGGAAACGAGACTCGGTGGTGAAAAGAAAAGCTATGCAGGGTACTTCACACTGATGTCTTGTCATTTAAAGATGAAATTTATCCCAAAGAGCATGAAACCAAAGTTCTAATTCATATTTAAGCACACTTTACACTTGACAAAGCTTTTACGTGAAGGCACTCAAGAGATCTTTCAGCCCAGTGTCTGTTTTACAAGAAAAAAAAACACCCAGAGGCCAAGAAAATGAAAGATCCAGAATATAAGTCTTTGACGTTGTTTTTCCATCAGGCGTGTGGTATTCATGGTTTGAATTGCTGTTGTAAATGGCCAGTATGAGAATACACTGTGCCTCAACTCCACACCACTTCACGACCTCTCAGGACCTGTTTGCAGAGAAGATGGAGGAATCTGGCTGGGGAATGACACCTGGGTGATTAGTAACCTCATAATCACAGCCAAAGGGCTCAAATTAATGAATCAATATCAAGCTTCGGGTAGGCCTTTAATGAAGGGCCTCCAGTCTCTCTCCTGGGCGTCCTCATGGCCCATATTTTAAATCAGCCTCTGGGATGAAGACAGAAGGCAAGTTCATCATTTACAGATGATACAAAGCCAGATGGGATAAGAGCGCAGTAGATGAGATCATCAAGATCTAAAAGCTTCACGATGTGACAGATCAGTGGGCCGAGAGAAGATCAAGAGCCAGCAGTAAGGGAGCCTGTACCGTGAGCTTGTCATCACGCCACCTGCTTCAAATGCTTGGTCTCCCTTCATCCTCAGCATCCTCAACTCACCATCCTCGTCCACACCACACCATGGGAAGTAACGTTACGCAATTGTTTCTGTAGTACAGTAAGCCATCTGGGGCCTAAAAAGGGTGGTGGCTTGCTCCAAGTCACACAGCCAGTAGGTGTCGCTCTGGTGATTCCGTGGGTGCTCTTAACCATGATGTATTTAGCAGGTTGAGTTGCATGAGAGACTTAATGGTAGTTTAAAAATATTTATAATAATAAATAGAGATTATAACATAAAAAATATAATATAGATTAACAAGAAGAAAACAAACAGAACTTATTAACACATATACCTCATGTAGATATCGGAGATACCGAGGGAAAGATGAGTAACTCCCTGAGGAGGCTTAGAATTCAGGATGAAATGCCATCTTGATAGGGAAGGGGGGTGACAGAGGCTTCTTAGGAAAGAGTACATGATTTTTAGGAAAGATGAACGGGCCCTTAGAAGACTAGATGGGAGGTATGACAGCTTGTGACAAACTCTGAATGAATGTGGGGTCGACTTTCATTTTCAGTCCCCTCTCCTGTGACAGGAGTCAGTCCTCCCTGGTTGATGAGACACCTGGGGAGGGGTTTATGAAAACTGAGCTCCCTCTGGAGGATCTGTCGTTAGGCTGATAAAGGGAGTTCAGAGAAAGTCTGCTTTTCCTGTTTCTCAAGTGCCTACAGCTCAGAATAATCACTACGTACAAGGGGGATGTTTTGGGGGTGGCGTATTCTGCTACCCTCACACCACACACAAAAATTAACTTGAAATGAATCATATATACATATAAGATAAAAGTATGACAGTATTAGAAGAAAACGTAGGAGCAAATCTTTGTGACCTTGTTTGCAAAACTGTCTTAAATACACCAATAGCACAAATGACAAGAGAAAAAATAGATTCATCTGACTTCCTCAAAATTTAAAACATTTGGGCTTCAAAGGACACTACCAAGGAAGTGAGGGGGCCGGCGCCGTGGCCGAGTGGTTAAATTGGGACACTCCGCTTCAGCAACCCGGGGTTCCCTGTTTCGGATCCTGGGTGCGGACCCATGCACCACTCATGAAGCCATGCTGAGGCAGCGTCCCACATAGAAGAACCAGAAGGACTCACAACCAGGATATACAAATACGTACTTGGGCTTTGGGCAGGGAAACAAAAGAGGAACATTGGCAACAGATGTTAGCTCAGGGCCCGTCTTCCACACCAAAAAACAAAAAACAAAGAAACCCAGCTGATCCCCAAGTGCTTCTAAACCATCTCCCACGAACTTGTTAAAGAAAAGAAAAAAAAGAAAGTGAAAAGACAACCTACAGAATGGGAGAACACATTTGCAAATCATATATCTGGTAACGAACTGGTATCCAGAATATATAAAGAATATATAAAGAACCCTTATATAATGATAATTAACTAATTTGGAAATGGGCCAAGGACTTGAACAGGCATTTCTCTAAAGAAGTGTCCCAATGGCCAATAAGCACACGCAAAGATGCTCAACATCATTAGCCATCAGGCAAATGCAAATTGAAACCACAAAGGGGCGGAGGGATTAAGTTCACCCGCTCCACTTTGTCGGCCCAGGGTTTCGCCGGTTCCAATCCTGGGCACAGACCTGGCCCCGCTCATCAGGCCATGCTGAGGCGGCGTCCCACACAGCACGACCAGAAGACCTGCAACTAGAATATACAACTGTGCATTGGGGGGCTTTGGGGAGAAGGAGAAGAAAAAAGATCGGCAACAGACATTAGCTCAGGTGCCAATCTTTAGGGAAAAACCCACAAAGATATACCACTTCACACCCACCAGGATGGTTGTCATCAAAATGACAGACAGTAACAAGGGTTTAGGGATGATGTGGAGAAACTGGCAGCCTCCCGTATGGCTGAGGCAGAGAGTCTGGAGGTGGAGAGTCAGTGTGGGTGACAGTGAGAAGTGAGGGCGTGCATGTGTGCTGGGGGAACACCGTGTGTCTGTGACTGTGAGGTTCAAGAGTGAAATGTGGGGGCCATTACTCTGAGGAGCAGGTCAGGAACGTTGCTAGAGAGGCCTGGGCAGTGGCTGCTCCCTCTGCCTAGTGTGGACCTTGATCCAGAGGTGTGGATTGCTGGTGGTGCCACCAGGGTTTGCATAGTTTGGGATTGCTAGGCAGGCCCACCCACACCAACGGGCTGAGCTGGGTTGCGCTCCTCAGAGAGTTTGCCCAGACTCTAAGCCCCGTGTTGGGATTTTAAGCACAGGAGGGCTTGCTGTCGCTCACTGCTCTCTGCCATGTGAGGACACAAGGAGAAGACAGCTGTCTGCAAACCAGAAGGAGGGTCCTCACTACACACGGGATCTGCTGGTGCCTTGATCCTGGACTCCCCAGCCTCCAGAACTGCGAGAAACTAATGTTTATTATCTAAGCCACCCAGCATATGGTACTCTGTCATAGTAGCCCGAGCTGACAAAGATAGATGGATAGCATGAAAGGGACAGCTGTAAAAGTGAGGGGGGAGATGGGGCTAAAAATATTAAGTCATAAGAGAAAACCTGGAGTGAAGATGACAGGAGAAATTTCAAAGTGTCACCAAAGCTTTGTTCTTAGACTAATGTTCACAGCTCAAAAGTCAGAGCCCCAAGACTTTTTCTAATGACAAACGACTTGGCTTCTCCTGACGTCTTGGCTCCAACAGAACTGTTGGACTCTGTCATAAAACTCATCTGTGATGACAGACAGGTGCTGCCTGTGTTCAGATGGTTGGATTAATATGAGTGAACTTGGTGAGAGCAAATCTCAGTCATTTAAGAGGAAAGAGTTGGAATGGGCTAGAGGTGGGAGAAGGGAGACACTATGGGAAGATGGAGGGGGCATGGGAAGGGAGGGCAAAAGAAGCGGGGAGGAGAGGGAGAGAGGAAGCTGGTGGGAGGTGGAGGGCAGAAAGGAGCTCACATCACCTCCAGCAACCTTGCTCACACCAGGAGGGGTTTGGAGAGGTTATTCAAAGTGAATTTGTTTCTTTATTTTTTTTAAGATTGACACCTGAGCTGTTGCCAATCTTCTTTTTTTTTTTTTTTCCTGCTTTTTCTCCTGAAATCCCCCCAGTATATAGTTGTATATTTTAGTTGTGGGTCCCTCTAGTTGTAGCATGTGGGATGCCGCCTCAGCATGGCCTGACAAGCAGTGCCATGTCTGCGCCCAGGATCTGAACCACCAAAACCGTAGGCTGCTGAAGCGGAGCACGCCAACTTAACAATTCGGCCACAGGGCCGGCCCCGAATTTGTTTCTTAACTTCTCCTTTTTCTTTTAAATGAGTAACTATATTTTGAATATTTGAAAATCTCTCCCTTGGCACCACTTTTCTTCAGCTGGATTTCAACAGGTCTGTCAGTCATCTGGGAGGGACGACTGTGGGCAGTGCCCACACACAGATGGGTCTTGTCAGTGACTCTCCACAAAGTGCTCAGCAGGAATGTTGCTAGTATCTTGCACTGCAATTTTTCTTTTCCCACTACTGCTGCTGGTAGAAGCCTGGAAGACTCTGTGCCATGAGTGTCCTGGAATGGAGAGGCTGGCTGGGAGGGGGAGGAGGGAGGAAGGGGAGGGGCTTCACCCAGGTTTCAGCAGGTGAGCACCTGTCCATGTGCTCTCACCACCGGGAGGGTGTGGTTTAGATGGACTGGCTCCCAGGTGTCGCCTACACCGAGTTCTGGGGGGTGGACCCCAGCCTCAGGCACCCCCCCTGGCACTGTGCTCACAGGTGGCAGCTCTCCCTCTCCTGCCAGGTCCCACCTTCAGCTCCAAGAAGCCTTTCCTGAGTTCCCAAGACCCATCATGAATTTGGCTTGTGTCCCATGGTATCATTTTTCCCTTTTTGTTGAAAGTCCTGTCTGTTCAGCTACATTTTAAGTCCCAGGAGAACAAAAACTGTACTTTTTGTACCTCAGAACTTAGTAGATGTTGCTAAAATGTTTGTCAGATGAATCCTCCTGGCAACAGTACATGTATCTGAGGGGTCCATGGTATCATCTATTTCACATCAAAGTATTTTAGTAATTAACCTCAGCCAGGTAAAAGTGAGGACAAGGATGCAGAGGACGGAGGGGGCTGGGATGGGGACTCTTCCCCCTGCAGCCAGGATCTTCAGAGGGAGTCCCAGGGCCACACCTGCATCTTTCTCTCACAGATGCTCACTCTCTGTGCCTCAACCTCACCATCAAACCTCAGTCAAGACCTGGACAGTCCTGATGTGAAGTCCAGGGCTCAGTGGATAGAAAGCCTTTCCTACGGTATGACAGTGACAACAACACGGTCAGACCTTTGGGTCTCCTGGGGGAGAAGGTAAACACCACCAATGCCTGGATAGACTTGACGCAAACGCTGGGAGAAGTGGGGCAAGAGCTCAGGATGGTCCTGCCTGTCATCAGACTGGAGAAGAACAGGACCAGGGGTAAGTATGGGAAGGGGGAGAGGAGATGGGGACAGTCAGCAGGAGAGGGAGGAGCAGAGCACACGCAGGGAAGGGGCTGGGCTAACAGAGCTGAACAGGGGTCCAGCCTCAGAGACGAGGTGACCTAAAGGGCAAGAAAGGGCAGGTCACAGAGGAAATAATACAGGGCCCTCAATGAGCAGAGACACACTTGACCTGCTGGGAGATGGTGGAGCTCTCAAGAGCTGGATGGATCGATTGATTGCTTGATTTCTGGTGGACTTCCTGTCTGGAGAGTCAGTGACTGCCACAGGACTTCCCACCATCCTCCTTTCCCGTCCCCTCCTCCTTCATTGCAGGATCCCCATCCCCCATTGACCAGTCACCCTAGTTGCTATATGATCCCCCAAATTCTATGCATCGTTGTGCTTCCAGGTCTTCTCTTCCTCTGTTTTAGTTATCCTGTAACCAACCCAAATGTTACTTCTCATGAAGCCTTCACCCCTTTCCCAGACAAAACTAAGCACCCCCAATTCTGTCATCCTCAAAAAGGTCTACCCACAGTGAACATGTCACCCCGTATGGTGATCAGATGGACACTTGCTGTCTCCTTCAGCACAAACACGAGCTCCATGAGGACAGGGCACAACCCCTGTTCATCTTTATCCCTCAGGACCTGATAGAGTGGCTGTCACCTAATGATTCAGTAGATATGTGGGGGGACATCTGCTGCCTGGGAAAGCAGGTGTGAGGAAGATATGTGTATTCTTCGGTTTGACGGGGCTTTTGCTTTTTTCTTTGTTTTAGTACAATCAGTAAAGGCCCCAGACACCCTCCAGTCTTCATGCATCCAATTAATTGCATGGATCGTCTCATCACTCTTCTCCTAAGTCCTAATTGGCATCATCGTCATGAATCTTGGGAGATCAGGTACCAGGAAAGGTGAGGAGCAGGCTGGCGTCTGGCTCTTGGGGAGGACATAATTTGATGAGGACTTGGGAGAGGTGAGCCATGGTCTCACCCCAGCCCTTGTCCACTGCTCCATCTCTACATGGAGATGACCCACTTTCTTAGTCTTGAGCCCCGACCCTCCACGGCAGCCACACGAAATCATGTATGTGAAAGTGTTTGGCAAACTTTGAAATCAGATATAATTGTTAGTTAACATTCATAGGTGTTTATTTTTCATATAAATCCTTATTTTAATAACTAGTATTTAGAAGGTTTAATGATACCTTTAAAAGTCATTTTAATCACAGGTGAAAGTTTCTGCCCATAACAAGCCTACCCATGGGGTCTGAGTCTAAGGCAAAAAGGAATCCTTATGCTGCTTCCAGGGCATCTGAAGTGGCCGCAGCTGTGCGGTGACTCTCTTGCAGGTGGGAGATCCTCCAGCCCACCATGGTACAGCCCAGACACGGCCTTCAGGGCTAGGAAGCTTCAAAGTCACTCAAAAACACACTCTCAGAAACTCTATAATTTCTCCTTTTCATGGAATGGCAAGAAATATCAGGCTAATTTTTTTTTCTTTGTTTCTATTTTTACCTTCTAGTTCTACCTCCTATCTGTTCTGGACCTGAATGAAATGGGTTCCTAAACGTCAGCTCTGGAAATAAAAAACAAGGTAGCAGAGACTGCTATCTTCCTATGCAGTTCTTTATTCTACTCCGACTAAAAAATATAGACTATTAACAATAGGCAATTCACGACTTTCAGGCATCCAATCAAAACATTTCTGGGACCCACCCGTGGCCTAGTGCTATGAGGTTCTGCACCCTCTGCTTCAGTAGCCAGGTTGGTTCCTGAGCACGGACCCACCCCGTTCTGTTAGTGGCCATGCTGTGCTGGCAACCCACATACAAAAAATAGAGGAAGATTGGCATGGATGTTAGCTCAGAGTGAATCTTCCTCAGGAAAGAAAAGAAAAATGTTTTCTGGACATCCTAAAAAGCAAGGAAATGTGAGAGAAAAATGAATCAATAGAACTGCCTAGAAATAAAGATACAGAAGCTGCTCACAGGGAGGTGGAGCTCTCAGGTGTAGCCTCCACGGGGTTGAACATTTTATATAGCTTATCACGTCATTTAAAACACTGCTCCTCTAGATCCACACGATCTAAGCTGAGGGCTTCTGCAGGGGTTACAGAGATAACTCATGTCCCCATAATTGGCTGTGCTCAGATGTTTTGTTATGTTCGTGGAAATCTGAATGAATGAGACTCCCAATTTTTGTATTTTTCAACAGCGCTGCCCGCCTTGTGCTACTCAAATACATCTCAGGAACCCAGTGTGGAAACAATTAGGGACGTTGGAGGTGAAGGACTGGAGACAGCGTCTGGTGGTTCCCCAGTAGAGCGTGTCCCTTCTCTAGAGCAGGCCCCGAGGTCACAAGGATTGGTGGAAGACCCCCTTCCCCCAAGTGCCCGTGCCCCTTTGAGCTGACACCCGAGCAGGTCTGGCTAATAATAAAGCCCAGCGGGCCTAGACAGAAACGCTGCCCTAACCCGGAGGCCGCGGGCACAGACCGCTCTCTGGGCTGCACCCGCGGGAGCCGGCTCTCCCTCCGCCCGCCTCGGCCGCCCTCCCCGCCTGGGAGGAGACTGCGGAAGGGGGGTCGGTGGGCGGGGTCGACCCGAGCACCGGGGCGGAGGGGCGGCCTGGGCGGGGCTCCGCGCGTCCCCGCCCCCGCGGCGCCGCTGTTCGCCCCGCTGGTGCTGATCCGCGCTCAGGCCGCCGGTCGCCACCGAGCGCGCCCCGGGGCCGGACAGAGAGGCGCGGGCGCGCCCGGAAGCCTCGGCAAAGGCCCGGCCGGGCCGGCTATGCCTCCTGCTGCAGCGCTTCCCGCCGGCGCCCGCGCGCCCGCGGCCTCGGAGGCGCAGCCGGGCCCCGGGGAGGCTGCGCTGTGAGCGCCGGGCCCCGGCCGCCGCGCCGCGCAGGAGGCCCCAGGCCGCGCTCGCCGCCCTCCTCGCGCGGCGGCCCCGCCTCGGCTCCCCCGCAGCCGCCGGCCGCCATGGCCTCGGGCGCCCGGGGCAGCGCGGGCTCGGGGCGCGGGCGGCCGCCGCGGCACCGGGCGCTGCGCGGGCTGCTGCTGCTCTGCCTGTGGCTGCCGAGCGGCCGCGCGGCCGGCCCGCCCTCCCCGCCGCTGTCCGCGCTGCGCGCCCAGCTCGCGGGCGTGGAGCGGCTGCTGGAGGAGTTCCGGCGGCAGCTGCAGCGGGAGCGGCCGCCGGAGGAGCCGGAGCCGGAGCCGCGCGCTGGCGGCGGCCCCCGAGAGAGCTGCCCGGGCCCGGGCGGCGGCGGCGGCTACAGCGCCAGGCCGGACGCCATCCTCCGCACCCGGGACTCCCTGGCGGCCGGCGCCAGCTTCCTGAGTTCGCCGGCGGCCGTGCGCGACTGGCGGCAGTGCGTGGCGGCCTGCTGCGCCGAGCCGCGCTGCTCGGTGGCGGTGGTGGAGCGCCCCCGGCGGCCCGCGGCCCCGGCCGCCGCGCTGGGCTGCTACCTCTTCAACTGCACGGCGCGCGGCCGCAGCGTCTGCACGTTCGCGCCGCACCGGGGCTACAGCAGCTACAGCCTCCGCCGCGCCCGGGCCGGCGGGCTCCATGCCCCGGCCACCGGCGCCGCGGCCACCGCGCGGGCCCCGCCTCGGCCGGGTAAGCGCGCCACTGAGGGCGGGCTGGGTCGGGCCCGCGCTGGGGGACGGGGCCAGACGCTTGGTCCTGCCGTCCTTGCACCTGTCGGATGGCTGCATCCGGGAGACGCGCCTAGGCAGGAGCGCGGGGCCCTTCTCAGCCAAGCTAGGAATAGAACACCCTCCCTCCCAGTTATCGTAGCTGCGGGCGTCCAGAAGAGTGGCTTTGATTTCTCAGTCTAGGGATGGTTTCTGAAAAATCCCAGTAGATCTGGCAGAGGCCAGCACGGTGGGCTGCTTCTGGAATTTTTCTGGGCTTGGGGATAGCGGCTGATCTGAGAGGATTCACGGAAATTCTATTTAAAGGAGAAAAGCTCAGAGCCAAAAAAAAAAAAAAAAGCCCAAAAACGTTTATTTTGGTCTCAGATTTTTATAGGCGTGGTTTGTGTCAAGTAATTGCAAGAGCAAAATCTAGTTAGGTGCCAGATGCTCATAACACACCCGTTTCTGAGCTTCTCTCTCATGACTCATAGTCCAACCTCTGCTTGCTTTCATCAGGCGAAAATGGGAAGGAGAAAGTGTCAGGCATTTTTGAAGTGAATCCAACTGATTCCTGTGAATTATTGTTCCCTTTTATAAACAGTAAAAAGGAGGGACTTGATTGTTATTGAAAATAAGGAAGTTTAAGGCACGTCTATTTTTGAAAAGAGTGACAAATGATACATTTCATTCAATGGTTTTACTTTCTGTGGGTGCTCAGAATGAGAATCAAGACACATACAGGAGGCTCAAAAAAAACTGTGGCAGTTGGAGACTAAGGTCACTATGGAATAAATCTTGATTGGGCCCATGGGTATTGAGCTCAGTGTGTGGGATTGCTCTCTGTTGCTGTTTGATGTATAACAACACAAGGGTGATGTCACAGCAAGATTAGAGGGGGTAGCCTCAGCCCCTTGGGGAATCTGGAGTCTCCATGACCTGTGGGTCCAGTGAGAAGGGTCTGGAACTCTGTGTCCACAATGGCCTGCCTCCCTACCCACCTCCACCCAGGAGGAGGCTTAGCACTCTTGTCAGGGGGCAGACATCCAGAGGTCACCCTGTGACCATTCAGCCTTGAGGCAGACACAGGGAAGGACCTGACGTTTTCTCCCTGAGGGGAGCAGGAGGCCCTTTCACCTGGACCCCCACCAGCATCCCCGAGCCCACCCCATGGCTGTCACACACACATCCTTTCTCTCTGCCAGACAGGGACCCAAAAATCCCAGCAGCAAAGAGACAAAGTCCCTTTCTCTTGTGACTGCATAGTGGGAAGAAACCGACATTGTGAAGGGAGTTTTCCTATAAACCAGAGAAAACCAAAAGGAAACCTAAGGAGGCAAGAACATGCCCATAGAAATTAAAAAGGTTAGTTCACAGGGTCGGCCCGGTGGTGCAGTGGTTAAGTTCACACGTTCCGCTTCGGCGGCCCGGGGTTCACCAGTTCAGATCCTGGGTGTGGACATGGCACCGCTTGGCACACCATGCTGTGGTAGGCGTCCCACATAGAAGGTAGAGGAAGATGGGCATGGATGTGAGCTCATGGCCAGTCTTCCTCAGCAAAAAGAGGAGGATTGGCAGCAGATGTTAGCTCAGGGCTAATCTTCCTCAAAAAGAAAAAAAATTCACTAGTAGAAGCTTCTGAGTCATTTTTTCCTTCTATCTCCTTTGCCCTTCCCTTCCCTAGGGGGAGTTTGTCTAGGAATTCAGTTTTGGAGATGGTCAGGGGGACAGGTCACCACTGGGGTTGGTCCCCTTCTGGAAAAACACTGCCATGCTGGCACTTCTTCAGATCCCCAGCAATGGGGAACATGGGAGGGTGCAGCTCAGGCCCGGAGGCGCCCTCTTCCTGCTCTGCAGATGGGGCACAGGTTACCCTGTTCGCTGTCCTGTGTCCTGCTCTGCAGGTGGGGCACAGGTTACCCTGTTCACTGTCCTGTGTCCTGCTCTGCAGATGGGGCACAGGTTACCCTGTTCACTGTCCTGTGCTTTCCATGCCCAGATGCTTGACCAGTTGAAGTTCTTTATGCTTCTGAGACCACTAAGATTTTCCTTGATGATTTTTCTTTTCTGGATCTTGTGACATGTGGAGTTAGAGGCTAAAGGAGCATGAAAATGGTCTAGAAAAGCTCTTGTAGAGAACTTGTTAGGGGTCCATTTGAGGTGTATAAAAGGATGAAGAAATAGTGAGGGGACAGGTGGGATGGGATAGTGCAAATTTATAGGGGAACCCACCAGCCCTGTTTATTGCCAACGGGTATTGAGTTTGGTGCTCAGCAGTGTTATAAGCTCCTTACACAGAGGAACTCCCTCTGTCCTCACAACGCTCAGAGATCTAGGTTCTGTTATCATCCCCAGGGTACTCAAAGGCGTGGTGAGAGAAAGTAACTTGTCTGGGGTCTCACAGCACAGGAGCCGTGGAGCTGCGTCAGGGGAGTTTGTTATGGAGCAGCTAGAATGCTTTCTCCAGCAGCGCCAGGAAACCTGGAAGCAGAGAAGAGGACGGTTGGGTTTCCCACAGTGGTACTGGCCAGGTGGCTGTCGGGGATGGTAGGAGAACGCGGGAATGAGTGGAGGATGCTGGAGAGAGGTGTGTTGGAATGACAGACTCTGCCTGCAGTGCTGTGCAGAGAGCAGGGCAGGGGGCTTGAGGTCCTGAGACCTGGGTTTGAGAGCCAGCTCCTCCACATACGGGTCCCTGCTAATCTCCTGGGACTTGAGTGCTCCCCTTGCCTTCCAGCCTGGGCTGTCGTGAGGATCGGGGTGGCCGTGCTTTGTGCATTATGAAGGTGGCACACATGTCCGTGATGTCATTACAGGACCCTGGTTGGGTCACATGGCTGCCTAGAGGGGTTGGGGACTGGGTGTCCCCATAAAACTGAAGGGCAGCAAGACGGAGGGAGTGGAGTGGTTAGGACCCCAGAGGAGCTCGAGAATATCATCTGCAAGGGCTCAAGGACAGAACCCTGATGTCGTTTCCACTGGATACCCAGCATGAAACCCAGGATCTCTGGGAGGACCTTGTGTAATTTGGGAAGTCAGGTCCCGCTCTGTGTCAGGGAAAATCAAAGCTGGTAGGCAGCGCCCTGCTTTCCCCACTGCAAAGCCACACACCGCCCCCCAGCCTCTCCCTCATCTCCTCCAAGCGCAGAGGAAGGAGTTGACTCCTGTTCAAGGCTGATCCCTCCGCATGTGCCTGACCAGTCTCCTCCTCCAAGGATCTTTCTCTCTCACATTTTCAACCTCTCACTTTGTGTTGTAAGTAAACATCACAAAAGAATGGCAACAATTACATTTCATAAATAATATTGAGATAACTGGTAGGAGTGTTAAGGAAAATATATTTAGACCTGCAGCTTTGACCACATTAATTTAATTCCAGATAGGTTAAAGAATTAAATAATTTTTAAAAAAATTAAGCCATAGGTTACTCCGTACGTAGGGAGACTTGAAGACAATAAACTTACTGTTACATATCTGGAGGGAAGACAACTTTCTAATCAATTACAGAGATCACAGAGAGAAAGGATGGATTATGTACATGTCTTAAAAAAATGCTTTATGTCAAGAAATCAAGAGTGTGAGGAAATATGAGATTAAAAGTATTTATTGTATTAATAGAGTTTATGTGAATCAGTAGGAAAAACAAAAATAAATGGGCAAAGGATGTGACAAACAGTTCCCAGAAGAGGGTATTTAGGTGATAAACATGGAAGATGTTCAACCTTAGAAGTGATCAAAGAAATGCAAATAATGCTGAGTTATGCTTATTAAACTGGCAAAAGTAAGTTTCCTCTGATATTGGCATTCATGGAGAACTTAGTATAATCTTATATGGTCACTGGAAGTGTAAATTGGTACCACTCTTTTGGAAACCAATCAGAAAATATGTAGTCCATTAAAATAGTCATTCATTCTTCTGAGATATTTTTCTAGGAAAATGATCCATGTTAAAGAAAAAGTATGACCAAAAAAGTTTATTATGGTATTATTTATAATGATGAAAATGGGACAAAGTAAATCTCCAATAGTGGAGGTGAGGAAATTAAATGGCAACTGAGAAGTTTATGTAGTGACATGGACGATGCTAGCATATGTGAATAAACACCAATAAATAGAATATATTAATAAGTTAAATTCAGGTTGTAAATTTATTTTTACTGTACCTGGAATACACTTGGGGTGCCCCAAAGTGTAGTGAGAAGGGAGAGTCTTTCAGTTAGAAAGATCTGGGCTGACGTCTGAACTGGCAAATTTACCACGTGTGGCCTTAGCAACTCGGTTATCCTCTCTGACCCTGGCTTCCTCGGGAGTGTGATGCAGACGAAAACACCCACCTCAGAGACTTGTGCAAGCTGAGTGAAGCTATGGCTCACGAGCACTTAGCATGGAGCCTGGTACAAAGAAATCATCCGATAAATGGCAGCTGTTCATTATCATTATCGTCAGCTCATCTGGAGAAAGACTAGAACAGCACACACCCAAAATGGTGATAATCATATTGGGGTTGTGAATAATTTTTTCCCAAAGTGTTGCAATTAGGAGAAACAATTAAAAAAACACAAAAACAAACAAAAAACCACAGTGGATTTGGACCCGTAATATCTAAGCCTCTTCCCTTAGTCTGGGCCCACTTCCGTTTCCTGCCTTCAGGAGTCCCTTCTAACTTTTCAGCCTCAGCTGTCTCATTTGTGCCCACACGGTGCGGATCCAGATTCCAGAGCCTCTTCCTTGTGGTGAAGGCTCCGTTCACAGCCGTGTGTTGTATTCCGGTTAGTTAACAATACTGTTCCTCTCTGTATAAGATGCCGCCTCGATTTGCTCCATCAGAATTGAGAGGACTCTTATTTCGCCTCTGCAGAGCTCACCAAGTTGTTTAGTTTTCAAAAGAAATCTGTTTCCGTAGTACTTTACGTTGGATTATTATATTTTTATGATGAAACTTCAGAATTACGTTTATCTTGTTCTTCATCAGCAAGTCAAATATTTTTAAATGACAGGACACCTGTTTCCTCTTCTTGTCGTTTGTTTATTTTTAAGGCCTGTTTCTGGGTAGATAAGCTCTGGCTTATTTTAAAATACATTATACAGTGTCATTTGCCTGGCCTTAAACTGAGAGGAAATGTATCTGTCTTATTTCAAATACAACAGTGATCAATTTAGAGGATATGAGAATTTCACTGTGTTCAGAAATCATATCACACAGCTCACCAAAGAAAAGTAAGTGACTAAAACAATGATTCTTTTTCCTCCAGGAGGGGCAGGATTAATTAGTTTTATAATATGTGGGCTATTTCAGAGCTTCCTTGATTTTTTCCATCTTAAATCTTTGGGGTTAAATCTTTGAGGGCTTAAAATAAATATTATTAGCATTTTTTGCTGTTTATGTTATATGGATATATTTTAGTTTATCTACTTAAAAATATTTTAAAATAAATTTTAATGCAAATTGCTGCTAACTTTAGTGTATTACTGCTGAATTATAAGACGCTTTCCAGAATTATAAGTGGTAAGCCATTGTGTGGGAAGCAATGAACCTTCCAGAACCAAAGGAAAGTTCTCTATAAAAGGCCTATTATTAATGCAACTGTCACATCTCCCCTTACCTGGAAGAAGCAGAACAAAGACGTCAGCCCTGGATCTTTCCAGAGGTGGAGAAAGGCAGAATAAATTTTTTCTCAGGCAGGGGGTTACTTATGTGGCTTATTTAAATCCAAGTTACTAGTCCTCGTTGTTTAAATGACTGTAAAAATGGGCCCCATCTTCTCAATAGACGTGTGCTCTTTGGCAACGTCAAGTGTGCTTATTCCTGGCCAGGTGCTCACAAAACAAGTCTTCTCTCTCCGAGGCTGCAGCAGCCTCTTCCTTCAGGAAAGCCCCTGCTCTGAGAGCTGCGAGCCCCTCAGTGCGCTCTCTGCTGTTGGCCCTTGAGGGCATCGCTGGGGGAGAGCCGGGGCTGGACGGGGGTCTCTGAGCATCAGGAGGGTAATGGTGACGTGTTGGAGGATTTTTCTTAAGCAGGGGAATGACCCAATCAGATTACATTCCAGAAGAGTCCTTGTAGCTGCAGCAACACCCTTTGTTGTCTTTGTTAATGAGAAACTGGTGGGACTGCAGCCGCCCCAACCTCAGGCCCTGGCCGTCTGGGTTGGCCCTTGGAGGTTTGCTCAGGAGGCAGCTTGGGCTGCGGAAGAAGAGAGACCATTCCTTAGCGACATCGACATCATTCAGAGTGAGCGGAGGCAGGGCAAGTCCAGGCCAGCGTCTGGACCAGAGCTTTGCGCTGGAGGAGGGAAGAGACAGTGGGTGTCGAGAAGTATGTATTACAAGAATGTAGAGAATTTTTCCCAATCATATTACCAAGTTTCTTTAAGATATGTGTGCACTCTTAGATAAGTTTACTAATAAGAAGCTTAAATCAATTAAAATATTCACAACTCTGCTCTTGGCAGTGGTGTCTGTACGCAGCTTCTCCCGTCGGTCATCACCAAAGCAGCTGTCAGTCAAGTATTAACGTTTCAGTGCACAGGGCAGCCTTGAATTACTTAGTACCATTCTAGGTCCGAGGTCAATACATGTGTGTTTTGCTGTTGCAGGATATCTCAGACACTCAGTGTGCCAGCTTCTGTTATAAAAACTGTTATTAGAAGTTGTAAACCTCTTCTGTTTTCCTAGATGAAAAGTTAGATTCCAGAGAATTTCTCTATGGACTTTGTTTTGTATGAATCCAAGGACTTGCCTTAACTTTCCAAACTGAATTTATTTCCAATCCTTTGGACAGTTTTTGTCACTCTTATTTTAAAAACTTGAGAGTAAGAAAAAGAGAAAATCTGTATCAGAGGTGAACTTCTTTTTCTTTTTAAAGTTTGTTTCAAAAATTCTTTTCTTTTTTTGATAAATTCATATAATAGGACTTTGAACTTAAGTCATTTATAAATTAAGTGAAAATTTCACCGTAGAGAGTAAAACTCCTTCTCCACATTGGAGGGCCTGGTGTTCTCTCCGGTGCCCACAACTTTGTCCTGGCCACTGCTGACAGCTCCCTCTTCTGCATGCGTTGTAGCCAAATTCCATATTCATAATCTGTTACTATTTTATTTTCTGTTACGTAACCAATGAGAAAATAACCTTCAGTCGCTATACATTCCCTCATCAGCACTTGCTGGGCTACACCTATTCTAGCAACAAGATACTTCTCTTAATAAATCAGAAAAGAATAGGGAATAATCTCTCCTGAGAATTATTTATTTCCTTTGACAGAAAAGGATGAGCCTCCACTTAGCAAGGCCGGGCAGGATGTGGTTTTGCATCTGCCCGCGGACGGGGTGATTCTGGATGGCCGCGAGAGCACAGATGACCACGCCATCGTCCAGTATGAGTGGACCCTGCTGCACGGTGACCCGTCAGTGGAGATGAAGGTAAGTCAGTCGTCACTGTAACGGAAGGGAGTGTTTCAGTGGAGCGGTCTTTCACAGTGTCTTTCCACTTACGTTTCCACAGCGTCTGTCAGCCAGCAGAAGAGGTGAGAAATGGAGAAAGTATAGAAGCGACTGTCCAAAAAATGGTTTATTCTATAATTTACTTTTCTGCTGAGTAAACAGGGATCTGATCATTTGTTTTGAAGCTTCCCCTCGTTCTTGCTGCTTTTCTGTTGGCTTCTCCAGAATCCAAAAACACTTCAAAGAAAAAGCTCATGCTTTGTTATAATGTCTCAGATTACTTTTATTTTTGGCTTTTTTATTGTTTTATTCACTCATATTGGCTTATAACATTGTGTAGATTTCAGGTGTATATTATTATATTTCGGCTTCTGTATAGACCGCGTCACGTTTACCACCAGTAGTCTCGTTTTTATGTCACCATACACACATGCCCCTTTACACCTTTCACCCTCCCCTCAACATCATCCCCTCTGGTAACCACCAGCAGATTACTTTTTAAAAATTTATTCCTTCTTTTCTTAGTTCAAGATCCAGGTAGAAAATGTGAAAAATACAAAGGAGTATAAAGAGGAAAATAACAAGAGTGAATTCATTCTTCACATGATCCAGAAAGCAACCTGGCAGTTAGGGCTGCCTGAGATAATTGAGTCAATAAGTTGGGTGGGGGGTGGCATCGAGTGCTTCTATTCAGGTGCTGGGCACTGGTCCTCATCAGGCTCATCTGGGCTGGGCTGGGCTTGCCTCAGGTGGAGGGAGCTGCTTGTCAGTGGCCGCCTACACACAGGAAGTCTCTTTTTAATTGAGATGTAATTGACAGATAACATTATATTAGTTTCAGGTGCAGAACATAATGATTTGATATTTGTATATATTGTGAAATGATCACCACAAGTCCAGTTAACATCTGTCAACACCCATTGTGGCAAACTTTTTTCTTATGAGAACTTTTAAGATCTACTGTCTTAGCAACTTTCAAATATACAGCACAGTATTATTAACTATAGTCTCCATGCTGTGCATTGCATCTCATGACTTATTTATCTTATAACTGGGAGTTTGTACCTTTTGACCCCTTCACCCATTTTGCCCCCAGCACCCCCCACCAACATCTAGTGACCACCAGCCTGTTCTCTGTATCTGTGAGTCTAGGGTTTTCTTATTTTTTTTTTTAAGATTCCACGTATAAGTGAGATCATATAGTATTTGTCTTTCTCTGTCTGACTTATTTCACTTAACATAATACCCTGATGGTCCATCCATGTTGCTCCAAATGGTAAGATTTCCATCCTTTTTATGGCTGAATAAAATTCCATTGCGTGTGTGTGTCTGTGTGTTTGTGTGTGTGTGTAGTACATTTTCTTTATCTGTTCATCCATCGATGGGCACTTAGTTGTTCCCATGTCTTGGCTATTGTAAATAATGCTGCAATATATGGGGGGGGTGCAATATTTTTTTTGAGTTAGTGTTTTTGTTTCTTTTGGATAAATGCCCGGAAGTGGAATTGCTGGATCAGCACAGTTGGTCTTGAGTCGTGAGGCAAGTGGCTTTTTATTAATCCGGTCAGGACCCTGTCTAGCTAGGAGTATTTTCTGGCTGAGGCGGATACACTTCGTCCAGACCACTTCGGCTGGAGGAGGTGGACTGGCCTGTGCTGGTTTGCGAGGGCTGCCATAACAAAGCACCACGGACGGGGTGGCTCACACAACAGACATTTCTCACAGTTCCGGAGCCGAGGAGACCAAGATCAAGGTTCCAGCAGGGTTGCTTTCTTCCAAGGCCTCTGTCCTTGGCTTGTAGTTGGCTGTCTTCTCCCTCCTGTGTCTTCGCAGGGTCTCCCCTCTGTGGGGACGCACTGATTTATATTCTATTATATAGAGTCAGCTAGGCCCTCATGACTGATTCTATTACGTTGATTTACTCAGTGACTGTATAGTCTCAGAATGGGACTGGACCCGTGGTCAGCATCTTACCCATCCTCCCATCCACGTAAGAGCCCTTCTCTCACCTCCCCTCCAGGGATCATCCACTCTCTGCTGGATATCTCCAGAGATGAAAGCTCACTATTTCACGTCATGTCCTATGACATCTTTAACCAGCATTCAGTGTTAGGCAAACAGGATGTGCCTCCCTGTTCCTTCTATGCGTTGGTGCAGGGTCTTCTCTTTGGAAAAGCACTGAGCACACCTCTTTATTCTCTGTAACAGCCTCTTAAGTCTTTGAAGACAATGAAGGTCCCCACTTGGCGTGTGCCTCTCAGAACTCAGCACTCCCATTCTTTCAGATGTTCCTCATGTGAGTTGATTTTCAGACCATCACAGCCACCATCCAGCCTCTTGGGATTTTCTCAGATTCCTCCAAGCCCTTCTTAAAGTCTGACACCCTAACTGAACCCCATACATGAACTGTGGTTTTTCCTGACACAGACTGTTACCTCCTGTGATCCAGACATTGTCTCTACTTCTATTTATGAAGCTTAATTTACATAAATTCTTTTAGTGGCTGCATCACACAATAGATTCATGTTGAGTATTCTGTTAGCAGGATTACCTGAAACCTGCTCATCCTTCTACACAAACTGCTGCCCTGATGGCCTCCCCAGCCCGTGTTTGTGAATTGATTATTGAACCCAGCTCAAGACCTTATATTTATCCTTTCTACATCTCAGCTTTTTGGTTTTCATCTGCAACAAAAATAATTTTGAACCTTGAGTGTCGTCTGTCATATTTATTATATTTCTATGCTTTGTGTCAGCTCCAAAATTAATATACCTTTATTGCAATCTTTGAGAACTAAGGTTGATCAGGAAAGGTGCGTGGACAAGCCCTTGCTCGTACCACTAGAGAGCTCCGCTGAGATGGACACTGGCTGTTAATGGGCACTTCTGGGATCTATTTGTTCAGGCAGCTGCAAATCTGCCTCTGTTATCGTCTACTTTCATGTTTGCTTCTAACAGCTTTATTCTGACAGTGATGAATTGCATTTATGAATACTGAATTAAAATAGTGCTGATAATTCAGTGTTTAGTTTATTGAAGAAATTTATAAAGGAATAACGAAATTAGGCACTTCTTATAGGCTCTTGGGGCTGACTGCTGTGCCGTCAAGAGGAAAATCTGGACCAGTTCCCCAGCCAAGTGTATCGTTACAATGACAGATAGACCTAAAGTTCCATAATGGCAGATGGGGGAGTGCCTACCCCGTCATCTAAGTGCCCACGTCTGCAGTGGGAGAGCCGTTTGCTACCAAACAGTGACTATGTTATAACAGTGTACATTCATGGACGGCCCCTGAAGTCAGCTCTCATCCTGCCATGACTTCTTTATGATAACAGCCGTCATAGATGGAGCACCCACTCAGCGCCGGGCAATGCAGACACACCTGTAATATTCAGAACCGCCTCACGAGGAGGCTCATCCCCATTTCTGGATTAAGATTGTCAAAGAAACTGTGAAAGAACTTGAAATGGCAAGAGATGACTGAGAGCCTTTCAGCGGGATGCTGGGGCTGTTGGGCAGATCCTTCAGGGTTAACATTTATAAGTGATAGAAAACCGATAGTAATGCAAATGATTCTTGTCCATGGAAATGCAACTAATTTTTTCATATAGAGATGCAATTGATTTCCACCCTATAGAAAAGAGGATTTCAAACATGACACTTTAGTGCCCATAGATATTAATCTGTTAATAAATTCATCTTGGTACCTAACAGGTACTAATAGCAAATTGTTTCAATTTTCCATCTACCAGCAACTTCATTTCGGCATTCACGACTGCTTATATTTCTGTTCCTCAGATTTCCTTTTGAATCAATGGAACACGTTGTTGGTTCTCTCTTTAATTAATGGATTAAATGCTATCTTTGACACTTGTCCATATTATATTTGTGTGAGAGTCATGGTTTTAGCATTTTGAGGATTTTCTTTTAACAATAATTAACAACTGTGTGGCTGCCTGGGTGATATTCCCTCAAAGATCCTCCCCAGGAAGCCACACCCCAAACACCCCCTCCCTGTGCTCACCAGGGCCCTGAACGCTTTAGCAGGAACGCAACCTCTCCCTCCTCTGGTGCCTACAGAGTCGCAGCCCTTCAGAGTCTGCGCTGAGTCTAAACAGGACTTAAAGAGCAGTTTCTGAAGCTGAAAAGCCAGCGGCCAGGTATTTCCTGGCAGCGAGAGCAAAAGCAGGAAGACAGAGGGAGAAGGGAACAGCCCCACACCCCACGGTCCCAGAACAAACCTGAGCGTCCTCAGTTTCAGCAAGACCTGTGCGCCTCAGTGATTCCATCCACCCGAAGCTTTGGATAAAGGACAGGAAGGAAGGGTGGCCACAGGGCCTTTGCATCCGCCAGGGCTGCAGATCTCCCAAGCAATCTACAGGGATAAGTCGGTGCACATGCGTGAATCTTCCACTGTGGTTTTGAGGATTTCTTTATAACCATCTTGCTTCAAGAATGAAGGGTGACGTCAGGAAGAAAAAACAGTGAATCCTAGGACTTGTTGCCCCAATTAATCAGGAAGACACGTGAGAGCGTGAGTGAGTGATAATTCACACCTGTTGTGTTTCAATGTTGACCGTGAGCCTGAGTGTGGACGACTCTCACTGAAGCACGAAATCTCTTTACACAATAGCTCTCGGTCCCGAATATTTCACTGCATCTTTTCTTTAAGGAAATTACTTATAAGGAAATGTTAAAAAGTAATCTCCCTGGGAAATAAGTACAAATCTCATGAAAAATAAATCTGGGTTAGTTGAGTTATTAAGGATCCATCCCCGTAGGAGCAGAAGCTGTGAAGTCCTTTTCCTTTTCAAAAACAAACACTCACCTTCCAGACGGTGGATGTACAGCCCGGTAGGCCCCCTGTGCCCCGGCTGCCGGCAGTCAGCGGGATTTCCGGGTCGTCCTAGGTTTGGAGGGGACTCACTCTCACTCTCCCTTCAAAGGTCCGGGGGTTTCCACTGTTGAGGGGGAGCTTCCAGAGGCTTTAAGAACTTTGTTGTTGTGAGGAAGCGTCCTGCCTTTCCTGACCACAGCGGCGGCTGGCTTGTGTGTCAGCTGTGCCTGGGCTCCTTCGAGAAACGCTGCTGGAACAAGGACGGGACGGCCTCCCTCCGCCGGGCGGGAGGTGGGCTCTGCAGAGACTGTGCGCGCGGACTTGGGATCAGACGGGCTGCGTGCAAACCTCCTTCCGCCAATTCCCCAGCAGGGCGAACGTGGGAAAAGGACTTCATCTGGGAGCCTCAGCTTCCTCAGCTGTGAAGAGGATCACGCCCTGATAGGGTCCCCCTGGGGGCTGAAAGGGGAAAATGCAGACAAAGCCCTTAGCACCTTGCAGAGCACAAAGGAGCCCTCAGGAGAGGGGACTTCTGCGGTGCGTTCTCAGCACCTGGGGACGTACAGTATCTGTGGGGTCTCTCTGACCAGTAGTGCAACTGAACTGCAGTCAGAAGAGATTTGCTCCCTTGTCTATAAACAAACGAACGAAGAATTGTGAGGCCTTCGCGCGGCGAGGAGTGCAGAGTGAGGCCCTGGGAGGAGTTCGCAGGGGACATTGTCCTCGGGTCTCGTGACTCCAGTTGAGGGGACTGGACGGGCCCCTATTATCAATCGCAGCAAGGAGAAGGTGGCGAGGCGACAAGGAGGTGTAGACGAAGTGCCCTGGAGTTCAGAGGAGGGAGGGATTGTCGTCTGGCTGAGGGAGTCGGAGAAGACTGCAGATGAGGCTCTGAGCTCACGTCTGTGGTCTTGATATGTGACCGTAGGACTCGTCTCACTATATGGACATGGAAATTTCAGATTGATAATGTCCACATTCTGTAGTGCGAAAGTTGTGGCCACGTCTGAGGGCGTGCAAGTTCAGTGTGTGTTCTCTGATGACGGGGTCATGGAATCAGTGTCCATTAAAAATGAGAATCCGGTTTGGCTTTCCCCAGAGGACGGTGTCCATTGGTCCAGTGGTCTCTGCTTTTACATACTTCTTTTTTTTTTTTTTACATACTTTTACAAACTCCCCTAGATTGGAAAGAAGGGCAGGGCAGTAGGAGAAGAAACCAGAGGGACACAGTGCTGGTCTTTGGTCTGCAGAAGTTCTGCATTACGGCCTGGTACCAAGACAATTGGCTCATGTTCTTAGGGAATGTTGTCCTGCTCTGGGAGCAATGAGATCTCTTGTCTTATCCTTTCTTTTCTCCTGCTCTAACTCTCTCTCCATCTTCTTTCCTGTGATTTGTCATTCTACTCAGTCTCTTGTGCATTCATCCATCAAACATTCTTTTTTTTTTAAGATTGACACCTGGGCTAACAACTGTTGCCAATTTTTTTTTTCTGCTTTATCTCCCCAACCCCCCCCGTACATAGTTGTATATCTTAGTTGCGTCTCATCAAACATTCTTTGAGCTTCTAGTCTAAGAGCTCACGTGCTGCTGGAGGTAAGAAGATGAAGAAGATTCCTTGTGAATAGCTTTGACGCAGGATGTAGGGAGTGGAGTCCCTGGGAAATGCCTGAAAGGTGGGCTCCTTCCTGTATTTCTTCTGTTTCTGTTTCTATGTGTCCCCACACGCTGTTAGGAGCCGAGTGGGCCCCAGCCCTTTGCTTTTACAAGCTGCTTCTTCACGCTTCTAGCTCTTCTTCCTATGAAGCAGCTTGCTTGTATCTAAAAGAATTTTTAAATTTCAGTATAAAAAATAATTCTCTAATTGGGTTGAGTTAGAGGCATAAAAGGGAAATCAGGGCAGAGTAGGGAAAACTGGTGGTAAACACATTCTGAAGCAGTGACACAGAAGTAGAATTTGTTGGGCCATAGAGGGAAGAATAAGTTCCCTTTTTCCCTCTGTTCTCTACTTTAGAGGCTTCTAATCCTGGCTAATTCCGTAGGTGGCCCACTGTCTCCATGGTGCGTTTTGAGAGGATTTGAAGAATAAGAGAAAGGCCCAGTCCAAAAATCTCTCTCCCTTTGATTCCTGAAATCTCAAGATTGGCAATTTAATTCTGTCTTAATTACCGCCTTCTTTGTTCCTCTTGTTTTTGAAAATGATCCTCCTCTGGGCAGCACATTCTAAGACAAATCCCCAACTCTTGAGGACACTCCCTTAAAATCACCTTCATCCAGAGCTGAGAAAGATGGGCGAATCCCAGTTCTGTTCTTGTAGATATGACCTAACTCCATCAGGTGACCACGTATAACTGGGAAAGTACAGACTGTTGGATTCATTGCGCTCTGGCTTCATAAGTCTCCATTACCTGCATCTCTACCTCAGTCCTAAGGCCACGCTCAACGTCCCCCGTCACAGGCACCTTATAAGTCCCCACTCTGATCAACCCCACCCTCTCCTCTCGTATACCCGGGCAGTGAACTCCAGGCTGCTGCCCTCAGGAGTCTCAGGGCTTCTGTCTGCACTCAGGCCGACCAGCTGGGACAGGCTTCTCTCTCTCATGGAACCTTATTCAAGGCTGCAGGGCTGACGTCAACACATTCCAGTAAGGTCATCATCTGCTACCATGTTCCCCTGTGTTCCTGTCTAAGTCCCAAGAAGCAACAAATGGTGGTGTAACCTATGGCATTGCTGCCACCTAGCAAGGCCTGCCAGACTCTGAGCCAGAGCTGGAGAGGGTGAGAGCTGCCCTCCCAGCTTGACTTGGGCAGATCCGTGCTTTATGACCTGCCCTTTGCGCTATCACTGGTTCCCCTTGGTTCAGCCTCGCACCCCTGTGGCCATAGGGAGAGGTCATAACTGCCCCTTGCCTTACAACCACATGGACAGAGGTGGGAGGGAAGGTCTCCAGAAGAAAGGGGTGCCAGCCCCCAATCCCACCAGAGCTCAGGTCTCCTGACCACTGTAGAGACTCAGCAAGAGACAGGATGGGCTCCAAGTGGGGTGGTAACAGGGGACATGATGAGAAGTGGTCAAATCCTGGATGTATTTTTAAAGTAGAGCCGATGGGATTTCCCAATCAATGGGATGTGCAATGGGAAAGAAAAGAGGGGTTAAATGTGATCCTGAGGTCCCAAACCTCAGTTCTCATCTCATTTTAAATGTCACTCATCAGAATCTCTGATTTTCTCTGATTGTTCTCAGACTGACGCCACTTTCATCTCAGGACGGTCTTGTTTCTAAGGATCAGTTGCTCACTCCAGACTCTTTGAAAGTTACATTACTGTCTTTAGCTTTCTCTCTGCTGGCCTTGTGCGTAGTGTTTCAGAACTCACATCGTCACCCCTGTTAGAGATTCTCTGGGTGGGGTTGAGCCTGAAGATGACGTAACAGAGTGGCCGTGAATACAGCTTACCATCTCTCTGAAATGAACAAAGGACGGCGCCTTCTCTGCCAGCTCTCCAGCTTAAAGCTTTCGTGACAAATGTGTTTGGACAGCATGTAGACGGTTTCACAATGGAGGTCTCAGTCTGTCACTGTCTCAGTGAGTGGAAGTCACTTTACTGAGGTTTTGTTTCCCTGTCTCTGAAAACACAGGCTCACATTGAGCCAGCCCTAATGGCCTAGTGGTTAAAGTTCGGCGCTCACTGCTTTGGTGGCCAGGATTCACTTCCCAGTGGCAGAATGACACCGCTCATCAGTCAGTAGCCATGCTGTGGCAGCAGCTCACATAGAAGAGTAAAAGGCCCTACAACTAGAGTATACAACTATGCTCTGGGGCTTTGGGGAGGGAAAAATGAGGAAGACTGGCAACGGATGTTAGCTCAGGGTGAATCTTCCTCAACAAAAAAAAAAAAGGAAAAACCGGGTCATGCCCTTCAGTTTGAGATGAGAATCAACCAACGGAGACAGTGGGTATATTTAAGCATTTATTATCTTAAGCTCTTTTTATATCTTAAAAAAATAAAATTTAATTTTATATTTATAACATATTAAATTTAAGCCCAATATTAATCTCTTTTTACGTAGTTATCTCATTTGATCCATATAAGGTAGGTGCTATTATTACTTGCATTTTACAGAAGAAAAAACTGAGGCTCAGATAGGTTCATTGACTCGTCCAGGGTCACACAGCTGGTACATGGTAAGGCTGGTGTTCAGACCCAGGTCTGTGGACGCCAGACTCTGTGCTCTTAACCACTCCACCCACGTTTCTTCCAGTGTGAGCAGTGGGTCACCTGGGGGTGCTTGTTAGGTGTATATTCCCAGATCCCACTCTCCAGACCCTGGGACTCAGACTCTGAGGCTGGGACCCGGAGATCTGTCCCTTATCAGGAGCTCTGGGTGATTACTGAGCAGCCTGAAGTGTGACGACCACTGTGTCTCATTACTTTGCCTCTAATGTTTGTTTAGCATCCTGCTTGTGTGTGTGTGTGGAGGACTGACAAATCCTCCAAGCCAGGTGGTGTGTAGAGTCCAAATTCTAGGATTTCATAAATACAAACAAGCAGATGATAGTTACAATACAGCATCTCTCTGTACTTTCAAGTTAATACATCAACGTAATAAAATGCATAATGGTCAGAAATTGTTTGTAGAGAATAGTGTCCTGTTTAGTTCATTTAAACATACGGGAATTTTTTTAAAAACAGGATGCTGAGTAGTTAATAGTATCATTGGGAGGGCTGAAAAACCAGTCTTTAGAGTGAGCATCCAGCAATGACTCCCAAAATCACACCACAGAACTGGGCCTCATGAGCTATTGCTTGTGTCGTGGTCGGGAAGCTGCCTGCAAAGCAGCTTGAGGAGAGCAGGGATGCAGAGGGAGCCCGGGCTCAGGAGTGAGCAGAAGGGAAGCCCATGAGGGTGATCAGCAAGGAGGTTGTTCTCGGACCCAGAAACAGAAGCCAGGGAAGAAGAGGGTTCCAGAAGACGGGAGGGGCCAACGTTGTCAAATACAATGACAGGCCAATGGGAAAAAAAAGACAAGACTAATAAGTACTGTTGAGCTTGATGACTAAGTGACTTTCTCTGGGTCAGTTGGTGACTTTTAACAGCACAGTTTCAGGGGAATGTTAGAAAGAAGCCAGACGGGTCTAATAAGGAATAAATGGGAAATGAGCAGATGAACCAGCCCATGCCCCATGAACAACCCTTTGAAGAAGTTAAGTTGAAATGGAAAGGAAAGAAGATTGTGGCTGGAGAAGATCTGGGGGTGCAGGGAGCTTTTAATTTCTTGTTTTGTCTGTTTGTTAGGTCAAGAGAAACTTGCACATAGCAGTAGCGGAGAAATTGATTGACGGGTCAGTGTTCTGAAGGTCAGAGAGGGAGAGGGGTCAAGGACTAGATGGAGGGGTTGGCCTGGAGTGCAAGAGCGACAGCTCCTCTAGGGCTGGAGGGAGGGAGGTGACGATGGGTACAGATACAGGTCCATCCCCAAGATCGGGTGAGTGATGACCATGATTATGGTCCTGATTTTCTTCTGGAAGTTGACCAGGTCCCCTGCTGAGAAGGAAGGGAGGGGCCCTTGGGTGTGGAGCTTGGAGGGGGGACAAGGTTTGAGACAGCGGCTGCTAAGGACAAGTGAAGGATTGTCAGTCAGGGATGTTGTCAGCCCAGGTAAAAGTGGAAGTTGTGAATTCACAGTGGGGCCAAACTGTCAAAATGGTATAGGATTTAGTATTCTGCAGCCCTGGACCAGGAGTGGAGAGGTGGGTCCCGGGACTGCCCCAAGGGCGACACTGATTTCCGGTCACGGTGATGTTGGACTCCGTGCCTCAGGTCTCCTAACTAAGCTTGATGTTTCCTGTTTGGGTGTCAGGTGCCTCAGGCAGGAACCCTGGAGCTGTCCCACTTACAGGAAGGAGCGTACACCTTTCAGCTCACTGTGACGGACACCGCTGGGCAGAGAAGCTCCGACAACGTCTCAGTGACAGTGCTTCCCAGGGCCTTCTCCACGGGAGGTGAGAAGAAAGTCCTTCCCCACATTCCCAGTGGTCAGCAGAAACTGGGCTATTTACGGAAGGATAGTAATGGATTCGCATTTTGTATTCCAACTGCACGTTTCATTGGCTCTTCCATTTTATTTTTGGCTGTTGTTGAATGAGTGTCTTTACTAAAAATATAACCACAAAAAGGCTCCATTATATTTTGGGCTATGTGACACTGCTGGATTGGGGGAGTGCTCCAGGGGATGAGAATAGACTGTGTGAGCTCTGGGACCCTATAGACGCTCCTTCTTTCCTTGACTTGCTTTCATAAAGACAATCATCTGGCTTTCCCAGGAGAGGATCTTGTTTAAAGGTGGTGGTCTGTTGGATATGTGTGTTCGAAGAGTGCAGCTGAGGAGTACCTTTAAGACAAATTAAAATATATGAAATACATGTGTCAATTTAAAAGGAGTATTTAAAAATTTTCACAGACACTTTACACAGATGCATGGATACATTAATAATATAGCTTTACGTTTATATGATGGTTCTCACATTCTGTTGCACAATGTAAACTCTTTTATCTCATTTATCTGTTTCTTACTTTCCTAAACATCTACCTTTCTAAGATTACCTCATCAAGTTAAAAAAAACTGCTAAAAAAGTTTTTAGAAAAGCTTAAAAAAGGGTCTGTCCCCGTGGCCGAGTGGTTAAGTTCACGTGCTCTGCTGCAGGCGGCCCAGTGTTTCGTTGGTTCGAATCCTGGGCGTGGATATGGCACTGCTCATCAAACCACGCTGAGGCAGCCTCCCACATGCCACAACTAGAAGGACCCACAACAAAGAATATACAGCTATGTACTGGGGGGCTTTGGGGAGAAAAAGGAAAAAAATAAAATCTTTAAAAAAAAAAAGAAAAGCTTAAAAAAAACTTGGCAGCACTAAAGACATAGGGGCATCACAGAGGGAACGCCCGACAATCCCTTCTGGAGAAGTGCTGAGATGCTGTATATTCAGGGTGCTGTCACTTGGTGAATGGATGTTTTCTCAGTGTCTGCAGTGCCCAGGAACTGTGTGAGCACTGGGCATGGGATGATCCGCTCCGTAGAGCTGGTCCCCGTCCCTGCATAGTGAACCTGTACCGTCACTGGCCATGGCTCTGAGAAACTCGCAGCATGTCTGTGACGTCCTTGCTTCCTAAGTACTGGGATGAACTTAAGTCAGCACTTGGAAGAATAAGGATAAAAAGATTGGAATATGGCTGTGATTCACTGGACCATCGCTGATCTTGTCTTCCGTCAAAGACATAGGTCAGTGTGCATATTGGAAATGAAAGAGGAGATCCTAGAATCCTAAGGACTTGGCAGCCTCAATAATTTGCCTTCCGCCAGGATACAGAGCATAAGCAGCTCTCAGAATTTGGTTACCTGCCTCCCTGTCCAGCCAAGGTTTCAGCTTACTGTGAGGAAGGAGGGGTGACTGCACATGGACAGGCCGGACACCAAACTCCTGCCCACGGCAGCACCGTGAGGCAGTGATGGTGAGTAAGCAGAGCCGTCCATCCCAGCCCAGACTCGAGCTGGCCCTGTTGATTCATTGCAGCTGCACAGGAGGGCCAGACAATTACTCAAATCATTTTTGAGGACCTTGAGGTCTGTGGGACGTGCACCGGGGCCATCAACAACATGGCATTGGCTCCAGCCAGTCACTCCCCAGGGAGGACCACTGGGCCCACAGCACTGTCCTCCTGGGACCCGGTGCTTGCCTGGGCAGGGACGAAGTTGAGTGCTGATCTGGGAGGAAAGTGCTCATGGGGAGAAGACACAGACACCCCATCATACCCGACAGAAATTAGGGAAGATTGCTTTTGTACAACTGAGGTCCCTGGGAGGGAGAAAGGGCCTGCTCTGGACTAAGCAGACGGCTGACCCCTCACCAGCCACTAGCCTGCCCTCGTTTATTTCTCCAGGCCAATTTTCCAGGCTCCAAGGGAAACTGCCAGTTGTCCGTTTGTGGCCTTTCTCCAAAATGATAATGTATTTGAAGTGGCAGAGAGGGATGTGAATCCCTTTTGATTACTGGAGGGACACTTGGGTATGGGTCTCCTGTATGTAACCTTATATAGAAAACAACGAAGAGTGGCTGTCGTCCTAACTGCGATCGGAATCACTCCCTGGTTAAACTGGAATAAAAACTGTGAATTAGAGTTAATAAAATACCACACAGAGACAGTGAGAGCCATGGCTGTTTCTCTGCCCTCTGTTGTATATATTGATCTTGCAGTGAATGAGCCAGCTGTAATGGTGACCAAGGGTGGCGCCTTCTGGGGAAACAGAGAAGCAGGTACCCCTGCTTATGTGATAATATCTGGGTTAAGTTTTGGCTGTAGAGGCTGCATGTTTTCAAGCTTTATGAAGAATAGTCTATTCCAATAGCAAGACAACAAGCACTTCCCATATGATCTAGAGCAGTGGGCTCCAAATAGGACCCCTACAGATGGGCAAGACATTTTTAGGATGGAAAAGAAGATGCTAGAACTTATATATTATTAATTTTAGATTTTCTCCTGTAAATTGTCAGTGTATTTTCTAACATGTAAATATCTTAGTACAGTAGTATATGCATATTATTTACACATTGGAGATGCATGTTCTCCAGTATATTATTGGTTGAGATGCGTGGTCAAAAACGTTTGGAGACCACTAATCCAGAGGTAGATGGATAAATTACAAATCTGGATCTGTCTCCAGAACTACCAAGGAATGAGTAAAACCTTGAGATATTTAGGATTTTCACATCCTGAATTTAAGAAATGTGGGCAGTAGCTGTGTCCTGCTTGGACACAGAGGTCCCCTCCACTTCTCCTCCTGACTCCTTCCCTGTGACTGGAGCAAGCTCTCTTTTAGGCCCAAGATCTCAGTCATACTGAGGCCCTTTGCTTCCTCTTCTTTCTCAGGAATCTACCACCATGTCTTTACCCTCTTCTTCCTTCTGAATCAAGATAGCTTCAAATTGCCCTGCACCCAGATAGACTCCTTTCCCAGCCTTTAATTTAGCAGCTTTCCAGTGAGATATGTATTCAGTGTTCGGCTTGGGCGTGTACACTACGCTCAGCAATTTGTCTCAGTGGAATATCATCATTTACCACCCTCTCATGTCCTGAGAGAATTGTCCAGTCCGTTCTGTCCCTGGAGAATTATGGAACTCTTCATGACCTGCTTCTAGCCTAATATCTTTAATTTGCATTACCGGTGACAGAAAGTCCCCCAGATCTTGTAAATTTGGCAGAATCTGGAGTATGATGCAGGGGGTGAGGAGGAATGCCATCTAAGAAGATCCATGTGGCTCCTATGAGTTGCACTGTGGATTGAAACCTCCTAAGAGCTCCAAAAAGGAGAAAATTTCATTATTTGAAGAAATATTCATACCAGATAGTAACTAAGGATTATGTTTATTATTTACAGCACCAAAATGTATAGTAGACAACAAATAGGGTTTAATAGAGGAAAGTGAATCTCAGTAAAAGTTGTTACTTAGGAAACAAGAATGCAGGACACAGCGTGCAGAAGGTCTGGATGGAGGAGCCCAGGGCTGCTGCTTCTCTGTACCCACCTCTTAGGCCCTGTCGGCTTGAGAACTGCCCTGAGACGAAGAGCCCAGGGTGATTCCTGAGAACTAAGTCAGGAGGGCCAAGAGGAGACCCCCTAACCTTTCCAGAACCCACTGCTCCATCCAGCTCCACCTGTTAGGTGTTTCCTCGTTGTCTGCATCCTGTGCACACTCAAAGGCATTTCATCTCACATTAGACTCTGCTAATCTTGGCCCAGTGGAAGTCTTACCTTCCCTGCCCTCCTGTGACTTGAGACTCGTTTATAAACAGGGTACTTGAGCGTTTGCTCATGCTACCACTTCTTTTGTGATGATGGCTGTTTCACTGATGCCACGCTGGCTTTCGAGGGAGTGGAGCAGTGTCCTGATGGGTCTGATGAAGCTTTCTCATCAACATTGTGTGTCAGCTGCATCGCATTTTCAGGCCAGGGGTTGGAAGGGGTGTCTGTATCCTCATAAGACTATTTGAACTCACTGTTGTTCTTTTTCTGCCCAGTTTCAGGTATAACTTTATCTGAACAAGCTGTGCCTTACATTAAATGAGCATTTACTATGAGTCTCTAGTCCAAGTGACAAATGTCAAATTTTTTTATATTTCTTACCCTTTTCAAAAATTGCTTTCAGTTTTCCAAAAGATTCTTCCTCATCCTAAAAATGCTGTATAGCATATACTTTTTTAAAAAACTAAGTTAACATAGCATTTTCATAAATTTTTTAGAAAATGTATGACATACTAGGGTGTGGCTCAGTCAGAGCTGTAAACCAGTCTTATAATGTCATATACATACAAGTCACCAGAAGGAAGAGAAGCTACAGAAAGTTCCATGATTCTGGCTTGAGGAAGAATGAAGAATCTAAAACCTTAGGTTTAAGTTTTGTCTTTGTCAATTTATGTGTGACGTTTAGAAAATTAATTATTGGGTGAAGAAAGAACAGATGACCCATTTGAAAATGAGAGAGAAGTTTTTTATGGGGCTCTGACGTGTCTTAGACAGATAGGTTATTTTTCCCAAATATCCATGACTTTAAATCTACTGCAAATGTAGTGGTTTTAGTTAAATTCCAGAAAAGCAACCCAACAACTAACAGCTGCTCTTCCACGCTTCAGTGAGCCTTGACCAGAAGATGGGGACCCGCACAGCAACTGCCCAGCCTAGAACCACAGGACCGAGCAAAGATGCCAGGGGGGGCTCCTTGTTGGAGAAGCCCCAGAAAGTCACTGCCCCAAACCAGCCCCCTGCATCTTCAAACACGGAGAAGAGGAATCATTCCGCCTTCTGGGGACCAGAGAGTCCGACCGACCCTGGGATGCCAGGTAAGGACTGGAGGCCGGTTCTCCCCAGAGAGCCTCATTTTCTATAATGACACTTGGCTCAAAATTAAAGTTATGTTTGAAGAGTGTTGAGAAAATATCTTAAAAGAAAGAAGACAGTTAAAATGAAGAATTTGGCCCAAAAGAAAAAAACACCTAACATTTGAGCTATTTATAGCAAGGGACACCTACTTAATACATCCCTACATTCCTACATCTCTGTATACGTACTCCAGAGATGCCAATACATTCATTTGTAAATAAGCTAGAGTTAGGAAGTTTTAACACCTATGTTACAGAAACTAATGCTCTAAGTGTTAAATGTTAGGTTATTTTGAGATGAAGCATCATAATCCCTATGTATTTATGTAAATCCTCTTCAACCCCACTAGTGAACGTAAAGAAACTATGATGTCACATTGATATGGTTGCCTGTGTAATTCAATGTTATGCCTCCAGTTTAACTAAATCTGTGTTTTTTTTAAATAAGGCTAACAAGATTTTTTAAATACATTCACACTGCAGAAACATTACAGAATTCTATCATTTTAAATTTCCTTTTTACACATTCATATTTGCATGGTTGTATGACATACGGAACAGAAATACAGACGATCACATTTCTGTGTGCTTTTGTGAGTGTCTTCAATACTCAGACCTCACACATTCTACTGAAATAATCTCTCACTATTCTAATAACTTTTTAAAGACAATTTTTAATTCATTGCAGAAGATGCAAATAATTAAAAAGGAAAATGACTTAAAATACCATCCTTTATTGATAATAACTTTTCATGTTTGGCATATTTCCTTCCAATCTTGTTTATCTGCTTTGTGGATTTTAAGTTTCCACACAAACGTGTCCACACAATCTTCCATGAGGGCTTTCCTCTCCGACAGCCGAGGTGCAGGCGCTTCCATGCTATTTGGTCTCTTCCTTGCTGGTGCTGCCCCCTACTGGTCAAATCCGTCACTCCATCCAGCCTGGGGATTCGTTTTACTCCATTTTCTCCGCGTGGATGGTTTGTGTGCAGACAGACACCTGAGACACAGTCGGGGAGACCAGGTGGTTCTGGCAGGAGGGAGGAAGAGTTGAGGGGAGAAGTGGGTTCTCGGAGGCCGGGACGGAGAACTCCTGCCAGTCGCTGTAGGAGGGGCTCACGTGAGATGAAGGATCAGCTGCAGGCAGCGTGGAGACCACGGGCCAGGTCTCCTTCCTCAGGTTCTGGTCTCGGCTCTGCCTTTAGAACCTTGAGTAAGTCGCTTCCTGTCTCTGACTCTGTTTCCTTGTCAGTTCACAAGCGTTTCACCAGATGACCTCCGAGGCCCGTCCAGCTCTGGAGTCTGTTTCAGGAAGGACAGTAGCCTCGCGCCCAGGCAGCTCTCTATCAGCCTGTCTGTGCTGGATGTTGCTCAGAGATCCCGGGCTGGCTGCTGGGGAGGGAGGACTCAGCCTCAGATCCTTCTGAAAATAAGGCTCCAGGCTGCCCCCACCAACTGAGGGGAGTTGGCCCCCAATTTGAAACGTATTTGCAATCTCTGCTTTTGTCCTTTTTGATAATAAGCCTTTGACATTGGCTGTGAAGGTGTAAGGAATGGAGTTTCACAGATGCAGAGAGATTAGAGTCCACTAATTACTTATATATTGTTTTTTGCTAATTATTAAAGTAATGCATTACTGTAGAAAATCTGGAAATACAGAAGAATGTAAAGAAGAAAATGAAAATCATCTAGCAAAACCCACCATTGACAGTTTGTTGCATTTTCTTCTGGTTGCTTCTTTTTGGACACATAAGTGCACACGTTTATTCACTATTAACAAAATGAGGATAATAGTATTTTTACAAAACTTTTATTTTTCTTGCTTATGAGCATTTTCATGCGTTACTAAACATCCGTCAAAAACACAAGTTTTGACAGTCCAGGGTGAAGAGAGTGGGAAGAGAAGATAGAACTTTTCACATGTCAGAAAGGGCCTCAGAGCACATGCTTTCTGTTTAGACAGCAGCCATGGCCCCATTCCCCTTGTTGTCCCTAAGACACCAGACTAGAATCCTCAGCCTCCAGTTTCATGTGGGTGGAAATTATGTTCTACCCAGCATAACATAAATAGACTTAAAAATTCAGGACTAGAGCTGGCCCAGTGGCATAGTGGTTAAGTTCGTGCTCTCTGCTTTGACAGCCCAGGGTTCGCAGCTTCAAATCCCAGGCTCACTAAGCCATGCTGTGGTGGCATCCCGCATATAACATAGGGGAAAATTGGCACAGATGTCAGCTCAGTGACAGTCTTCCTCAAACAAAATGAGGAAGATTGGCAACAGATGTTAACTCAGGGCCAAAATTCCTCACCGAAAAGAAAAGCGTAGTTTAAAAAAATGCCCCGTGCCTGAGGGTTGCAGGATCATCAGCTAGTGCAGTAACTGTGGAGACGAGTTCAATGTCCTGCTGCCTCCTCCCCCACAGACAGGTTGGGAGGATAAATAAGACTTACCTCAGGGAAGACATGCTAGGGAGATGCTAAGACTAATACTAATAATGTAGCACAGAAGGTCATGAGATGCAGTTTTTCACCTGTCACAGTGACAAAGGTGAAAACATACAATAATCAAAATTTATAAGAATACAGAGAAACCAGTTTCATGGGCTTTGGGGGGGATTGAAATTAGTACAATCTTCCAGAGGGCAATTTCTGAAGCCTTAAAACTGTGTAGCTTTGACCCAATTATCGTCTTCTTGGGAATGTGTCCCAAGCACGTTACTAAGGGTGAAATTAAGGATGTGCACAGATCTTTGGTCTCACCATTGAGAGCCTGCTCGGTCCGCTCAGAGCCGTCGGCGGGGAGAGAACAGGCCGTGTGGTGCCGGGGTTTGCTCCAATGCAGCAGCGCAATGCTGACTTGTTCCCGGACGTGGTTGCAGCTGGAGGGCCTGTTCTCTGTGTGGTCCAATCATCCATTAACAAGGCTGTCCCCTTGAATCTGACCCAGCCGGTGGGAAGAAATCTGGGCTCCAGCACTGCATGGTGCTGGAAAACTGGTGTCGTATCCACAGTCACATGGAATCCGTGTTCTGGGAACCTGAGAATTCCCGTCCAGCCCGCAGGTCAGCACCTTCCTTAAGGGTCTGGATGAAGCAGGGTCTCAGGAGAATGCGTGATTTCTGTATGGAGGGGGTTTCTGCCTGCACTTTCTCGGATTCCCCTGCTAACTACACCAGAGCCTGGCTGGTGAGCTTCTCTCTGCAGGTCACTAGGGTGAGCACCTGCGACCTTTGCATTGTTATGGGAAGTATTTTATTCAGAGAGGACCTCCTTATAAAGGCTATTTAAAAGGGTTTTCCCACATGCCCCGTATTTCATCTTTTCGTTGTGCTGGCCTGCCTCTTTTCTTATTCAGAAGCCATTGTGAGACTGTGAAACCTTTCTGGGAAGGCAGGTTGAATGTGCTGAGGCCTGATCAGCAGCACAACTGAGTGGCCTGTTCAGCTCCAACATGGTGGCAGCATCAACCGATCCTCAAATGGATGGAAGAGCCAGTTAAGGGAAATTCACTCATCACAAATGAAGACAATCAGAGGGTTATTTCCATGACCTTATTTTGGGGGGAGTTGGTCCTCTCTCATTGACCTACTCCCTTCTCTGGTCAAAGTCATTTACTCAGCTGTGATCAGCACCTGCTTTAGCGCAACCCACTATCCTGGGCACTTGGAGAAACACGGGTCTTAGAAAAGGCACCCTCTACCTTCTCCAAGGTTTCAATCTAAACGTTTTGGTCACTGTACTGGGGATTACATAATTTTTATTATTTCAAATCTAGATGATTTATGCAGTAGATTCTGTTTTGTAACATCCGACCACTTGGTCAGTCTCAAGGAACAACTTGGTTTCAAACCAAATGACATGGCTCATTTTATCTGGAAGTGAGTTGAATAACTCCAGTGTTCTGATAGGATTAAAACATTACTCTCAGCCAAATACAAATACATTCATATTTTTCTTAGCTTGCCTTCACCAATGAACTTAGAACTCGTTTTAACTAATCTTAGACAAGTTGTAGAGGCTTTAGCAAGGCTGGCCGATACAAATAATTGAAAATGAGCAAAGAAGGGCCGGCCCTGTGGCCAAGTGGTTAAGTTCACGCACTCTGCTTCAGCGGCCTAAGGTTTCGCCAGGTCAGATCCTGGGCACAGACCTAGCACCGCTCATCAAGCCTTTTCTGAGGCGGCATCCCACATAGCACAACCAGAAGCACCTACAACTAGAATATACAACTATCTACTGAGGGGCTTTGGGGAGAAGAAAAAAATAAAATAAAATAAATTAGAAGATTGGTAACAAATGTTGACTCAGCTGCCGATCTTTAAAAAAGAAAAGAAAAGAAGCAAAGAGAATGTCAATAAGGAGTTTTGTGGCTGTACTGAGGCCTTAATAACATTCCCAGTGTGAGCAGACACGCAGGCCAAGTGCCCCTGGCTAGCTGAGGTCTTGTCCTCATATGATCCGGAACATTCCCTGAAGAGAGCTTCCTCTTATTCACTGCAGACATACAGTGTGGCCCACCAGTGAGTAGTGAGAAGGGATAATTCTGTTGTCTACAAGAGTTGGCTGGTGGTCACAGGAAGCCATAGAACATTCTGGAAGGTAGGCCCATAAGGTATCCACTTTCCTAGCTGGTATTTCCAACTTCCTTCCAGAGCATGTCTGCATGTTCTATGGTGACTGAAAATGAAATTAAAGCCACATCCATCCACCTTCCAACTCCCTCTGTGTATGCGTAGCTATGTGTGGTAAACAGAACACAATATGTCATTCAGTGGAGGGAAAAATAATTCCCTAAGACATTAAACTCTTCTAAAAGGGTCATTGCCAAAATGAATTATCTGCAAGAGCAAATGATATAATCATCTTGTTACTGAACAGAAACACGGGTTCATTTACCTGCAACACAGTAGGGCCAATAAAGAAAAAAACTGAAACACCAGGCTTGTGGCAAGGAAAGAGGTTTACTATCGAAGGGCAGCTAGATGAGGAGATGGGAGTTAGAAGGGAAAATGGTAGGGACTTTTATCTGGGGTTTTAGGTATGGGAGGGAGACCATGTGCTGGGGTTTTAGATAGGGGACAGGGAGCAGGTGGCCGTGCTGGTTGACGTCTTCCCACCAGCCTGTGTTTGGCCTTGAAGACTGAATTTCTTTCCTCTTTTTTTTTTTTTTAAAGATTGGCACCTGAGCCAACAACTGCTGCCAATCTTCTTTTTTTTCCCTGCTTTTTCTCCCCCAAATTCCCCCAGTACATAGTTGTACATTTTTTAGTTGTGAGTCCCTCTAGTTGTGGTATGTGGGACACCACCTCACCGTGGCCTGCTAAGAGGTGCCATGTCCGTGTCCAGGATCCAAACCAGCAAAACCCTGGGCCGCTGTAGCGGAGTGAGCGAACTTAACCACTCGGCCACGGGGCTGGCCCCTGAATTTCTTTTCCCTTGCCTGCCTGGACTTTTCTGGTTAGTTTTTATCTTCAGCTTGTGTTTGCCTTGTGAGGCTGAATCTTGATGTCTGGACCTTGACTTCCTGGGAAAGACAGCTCACTCTTATATAAGGAGGGACAGAAAGAACTAGGGAGTGTTTTGTTGGTTGGTTCGTTTTTTCTGCTTTTCCTCCCCATCCCCCCAGTACATAGTTGCATATTTTAGTTGTGGGTCTTTCTAGTTGTGGCATGTGGGACGCCGCCTCAGCGTGGCCTGACAAGCAGTGCCATGTCCACGCCCAGGATCCGAACCGGCGAAACCCTGGGCTGGAGCGTGCGAACTTAACCAGATGGGGGCCGGCCCCCAAGACCTGGTTAGTTTTAAACAACAGTTGATTATGCTGAATATGCGCAGCTGTGGTTAGCAAAGCTCATCTCCAATTGCTTGGCTATAGGGAAGATTTTTTAACTTTGTGCTCGGTTTCGGTCTTATTTTTGTTCTGACTCACTGCTCTAGTGAGAGCCTGTGATGGGATGTGTGGAAGTGAAGCATGTCTCTGTGGCATTCCATATGTAGGAGTCTGGGAAAAGTGAATCAGGCAGTCTGGGAAATGACAATGAAATCCTTCATGAAATGTGGAAAACAGAAATACACATTTCTCATGCCAAGAGGGCAGGGCAAGTCCCCTAGGAAATTCTAGAGTCCAGGCCATTGTGTCTTAAGTCTCCTGTGTGCACTGCCCTCTCCCTGAGACCTGACCTCTCCCCCCTCCCATGTCACTGGCTTCCCCTCCCCAGGGACTGAGGGCATTTAGGAAAATACTCTTCAGACTCAACAACTGAAGATTCAGAGTGAACTTAGTTTGTGAAATGAACCCACCTCAAGACAGGGTCGCCTTTCCAAGTACAATTAACCTATTCTCTACTGCATCCTTCATAGAGCTCTGTCCCAGACCTTCCTAAGGAAATGTTTAAATATGTGATTCTGCCTACATATATTAATTCGCCCAGATATGAGTAAATAGATGTGTTCTCCACTGTGGTTCTAGAGCTGTGACTCTGAGAGCAGTGTGTTTCAGTAGAACGCCACCTGCTGCGGATCAGTCCTGGGCTGCAGTCCCGGCCCCAGCAGTTACCAGCTCCCAGGGGATGGACTTCTCTGAGCTGCATTTCCTCACCTGCCAGAGGATAATATCTTCTCACAGTGTTGCCACGAGGATGTGTGAAATCTCTTACGTAACTGTAACTTATGTCTCTCGGAAACTAGTAACACTATATGAATTTTTGCTAGAACATTCCAGTCCATTGGCATTCACTAGGAAACCAGGGTCAGAGAGCTACAAACCCACAAGACAGTTAATTCAAATGAAACATAGAAACCTGCAGCCGTGGTCCCAGCACTGAGTTCCTCTTCAGGATTAAGAGAAACGTTCTCTTATCTTCATTGGAAAGAGACGGGGGGCAACAGTGAATGTGGTTATTTTATATTTTTCCACTGGATAAAAGACAAACCAGTTAGTCCTCTGGAAAGAATTGGAAGTTGGTAAATTTTGGTGTTTTGTTTTTATCCCTGGCTCGTTATTTTTAAAACTTAGGACATGAGTTCCCAGCCATGTTATCTTCCAAATTTGTTACTTGACAGAGCACTCACTGAGTGCCCATCACTGTTATAGCAACCTGATGATGTGTAGAAATCATTATCCCCATTTTGTAGATAATTGCATGAGCAAAGGGAATTGAGAATGAACATTCCGTAAGCCGGACACCCCCGCTGCCCAAAGGGAAGAGTGCTTGTTGGGTTAGAGGGCAATATGGGAGCCTTGAAGACCTGCCTGAGGAATCTTGGACAGGCTGAGTCACAAAGGAGAATAAGAGAATTTAGAGATGGCAATACCCAAAGCCAGTTGAAGAAGAATCAGTATCCATCCAGGATGAAGCTCTCATCTACTCGTGGCAACGTGAGAAAAGTGAGGACAATGTAGTGGGTTTTTTACGAGGCTAAATTTATTCCATTGAAAGAATTGTTCTTTTTATGTATTAAATCCTTCATGATTTGGGGGTTTAGATATGTCCTTACTCTATATGAAGTGAAGGTGACAGCCTTAGTAAATGGCCACTTCTTTTAAAATCTTTGTTTGCCCAAAGTTGACAGCTCTAAATTAGCCCCCAAAATGATTTTGAATTTTTATTGGTCCACAAAATCCAAAGGTGTTGGAATCACCATCCTAGAAAATCTCTGGCCTGTGGATGAGAGCCCAAGTTCTCGATGGCCCCAGTGCCCCACCAGCCTCATCATTTGGATTCCATATTCCCTGTCCCCGTCCCACTGGACATGGTCTCCACAGCTCCAGGCAACAATCCCTTTCTTCCAGGGGCTCAGCAGCCCCCATGCCTGTCTGTCCTGCACAGTAATAGCTGTCACCAGGCCGTCTCTTTCCCCTTCGGCTCAGCGGTGGTCACTGTCTTCCTCCACAGTCTCACGCTGGCTGCTCTTCTTCCTTCCCCTCCCCTCACTGTCTGGATGGGAAGGGGCCTCCAGAAGGTGGGCAATAATAGAAATCAACCTGGAAGGTACATCTGATTCTCTAGCCTACAAAAAACTGCCTACGCCTTGCTCATCTCTCTCATTCTCCTCTGGCTCCATGTTTATGGAGGAAATCCCTATCATTGGCTATCGTCGGCCAGCACATTCAGATCCTTTTGGAGTAACACGATGAGGCAGAGAGAGTAACATGATGAGTAGAATGTAATTAGCCTGCTGCGGCCTTGGCCGAGAGAGGTAACCGTGGGCTGACCTCACTGCACGGATACGCTGAGAGAGTGTGGATAGCAACCTTTGCAGACACACTCCGGAGGAACGTCTGAAAGGAGAGACTGTGGGGGAGGTTCTTGCAGTGCCAGAGCCAAAGGTGACGCAGAACGGAACAGTGAGGATTCGCAGCCTAGCGTTCACTCAGACGTGCTGGTTTCCACCAATAAGAAGTGAGCCCCCCTGGGTTTGAATCCCAGCTCTGTGACCCACTCTCTACTTGATGACCCTGGGTGAGCCCTGAGCCTCTCTGAGCCCAGCCAGAAAAATGGAGCTACTGGGACCTGCCAGCAGGGTGAGGTGAGAAAGTGGAAGAGCAGGTCCCAGGGCCTTGTGGATGCTCAGTGCGTACTTTTTAAAGAAAACCTTTCTTGACTGTCCTGCTCTCCATGGTGTGAAGCCCAGAGACTCCCCTGGACTCTTCCCGCCGAGGTCTTGCTTCCCCCTCCGGGGTGCGGGGAGTTCTGGGATGGTGCGCTCGTTCCCCTCTCTCTGTCCAGCTGTTTGTCCTCACCACACACTCTGCTTTATTAAATTGGTCACATCCGTTGTCTAGTGTTTTAGTGTCAAACATAGGCTGTGTTTATTGGAGAAGTAAATCCTGTAAGTGCTTTCTCTAAGTCCATCCTAAAACAATAAATAAGGCTGTATTTTCATATCTGTTTCCTAAAGTTTTTGATGTACCTTCAACATATGTTCTATTTATATTCCACAGACAGTAGTTCCTCAGGGAAGAACAGAAAAAAGGAAAATTATATTTTTGAGTCAAAGAGTGATCGAGGAGGAGGGGAACACCCAGCCCCAGAAGCAGGTAAATGTGTGCCTTGGAGACTCATTGCAGAGGACCAAATAAACCCTCACGGGACCACAGAGCCTCTAGTTGAGGGTAGTAGACGAAGCTGCAGGAGCTCATGACAAGAGCAGTGACCTGTGGAGCAGAAGCACCGCTGTGCTCTCATCTCCTAGTCATGTGTCATCTTTGGGCTCTTGAACTAGTAACCCCCATCTGTGGACCTCAGCTTCTTCCTTTGTAAGTGGATTGACTAGATAATCCCTCTAGTCCCTTCCAGGTGTAACGTTCTAAGGAAAGAGTAATTCTCCTGGCCTAGTGGTTAGGAACACGGGCTCCAGAATCGGATGCCGAGATTCAAGTCCTTGCTCCACCACTGACCTCTGTGCCCTCGGGCATTATCTTCTCCCCGTGGATCTCAGTTTCATCTTTAGGAAGCTGGAGATAACAACCCATACCTGCGTCACAGAGTTGTCAGGGAGAATAAACGGGACCATTAATACGAAGCATTTAGCACACTGTTTGGCTCATACAATGAGCCAAATAAATGATGGCTATTATGATCGACTGATTCATGATACCACAGGAGTAAAGGTCTTGGACCACCCAGTTCTCTCCCCAAGTGCTCTAGTGACAGAGATGGAAGACAGCGGGAATGGGGAAGAGTGTGGGAGGTTGAAGGGATGTTTAGAAAGTGAAGAAGAATACCATAATTCCACAACTGTGGTTGTTTTTAACTAGAAAGAAAACACTTTTGACATAGTCCTGTAGAAAGGCAGGTTTTAGTCCTAAACCCCACAAACTAATTAGTAAAAGAAGATTTAGGAGAACAAAGTTATACATCTAAAGATTGAGAAAACTTTCTTTTTACCCGAGAGTAGTTTTTGTAATATCTGGACTGTATTAAAGTAACATTTTACACAATAGATGGCTAAACTAATGCAGATATGAAGAACCTGGAAGCTCCCAGTCTGCTGGCCTGCTGGACGTACCCTGTCGCAAGATACTTAAATAAAAAGAGCCCCATCCCCCATCGACATACAAAGGGAAACCAGGCCTGCCCCTTGCCCCATCAGCCAGTGCCCTTTCTAGTTATTTTCTAGTTGTTACTGTTTTGAATGTCACTCCCAGTCGTGTGGACAGAATACCCAATTCATCCCCTTGGCTGGTTTCTGAGAACGTTATCATGATGTGTCTTAGAAGGGGTTGGAAAATTTTAAATCTCAAATTTCCCCAAATAAAAACATTGAAGAAACCATTCCAACTACATATTGAAAAAATCTAGAATAATTTTCAGTGTTCTAGCAAGGACTTTACGGGAGATCTCATTTTCCTTGTCATCAAGGCATTAAACAAGGATCAGATGGAGAGTTCAGCAACCTCCTATCTGACTTGGCAAATGGAAAATTCCCCTGGGTTTCATGTCTGCTTCATTGTGACCCCAGCTGAACCTGAGCCCCAGGCTCAGGACTGGGATCTTCAACACACTCCCTTCCCTGTAGCCTGAACACCGGTGCGCATCTTTACACGAGTCACCGACATGTAGAAGGGCAGCCTTGAACCATTGTCCTGCCCTGAGCAAGCAGAAGCAGGCTCTGCGTTGGGTTCCAGTTTGTAAGAAATGGTTTGGGGTTTCTGGGGTTTCAGAAAGGGATGGCCAAAGTCTCTTTTTTTGCCCCATTCCTTTGTAACGTATCCAACTTACATGGCTGGTACAGGAGGATGAGGCGGAACCGACACCTTCAGGGCCCTAAGCCCTTTCAGAGCTTCTTCCCTCAGGGTGGCCATTAGGAGACTCTGGTAGCTACTAAGGCCCCAAACTGTCAGCCTGGAGAAATTCAGCAGTGATTCCTGACCCCTCCAGAGGGGTTTCGTGTGTGCGGAACGTCTGAGCCAGCTCTAGAATCAAGTTCTAGACTGTTGGTTTATCACAGGTGTCTATGTTTCACAATTCTCTATGGGAATACCAGCCTCACCCCAAACTTTGTTTGGTACCCAACAGTCATTAATATACTTTCCCGATCCCCTCCTCCTGTGCCCAGACACTTCCAGACTGTTCCTGAGAGTCTTGTTCAGGAACCTTGTTCAAGTCCAGACTTGAAGTCATTATAAAATGAGTTCCTTTGCCTTTTGGAGGAGTGCAGTACCATCGTGGTTCTGGAGCTGCACTGTCTGGGGCCATATCCCAGCTCCAGCGCTTACCATACGAACTGCCCTCCAGGCTTACATGAGTCACTTAACTCTTGATGCCTTAGTTCCTCCTTTGTAAAGCGGGGATGATGATAGTGCCAATTCCTATGGTGGTTGTGAGAATTACAGGATTTCAGCTGGAAAGCACTTGGAACAGTGCTAGCATCTTTAGCATTAGCTTATTATCTTTGATTACTTTGAGTACTTACTTTGGTGTTGGACACATGGTTCTTAATGCAGAATGAATGAATAAATCAAAGAAAATGTTATAGAATCAACTTATGCAATGGAGAGTTTTGCTCCTCTGGTTCCACCACTTGGCAAGACCCCTGCAGCTAAAAATAGCTCCACCATCTCATCTCCAAGCCAGGCCTGACAAGGAGTAGACAGACTAAGAATAGAGCCTGCTGAGCTGATAAAAAAGACTCATCTGGAGCACCCCGTCCCTTCCCGACTCCTGCAGGCCTCCCAAGCTGGCCTCTAGTCTGGGGGTCGAGGACCAATCCCACAGGAAAAACCCTGTGAAGGATAACTAGAGATATTTTTCCCTGACTACCCTTAGTCAAAATTACACCAGCATATTTTGAAGCTAGTTTTCAACAATGGTGCTACTGGCTGAGAGTAGGTTCCCTGGATTTAGGAAAGGAAATAAATTTCTTAAAGCCCTAACAAGAACACGAAATCAGGAGTTAGTCCATAGTCATTTCATGAATCCATAAATGTAATCTGTGACTACAGCAGAAGAATATCCCATGGTCACAGTATCCTTGCAGTTTTCCATTTACAGAGTGTCTGTTACAGTTGGATATAAGGGTGAACCGACTGTTAACATTTGTACCCACTGACGCTATGCAAATTTTGTAGGGACCTGGTAAAGAATCTGGTTTTAAAAAAGTCTCAGTCTGAGGGCTGGCCCCGTGGCCGAGTGGTTAAGTTCGCGCGCTCCGCTGCAGGCGGCCCAGTGTTTCGTTGGTTCGAATCCTGGGCGCGGACATGGCACTGCTCATCAAACCACGCTGAGGCAGCGTCCCACATGCCACAACTAGGACCCACAACGAAGAATATACAACTATGTACTGGGGGGCTTTGGGGAGAAAAAGGAAAAATAAAATCTTTAAAAAAAAAAAGGTTCAAGGCAAAATTCAGCAAAACAAAGGGAAAAACTTGACGACTAACAAAGAATCTTCTAGTATCTTGAACTGGGAAGAACAGAGGAAATAAAAATGACAATAATAAAAAAAAAAAAAAAAGTCTCAGTCTGAGACCTAGACCTGCAATTTACAAGCTCTGTGCTCTTAGGCCAATTACTTCCCCTCTCTGCACCTCAGTTAATCTGCAAAATGGTGGCAATACAGGGGCCTACTTGAGCTGTTCAGATTAACCGTGCATGCACGCGCCATCACTTATCAACGGTGGTGTTACTGTTCCTCATCACTGACCTGCCCTCCCTTCTCGCCTTCTCACAGGTGCAGTGCTCCCCCTGGCCCTGGGTCTGGCCATCACCGCTTCGCTGCTTCTCATGGTCGCCTGCCGACTCCGACTGGTGAAACAGAAACTTAAAAAAGCTCGTCCCATTACATCTGAGGAGTCTGACTACCTCATAAATGGGATGTATCTGTAATAAGCATAGTTATATAGCTGGGGCCAAGGACATGTTTCACTTATAATTTATACATATATTGGGTTCTGGATATTTACAACCTTTTTTGTTTCTAACTGGGCTAAGAAAACTGAAAACCCAGAAGATTCTGCAAATCCCAAACCTTTGTTTTTATTTATCCTAGAAAGATTTTCCTTGGGAAGTATGTGAAATATTTTGAAATTTAGAGAGGAGTCCATACGATTAAAGACTTTCTCAAAGCTAATTCTGATTTATGTAAGCTGTCACTGAAAATGGAAATTTGTAGTCAACCAAGGCAGAAAATTCAGTACCTCAAGCGATGGCCTTAGACTGGCAGTGCTGACCCTTTACTTTTTAGAAGCCCAGATGGGCCCCTGGCAACCCTGGACCACGTTATGCACAGCTTTCCCTGGTTCTGTGGGTCTCCTATTCCTCACTTTAAGCTTCCAATGCTCTCCTTTCTTTTCTCCCTTCAAAACCTGCTCTGAGAACAGACCTCAAATGAGTTTACACCCTCAGCGAGATGCTACCTGTGGCAGGAATACCTGAATTATAAACCTTAGGAACAGGTCAGTGAGGTCGCAGGGCAAGTCAAAGGGGGTTCTTCCCAGGGCCTCTGACTACATGTCATGTAGGTGGCTGCCTCATTAGGCTGCTCTGTAGGAGAAAAAACCCAGACTTTGGGTCGCAAATAGCTCTAACATGGTCATGAAGTGAGAAGGAAATCAAAGTGGAAGCGGAGAACCTGGCAGGTCAAACATGTTAACAGAAACTCAGCTGAGGGCGAAGCAAGCAAGGAGGATGCTGAGTTCTTTCTCTTGTCTACTCGACACTGCCCGACGACCCAGAACACAGCAGCTCATTCATACAGTCCCTAGTTTGCAACATGAGTCTGTGTTGATGGAAAAGAAAAATGCATTCAAATTGAAAAACAGAAGAGTGAGTGGATTTCTGGGTATAGCTTTTGTGAAAAATGTCACGTTTAAGTATCAGCAGGTTCTTTTACCCAATAAATGAGCCAGTTTTCCCCATTATTTACTTAATGCTATAAAATGTCATAATGTGTAATCAGCGACTGCCACACTTACGTATTCCCAGAGCATAGGCAGTTTTGCACAAATTCACCTTTAGAGAAAACCGGCATCTAGCTTAGCATCTTTTCCCTTTTAATATGTAGGATTTTAAAGGCAAATTATTCCCATCACCACTTAATGCCGGGATTTAACACATTCTAGAAATTATTCTACTATGAGGAATGTATAGCGTGGTGCCTGTCTACATTCACATGATGTTCCTGTTTACATAATATGGTTTTTTTTTTTACCATAAGTGGCAAATCTTTTAAAATACGTGAAAACACTCTAGAACCCTTTATTTTCAGACTGAAGCTGAGGTATGTTGTTCCTTTAGCAAAGGGTTTAGTTTGGGTCAGAGATACAATAGAATGCATTAACAAATGGAAAGTTAGTCTTAGAAAAACAAAGAAATTGGTTATTTTTATTTCCTGAGAAACCCAAGCATTTTGTTGGATGTTTAGAATTGAGCAAAGATTTAAATTTCTCCTCAAGGGCATTTGGAGAGATGACTGTGTGAATGAACTCACAATGTGTGCTCTGTGATGCCAGGCAGTTTGTTTTTTATAAAAGGATGTCCCCTACAGCCATACCCAATAAAATCAAAACTGATGAGGCATGCGTTTTTCAGCACATCTTTTATACGCGAGGAAAGTAAACACAAGCTAGTATTGCTAGAGTGTTGAAATACTTGAGGAAAGCTGTCCCATATCTATCTGTACAATATTCCTTTAATAAATTGTATTTTCTTTTTAAGCCTTTTTTGACAGCTTTTTAATATAATCCCACATTGCTAATATTTTCTGAGCCATTACTATATTGCATGGATTTAATCCTACCAAGCCTATTTTACAAAGGAGGAAAGTAAGGACTAGAGGAGAATCAAGGTCTGCAAAACAGTTCTATTGTCAGATGGATTGAATGGGACTTTTAAAAGGGAAAGTTGTCTACAATTTACCTCTCAAACATGTCCTTGTGTTTCACATCTCTTTTCCTGAGAAAAGGCCCACCTAAACCATCGTCCTGAATACTGAAAACTTTCTTCCTTTAATTCTCAGTACAAGTCCATCCTTCCACAAGCACTTTCATATTTCAAGTCACCTGAGTATTAGTATGTCCTCCTCCATAGGAAAATAATAGTTTTTTTTCCATCTTTCTCCCACTGACTTTTCCGACTCTGGGATTTGGCTCTGTGATGCCGTCACATTCACCAGCACCTCCTTTCAGTCACTGACGGCCGTTCATGTTGCTCTTTCCCATATTTTCCCATGACCTGGACACATAGATGCTTATTTCTATTTGTTCCTCAGCATTGCTGTTCAGGGCAGATCCTTTTGATGAGCTAACTGGATTCCACCTATGGAACCGTACTGCAGTGCTGTGTGCCCCAGAACACAGGTACTGTCCTCAGCTTCACGCCATACTGAGGAGGCCACGTAACATCAGCATCTGAGCCTGAGATGCTGGCATTTGGGGCCGTGTTCAATTCCACTGTCCCCAAACCATTTCATGTTCGGTTTGCTTCCTTTTGGGATTACGCCTCTTTGTTCCTATCATAGTTACTCCATTTTTTTTCTTTTCTGGACTCCAGGTTTTCTACAACTGTTGGCATTAAAACTGAATAGGACTTTCTCACAGAAAACTGCCCCGGCTGAATAGAAAGGGAAGAGCTTAGCTTGCAGTTTTGCTGTTCAGAAATGTCCTCCCTGGCTTTTTAAGCAGCTGTGTTGCTTTTTCTTAGGTACTGGCCCCATTTTCCCAGCTCTTTAGCCCTACTCGATTCTAGTATTCTAAAGATAGTGTACATTTCAAGTTATAGCTACTTTAATGGCAAACGCATACAGATTTTTTTGGCTAAATATGAAATCACCAAGGATGAAAATAAGGTGAGACACCCCAAGGCTGAAGGTGCCCAGGAACAGACTGAAGGGCTGGAATGGAGCCTCCTCCATTTGCTTTATTTAGGTCTAAGTATGTCTTCATTCCTACTTATTTTAATTCTCAGATCTCATCAGTTTTTAATCTTGCAGAATTGGAAAGAGATCAACTTATAATATCATTCAGCCTAAAGATCTTTTTATGAAGTTACTTCAAAACTTAGGAAACTCCTCAAAACAAATTTTAATTTTTACCAAAAAGATTAGGGAAATTTACGTTGAGTGTATAGACTTTAAAAAAAAGTTCTCTTTCATTTTCATATATCATCATTTCATGACTGAAGACCCAAAAATCTGAATAAATCACAAGGCAGTGTTCTTATATTTAAAACAAGGCAGTTTCACAGATGAAAACAGAGACTCAGATGAATCTCTAAATATATTATCTGGAGCTTTGTATATAGAGGAATAAAGAAATCAGAACTGTGAACTATGAATCTAAGACCATGCCTTCCATTTTTTGCCAGTGAGGGGGCAGTCTGACATTCCCTGACGACACCCCTACCCATACCTTCCTGTCCTGCTTTATCTAACTGTTGCCTACAACCTATTCGCTCAACGGAGCCAACATCCTAAAGAAGGGCAGGTCTTTTTCCCTGAAAATATCCTTTTTGCAACTGATTTAAAACTGATACAATAGTGCTAAAATGGGAATTCTGCAGGCTCTTTGATCCATAGTGTAATTTCTAGGCAAAACCCTGACGGGATCATCACCAAAAAAACAGATAAACAAATAGTGATGGCAAAAGAAATTACTCCATGTAGAGCGATCCTTCAGGGGGCACAGTGAAGTGATCAGGGCTGGAAATTCAAATACAAACGTCCTCAGCTGCCACAGGCCCCTGGATTGCTACTCTCACATATTTTAAATGTCCTCAGTATTGCCATCACCTGTCCTGTGGACAAAAACATTCTTTCTGTGATGGCCATCCTCTTGGGACAGTCCACCTGAGCATGAGTTCTTCGGACTCGGCAGCCCCTAGAACTTCCCCTTGTTAGGAAAGGAAGTGAAGGGAAAGGGAGGGAGGGAGTCACCAGCCCAGTACAGCATCCTAGGGGAACCAAAGTCAAGAGTCCTGGCCCAAACAATACAAAGTCAGCTAAAAAGATGCAGCCTAAAGTGGGGAACCAAAAGTACTGCTGTAGCAATGATATTAGAAAGATTAAGGACAAGGAAATGATCAGACTTGTTTTCCTTATTATTATATTATAATACACAAACACGAACGTCCTTGGCCCCAGAGGCAGCCAGTTTTCTTTAAGCAGGATTTTTTACTGGCATTGTATTTGAGCCACACTTTAAGTATGATGGGGACAAAAAATTGTCATCCTCCTGAAAAAGGGTAGGAGAAATCAGAAGAGATAAAACTGAAATCTGATCAGAACTCGTTTTACTGAATATAGTTCTTTAAGAACACAATAAGCTGTGGGAAATGATGATTGATATCCTGCAAGAGTTTTAGCACTTACCTAAAATAAGTTATTGGCCTTGAGAACTCCATTTAGGACATTTTTTGAATTACCCATGTTAGTTTCTTCATTTACAACCCTAGTATTGAATTACCACAGTCATATGAGTTCTTTAGTGCCATACCAAACTACTGGAAAATTTGTTAACATTTAGCTGAAAACCAGAAACACCCATCTCTATAATGAAACAAAATTGAGGAGCTTTAATCCTTGGCTGACAATCAGATGCCGAAAATAGCTTCGAAGAATTCATGAGTATTACGTTACTACTAAAAAATGTTATACTATTTTACATGAATTTTTAAGATGCCTTAGTATAGGTACCTTATAGTCAATTTAAAACGTGTAATCGACTTTTTCTGAAAAAAAGCAGTGTCTTTAAAAGGGTAAGGGATTTTAAATATTTTTCCAATGTTAATGTATCATTTGCCCCCAAATGTCATTTTTTTCAAATGTTACTGGTTGAGAAAGAGTTGAAACTTTCATTAGAAACTGGAATTATTTTCAACTTTTGAGAGCTAGATTTGGCTTTAATAAAATCAAATCTGTAAAATGAAAAAAAAAACCCACCTTGTTTCAATGAGATCTCACTAGACTGGAATTTTTTAAAATATTTTCATTATTGTCCTTCATATTATATAAAGGAATCACTTCTATTAAGGAAAAGTGAAATAGTAAAATATTTTAGAAATTATGAATACTAAAGATTAATGAGACATTTCTTATCTCTGACCAACACATACTTTCAACTCTCAAAGAGAAAAGCTCTTAGACCTAGTAGAAATTATTTCCATCTCTATCCACTTACCGATGCTCCCTTAAACTCCATTCCTGTTTATTCAACAGTTAAGTTTTTTGGGTTTTTTTTTAAGATTTTATTTTTTCTTTTTCTCCCCAAAGCCCCCCGGTACATAGTTGTGTATTCTTCGTTGTGGGTTCTTCTAGTTGTGGCATGTGGGATGCTGCCTCAGCATGGTTTGATGAGCAGTGCCATGTCCGCACCCAGGATTCGAACCAACAAAACACTGGGCCGCCTGCAGCAGAGCGCGCAAACTTAACCACTCGGCCACGGGGCCAGCCCCCAACAGTTAAGTATTTTAATTCACAAAAGTGTAAAGGCCTAGAGCAGCACTTGGCCCAGCACTTGACTGCACCGAGCAGGTGGCACTTAGTCTGTCCCATCAGATTTATAAACTGTCCCCGCGACCAGTCTGCACACTCCTGGAGCAGAGGAGCCTTCTTCCATCCCCAAGACAGAACAAAGGGATTTACATATAATAAAATGTTGGTGACGGCTATGAAGGATACAGACTAGTGGAGAAGTTTAAGAATTAATTTAAAGTCTTAAAGAATACCTGACCTTTGAAACTACTTCAAATGACACTGAGTCCTGGACCAAAAGGGTTCATGGCCTGGGTCCAGAAGCAGTACCAACAACAGCAAGCTGAAGCTGGCAATGAACTTAAACTCACAGCTTCTGGCTAGCAACAAATGCTAGCTTCCTGTGTCTAAGACCTTGCCCAAGAAGAGACAGTAGTGAAAAGATGTATGCATCATTTTTAAGACATTTTTAAAGTAGTCACGTTTCACACTTGAAGAGGTGGGGAGAGGGCCTACACCCTCACTGAGGATCTCCGTGCCGGAAGCACACGCACCTGCACACAGCAGAGGAAAGGGCTTCTATTTCAAGTTCTAGCGTCCTTAAACAAACTAAGATCCTATTATAAAAGGCATAAAACTACAACATTTAAACTGATCCCAAAGTGCTACTGCCTTCTTAGAAACTCATTTTACAATCATTATATTAATAAATCTATTTATAGGTGAGAGATGGGTTTTGGTAAATTTATGCGCAAGCCTGTCCTTCCCTGACATTAAGTCAATTCATTCACTCACTCATTCAGCATTTACAGTACATCTACAAGAAGACAAGCCCTATGTTAGGCAAAGAAAAATGATAAATGAGGTGTAGTTCTTGTCCTCAAGAAACGCAGTCACATTCTGCAAATGTACACTTGGATTAACGCTGTTAACCTACTAAGAGTTCACGTAACAGAGCAACAGAGACACAACTTTTCCTCTGTGATCGCAGCCATCGGTGTCTGGTGGACATGAAGTTCTTCCTTCTACATTCAAACACACTGAAGCCTCTTTACTTTCAACTTTATTTGGCAAAGCAGCACTGCATAAACTGTTCAGTAGCTAGGACACAGCTTACACAGCAGGGTAAATTCATGTACATTATCAGCAGCAAATCAGAAAGAGAAAAACAACACTGAGCTACGGGTCTCCTATAATTTTTAAAGAGAGAAAGAAGAACTATGTCAATTATGTCCAATCTGAACAGCTGAGTGTTTTAAGAGACATCGCTGGCCATCTTCCTAAGTTTTAATATTTACAAACGCTTAGTTGTAAGGTAACGAAGCAGCTGATTGTATCTACAACATGCTACTCTATGACACCACATCAAAAGCTTTAAAAAAGGAAGCTCATCTCTATTTTCTTAGTAGCATCTAACAGACGTCCAAAAACCAAGAATCCAAACTTGTGAATGGTGGTGTTATCTGATGCACGAAAGCGATCTGATAAATTCATATTGGAACAGCATTAAGTGTCTAAGAAAAGAAAAACCACTCCTCAAAATCAATTCACAAACTAAGTTGTCCATTTTGCAGAAGCCCTTTTTTTAATATTTTAAAGTAAAACGTAGGCGTGTTAAAGTAATAATACACGGACTTATCCTTTGCATCCCTCCTCTACCAATTTGGCTTCTGTGCCTCTTTGAAGAATTAGAAACCCTACGAAACCACACATTTTCATGCTGAAAATAATAGTGTAACAAAGTCGAAAACAAGCTGTGATGTTGTTGGTTTTCAAAAAGCTCTGAGGACTGAGATGAGCAATCCACTGTAATATTATATACTGGTCAAGCTGATGTTGCTTTTACAGTTCGTCCCTGAGGGGAAAAAAGAGAGAAATATGTAAGCAGGAGTTATATACTGCAAAACTTGGCTTTCTAATAGTTTAGGCACACTATTAAATCAGTAAAAATACACCAAGCAATATATTATTTTTTAAAAAAAGAGCAAACAAAGCAAAAATGGAAGTCAGCCATTCAAGCGTCTCTCATGCTACTCCAGAATGAAGTATGGAACCTAAAGGGCTGGAATTCTTTGTTTTTAATTCTAACGATAACATTCTTCCTTTAAGACCAAAAAATTAAGAGAAGTTATAACTTTTAGACCTAGGATCTTGCTAATACTATTTATTTTAAAATGATGACTTGAGTATTTAGAGTTCAAATAATTTTTTATAGTTGCATTCACAAAATTGGACAAAAATTTAGTCTTTTGCTTAGAGCATCTGTTAGCAATTGTTGAGTGGGTCAATCTCAACCCAAACTCTTTGGGAGAAAAAAGCATCATCTGTAGATATAATATACCTGGTCAGCTGATTTCATAAGGCAGCTTTATCAGCTCCAAAAGAAACCATTCGCTCAGCCAGGTGCAGCACTGTACCAGCCACTGCCAGTGAGAGGAAGGAAGGAGTAAAAACGCAGTCTAAAATAAGTTGTATGATATACAAATCATACCTCAATAAAGCTGTTAAAGTGAAAAAATAAAGCCACCAGAAAAGCCTAAAAGCTTCATATTTGAGGGGAATCTGAGTGGCAAAAATATTAAATACTCAAGTACTTTAGTGGTAAAGAAGTGTGACATTTGCAACTAAATCTCAAATGATTCAAGAAAAAATATTACATATATAGAGGGAGAGAGAGAAAGAGGGAGTGAGAAAGCAAATGTGGAAAAATATCAATAACTTGTAATTCTGGGTGAAGAGATTCAAGAGTTCTTTGTACTATTCTTGCAATTTGCTTATAATAAAAATTAAGATAAAAAATTTTTTTAAGTTGTTAAAATAAATTTGAAGGGAAGGTAAATAAAGAGCTAAAATTTTCCAGGTAAGTGATGAATTAAGCGATTATCAGACAATATGCTTTTTTTAAAAACCTGAATTTTGTAAATTGTGCAAGAAAATATTTTAAAAATTACTTCTCCCACAAGCTGCCTTCATCATACAGCACTGAATTATCTGTTAAATGATAAATTATCAGTTCTGGTTCCTCTAAATATATTCTTCTAAGTAATTTAAGTACTAAAATTCTCACAGAACAGCTTTTACTTAAGTTCATGTAAGCATTAAAATATTTAATCTTCAAAGAGTTCACTTGCAAAGTGCTCTTTTCATAAATTAAATTCACTTGTGCTTTTTAAAATATGAAGATATTATTGTTGTTTTTCAAATAATTTACATTTTATTTACCTGTTGCAAGGCATTAAGGATATTGTAAATAAATATCCTTATTGCCCAACAACATAGTACCACATTTCCAAATATCCTCTCCATTTAAAAATTTTTTTCAAAAAGGAAAAGGATAAAAACTCCCAATAAACTGGGTGTAGAGGGAACGTACCTCAACATAACAAAGGCCATATATGACAAGCCCACAGCTAACATCATACTCAACGGTGAAAAGCTGAAAGCTTTTCCTCTAAGATCAGGAACAAGACAAGGATGCCCACTCTCGCCACTTTTATTCAACATAGCACTGGAAGTCCTAGCCAGAGCAATTAGGCAAGAAAAAGAAATAAAAGGCATCAAAATCGGAAAAAAAGAAGTAAAACTGTCTCTTTTTGCAGATGACATGATATTATATATAGAAAACTCTAAAGACTACCAAAAAAATGTTAGAACTAATAAACTAATTCAGTAAAGTTGCAGGATACAAAATCAATATAAAAAAATCAGTTGCGTTTCTATACACTAATAACGAACTATCAGAAAGCAATTAAGAAAACAATCCCATTTACAATTGTATCAAAAACAATAAAATACCTAGGAATAAATTAACCAAGAAGGTGAAAGATCTCTACACTGAAAACTACAAGCCATTAATGAAAGACATTGAAGAACACACAAATAAATGAAAAGAAATTCTGTGCTTATGGATTGGAAGAATTAATATTGTTAAAATATCCATGCTTCCCAAAGCAGTCTACTGATTCAATGAAATCCCTATCAAAATTCCCATGGCATTTTTTCACAGAAATAAAACAAACAGTCCTAAAATTTGTATAGAACCACAAAAGACCCCAAATAGCCAAAGCAATCTTTAGAAAGAAGAACAAGCTGTCATCACAATTTCTGATTTCAAACTCTATTACAAAGCTATAGTAATCAAAACAGTATGGTGCTGGCAAAAAAACAGACACATAGGTCAATGGAAGAAAATAGAGAGCCCACAGATAAACTCACACATATACGATCAATAATTAAGGAGCCAAGAATGCACAATGGGGAAAGGATAGTCTCGTCAATAAATGCTGTTGGAAAAACTGGATAGCCACATGCAAAAGAATGAAACTGAATCTCTATCTTACACTATACACAAAATTAACTCAAAATGGATTAAAGGCTTGAACCTAAGACCTGAAACCATAAAACTCAACTTATTGTTGTAATCATTTTGTAAGATATACATAGATCAAATCATTATGTTGTACATCTAAAATAATACAATGCTATATGTCAATTATATCTCACTAAAACTGGAAAAAATCATATTGTAAAAAAGTGTTTAATGATGTGGAACCATGTTATTAAAGGATAAAAGGAGATTAAAAAATAGTGCTACTGTATGATCTCCGGATTACAAAAGAGATGTATATAGATCTATGGATAAAAGAGTGAAAAAATATCTACCAAAATGTTAACAATGGTTATCTCTGGGTTCTGAGATTATGGGTGGTTTTTATTTTATTCTTTGTACTTTTTTCTATCTTTACAATGCACATGGCATTACTTTGGTAGTTAGGGACAGTATTCGTAAAGACAAATTGAAGGAAATGTACAGCAGTAAAAAAAATAGTTAAGAAGAAGAAATTAAGTTTATAGACCTGAATTTTAACATTCAGGATGCCAAGGAAAACCAAAAGTTTGCTGCCAGTGCATGCATAACATTGTCACATCCTAAGACTCCAAAATCCATAAAACTTTCAACTTATTAATTTTTCCTAAAGTTCAAGCTTCTACATAACCACATCTTTCTTTATCTGACTGACATGCATGGCACATTTACAATAAAAAGGAGTATGTCCTAAATTTCTAGAAGGGCTCTTTAAAATTGCTATATATGTGCTAAACATATTCATTAGGTTAATAACTGTATATACTGATGATTTTATAATATATAATTGTACATAATTTATTAGGTTAATAACTCTAAGCTACTAACATTTAATATTGTATATTATTTATCAAGAACAAATGAAAAGATGTAGTATCAGGAAATAACAATCAACATTCATGAATGTTTTCTAATTAATGGGTTTTCCAAGGTAATAAAAGCTTTGTACAATTCACTTTGTACAAAGTATTATGAGAGACATAAAAAGAATTCCAAAAGCAACAGAACATATCCCTGCCTTTAAGGATATAAAATATGTCATAATGCTGTAACATATGTGAAGAAATTAAAACGGAACAATACAGAATGATACGGAACAGAGGATCAAACGGATACTCTAGGACCTCCACTGCCAATCCTAGAAATGCCCAACCAACTCATAACACCTCACTTCAAGGAGACACTGATAAAGCGTTTATGGAATGAGAACCCTGAAACATCCCTGTTTCACAACCCAGAGATGGACTTATTCCATTGACACTGTGGCTATTAAAAGCAAAAATAAAACTTACCAGAAGATTAACAAAATATTGATTTCTACATATAAAAAATACAAACTTAAAAAGTATTAAGAGTTTACGAAGCAACTAATACAATTCTTACAAGTCCATAGTCACGAAGCTCATACTACAGATTCCAGGTCTGTGGCCTCCACATCTCCCCTTTGATTAACCCACCATAATCCAAGCATAAGGAGACATAAGTCTACAGTCATGTTTCAGGCTTCATCTGGCAACAGAATTCAGCATACCCACTGGTCCTCCTTTTTTCCATATAGTTTCTATCATACTCCTCAGCAAAGGTTGACCCTCACCCTCAGAGCGCACGGCAACTAGTGTGGACTCCTCAGGAAGAGCAGGATGGGAAGCTGAGACAAGAAGAGAGTCATAGGAAAGCACTAGGATGAGGTGTTAAATTAACCCTGAAGAAAATCTGAAAGAACAGAAATCATCTAGCCCGGCAAGAAACTGACTAAGGAGCTTTTCAGATGATAATGCCCAAATGTGGGATGGGCACTTACAAAACAGTAAGCAACTCTTCTCAACCACATTCCATCCTTATTACCGCTGCCTTAATTCAGGCCACCATCATTTCGCCCCTGACTGGCTACAACCACCTCCTGTTTCTGACTCTAGTTCTGTCCCTTAGCAATCTGCTCTATAACACAGCCAGAGTGATCATTCTGAAATGTGATTCTGATCACTTCCCTGCTTGGCTTCAGCACTTCAATTGCTCCCTACTGCCCTCAAGGCAGAGTCTAAACACACTACACTCTAACTGCCTGCTTGTCTGGTCTTTGGATTTTTTTGGTCTCCCACGTGACTGCAAGTTCCAGGAGAATGGTCAGTTTCAAATTCACAGCTGTGTACGCCCAGCCCTAGTACAGTCTGGACACAGTGGGCAAACACATGCTTGTTGAATTAATAAATGCATTAAAAAAGTCTTCACACTGAAAAATATTGAACAAATTTAACAACAGGACAAAGTTCCCAATAAAAATATTAAATGCAATCTAAAATAAACACATTTTTTTTCTGTCAAGAACAGTTTTAGATTGGCCTGAAGGGGATAGAAATACAGCACACAAAAACTAGATGGCCTCTCAAATCTAGCCCGGACCAAAATTTTAAAAGCAGCAGGGGTATGTGCTGTAGGAGGAGCGCACGGGGAGGAGGAGGTGGAGAGAGTCGTCTCAGACCACATCTGCCACAGGGCCCCTTCCCCTCTGACTTTTGGTTAAGTAAGTCTGGCCCACAGGATGCCTGGGCAGAGAGACGGGGCCAGGGCAAGAGAAAATTGAGGCGATTCATAGATCAGCTGCTTCCCTCTATCACGACAACCCCCATCAGGGACCACACTCCCTCCCCCCCCCCATTTCCCTCTGCTGTCTCTGCTCCCATGGCTTCCAGTAAAATTTCTTCCTCCTTTTAAGGTCTAGAGTGGTAACAGCTTCCCACTATTCCCTGGGTGTCCCCGTTCCCTGATTATGTCAACATCCTTTACTGGTTCGCATAATCTTTCTCATATTTCTCTGAATACTCCCTTCATTAAAATCACTTCAAAATCCTAGCTAAGCATATTTTCTGTTTCCTGCCTGGACCCTGACTGATGGTTTATGAACACAAATAGAAATACAGTCATTCGCCAGATAATACTTCAACATTTTGGTCAACGACAGCCCACATATACAATGTGGTCCCATAAGATCAGTACCAGAGAGCCTACGTGTGTAGGAGGCTGTACCATCTAGGTTTGTGTAAGTGCACTCTGTGATGTTCGCACGATGAGGAAATCACCTGACGACACATTTCTCAGAATGTATCCCTGTCGTTAAACAATGCATGACTGTGGCAGATTAACGTCTCCCCAGAATTTCAATTAACTGTTGATGTTTTACCCTTTCAAATATCTTATTGTCTAGTAATTTCTTTCAGTACAAAATTTTTTAATTGTGGCAGTTGTTTTTATCCAAGTTGGTTTCCAGATTTTGTTTCACTTTTATATTGTTTAAACTTCAAGATTTACAATCAAGTAATTGATTATCTTTATAATTAGAACTGCATCTTCGGATGTAGGCAAATGTGTTTGAACAAATACACAGCAAATCTACAATTAAAAAAATTAGAAAGTCCTCCTAGTATAACTAGAGAAAAGTTTCCAATGATGCAAACATGAAAAATTGCTTAATGTTTTAAAAAGCGTAAGACCAAAAAGAAAAATAAGCATATATACATTTAAATATTTGGTAAATGACTGAATAATTGCCCATAAATTTAAAAATTATTCTAAATTTAAAACAAATAGTTTTATCAGAGGTGGATCCAGGTGTTGTAGAGACCTAAAGCTTAGATAGTTATATAATTCACCTGTTTGTGAAGGGGGGAAAAACAAAAGACTGAAAACAAGACTATGCTTATAACTTGAGGTATAAGGCCAGGTAGGACCCTACACCAGTGAGGGTCCGGAAGCTGAAGTTTCATTAGCTTAACGGTAAATCCACTTCTAGTTATAAAAACAAAAGGCCTTTTTGTAATTCCTTCATCACTAAATTATAGGTAGAATGTTCGATAATAACATTTATTATATACGAAGAGAAAAACAAAACTTATTAATGAAAATTTGAACTCTTGACATCAAATTCCAGTAATTTTAGTGATGTTTGCCCCTTTTATACAACAGGAATCATACAATTATGTAATGGTATAACCATACTAGAAGCAAAGTGAAGGAAGGTCATAATTACTTGTTAATAACTATATCTGATTCTAATTGACAAGACTGTTATCTTTTTATATTATTTTTTTAAGAAGTGGCTGAGGGAGTGACATCAGCATCATGGCGGAGTGAGCTCTCCCCATAAACTCTCCCCTGTAAGATATAATGAAAAGGACATTCATATTCCAACAGGGGACATCCACACAATACAAACGATGTCTGAGAGACCCACATAGCCATATGTTGGAAGGTGGGGGTACTGGAGACCCCCTCACCACAAGGAACCGGAACGAGGTGCGAGAATTCTTCTCTTCCTCCCTGAAGGGCAGCAACCCAGGGACGGCACATGACTCTGAGGAAAGGGGGGAGGGAATAGCCCTCCATGCGAACACCATCCCTCTCCAAGGTCCCTCACAGCCCAGGGGAAAGCCCCCACACAGAGGTGACTAGCTATCGCAGGGGCATCTTCAGGAAGTTAACACCCAAGGAGAGCAGAGAAAGGGCAGAGTGAGAAGTCCCTGAGATTGTGCAAGAGAAAGAAAGTGCCCCTCACCCCAACCCGCCACCCCCATAGAGTACCTGGGAGCTGTGAAGAGGATTACAGTGGGCTCAGAATACACAGCTCTTGACCCCCACCCAGAGGCGGCAGGTGTAAGTGGCAATCAAATACTACCACAATGCAGAAGCACAAATACATGCCGCCTACCAGTATGAAAAAATATATCAAATCTCCAGACCAGAAGGAAAATGACAAGTACCCAGAAATCAATCCTGAAGGCACAGAAATCTGTAATCTAAATGACAGAGAATTCAAAATAGTTATCATAAAAAGAACTCCATGAGTTCTAAGAAAATGCAGATAGTTCAATGAATTCAGGACCTACTTCACAAAAGAGATTGCAACTATAAAGAAGAACCAATCAGAAACATTGGAGATGAAAAACACAATGGATGAGATAAAGAAGGATATGGATTCTCTGAACAATAGAGCTGATATTATGGAGGAATGAATCAGCAATAATGAGGACAGAAATACAGAAACGTTCCAGATGAAGGTGGAAAGAGAACTAAGACTAAAAAGAAAGGAAGAAATTCCCCAAGAAATATCCAATTCAATTAGGAAATGCAACATAAGGATTATAGGCATTCCAGAGGGAGAAGAGAAGGAAAATGGTGCAGAAAGCTTGTGCAAAGAAATAATAGCAGAGAACTTCCCAAATCTGGGCAAGTAGCTAGAAATCCATTGATAGAGACCAACAGCTCCCCTAACCATATCAATGTAAAAAGACCTACTGCAAGGCATATAGTAGTGACACTGGCAAAAGTGAATGACAAAGAAAAAATACTAAGGGCAGCAAGGCAGAGAAAAATAACTTGCAAAGCAACCCCTATCAGGCTTTCAGTAGATTTCTCAGCAAAAACCTTACAGGCTAGGAGAGAGTGGAATGATATATGCAAATCTTGGAAAGACAAAAACCTTCAGCCAAGAACACTCTATCCAGCAAAAGTATCCTTCAGATATGATGGAGAAATAAAAACTTTCCCAGATAAACAAAAGCTAAGGGAGTTCATCACCACAAAACCTCCCTCCCCTTACAAGAAATCCTCAAGAAGGCCCTCATGCCTTAACAAACAAGAGAAATTGCAAATAAGAAATCTCAAAATACACCTGACAGATTTAGATAAAGAAGAACAAACAAGGCCCAAAGACAGCAGAAGGAGGGAAACAATAAAAATCAGAGCAGAAATAAATGAAATTGAAACAAAAAAGACAGTAGAAAGGATCAATGAAACAAAGAGCTAGTTCTTTGAGAAGATACACAAAACTGACAAACCCTTGGTCAGACTCACAAAGAAAAAAAGAGAGAAAGTGCAAATAAATAAAATTAGAAATGAAAGAGGAGAAATTACAATAGATATCACAGAAATATAAAAGATTATAAGAGAATACTATAAAAACTATATGGCAACAAATTGGACAACCTAGAAGAAATGGATAAATTCTTAGACTGTTACAACCTCCCAAAGTTGAATCAAGAAGAAACAGATACTCTGAACAGACCAATCACAAGTAAAGACATTGAAACAGTAATCAAAAACGTCCTGGGGCTGGCCCCGTGGCCGAGTGGTTAAGTTCGCATGCTCCGCTGCAGGCAGCCCAGTGTTTCGTTGGTTCGAATTCTGGGCGCAGACATGGCACTGCTAATCGAACCACGCTGAGGCAGCGTCCCACATGCCACAACTAGAAGGACCCACAACGAAGAAGATACAACTATGTACCGGGGGGCTTTGGGGAGAAAAAAGGAAAAAATAAAATCTTTAAAAAAAAAAAAAAAAAGTCCCAAAAAATAAAAGTCCAAGACCAGATGGCTTCCCCAGAGAATTCTACCAAATATTCAAAAAAGACTTAAGACTTATCCTTCTCAAACTACTCAAAAAAATTAGGGAAGATGGAGCACTTCCTAACACATTCTACAAGGCCAACATCACCCTGATACCAAAGCCTGACAAGGACAACACAAAACAGGAAAACTACAGGCCAATATCGCTGATGAACATAGATGCAAAAATCCTCAACAAAATACTGGCAAATCAATTACAGCAATACATCAAAAAGATCATACACCATGATCAAGTGGCATTTATATAAGGGACACAGGGATGGTTCAACATCCACATATCAATCAATGTGATACACTACACTAAAAAAATGAGGAATAAAAACCACATGATCATCTCAATAGACAAAGAGAAAGCATCTGACAAAATCCAACCTCGATCTATGATAAAAACTCTTAACAAAATGGGGATAGAAAGAAAGTACCTCAACATAATAAAAGCCATATATGACAAAGCCACAGCCAACATCATACTCAATGGGGGAAAACTGAGCACCATCCATCCCTCTGAGAATAAGAACAAGACAAGAGTGCCCACTCTCACCACTCTTATTCAACATTGGAGGTTTTGGCCAGAGCAATTAGGCAAGAAAAAGGAGTAAAAGGAATCCAAATAGGAAATGAAGAAGTGAAACAGTGTTTGCAGACATGATTTTATATATGCTAAAGAATCCACCAGAAAACTATCAGAAATAATCAACAACTACAGTAAAGTTATAGGGTACAAAATCAACTTACAAAAATCAGTTGCATTTCTATACTCTAATAAAGAACAAAAAGAGAACTCAAGAATACAATCCCATTTACAATCGCAACAAAAAGAATAACATATCTAGGAATAAATTTAACCAAGGAGGCAAAAGACCTATACAATGAAAATTACAAGGCTTTGCTGAAAGAAATGGATGATCACATAAAGAGGTGGAAAGACATTCCATGTACATGGATTGGAAGAATAAACATAGTTAAAACGTCCGTTCTACCTAAAGCAATCTACAGATTCAATGCCATCCTAATCAGAATCCCAATGACATTCTTTACAGAATTAGAACAAAGAATCCTAAAATTCATATGGGGCAACAAAAGACCCCAAATTGCTAAAGCAATCCTGAGAAAAAAGAACAAAACGGGAGGCATCACAATCCCTGACTTCAAAACATACTACAAAGCTACAGGAATCAAAACAGCATGGTACTGGTACAAAAACAGGTGCACAGATCCATGGAACAGAATTGAAAGCCCGGAAATAAAACCACACATCTATGGACAGCTTATCTTTGACAAAGGAGCTGAAGGCCTACAATGGAGAAAAGAAAGTCTTTTCAACAAATGGTGCTGGGAAAACTGGACAACCACATGTAAAAGAATGAAAATTGACCATTCTTTTTCACCATTCACCAAAATAAACTCAAAATGGATCAAAGACCTAAAGCTGAGACCTGAAACCATAAGGCTTCTAGAAGAAAATGTAGGCAGTACACTCTTTGCCATCAGTATTAAAAGGATCTTTTCAGACACCATGTCTTCTCAGACAAGGGAAACAAGAGAAAGAATAAACAAATGGGACTTCATCAGACTAAAGAGCTTCTTCAAGGCAAATGAAAACAGGATTGAAACAAAAAAACAACCCACTAACTGGGAAAAAATATTTGCAAGTCATATATCTGACAAAGGCTTAATATCCATAATATATAAAGAACTCTCACAACTCAACAACAAAAAAATCAAACAACCCAATCAAAAAATGGGCTGGAGACATGAACCGACATTTCTCCAAAGAAGATATACGGATGGCCAACAGGCACATGAAAAGATGTTCATCATCACTGATCATCAGGGAAATGCAAATCAAAACTACACTAAGATATCACCTTACACCCATTAGAATGACAAAAATAACTAAAACAAATAGTAACAAATGTTGGGGAGGTTGTGGAGAAAAAGGAACCCTCATACACTGCTGGTGGGAAGGCAAACTGGTGCAGCCACTATGGAAAACAGCATGGAAATTCCTCAAAAAATTAAAAATAGAACTACCATATGAGCCAGCTATTCCACTACTGGGTATCTATCCAGAGAGCTTGAAGTCAGCAATTCCAAAAGTCCTATGCACCCCAATGTTTACCGCAGCATTATTTACAATCGCCAAGACACGGAAGCAACCTAAGCACCCATCAACCGATGATTGGATAAAGAAGATGTGGTATACATATACAATGGAATACTACTCAGCCGTAAAAAAGAACAAAATCGTCCCATTTGCAACAACATGGATGGACCTTGAGGGAATTATGTTAAGTGAAATAAGCCAGATAGAAAAGGACAATCTCTGTATGAATCCACTCATATGAGGACTTTAAACCTGTGGACAAAGAGAACAGATTAGTGGCTACCAGGGGAAGGGGGGTTGGGGGGTGGGCACAAACGGTGAAGGTTGCACCTACAACACGACTGACAGACAATAATATACAACTGAAACTTTACAAGATTGTAACCTATCATTAACTCAATAAAAAATAATAATAATACTCAGTTTTGAACAAAACTGAGTTAGATTCATTACCATTTTTGTAATTAAACATTCATTCAAAAGGTTTACTCTTTCCCAAAAATAAAATATTAAACTTATAATCACTATTTTACTTATTAAGAAAATAATGACCTTAAAATAAGTAACTTTGCCAAATAAAAATAGATTCTAAAACAAAGAAACTGTAAAGACTTTCTTATTTTGGCATTTAAATTCAAGTAGTCTTAGCTAATGTAACTCTTACTTATTGGTCTCCCTCATTCCCTCCGGACGGAGTGGGGAGGAGGAGGAGGAAGAGAAGAACAAGAGAAATTTTGGCTTCTAACAAAATACTCCGATTATGCTGAGACATAAAACAAAAGTGGGCATTACATGAGCCATGCTGTGCTGAAGATTGTGCTGCATGCTATTGGTCCTTTGGGTGGGTTTGTGAGACCTGGGCACTCACTGGGTAGCTTACTGAACTCCTCTCCTCCCCTCCCCAGGAGCTTAGGTAGAGGAGCTTAAAAACTGGTGGCCTGTTCTAGAGAACGGTGGGAAGTTTACTCCCTACAGCAGCTCTGAAGCAGCAGCCTAATGTAAGGCAGGCACAGGCTGTCAGCCATCTGGGAATCTGACTGAAAGAGAGAAAGTAAGCTGAGAGGAAGAATGTCCTCTCTGGGATTCTGACACCTTTGAAAACTGGGACAAGAGTATCTTTACCCTTCTTTAAAACAACAGTACAACAGACAGGGAACAGGGCAGAATGTGACAGCCCCTTCTCTGCCGACCAAAGCTGCTGTTTCCATGACCATACAGCAGCTATGAAAATAAGTGGTAAATATAGACAGAGTGGCCAATAATAAAATATCCTTAGAAAGTACTGAACTGTGGCTGGAAGCCTCTTCAGGAGAAAAAAGAAAAAAAAATCTGTGTGCCAACCAAGTCTCACCCCCTTTTCCCCAAAAAAAAAATGAGTTAAATCAAAAGAAGGGCAGACCATGCAAGATTTTTCCACATTTTTAATGTAGTGAATTTCTGATGTTAAAATGGAGAAGCATAAAGGTGACAACCAAAAAGGCAGCCCTGTGGTGTAATGTCTTAAAATTCACACCCTTTCACCTTGCAGGTGTGGAAGAAGAAAGAGCAGAAGATAAAATCACTTCCACCTGGACCACTGCTTTTCCTTATCTGTTAAAGGCACGTATATCACTCCCATCAGAGGTTTCATTTTGATACTGCCATCCTGTAGCTTGTCGTACTGCTCCAACATCTGGTTTCCACCTGCAGGACCAACTGGCAATATCAATCTTCCACCTGGCTTTAACTGGTCTAACAGCTAAAAGAAAAAGGAAAACACATACACACTGAGTTACAGGCTTTACACTAACAGTCGTTTTGCATCACTATAAACAGTTTTCACCATCCATGGGCAGAAAGCAGAAATGTACTCTACTTAGCACATACATACTATGATTGTTAAACTTATTAATCAATTATCCACTTACTCATCTACCTATGGACCTCCCTACTAAATTACAAGTTCTTTGATGATAAGGACTGTGTCTTATCCATCTTTGTACCCCAAGCATCTACCATAGTACCTGGTACAACCACAGTGCTCAAAATTTTTGAGTGAACCACGTAATGCAGAACTATCCTCTTGGGTAGGAAGGCCAAAGGCAGAGCAGAAAATTCTAATGCCTAGATGCCTGTTTTGAATCTCTGTGGGCTAGAAGGAGGAAGAGGGGAGAGGAAGTGTAGAAAATCAGCAAGGAATCCCTATCCTATTACTGTAGCATCCAGGGTATGCTGAACCAAAGATAAGAAAACCTTGGTTTTATGACTGAATACAGGATTACTGGCACCTTGAAAGGGAAGGTGGGGCTAGAGTCCCTGCAGCAGTAGAACGTGATGCCCCTGTCAGGGGAGAAACAAGACCACTCAGTGAGGGCCCCTGCAGTCAGAGAGCTTTGAAATCACGTTACCATTTTTGTGTGGAGATCACCACTCATCAAAAACAATAAGGAAGAAAACTTACTTTGATAGAATTATCCTAACTAAAATTTTGGTTGTCTACAAGTCTATTTTATTTTCCATTTTAATTTTTACCAAAGCAATATTGGCAAGCATCCTTTGAGTTGTTTTCCTAAAAGTCAAGGTCTATAATGAAAAACAGCAGACTTCTCCCCACCCCAATCTGACTCCCTAAATCCAGTCATTTTAAATCCTTTTAGCTGTGTCTTCTAGTATTTTTTTTGTAGTGCTTATTTCTAAAGTGTCTTTTATTTTTTTTAATTGAAATATAACTAATATCTATTAGTTTTAGGTGTACGACATAATGATTTGATACACGTACATATTACAAAATGATTACCAGAATAAGTTCAATTAACATCTAACACCACACAGTTACAATTTTTTTTCTTGTAATGAGAACTTTTAAGATCTACTGTCTTAGCAACTTTCAAATATACAATACAGTATTGTGAAGTAGTCACCGTGCTGTATTTACTTTTTAATTTCACATTACATACTAGATGAGGACTGAGCTCTCTTACATACATTCTGCTCCTTTTCCCCAATCCAACCAACATCATAATTTTTCATTAAAATCATTTTCAGTTATGACCATGTAAATATAATTTGCAGCTGAGCCAACAGGTATCCAATGATTGTTTCTTTTCTTATACAATAGTTGCTTTTCTTGCAGTTAAAAATTAAAGGTTTTTCTTTTTCATTCACTTAATTTTCTTTGTAACTGTTTCTAAATCTTTGTGCCCTCCCACAGCTTCTCCATGAAATTTTCACACAGTCAAACCTATCTCATTGGTACATGTTTCTTGGGGCAGGGGGAGGGCTTCCTTCTAGTGCCTTCCTCCTCGTGCCCCAACCCCGGCCTGCTGCTTCCCCAGGCCTGCTGCACAGCTTTCATCCTGGGCTGTCCCTTGGCAACAACACTGGGAACTCGCATCCCCTCTCTCTGAGCAAGAAGTTCTCCCTTCCTACATCCTACCGAGCCTCTTTCTGGTTTTTCCTACTGCCTCTCTCCTTCCTCACTTTTTGATGATGTTACTAAAGCAATTTCTCAAGAAGTATTCTATAAAACAATGCATGGAATATTTTAAAAGAGAAAGACTGACATGTGCAAGCCTAAAATTCCCTTTATTCTACAAATATGGCCATATGTGTGGGTACAGATTTCAAGGCTGGAAATCATTTTCGGTTCAGAATTGGGAGAGTTTGTTCCTCTGACTTGTTGGTTTTAATGCTGCTATTCACAGTCTGATGCCTTTCTCATTACCAGTCCTCAACAGATTACCTGTTTTGTTTTTCTGGAGGTTTTAGAATGTTCTCTTTATCCCTAATATCCTGAAATTTCACGGTGATATGGTGGTTCTTTTTTTTCTTTTTTAAAAAATTCATTGTACTGGACACTCAATAGATCTTTTCAAACTACAGAATCATGTCCTTCAGTTCTTGGAAATTTTCTTACTTCGGGCTTAGGACTAACCGTTCCTCCTACAGAACTTCAAGCAGCAGCCCCCTTTCAGACTCAAGCTTCATCTCTGATTCCCAAGGTCCTGACGCCTCCAATTTCTAAGCCTTTCCAGAGTCCTGCAGAGCAAACTGCTTCTGCACTGACACCCCCTCTGCAGTCTCCTCGGTTCCTGAGTCAGTCATTACTCCATTTCCTTTCTGTCCCACATTGTAGAGTTCAGGATTGCAGGTGTAATCCCCCAGATAAGTGAATATGGAGTCTGCGTTTCTATTTCTTGTTTTTCTATTTGTTTTGGGGTGATATCCAAGAGGAGGCATAAACATCTTTACTCTGTTATCTTAAAACTAGAAAGCCCCGTCAGTATCTATCTTTAAATTTAATCAGATGTGTAAAGACCCCTATAATACCCCTAAAAGTGCAACTACAACATTTAAATTCATCTTGAGCTAAAGCTGGAAACGCCCTTCAAGATAATCTCCGGGTCTTGGTGGGGAAGATGAGCCCTGTACCCAAGCTCCTTCTTGTAAACACAGGTCTAGTTCAGATTTTAATTGCTCCTACTAAGCTGCCAATATATTTTTTTAAAAGTTAAAAAAAAACTACTGATCGTGTGGTCATATGTGAAAATTCACTGAGCTATTCACTTATGACTCATATACCTTTCTACAGCATATTAATATTTCAATTTAAACGTCTTAAAACCACTGGCTTAGTCTGTTTTTTAAACAGATAACAGGGCCAGAGAGAATAAGTGATTTTCCCAAAGTCATTCAGCCAACAAGCAGCAAGTCAATGACCAGAGCAAATTCCCCAACTTTCAGCTTCTCATAACTGATCTAAACATACGAAAAAGAACACTTTCCAGGTCAGAGAGTGGATAAAACTGGGCATACGAGACAGTGTCACTTTCAGCCTCTAGCTGTCTAGTTAAGAACTATGTAAAACTCATATGTAACAGAAACCTGAGACTTCAGTGAACTTATGAAGGATTATTAAGAGTTGACGGAAGCTTTCAGAGTCTTCCTAAAATGAAAAATCCATCTCGTACTTACACATTTCCCTGACTATGTCACACACAGTACTGGAACATCCCTCCCTCTCACTGCAGCCAGGCAACCCCACTCCTCTTCCAGACCCAGTCCAGGCCCACTCCTGGGCAAGTCTCCCTGACCACTCTACACAAAATTCAACCCCCTCCCTCAAACTCCTACAGCACGTATTTTTCTTTTCCATTCAATATATATCATATGCTAATGGTATGCTATCATCTCGTTAACTTCCCTGTCACAAGTATGACACATCTATTCTAGAATATAAGCTTTGTGAAGGTAAAACGTATGATAAATACACCCTGGTCTCTCCATGCACCTAACATAGTCTTGCATATTCTGGTCTTTAATAAAACACCAAGTGACTCTCAGGTCGTGAACTCCAGAGGGATTTTCCCAGTTCTACTGGTGTACTAGTTCTTGGCTGGATCAAATACTGCTTCAAATAAGACAGCCATGAGCTGGGGTTTAGTAATCTTCGTCAATTATTTGCACATGAAAAACATTACCTACTAACTGTAACAAAAATGCACAATATGAAAGTCTAAGTATATTCTGGATGTCATCTAGAAGTCATCTCGCTACAAATCTTTTAGAGTTTTAGTTGAATAAAGCACACAAACACAGAAAAAACCCAACTCACTGCCTGGGGCACAACTGGGGCTGCGGCTCCTACATGAATAGCATCATAAGGGGCTTCTTCAGGATATCCCATTCTTCCATCTCCCACTGAAAGAAAAAAAGTCATGCTTTAAAAACCTGTTCAGACAGAACTACCTAACGTGAAGAATTCTAAGAGGTGTAAAGCAGGGAAAGGATAGATTTTTTAATAAATGATGCTGTGACAATTGAATACTCATATGGAAAACATATACATGTGGGGCTCTACCTCATATATACACAAAAATCAATGTCAACAGGATCAAAGACCTCAAGTTTCTTTTTTTTTTTGAGGAAGATTAGCCCTGAGCTAACATCTGCCACCAATCCTCCTCTTTTTTGCTGAGTAAGACTAGCCCTGAGCTAACATCTGTGCCCATCTTCCTCTACTTTATGTGTGGGACGCCTACTACAGCATGGCATGCCAAGCAGTACCATGTCCGCACCCGGGATCTGAACCAGCGAACCCTGGGCTGCCGAAGTGGAACGTGCAAACTTAACCGCTGCACAACCGGGCCAGCCCTCAAGTTTCTGAGAAATAATATAGGGACATATCTTCATGACTTCAGAGTAGCCTTAAAGAGGACACAGAAAAACACCAGAAAAACTGGTAAGTTTGACTACATTCAAATTAGGAATTTATATTTATCAAAAAAGTAACAAAATGAGTGTGAAAGGCACGCCATGGAACGGGAGAAGAGATTTACAATTTGTATAAACAGACAAAGGGCTAGTCTCAGAAGTCCTACAAACCAAAGAAAAATATAAACAACTCAATATCTGAACAGCCATTTCACAAAAGAGGAAATCCAAATGGCCAAACATATGAAAAGATGTTTAATCTCACTAGTTAATAGGAAAATACAAAATTAAACTCACACAGAGATACTGCTATACAATCACCAAGTGGGCAAAAGGAAAATCTCACAATGGCAAGTGTTGGTAGAGACGTGGAGCAATAGGAACCCTGATACATTGCAGATGAGGATGTAAACTGGTTCGATCACTTTAAAAAAGTTTTGCAGCACTGACGGTCACCCCTGCACCTGCAATAACTCTCCTACAGGAACGAGAGCTTGTATGATGAGTGTGTATACACATCTAGACTCATGTACACGTATGTTCACAGTACTGTGAATATCCCCGAATTACAAACTACCTAAATACCCACCCACGGTAGACCTAATAAATTTTGGCAATGTTCTTACAGGGAATGCTACACAGCAATAAAAATGAACCATATGCAAAAAGACGGATGAGTCTTACAAACAGTATTAAATGAAAGAAGTCATTCAGCATATACTGGATGGTTCCATTTATCTGAAGTTCAAAATTAAACTAAACATCACTTATGGAAGTGCAATTAGGCAGTCAATGCATAGAAGTAACGATACTGCTTACCACTAGGGAGAAGGGAGGGAGTTAGGACGAGGAAAAAGCAAGCAGAGAACTTCCAAGGTACTAATAATGCTCTGTTTCTCTTCAACGCGGTGGTTAATCAGGTCTTTTTTAAGCTTCACATATATCTTTTATGCACTTTTTCCATGTTTGTTATTTTCACAGTAATACAAAATGTGCTCACATGGGAATATGTCCATTTTATACTGCTGAGTGAAAAAAAGCAAACTACAGGACAATATGTATAGTATAAATCAATTTAAAACGGTTGGGGGCTGGCCCCGTTGTGCAGCAGTTAAGTTCACTTGCTCTGCTTCGGCAGCCATGGGTTCACTGGTTCAGATCCTGGGTGCGAACCTATGGACCATTGTCAAGCCATGCTGTGGCAAGTGTCCTACATACATAAAGCAGAGGAAGATGGACATGGATGTTAGCGCAGGGCCAACCTTCCTCAACAAAAAGAGGAGGACTGGCAGTGGATGTTAGCGCAGGGCCAACCTTCCTCAACAAAAAGAGGAGGATTGGCGGCAGACGTTAACTCAGGGCCAAACTTCCTCAAAAGAACAAAAAAACAAAAAACTCTGTGTGTATGTACTTCATTCATATGTATATTTATATGTATAGAAATGAGGGAAAAAGAAGGGCTTTCTTTTTTATCTTCCACATCTCTGCACTGTTTAAATTTTTAATAATGGACACTTGTTACTTTGGTATTACTTCTTAAAAATCAATGAAGAAAGAACTCAACATGCACATTCTTTTGAAATAATTAATAGTCATGTCACCCATGGTCAAGGTGGAACCAGTATAATATTTTAGAGTTATATTTTCCTTACTTAGTACTTAAAAGTGAATGTTAAAAAAATGCAATAATTAGCTCTGAGTATTATTTAGCTTGCATGGGATCTTCTGAAAATAAAAATTCCCCAGAGAGGAAATTTTTACAGTTTTCTGGCACTCACCAACCAGCTGCACTCTCCCTGAAGACAGAAGCGTCGGATCGTCCTTTCTGACGTTATTTATTGAGTCGTCTACCAGCTCTTTAATGTGGTCAATTCCTACGACTTTTCCAGTAGGTCCAACCTGGAAATAAGAGAATAACTCAATAGCTCACTGGTCTAAATTTTTTTTTCTGAAGTGTCATTAAAGTGTTTCCTTACCTAAAGTTAAATTCTGCAATGAGAAATCAAGACAAATCAACAGCTTAAACCTCCAATTAGACGGTTAAACACTCAGTTTGTTATAAATTATATACCAAATACAACTCTTCTCAACTATAACCCTCAAATGAATAATTATATTTCAGTAATTAAGAAACTAAAATAAATTAAAAAAAACTTGTAATACTGAGAAAAACACTATCTTTCTTTGATTTCTAATTTTTAAGTCCAGGACCTAGAAGTAGGACTTAACTACCAATATTAAGTAGCAGTTAGTGCAATCATTTTTTATTTAAATTCCATCTAAAAGTGTGACTTTAAATATTAAAATATTACATAAAAATTATATAGGGATTTCTACACTTGACTCTACTGCCACATGTGGAAAATATAAAAAATATATAAATATAAAAAGGCTCCAAGTATAAATATTAATTGTAAAATAAATCTAAAACAATAAAGACTCTGAACTCGGACTACTCAAGTTCACATCTAAGTTGCATCACTTACTTACAACTATATAACCCTGGCAAGTTATTCTACGAATCATGTTCCTCAGCTGTAAAATGAGGAGAAAAGGAGCACATGCCTCATAAATGATGTGAGAATGAAATAAGAGAATACGTGAAGAGTACTTAGAAAACTGACGAGCACATGGTAAATGTGTGAAAATATAAACTTAAATTAATATCATTTTTAAAAAGATAACACAGAAATATAATGATTTTTTAAAAAACTGAATAGTCCTGGGGCTGGCCCCATGGCCAAGTGGTTAAGTTCACGCGCTCCGTTTCAGCGGCTCAGGGTTTCGCTGGTTTGGATCCCAGGCACGGACATGGCACCGCTCATCAGGCCACGCTGAGGCGGCGTCACACATAGTACCAGCAGAGGCACTCACAACTAGAATATACATCTATGTACCAGGGGGGCTTTGGGGAGAAGAAGAAGAAAAAAAACAAAAAAGAAGATAGGCAACAGTTGTTACCTCAGGTGCCAATCTGTGGGCAAAAAAAAATAAATAGTCCTCTAAAACCATAAATAAGTCAAGTATAGAGAACTAGTCACTAATTAAATGCTATTTCTAAGCTTTAAAAATAAAAAAAATCCCTGACGTCCCATTAGTGAGCGTTTAACTTCTACAAAACAAACAAAACAACTGAAAAGAAATATCTGAGTCCTTATCACACGGCAGACACTGTTGTGGATGCTTAGGAGGCAGCAACGAAAAAACATCAGAGAAAATTCCCACCTCTCTGGAGTTCATATTCTAGTGAGTCTACCAATTGCATATTTATAGCAAGTTAAACGGACTCTAGTCCAAGATGGATCTACAAATCCCAACTTAACCAGACCAGAACCTTCCAACCTGGCCTCCAGGGACCAACTTTTCATAAGCAACCTGATGTGACACTCTGAGCACAGACGGACCTTTACTCCCAGCTGCACGAGTGGGCCTCCAGACTCACACGCTGGACAGCCACTTGCCAAACAAGTCTGGGGATACAAGTTGAAGTATAATAAACAAGGCGTTTTTCTAAGAGATTTTTCTTAACGTGATAGAAGCTCTGCCCTCATTCCTAATAAACCTGTAGGAGCGTTTGAAAATCAGGCTCTATTATTTCCTGCCATATTAGAACTTCGAAGAATGTAGTTTGGGACCTACTGGCTGCCATCTTGCAATCGCAAAGGAAGGGCCTGTCTGATAATGAAGCCAAAATGAGGAGGAAAGCAAAGCCAACCACTAACTAGAGAGAAACACACTGTCAATGACAACATCTGATCTTCCTCTGAATCCAGCCACACAAGAAGCCAGACGCGTCTTTAGACTTTTCCATGATACAAACCAATGCCCTTTTAGCTCTGCCAGTTTGGCTTGAATGTTCCGTCACTCGCAACCCAAAAAAAAAAAAAGAAAACCCTAAGTAATACGTATTCCAACTGCTATCTTGATAGAATTTAAAAAAAAGAAAGAAAATCCTCAAAAACTGCTATACAACCAAATCATGTAATATGCTCCTGTGGGGCCAAAATGAAAAATAAAGTTCTTACCATACGTGCAAAACACGCAGTAAGGATTCCACTTCCAGATCCTACATCAAGAGCTTTAGCTCCTTCATGCAACTGATCAAATAGAAGTTCTAGTGCATATGCATGCTGCCAAAAGAAAACAAAGCAAATATTCATTTTCTTCAAGATTCTATAAAGTGTATACATGTAGCATATAAAGTTGTCAACTTCATACCAATTTTCCTACTGTTATCTACCAAGATAATGAAAACATAACATATTTATACACTTACATCTACACAGGAATTACGGAAGATAATTCTCATTGCTTGAGTAAAATTCTTACATTCAGATAAAGTGCTTCAGTAATTCTAGATCGCCAGTGTGAGTTTTTAAAATTTAATTAAGAGTCTAAAGTTACAAAAGGTTTTACAGGGAAAAGTCTCCATCCCACCCCGTCCCCAACCATCTCCGTCCCCAACCAGTTCCACTCCCTAAAGGCAACCAGTGTTACCAGTTTCTTGTGATTGCTTCCAAACATATTCACTCTATGCACATAAGCAAATACATATGCATTTTTTCATTTATTATATCTGGAAAGACCTTTTTTATCAATACTTAGCTTGTTCATTCTTTTTTATGGCTGAGGAGTATATTCTTGTATTGATGCATTACAATAACAAATACTATCCCTAATGAGAGAGATTTAAGTTAGCACCAATCTTCTATAACAAAAGAGATGAAACAATGTTAAAAGTATACCTGTAAGATAATATAATAATCTTTATAATAATCTTGTAAAACGTATCTATAGGATAAATTCCTAGAAGTGGAATTGAGGCTCAAGGATATACATCTTTATGTTTATAGGATATATACATTATATATCAAATAAAATCACATTGGTTATGCTTTGGACCAAACCAAGAAATAAAGCCTTCTCTACCCCATCTTCTTTATAAATTTACATTTCAGTGCTTTGTCAAAATACGAGGTTAGAATTAATAAATGTTATCTCAAAAGCTGTTGTTAAATGCCTGGTATGTTCATTATTGAAAATCATGAGACCCAGCAGCAACAAACACATTCACCACCAGACCTTGGTTGAGAAAAATATACATCCATGAATCCATAGCGATAATAAGTAAATACATACTTCTATACATACACAAATGGAGAATAAGGGAAAACTGTCTCCAACTGTTTTATAGATGAAATGATGAACTTAGAAAATCATCATTTGGCAACCATTTCAACAATAACTGATTCAGGCAAAAATCATAAATGGATGCTAAAACGAGGTGATTATCATTTGAGGAGTAACAGGATATTTAAATAACCTCACAAGTGTTTGCCCAAGGCACTCAATAATTACAAAAGGGGAAAAACAGTAACTATACAGCGGAGTGCATAAGAAAGTTCCTCAGTGGAGAAACCTGATACTATCTTAATCCGATGATCAAAGTTAACATCACCAATAATGGGACACAACAATGTCTGCTAAAATACATCTCTTCTGGGATATTCCAGGTAAAAATGTATAACTCATACCTAATCATGAAGAAACATCAGACAAACTTAAAACTGAGGGACATACTATAAAATAATTGGTCTATATTCATAAAAATTTTCAAGACTCTAAAAGAAAAGACTGATGAACTGTTCCAGATTTAAGAGGACCAAAAAAGATATAACAATGGAAACTCCTGATCTGCAATTTTCTTTTCCAATAAAGGTCATTCCTAGAACAATTGACGAAATCTAAATAAGGTCTGTAAATTGGCTAACAGTGTTGTATTAATATTAATTTCCTGATTTTGATAACTCTACTATGGTTATTTAAGAGAATGTCCTATTTTTAAAGGTAAAGAGCATTGTGTCCGAAAATTTCTCCCAAAGAGTTCACAGAAAAGGAACTATATATATTTCATGTGTGTGTGTATGTGTGTGTGTGTGAAGAGAGAGAGAAAGAATAAATGATAAAGCAAATGTAGTAAAATGGTAACATTTGGGGGATATGGACAAAAGATACTTGGGAATTATTTGCACCATTCTTACAACATTTCTGTAAGCCCAAAATTATGTCAAAATAAAAAAATAATTTTCAAATCATCATAAACAGGTAACGTTCAAAATGGAGGATAGAATGGAAACTCCTTACTCTGCAAAACCTATTCAGGTGGGGAGAACAAGAAAAAAAAAAGACTGGCAACAGCTGTTAGCTCAGGTGCCAATCTTCAAAAAAAAATAAAAATAAAAAGGGTAGGGGAGACTGTTAAAAGAGACTAAAAAGATGCAATGCATGGACTTTGTGTCCTGATTTAAGCAAACCAACTGTAAAAAAAAAGTTTTTGGCAGAGCAAAATGGTGGGGTGAGCTGACCCAGGACTCTCTTCCCTCCAAACTACAACAAAGGACTGGAAAAAAATTGAGTTTCAGCTAATAAACCCTAATGCCAGGACGTCAGACACCTACAGCACCAAAAAGATGGAGGACGGAGACCCTGCAGCAGACCTCGGAGGAGCTGGAACGGGGTAGGAGAGAACTTCACTCCCTCCCATAGAGACTGGGATCGCTGCCGCGGGTGCAGGAAGGAGCGGGGAAGGGGCCGTGTGACTGGGGGATCGTCCAGGACTCCTGCCACAGGTTCAGTGGAAACCCGCTGATGGGGGAAAGCTTCCGTGCACAGGAACCCTATAAACCCAGGGCCCCAGGAGACCAGAGAATAGAACTGACCCGAATGCAGATCGGCGCGTGACAAAAACAGTCCCTCCCCCCCCCCACCCCCCCCCACCCCCCCCGGCAAACTGTGCTGGGCGCCACCATCTTGCCCAAAATGGAGAGCTCAGAACGCACAGCTCTCGAACCCCATGTAGTGGCGACAGGCGGTAACTGCAAGTGAATTCCACCATCATGCGAAAAAGCTGCTCCTCTACCATCCAGCAATTTATAAAACCTCCAGACCAGAAGGAAAACAATAAAAACAGAGAATTAAGTCCTGAGGACTTGGAATTAGGTAAACTAAGTGATAATGAATTCAGAGCAGCTATAATCAAAAAAACTCAATGAGGTAGAGAGACAAAGAAACAAGCTGATGAGTTGTGGAATTACTTCACAAAAGAGATTGAAATTATAAAGAAGAATCAAACAGAATTACTAGAGATGAAAAACACAATGGACCAGATAAAACAGAATATAGATTCCCTGAACGCCCATGTAGACACCATAGAGGAGCAAATTAGCATAATCGAAGATAGACAGGCTGAATGGCTCCAGACAGAGGAAGAAAGAGAACTAAGAATTAAAAAGAATGAGGAAAATCGCCGAGAGATAGCGGATTCAATGAGGAGAAAGAATTTAAGGATCATAGGAATTCCCGAGAACGTGGAAAAGGAAAATGGAGCAGAAAGTGTGCTTAATGAAATTATAGAAGAGAACTTCCCAAATCTAGGGATTGAGGGAGAAATGTGTGTAGAGGAAGCTTTCAGATCTCCTAGATTTGTCAATGTAAAAAGACCTACTGCAAGGCAAAATGAAAGACAAAGAAAGAATACTCAGGGCAGCAAGACAGAAGAAAAGAAACTACAAAGGAGCTCCTATCAGACTTTCAGCAGATTTCTCTACAGAAACCTTACAAGCTAGGAAAGAATGGAGTGACATATTCAAAACTTGAAAAGATAAAAATCTTCAGCCAATAATACTCTATCCAGCAAGAATATCTTTCAGATATGAGGGAGAAATTAAATCTTTCCCAGACAAACAAAAGTTAAGGGAATTTGTACCAAAAGTCCTCCACTACAAGAAATCCTCAAGAAGGCTCTCATACCTGAAAAAAGAAAAAAGGGAGAAAGTGGTCAACAACCACAGAGTAGGGAGACAGATAGATAGAACCAGAATAGGATAGCAAATATTCAACTACAGCATTAGGATAAAGGTAAGGAAACTACCAAAGCAAAGACGATCTGATCACTCTAACTACAAACTCATAACACGAGTTGGAACAAGAAATGAAAACAATAATTTAGGAGGGGAAGAGCAAAGGGACTAAATCAGTCTAGGCCAAGTAAGTAAGAGACCACCAGAGAATAGACTATATTATACACGAGATTCTAAATACAAACTTCAGGGTAGACACTAAACTAAAAAACAGAACAGAGACACCAAACATAAATAAGGAAAAATCTAAGAAACACAGCATAAGAAATTGCAGTATTAAATGGGTAGGCTACAGCACACAGGAAGAGAAATGCAGGAAAACCAGATAATGAGGAACAGACTGACAGCATTAAGTCCACATGCATCAATAATCACTCTCAATATAAACGGATTGAACTCTCCAATAAAAAGATAGAGTGGCAAAATGGATTAAAGAACAAGATTCAACAATTTGTTGCCTCCAGGAAACACACCTCAGCCCCAAGGACAAACACAGGCTCAGAGGGAAGGGGTGGAGGACAATACTCCAAGCTAACAGCAAGCAAAAAAAAGCAGGTGTTGCAATTATTATATCAGACAAAGAGATTTCAAAATAAGACAGGTAGAGAGACACACACAGGGCCAGTATAGAATGATCAAAGGGACACTTCATCAAGAAGAAATAACGCTTGTAAATACCTATGCACCCAACATAGGAGCACCAAGGTTCATAAAGCAACTATTAACAGATCTAACGGAAGATGTTAAAAACAACACAATAATAGTAGGGGACCTCAACACCCCACTCACATCAATGGACAGATCATCCAGACAGAAAATCAACAAGGAAATAGTGGAGCTATACGAAAAACTAAAACAATTGGACTTAATAGACATATATAGATCACTTCACCCTGAAAGAGCTGAATACACATTCTTCTCAAGTGTGCACGGAACATTCTCAAGGATAGACCATATGTTGGGAAACAAGGCAAACCTCTACAAATTTAAAAAAATTGAAATAATAACAAGCATCTTCTCCGATCATAATGCTATAACGCTAGAAATTAATTACAAGAAAAAAGCTGAGAGAGGCCCAAAGACGTGTAGACTAAACAATACACTACTGAACAAGCAATGGATCATTGAAGAAACTAAAGAAGAAATAAAAAAATACCTGGAAACAAATGAAAATGACAACATGCCATACCAACTCATATGGGATACAGCAAAAGCTGTATTAAGAGGAAAATTCATCGCAATTCAGGCACATCTTAACAAACAAGAAAAATCCCAAATAAGCAATCTTAAACTACACCTAACTGAACTAGAGAAAGAAGAACACATAAAGCCCAAAGTCAGCAGAAGGAGAGAAATAATAAAAATCAGAGCAGAAATAAATGCTATTGAAACTAAAAAGGCCGTAGAAAGGATCAATGAAACAAAGAGCTGGTTCTTTGAGAAGATAAATAAAATTGACAAACCCCTAGCCAAACTTACAAAGAAAAAAAGGGAGAAAGCTTAAATAAACAAAATCAGAAATGAAAGAGGAGAAATAACAACAGACTCTGCAGAAAGACAACAGATTATAAGAGAATACTACAAAAAACTATATGCCAATAGAATGGACAACCTAGAGGAAATGGATAAATTCTTGGACTCCTACAATCTCCCAAAGCTCACTCAAGAAGAAGCAGACAATTTGAATAGACCAATCACAAGGAAAGAGATTGAAACAGCCATCAAAAGCATCCCAAAGAATAAAACCCCAGGACCAGATGGCTTTCCTGGGGAATTCTACCAAACTTTCAGAGAGGATTTAATACCTATCCTTTTCCAGCTATTCCAAAAAGTTAGGGAGGATGGAACACTTCCTAACACATTCTATGAGGCCAACATCAGGCTAATACCAAAGCCTGACAAGGACACCACGAAAAAAAGAGAACTACAGGCCAATATCGCTGCTGAACATAGATGCAAAAATTCTAAACAAAATTTTGGCAACCAGAATTCAGCAATTCATCAAAAGGATCATAAATCATGATCAGGTGGGATTTATATCAGGGACACAGGGATGGTTCAACATCCGCAAATCAATCAACGTGATACACCACATCAACAAACTGAGGGATAAAAACCACATGATCATCTCAATAGATGTAGAGAAGGCATTTGACAAGATCCAACAGCCATTTATGATAAAAACTCTGAACAAAATGGGCATAGAAGGAAACTACCTCAATATAATAAAGGCCATATATGACAAACCCACAGCCAACATCATACACAATGGGCAAAAACTGAGCTCCATCCCCCTGAAAACAGGAACGAGACACAGATGCCCTCTATCACCACTCTTCTTTAACATAGTACTGGAGGTCCTGGCCAGAGCAATCAGGCAAGAAAAAGGAATAAAAGGAATCCAAATAGGGAGGGAAGAAGTGAAACTCTCACTGTTTGCAGATGACATGATCTTATATATAGAAAACCCCAAAGAATCCATTGGAAAACTCTTAGAAGTAATCAACAACTACAGCAAAGTTGCAGGGTATAAAATTAATTTGCATAAATCAGTAGCATTTCTATATTCTAATAATGAACTAACAGAAAAAGAACTCGAGAACACAATACCATTCACAATAGCAACAAAAAGAATAAAATACCTCAGGGTAAATTTAACTAAGGAAGTGAAGGACCTATATAATGAAAATTACAAGGCCTTTCTGAGAGAATTGGATGACGACATAAGGAGAAGGAAAGACATTCCATGTACATGGATTGGAAGAATAAACATAGTTAAAATGTCCGTTCCACCTAAAGCAATCTACAGATTCAATGCCATCTTAATCAGAATCCCAATGACATTCTTTACAGAATTAGAACAAAGAATCCTAAACTTCATATGGGGCAACAAAAGACCCCGAATTGCTAAAGCAATCCTGAGAAAGAAGAACAAAGCTGGAGGCATCACAATCCCTGACTTCAAAACATACTACAAAGCTACAGGAATCAAAACAGCATGGTACTGGCACAAAAACAGGTGCACAGATCAATGGAACAGAATTGAAAGCCCAGAAATAAAACCACACATCTATGGACAGCTTATCTTTGACAAAGGAGCTGAGGGCCTACAATGGAGAAAAGAAAGTCTTTTCAACAAATGGTGCTGGGAAAACTGGAAAGTCACATGTAAAAGAATGAAAATTGACCATTCTTTTTCACCATTCACCAAAATAAACTCAAAATGGATCAAAGACCTAAAGCTGAGACCTGAAACCATAAGGCTTCTAGAAGAAAATGTAGGCAGTACACTCTTTGACATCAGTATTAAAAGGATCTTTTCGGACACCATGTCTTCTCAGACAAGGGAAACAAGAGAAAGAATAAACAAATGGGACTTCATCAGATTAAAGAGCTTCTTCAAGGCAAATGAAAACAGGATTGAAACAAAAAAAAAAACAGTAACTGGGAAAAAATATTTGCAAGTCATATCTGACAAAGGCTTAATATCCATAATATATAAAGAACTCTCACAACTCAACAACAAAAAATCAAACAACCCAATCAAAAAATGGGCTGGAGACATGAACAGACATTTCTCCAAAGAAGATACATGGATGGCCAAAAGGCACATGAAAAGATGCTCATCATCGCTGATCATCAGGGAAGTGCAAATCAAAACTACACTAAGATATCACCTTACACCCATTAGAATGACAAAAATATCTGAAACTAATAGTAACAAATGTTGGAGAGGTTGTGGAGAAAATGGAACCCTCATACACTGCTGGTGGGAATGGAAACTGATGCAGCCACTATGGAAAACAGTATGGAGATTCCTCAAAAAATTAAAAATAGAACTACCAAACAATCCAGCCAATCCACTACTGGGTATCTATCCAAAGAGCTTGAAGTCAGCAATCCCAAAAGTCCTACGCACCCCAACGTTTATTGCAGCATTATTTACAATAGCCAAAACATGGAAGCAACCTAAGTGCCCAGCAGCAGACAAATGGATAAAGAAGATGTGGTACATATATACAATGGAATACTACTCAGCTGTAAAACAGAACAAAATCATTCCATTTGCAATAACATGGATGGACTTTGAGGGAATTATGTTAAGTGAAATAAGCCAGATAGAGAAGGATAATCTCTGTATGACTCCACTCATATGAGAAATTTAAAAATGTGGACAAAGAGAACAGATTAATGGCTACCAGGGGAAGGGTGGGGTGGGGGGTGGGCGCAAAGGGTGAAGTGGTGCACCTACAACACGAATGACAAACATTAATGTACAACTGAAATCACACAAGATTGTAACCTATCATTAACTCAATCAAAAAAAAAGTTTTTGAAACAGTTGGCAAAGTTTGAACATGGACTAGGTACACAATAATATTAAGGAAAATTGTTAGGTATGAATATGGTATTGTGGTTGTATTTTTTTTCGAGGATTGTGTGTGTGTGTTTGTGAGGAAGACTGGCCCTGAGCATCTGTTGCCAATCTTCCTTTTTACTTGAGGAAGATCGTCCCTGAGCTAAGATCTGTGCCATTCTTTATCTATTTTGTATGTAGGATGCCACCACAGCATGGCTTGATGACTGGTGTGCAGGTCCGCACCCAGGATCCAAACTAGCAAACCCTGGGCTGCCAAAGCAGAGCAATGCAAACTTTGTGGCTATATTTTTAAAGTCTTTCAGATTTATACTGAAGTATTTAGGAGTGAAATTATATTATATTTGGGATTTGCTTTAAAATACTTCAGCAAGAGAGAGTTGGAGAAAAGAAGATTAGCAAAGTGTGGTTAATTATTCAAGCTGGTGATGGTTACATGAGGGTTCATTGTACTATTCTACTTGTGTGTGCAGTGTCAGAAATTTTCCACATCAAAAAGTTTAAAAAAAAAAAAAAGAAGCTAAGGATATCTTTTCCCACAACTAAGATAAGAAGGGGAGATGGCCTTTAATAGATGCAGCCTCATATAATCCAAGGGTTCCCAAACTGTGTTCCAAAAAGTCACTGAGGTTCCACAAGAATCCCGTTAGGATAACACACAAATACAGATTGGTGGGCGGGTGTGTTTTGGGAAAAGAATCATAAAAAAAGTATCAATTTTTCATGTATATTCTTTTGCAAAGAGGTTATTGCCTAAAGAGTGAAAACCACTCGTACTATGAAAAAGAATCCTGGATTAAACATCAAAAGTACTGGATGCCACTGGTTCTGTATTTATTAGCCCCATGACATGGGAAATTATGTTTACCTCATTGTTTTTCAGTTTCCAAGTCATTAAAATGGAGAGAAAAAAGTTGTTCCTATCCTGCCTTCTCCACAGAAGTATCATTGTGGATAAAAGTGATGACGTATTAAAGTGTCTTATAAATTCTAAAGATTTACAAATAGAAGGTATAATATTTACATCAATGAAAATTCAACCATCACAGCATGATCACCTGTTGCTGCTACTCTTTAAAGTACTTCAAAGTCATTTATAAAATTAAAATTAACAATTAATTGATCTTTTACTTCCATTTAGTATACTCTTAGCAAACTCTTAGGAAATCTTGCATATAACGGTCAATCAGTGGCTTCCCTCTCTTGCTTGGTTTGAGAACGAAACAACTTGGTGAATCAAAAAAATCTGGTTAATGCCCTCTTTTCCCTCTCCTCTTGTTATCCTGTCCCATCTCTTCCCTTTAGGAACAAATCGATCCTAAGGCCACCAAGTTGGGCTGAGCAAGGCAGCCGCCCACACCCAGGTGGCAGAGAGGGTAGCCGCCATGTGTAGTTAGAAGGGTGAGAGCCCAAGCAGGATGAGGAGGGCACCTGCATTCACACGGGGGAGTGGACCAAAACAGGAGTCAGAACCCAGGCTAGGTGAGGAGGGTGTCTGCATGGCACGGTGGATCAGCGCCAGGCGTCAGAGCATGAATGATGAAAGGGGGCGTATGGGAGGGGGGTAATGACGGTAGAGGGAAATTGGGGAATTGATCAAATAAATAAATATATTAAGGAAAAAGAAAGGAACCAAGTTGCACACTGTCAAAAAAGGAAGTTAAATATGGAAAGGGAAAAGATACAAAACTATGAATATAAACTGATATAAATAAATAAATAAGGAGCAGACATGCACATGATCTCAAAGTACTCCCTCACAAAATTAATTACAAAAGCCAAAAAGAGCAACTCTATAGTGGAGAAGACTGGCAGACACCACCTTAATGAACTGAATATCATCTGTAACAGGACAAATCAAAATTGGACACTCTCCAATAGGATAATGAGAACTCAGCATCACTCCGGTGGCATTCCCACCAAAGAGGCATAACCTGAATCTAATCACAAGAAAACATCAGACAACCCAAATAGAAGGACATCAACTAAATAACTGGCCTGCATTCTTCAAAAGAGTTAAGGCCATGAAAGTCAAAGAAAGGCTGAGGAGCTGTTCCAGATTGAAGAAGACTAAAAGAGGAGTGATTCTGCACTGGGCCCTTTTGCTACAGAGGACATCACAGGAACAACCTGAGAGGAGTGTGAAGATTAGACGGTAGTAATGCACCAAGGTTCGTGTATTTGTTCTGATGGTTATATTGTGGTCATACAAGAGAAGGTCCCTGTTTAGAGGAAATACACCCTGAAGTATCCAAGGTGACGGGGCACCATTTCAGCAACTTATTCTCAAATAGAGTAAAGAAAGAAAGGTTCTTGATACTGTACTTGCCACTTTTTTGTAAGTTTGAGACTGTTTCAGATTTTTTTTAAATAATCTTTTTTTTATTGAGGAAAAAACTGACATATAACACTGCAAGTGTACAACATAATGATTCAATATTTGTACAGACAGTGAAAGGATCACCACAATAAGTCCAGTTAACATCTGGAGAGTTAATTTTTTTTTTCTTCTAGGAACTTTTACGGTTTACTCTCTTAGCAATTCTCAAATACACAATAATGTATTATTAACCATAGTCATTATGCTCTACACTACACCCCCATGACTTATTCATCTTATACTGTAGTTTGTACCTTTGACCCCCTACACCCAACCTTAGCTTTCTTAGATGTTTCAAAATGGGACAGTGCAATACCATCTCTGAATCATCACTATAAACATCAACCAGCGGAGCAACAAAGTGCTAGTTAATGAGGTTTCTAAGAGACACGTTGGATTAATTAACTTTTACTGAGGAAGCTGCCCGGGCATCCTATTTAGTTAAAGCGACTGCTCTTAGACAAGAGGGTTAGCCTGAAAGATGGAGTCTCTATGGAGAGAGAGAGTTTGTGGACTTTTGCAGGAAGAAGACCTGTAGCTTTCATCAGATTCTTAAAATGATCAGTACTCCCTGAATTTCCGTTAAGAAGAAAACATACATATCACACCATAAGAAAATGGAAGTAATCAAAGAAACAAAGTAACTCCTATAATACCAGGTTTTTCTGAATCCAGAAATCAAAGAACTAGAAGGGACCTCTTTAAGGTGGCAAACCCCAATTTATAGGAAGTACTGTTTCAACTTATTTCAAAAGAAACTCAGGAATATTTTTCTTTATGGTATAAAAAAGTATTTTTCTTTTCTTGTATAAGATTTTTTTTTAAAAGAGACCTATGTCAACTTATTATTAAAGTCCTATTCAGATTTAAAATGTCAAGGCTTCAATAATATTTATTAGCTTTTTGCATGCTTTTATCACTATAGCCAATATTTTCCTAGATAACCCATGCTCATCTCTAAATCTAAACAGGTTTTTAAAAGTTCATTTTTATAATTATGAAAAATTTCAAACCCATCGAAAAAGTGGAAATACAATGAACCACCTTTTCTCCTCATTAGTCACCAACTGTTTATATTGTGCCATAGTGTTTTACCAAATCATCTGAAAATAGGCTGTACACGTAATGATACTCCACTCCTGAATACTTCAGCACGCATCAGCCAAAAAGACCTAAGACATCTTCCTTTGCAACCACATCACCACTACCACACTCAAGATAACTATCAATTTAGTATTATCATACTCAAATTTCCTCAAATGTCCCCAAAATGTCCTTTATAGGTATTTTCTCCCCAATCCACTCAAGGTTCATGCATTACATTTGCCAATGTAGGATATTCTCCCTGCAACTCTCCTCCACCTACCACTTCTTTCTGTTCTTGAGAACACTGACTGCCAGGAGTCCTGTCTGGCTGTCTGCATAATACCCCACATTCTAGATGTGTCAGTCTCCTCACGGTTAGATTCAGATCAAAGACTTTTAGCAAGAACCCCACACAGGGCTTGCTGGGCGCCTCCCATTGCATCACATCAGGAAGCAGAGACTGTTGGACCATCTCACTACTGGGCTTGCCAAGCCCAACCACTCAGTAAATGTGGTGACCACTACATCACTCTGTTTTCAAGGCGTATTTTTCTCTTCATAATTAATATGTAATATGTAGAATAATAATTTGAGACTACATGACTATTTTTCCCCAATAACCTCACTCTTAATGGTTTTAGATTAATTGATCTTTGCCTAATTCAATTATTACACTGATAACTACAAAACAGTGATTTTTCAAATTCTATTATTCCTTCCACATTTATTAATTGACATTCTTCTGGTTTTTATTTTCTCCCTTTCTTTTTTTAAAAAAAACCTCTATGGATTCATGGATTTTTTATTTCTTAATTCACTATGTTACAATCCATTATCTTCATTATCTATTATTTTTTGATTCTCAAATTGTCTCCAATTTGGCCTCTGGAAGTCTCTTCAAATCCACTCCTATATCTTTCTGATATTACCCCATTAGCCTTTGAGTACTTGCTTACTTTCCAACATTTAGTCACTTCTCCAAGGAGCTCCTGTTTCTTTTAGTGAGAAATGGTGTCTAGGATTCAGTATCTGGATGTTAAGTGTGCTCACTGCTACCAGGATTCCATTTTCACAGGTTGCTTTTAATCTCTTGCCACTGCATATATCCTATTTTTCTTTAATTAAGACTTTGGAAAATATTCCAGGGTCATAGTTACTTCCAAGCCTGTGATTTTAAGGTTCAATAAACGCAGAACTCATGTTTCTTTGCTCCTCACTTTGTTTCTCTTCTAACACTTCTAAGATCTATGCAACAAGATCACAACTGCCTGTCCATATAATAAGATTAATGCTATTCTATCTGTGTCACATCCTGGCTCACAGGCATCAAAGGATGTTGTAGGCTTATTGTTTGCATACACATACACCGACATACATACAGATGTCCTATGTGATTACATACACACATATAAATACACACATTTTCCTTATTAAAAGACATAGGTTACCAGAAAACGCAAGTGATTAAAAATTTACCCTTTCTGGAAGGAAATTCTCATACAAGCTATGACACAGATGAACCTTGAGGACGTGACATTAAGTGAAATAAAGTAGTCACAAAAAAAACAAATACTGTATGATTCCCTTATGAGGTACCTAGAGTAGTCAAATTCATAGAAACAGGAAATAGAATGGTGGTTGACAGGGGTGGGGGGAGAATTATTGTTGAATGGGTACAGAGTTTTAGTTTTGCAAGATGAAAAGAGTTCTGGAGATTGGTTACACAACCCTGTCAAGGTACTCACCCCTACTGAGCTGTACACTCAGAAAATGGTTAAGATGGTAAACTGTACATTATGTGCGATATACCAGAATAAAAAATTTAAAAACACATCCTTTTCAAAAATGAAACTACAAACAACCCATCTAAGAAATGGAAAGGGATGTGAACAGACATTTCTCCAAAGAAGATATACAAACGGTTGATAAGCACACGAAAAGATGCTAAACATCATTATCATTAGGGAAACACAAACTAAAACCACAATAAGATACCACTTCACAGCTACTGGGATGGATAAAATAAATAAAACGTTCAATTACAAGTGTTGACACGGAAGTGGAGAAATTGGAAACCTCATACAGTGCTGGTGGGATTGTAAAATGGTGCAGCCACCTTGGAAAACAGTTTGGCAGTTCCTCAAAATGTAAAACACAGAATTACCATATGACCTAGCAATTCTACGTCTAATACCCAAGAGAACTGAAAATATACACACACAAAAAAATCTGTATTCTAATGTTCATAGTGGCATTATTCTTAGTAGCTAGAAAGTAAAATAAACAAAAATGTGGCATATCCATACAATGGAATATTATTTGGCAATAAAAAGAAATCAAGTACTGATGCATGCTACAACATAGATAAACCTTGAAAATATTGGGCAAAATATAACAAGCCAGTCACAAAAGGCCATACCTGGTATGAGTCCACTTGTGTGAAATGTCCACATTAGACATAGAAACAAAAAGCAGATTACTAGTTACCAGGACCTTGGCAGAATAAAGAATGGGAATTGACTGCTAATAGGTATAGGGTTCCTTTTTTAGAGTGATGAAAATGTTCTGAAATTAGATAGTGGTGATGCCTGCACAACTCTGAGTAGACTAAAATCCATACAACTGCCTATTTTAAAGAAGGGAATTTTATAGTGTGTCAGTTATATCATAATAAGCTGTCACTTTTGTTTAAAAATGCACTCTTTGCCATGGAGTTACTGCCATACTTTGTTTGGCAGTGAATGGGGGACTCAGCACCAAGCTTGAGGGAGAAAAAAATATTCACGCAGTATTTCCCTTAATACCTGAAAACACATCCCTTCAACTTCCCAAACACGTTGGGTACCAATTCTCCAAAATAAATCCCAGGATTAAATGAACACTTCTACATAAATCTTTTGTTTTAAGTAGTAGCTCAAACCGCTCACAGGGATGTTGAGACTATAACTTTTTTTAAATCATTAATTTCTTTGAATAGGTAATGTACAAAAAAGCCATTCCTATTCCATGGTTTAAAAGAAATGAACGAAAAGAAAAAAGAAATTGATAACAGAGAGGTTATAGAGCGAAAAGTAGATTTCACTTCCACTACTACCCCTCCAATCATCTAATTCTCTGCCTTAGCAGAAATCATTTTTAGTTTTCATGCCTATGGGAAGACATGTGTGTGGATATTTGGTTTTTGTATATTATACAACACTCCAAATACTCGTCTGCACTCTACTTTTATACTTAATATTCTCAAAGATCTTGCCATATTCATACTTACAGAGCTTCCTCATTTAACAGCTTCACAGTATTTCACTGTATGGATGTACTATAATTTATTAACCATCCACTACTGGTGGGCTATTAGTGACTACTGGAGTTTTTTTGCTACTATAAATAATGTGCCAATGAACATCTTTAGTCATTTTGCACTTGTGCAAATATACTACCGGATAAATATCTTGAAATAAAACTGGAGACTCTAAGGTATATTTATTTCACATTTTACAGATATTGCCAAATTGTCTTCCAAAAACACTATCAATTTACTCTCCCATCATAAAAAGCATGTGACTGCCATCTTCTGCTTTCTGATACAAAGTATCAAACTTTTTTTTTTTTGGAGAAAGATTAGCCCTGAGCTAACATCTGCCACCAATCTTCCTCTTTTCACTGAGGAAGACTGGCCCTGAGATAACATCCATGCCCATCTTCCTCTACTTTATATGTCGGATGCCTACCACAGCATGGTGTGCCATGTGGTGCAATGTCTGTACCCAGGAGCCGAACCAGAGAACCCCGGGCCGCCGAGAAGCGGAACGTGAGAACTTAACTGCTGTGCCACCGGGCCAGCCCCCAAACTATCAAACTTTTTAATCTGATAGGTGAAAAATGGTCCTTCACTATAGTGCTAATTTGCAATTTACTAAATATAAGTGAAGATGACATCTTTTCATTTGTTTAAATGCCAACGTCATTTGTATTTCTTTTTCTATTAACTATCATCCTTGTACTTTACCCATTTTCTTTTGGGCTTACTAGTCTTTTACTTGCTAATTTACGGGATACACAGGCTTACGTGTGTGTGTGTGTGTGTGTGTGTGTGTGTGTGTGTGTGTGTATGGAAATCTGCCCTATGCTGTCATATGTATTACATATATTTCTTCAGTTTTTCTTCTTTTAATTTTGCTTGCAATATTTTTTCTCTGCAAAAATACCAAATTTTTATGTTGCAAAATACATTAGGTTTTTTAATGGCTTCTATGTCTTTTTTCATGTTTAAACAGTTGTTTCTATTTAGTGTTTATAAATAATTTTCCTATATTTTTCTTCTGGTATAATTATCAGTTCACTATATGTGTAGAATTTGTTTTAGTATACAGAAGGCTTTAAGTTTAAATAAGAGCTTCTCCAACCCCAAACACTTGCAGAGAATCAGAAAAGCTATTGTTCTTGTCACAAAAAACCAACAGAGTACTCATTCAAATAACTGACATTTAAAACTGAAGAAAATTCCCAACAGATTAAAAGTGCCAGATAACTTGAAATAGGTCCTTCTCAAAGTTCTACTGCTTCCTAGCTGCTATACTTGACCAGTTCCTAGCGAATTTTCCAAATAAAATATGAAATAATATTCAACTTGAGATTTCTATATGCCTGTTATATTATTTAAAATATTTTCTCCCTTAATTAACTCATCACTAAATAATCTTTCATATCCAATTTTTTTACATTAGATACTAATGACAACCTGCAAAAACTTAAGTGACAGTTTCTACCATGAAGAGTTCCTTGTAGATACCACGCATTAAGAATAAGATGCTCATTATCAATTTACACAATTCACAGATGATAAAATTGATATACTTGAAAGTTTAAAACTTTATTTAAACCTTTTTTATTGAAGAAAGTGATCTTACAGGAAAAACGTGATCCACTTGTACCCGAATGACCAAAGTTAACTTACCATGTGTGGAGCACTGATTGTGGCCTGGAAACCTGCAAAAGAAGATGAGAACTACTGATACACGCAGCTGCAAAAACCCACCGAATACTCCACGTCCTTCTTTTCCTAACATCCATAATTTATTTTCCATAATAATTGTTTTCATTTTTATGATCTCAAAAAAATAAAACTTTATTTGGTACTTTAGGGTACTGTCATGCAGCAGTTAGAATCAGAAAACACAATCACGCCAAAGGCTAAGGTGCTCGTCTGGTGCAGCAGTCCCACTGCTCCTGAAAATCCCTTCTCTCATGGAGTTAGCTAAGAAAGCAAGAATTTCAATTAAGTTGAGTTGACAAATTTATGACTTGTTTTCTCTTCAGATTTACAAAAAGAAAATAAGTTTCCACATATAATAGGTAAGCAAAATGCCTGCAAAATTAAATTGCTTCGTTATTTCTCACAACTTAAAAAAAGGAGCAGCTGGCATCACAGTAGCTTAAGGCACTAAGAAACCACGGCAATTTACTCTTCTCGCTGCCACCTGACGGTAATCCATATAACCTTTGCCTAGTTTTTAGCTTTTAGTTGTTTTTCTTCCAGTGTTGCTTTCTCAAAGTCCTTTACCTGCGTCTGCGTCTGAACAATCTTCACTGAGCGGTGGTAGCAGGTGCCTTCGGGGTTCAGAAGCTCCCCAGGATCTCCTCTGCCAACTGTGTAAAGCGCTCCAACACAAGACGGCAGGCAGCTGGCCAACAGAATCCCGAGGTGCTTCTAAGCCTCAAAGGCACCCACTGCCAAGGCTCAGCAGCTCAGCAAAACCTGCTTCAGGAGAAGGAGTTAAATACGGAACTTTCTGAAAACAAGCAAAAGCCAAAAAGTCAGGGCAGGTGAAGCAGAGAAGTCAATAAAAACTGACACTGATTTCCTTTAGTACTGACTTTAAAAACTGATGCTAATACAAAACAACCACCTTAGTCAATATTAAGGCCCCTAAAGAAAACTCGGCACTCAGCTTAAACTGTAAGTTTTCATTAAAAGTATATTTTAAGGGGCCAGCTCCATGGCATAGTGGTTAAGTTTGACGCCCTCCACTTTAGCAGCCCAGGTTTCCAGGTTCAGATCACAGGAGCAGACCTACAACACTCGTCAGCCATGCCATGGCAGCAACCCAAGTATAAAGTAGAGGAAAACTGGCCCAGATGTTAGCTGGGGCAAATCTTCCTCAAGCAAAAAGAGGAAGACTGGCCCAGATGTTAGCTCAGGGAAAATCTTCCTCAGCAAAAAAAAAAAAGTATATTTTAAGAAAAACTGCTTTAAAAAATCTACATGTTATATATTGTTTGAGAAAATAGAAAAGATACTCCATATACAATATCATTTTATCAAAATGGATATGTTTGGTATTATGAAACTTACTAAGGCATAAAATTCAAACTTTTAAGGTAAAAATAAATATCTGTGTTCCAGCCTATTTCTATCTAGAAAAATTAAAGAGTAAAGGAGTAAAAATGTGACATTTTCAGAAATCCAAAGCTTACCTATTGATTGTGGAGAATCCATATAAGGGTTACATTTTGCATAGTGGGAGCGGTCTGTGGCCAGCATGACTTCAAAAACTTTATCTGTCTTGATGATTCCATTTTCTGAAATGAATGAGACAAATATTTTAGGCTGATAGTGAGATGATCAGAGGTATTTCAGAATAATCACTCTGGCTGCTTGTAGATCGGAGTGGAAGAGAGCAAAACTGGAAGTTGTTGCAAGGGCCCAGGTAATCACAACCTGGTCTGCAATGATGACAGTAAGGATGAAGAAAAGTAGAAGGATGTGAGTTATATTTAGTAGGTAACACACACCTGACTGACTAGATTTAGAGGAGGGAGGGGGGTAACGGTTGAGATGCTCATGTCATAGACTGATTGCAGAAATCCTGGAGAAGTAGCAGAGTTAAGGAGGAAAAGGACAACTTATTTATTCGGTTAGCGTTATGGACCATACAAATAGAGATATTCAGCAGTCAGCTGAACACATGGACCTGGGGCTCAGAAAAGAGACCTAGGAAAGAGATCTAGATTTCGAGTTATATAGATAGCAACTGAAGCAAGAGAAGTGAACTAAAGTGGCCAGGGAAGAACACACAGAGAAGAGAGACAAAAGCAAACGTTTAAGAGATACGCAAAGGAAGTGGAGCCCTCAAAGATTGTGACAAGGAGCAGCCACAGAAGTGGATGAAAATCAACCAGATAAACTGTTACAGAGCCCAAAAGGAACCAATTTTTCAAGAACGAAAGCAAGATCAATAATATATATATTTGGCTCCCCCAACTGTCAACTCTTTGAGGTTAAATATAAGATGTTAAACTCCAATAACTCTCATGGTCTCATGTGTACACTTACTATTCAATAAAGCCCTTATTAACTCCCTCAATACGTTTATTGACTATCTATACATACCAGACAGAGTGCTACATGCTTAGGATTATAAGAATAAGCAAGATAGCATTGTTCCTGTCCTCACAGATCTAAGATCTGTAAGATTAAATGTATGAACTTGACTTTATTCAGAAATAAAATTTTTTAGCCAAAACATCCTTTGCTTGATTTGGCTACATTATGAAGGACTATTTTAAAATGAGATTCAATAAAAGCATCACATGAAGTTTAAAATATTTATGCAAACTAATTTAATTTACTCATCAACTGTGTAGCTTCCAGGTTCTAGAGGGAAATGATAGCCACCAGAATCTGAATTTCTCCAAACAGCTGCTCAAAAAGCCTAAAGCTAAAATCAAGAAGGGCAAATACAAAACCACACACGACCCACGCTTTCACATTACTAGGAGGCAGAGAATATCTAGACTTCAAATTACCTGTAAGTAGAAAATTAAATAACAAATCCACTAAAGCTCCTACTATTGCTGCAAGTCTGTGAGTACAGAAAGCAAGGGTAGTGGGTGAGGTTTAAGAGACTCCAAGAGGGGCCAGCCTGGTGGCACAGTGGTTAAATTCATGTGCTCTGTTTCACTGGTTTAGGGTTCGTGGCTTCGGATCCCAGTGGCGGACCTACACACAGCTCATCAAGCCATGCTATGGAAACGTCCCACACACAAAATAGAGGAAGACTGGTGCAGATGTTAGCTCAGAGCCAATCTTCCTCACCAAAAAAAAAAAAAAAAGAGAGATACTCCAAGGGAAAAAAGCAGGCGGCAGCAGGGGACACAGAGGAAGTACATACAAAATCATTCCCAAAAAGAGGAAGTACCACACTACGTAGTAAAATACTGAACGCAGGTCTAGCACTTGGAGGTTCACAGCACTGGCCACAAAGAAGGAACTTAAAATTCTAATCCTGTGTGTACAACCAAGAGAAACAAAACTGTACGTCCACACAAAAACTTGTACACAAACGTTCATAGTAGCATTATTCATAAGAGCCAAAAAGTGGAAACCCAAATGTCCCTCCAGTGATGAATGGATAAACAAAATGTGGTATAACCATACAATGGAATATTAAGTCATAAAAAAGAATGAACATTGATTCATGCTACCACATGAATGAACCTTGAAAACGTTATGCTAAGTGAAAGGAGCCAGTCACAAAAGACCACATATTGTATGGTTCTATTTAATGAAATGTCCAGAACAGGCCAGTTTGTAGAGACAGAAAGTAGATTAGCAGCTGCTTATGGTCAGGGGTTAAGGGAACAGAAGGGTGAAACAGGGTATTTTTCTGAGCTAATGAAAATGTTGACTTAACCATAGTAACGGCTGCACATATCTGTGAATATTTTTTTAAAAACCACTAAACTTTACAATTTAAATAGGTGAATTATATGGTAGGAATTACACGTTAGCAAAACTGTTTAAAAAAAAATTGAGTGGAACTGGAGGTGGCAAGCACAAGAAGCACTGCTTCCGAGGGGGAATCAGATAAACAGGGAAAGGATGGTGCCTCTTGATGTGGCAACGAAATGAAAGGAGGAAGAAAACTAAGGAACCTGCAGAAACAAAACAGCAACAAGATATGTCGACTCCTCCCCTTCTCCCGCCACTACTACCATCATTACCATCACGCATTAAAGAAACTGCAAGTCACTATGCTGACAAAAAGGGCTCTTGAGCTGCGTCCACAAAATACCTAAAAATAGGAAAAAAATGAAAACAAAAACCAACTCCATTCAAAGTTACTGTAAAAAGAAAACAAAATGCAAATCAAAACATTTCAGCTGATTAGACAGAACCAATATTTAAAACTATGTTCTGAGAAAACTTAGAAGTAAAAGTATTACCAGACACAATTAACTTCAAGAGATACACTAATAAAACTATCAGATTTTAAAGGCAAGGAAAAAAATCCTTGGAAACTCAAGGCCAAAAGATCAAATTATCTAATAAGAGTAAAAAAAAAAAAAAAAAATTAGGCAACCATCAGGCTTCTTAAAGGCAACGTTCAAAGCAAAGCAAGAATGAAGCAGTATTTTCAATAAATTCAAAGAAAGAAAGTACAAGTCAACAATAAAAAGGAGCAATCCACTGATGCACCCAACAAAATGGATGAATCTCAAGACCACTAATCTCAGTGAAAGAAGCCAGACAAGGCAACTATACACTATAAGATTCCATTTATAACAAACTCTGGCCAATCTGTGGTTGTCAAGGGTTGGGGGCAAAAGGAGGAGATTAATTGCAAAGGGGCATGAGGGAACTTTTTGAGTAAAAGAAACATTCTGTATCAGAAATCAGCAAACTTCTGTAAAGGTCCACGTAGTAAATATGTTATGCTTTGTAGGCTACACAGTCTCACTGCAAGTACTCAGCTCTGCTGATGGAGTGCAAGACCACCACAGACAGCACTAACAAAGCGGCGTGGCTGCACTAAAAGAAGCCTCTACTAGAAATAGGCGGCACGCCAGATGCGGCTTGTGGGCTATAGTTTGTTGATCCCTGTTCTATATCATTAGGGTCATGGTTACAGAACTATATTTGCCAAATTTTTCAAATTATAATCTTAAAATTGGTGAATTTTTAGGTAAATTATACCTCAATAAAGCTGATTTATTTAAAGTGTAAGCCAAAGATTTTATACCCAGTCAAGCTGTCCTTCAAATACCAAGGTTACAGAAAAAACATTTTGAATGTGCAATAACTCCAGGAATGTTGTACACAAGCCCTTCCTGAGGAACCTTCTAGAGGATGTGCTTCATCTAAACAAGGGATAAGCAGGGATACACCAGCAAAGGACACAGACCCAATTGTAGCGCAAAGACTAAAATACAGAGTAGAGCCTTGGGTGGAATAATACTACTTAATGTTATACATTCTGACAAAGTAGCAAGAATGCAACTAAAAACAACAGGAAGAGAAAAAAGGGAAACGCAGAATTAGACCATTGTCACACAGGCCATAAGAGGAATCAAAGGTTACCATTGAATACTGACTGACCAGATAGTAAATATTTAAGAAAAAGATGGTTTAAGGACACTATAAAAGGTATAAATACAAATCCTCCAAATAACAAAAGAATATTTTTAAAACTTAGCAAACAAGGTACACCAAGAGAAACACTATAAATAGTCATAGACCAGAAAAGACAAACTTATATCATCTTTCCTCTTTAAAATATTATAAATTTTCGTGCTGGCCTAGTGGCACAGCGGTTAAGTGCACATGTTCCGCTTCAGCAGCCCAGGGTTCGCCAGTTCAGATCCCGGGTGGGGACATGGCACAGCTTGGTAAGCCATGCTGTGGTAGGTGTCCCACATATAAAGTAGAGGAAGATGGGCATGGATGTTAGCTCAGGGCCAGTCTTCCTCAGCAAAAAGAGGATTGGCAGCAGTTAGCTCAGGGCTAACTTCAGTACTTCCTCAAAAAAAAAAAAGAAAAAAATATTATAAATTTTGGATAAATTAACCCAAATAGAAAATATTACTTCTACACAAACAAGCTTAGGCAAGCTACCCAAAAAGGTTATTAAAACAAAACAATGAAATAAATAAAACAGTGGAAGCATTTTTTAAAAGGTTTTAAAATCAGAGTAATCATAGAGATATCATTTACTGAACATTTACCATGTGCTACACAAAATCCTAAGCACACTATACACACTGTCTCTTTTAAGATAAAAACCTTAAAAATGTGAAACAACCTTATGTTGGCTCTCACAATCCTGTAATGTAAGCACTATTATTACTCCATTTTACAGATGATGAAATTGAGTTTACAGGACTAAGTTATTCAAGATCACAGAGCAAATAAGGGGTAGGGCCAGTCAGCGCGATGTTATATTCCTGTTGCCCACTTCACTGTACTGCTACTAACGTATTCAAATAGCTTAGTGACTTCTATTAATTCACTTCCCAAAATAATTCTTGAGTGGTTCATTTGTCCCGAACTCAAGTCAAATTCCAGAGAGGTGATTCACAGACTCTCAAGGTCACAAGAGGCCTTAGAAGCCATCAAGCCTAACTCCTTAATAAACTGCTACCATGATCTGTACTTGAAGAGGTCCACTGATGTGGAACACCCCTTTCCACATTCAGATGACTCGAATATCAGAACACTTCCACAGTCATCGTAGACTAATAAAGTGCAGGGCATTTATTTACTCCTCAGACAAAACGCAATGTTATCAACTTTGACAACGTAAAAGAGTCGCCAATAAGACGAAAAATGAGAGGGAGATCTCCCTAGTATCTTTTCTTACAAAGTGGAAGGGTTAAGAAGTACTGTCAGTCTATAAATTACGGAACAAGAAATTGCGGCTAAAGTATATGACTCAAAGGTGCAAAGGTAACCACAAAAGAGGAAGCAAAAATTATGACACAACTTTATGTATTTACACAGATATATACAATATGTGCGTGTGTGAATGCGCATACACACACACTCCTCCAATGAGCAAGATGTAAAAGGTGGCAGGAATGCCTCTTCTTTCACAGTGGTAGAATTTTAATTGGGTGCATTATCTAGCTCTCTGTAGTTATGTGTAGCTTTATAAAGAAATTCTTGTCAATGGAACATATGCAGAAATTATGTATGCTACTCCCAGGTCATGCCCTTAAAATGAATGGGGTTTTTCTTTCCCTAGGTTTCTCCCCACCAGCTGGAATATGGAAATGATGGAGGTAAACTACCCTCAACCTTGCAGATGAGGGAAAGACTTTGGGGAGCACAACAACAGAGGAGCAGTCAAGGTCCACAGCACAGGGAACTGTCATATTAGCCCTGAACTGCTTAGACTTGATTGTTACAGGAGATGGAAACTTTAATTTTGTTTAAGCCATTGTTATTTTGGTCTTTGTTACAGCAGCCAAACAGGTACCTAACGCACAGGTCTATGAGGAGGAAAATGAGAGGACTCTGAAGAACAGAACCTGGGTGGGAGCAAGGTAACAGGTTGGAAAAGACCCCAAAGGGGCCTGAAAGCTAAGCAAGAAATGTTGACACTTGATACAGTAAGCAATCGGAAGCCTGGGCAGAAAAGTGACATAGAAAGCAGCACTCTAGGAAGATGAGGATAATGTGTAGAATGGATCTGAGGGCAGGGAAACCGAACGTGTGCCAACCAGTCAGCCACTTGGAGGCATGTTGCTCCAAGTGTGAACTAAGAACCAAGACTAGCACAGTATCAATGAAAATACTGTGAAAGGGATGACTACGAAAGGCATTTAAGAACTACTGAGTTAATTTGGTGACAGTCTGAAAGAACCAACGACTACGCCAAGATTTTTGACCCGGGCGAACAGAAGAATGGAAGCAACCCTGGCAGGAACGAAGAGAGGGCGTGTGCTGGTGTGAAGTACTGCAAACGCAGGTAAGAAAATAAGCTGCAGGTGGATTTCAAGCCATATAGAAACTTTCTCTAAACTTGTTATAAAACTACAGCTCAATAAAAGAAACATTACTTTATGATACCAGTTTATACAACTTGAATGGTTGTTAATCATCTACTCTATATTTCTTCTCAACTATCAAAATGCCAGGGAAAACAATAAGAAATGAACAAACTGGTCACCTCTCACTTCCCACCTAGAACAATGAGGTACGATAAGCGGCAAGCAGAGCTTGAGACACTCTCAGTACAGAAAGTCTGAAAGGGATTAGTTTTAAATTCACACTATAATCAAAGAAGAATTTTACCTGCTGGAAAGTTATGATAAAGCATATCATGCAAGCAGCGCAGATTATTTAAAAACACACGTTTCTCTAGACCAGGATCACTCTTAATAGATACTTACAGTTAACTACTTGTTTTAACACTATTTCTCAAAGGAGGATGCTCCTCGGACTCCTCACATCTCTGATAAACTAAAATGTTATGCAAAACTCTAAAATATAGGCAACCAACTGCTAACTTCTGTGACTCTCTCCTAAAACATACACACCACCCCCCACAGGTGATTTCATGTGACCCATGATGCGATTAAAATGACAGAATCTTGGATTTAAAAGGGTCCTTAGAGATCTAGTGTATATTCAAAGCTGACAACAAATCTCTTCCACAATATCCCTTACAGTGAAATGGTCAACCATTCTTTGCTTCAACATATCCAGTGACAGAAAACACTATTTTTCAAAGCCAACTCTTTGATTGTTAGGATTGCTTTGTGAATACTTCCTTATAATGAGCCAAAATCTGCCTCCTATTTGTCCTGGTTTGACCCTCTACTACATGACATTTCTTCAACTATTTAAACACCATTGCTCTCTCAAGCTTTCTCATTGCTAAACCAAACAACCACAATCGCATCAAATCGTCATATAAAGTGATGACTCTCTTGTCATCCAGATCACCCTTGTCTGATAATCCTTGTTTTTTCACTGCTACACGTTGGCCAGAGCTAAATGTAATACTAATAAAAATACGTGCAACAGCACAGTGGAGCTAAGATCACATTAAACAGGATGTAATACATCCCAGCATCCAGATCTACTACCGTCCCACAGAACTTCCTAGAACGATGGAAATGTTCTATGCCTGTACTGTCCAACAGGCTGGCCACTAGCCTCATACTGAGCTCCTGAAATGTGGTTAGAGTGCCTGAGGAACAGAATTTTTAATTTTATTTAATTTTAATTAAAGTAGACACACTGATATTAAAATTCCTCCCCAAAATCATATAAATTAAATCATATTCAATCCACTGTAAGTTTACTTACTAATATGTACCCATAAGATGGACTAGAAATAAGTTAAAATGAGGAGACATTTTCTAAATTCTAAATGAAGCCCCAGTTTCTGAAAACAGCCCCTTAGTATTTTTTTTTTTTAAAAATTGGCACCTGGGCTAACAACTGTTGCCAATTTCTTTTTTTTTTTTTCTGCTTTATCTCCCCAAACCACCCCTGTACACAGCTGTATATCTTAGTTGCAGGTCCTTCTAGTGGGATGTGGGACACCGCTTCAACGTGGCCTGACAAGCGGTGCCATGTCCGCGCCCAGGATCCAAACCCTGAGCCACGGCAGCGGAGTGCGCGAACTTAACCACTCAGCCACGGGGCAGGCCCAGCCCTTAGTATTTTATTAGCTGGTTATACTTGGCCCATGAATGCACATGATAAAACTAATGGGAATATTCTCTTTTCCACTAGTTATGCTAATAGTGGCTAAGAACTGACACTCTGAACAGAATAAAAAAAAATTTCAATTTATTTGCGGAACTAAATAAGGCTACAAAACTACAAATTATCATAATTCTTACATATTCAAATGCCTACTAAAGGTTTCCACTTAAACGTTTTGTAAGCATCTCAAACCCAACATTCCTCAAAATAAACTGCTCCCCCCCACCTCCTCGCATCCCCCCCCCAAAAATCCCTGCTGCTCGCTCACTTATTATTTCCAACTCAGAAAATGGCAAGTCATTCCAGTCGCCCAGGCCTAAAAGCTTGGTGTCATATCCTTGACTCCAGTCTTTCTCCCATACCCCAAATCCAAATCTAGCAGCTGCTATTCTCTCTGCCTGGAATGCCTGTCCCCCAGCTCCATCTGCATGGCTTGAATTTCTTGCCCTCCACCAAATCTCTGCTCAAATGCCACCTCGGTGAGGCCTTCTCCCCTAAAACTGCAAACCTACTACCCCACACTCCCTATCCTCCTTCCCTCCGGCATCACTTATCACGTGACAATGTATTTTATCTGTCTGCTCCCAGTAGAAGTGAGCTCCAGACAGAATGGATGTTTGCTTTGTTCACTGCTGTATCCCCAGTGTCTGGCTTTTAGAAGATAGTCAAATATCAGGTGACTGAATGACAAATCCTATAAATCCATTATATACGCAAAATGACACAATCAAGGATGCAAAGGAAACATAAGTAGAAATAATGACGCATTAGGGTAGTGGATTAAATTGTTTTACAAATAAAAATAGGTAAAAGAACAATTGTTAGCATTGTTTTAAGTGGCCAGTACAGCATTTGAAGTCTATTAGCTAAGAGTTCACCTTCCACAGGCGTTTAGACACCCCTGCTCTAGGAAAGTACCTCTCTCAACCTCATCTGCTCCTGCCCCCCGCTGTTCCTAACTTTTGCCATGGCTTGAAATTATCCCAAGAAAAGCAGAAAATACACTTTAATATAAACATTATGTAAATTGTCACATTCCCTAGATTAAGTAGGCTCACACTTGTTTTAGCACATTATCAGCCTACAATTATAACATATTTTTCATTTCTATAGATCTGCACTGTCCAATATGGTAACCACTAGTCACATGTGGCTATTTAACTAATTTAAATAACATAAACATCCAGTTCCTCAGTTGTATTAACCACATTTCAAGTGCTCAATGCCACATGTAGCTAGCAGGTACCACACTGAACAGCACAGATGTAGACATTAGAGAGAGTTCTATTGGGCAGGACTACCATCGACTTCTTTGCTAAACCTTTATTTTACACCATAAAGTGATTCAGCTGAAACACGGGCGGAGCTCAACCTTGTAATTTTCAATTCTCTACGTCAGTGATTCTCAAAGTGTGGTCCCGGGACCAGCAGCAGCAGCACTACTTAGGAACTTGTTAGAAATACAAATTCTTGAGCCCCAGCACCCGTGTTTTAACAAGCTCTCCAGGTGATGCAGGAGATTCTGAAGCATGCTCAAGTTTTAGGTCACTGTTCTAAGTTATTTAAGAGCACCTGTCATCATAACATAAGTTATGAGATTTACAAGATGTACCATTAGAGTCTAAAATACCCTATAAATGAATCAACTATGAAATCATACACAATCATATTTTTACTATGATGTTTTATAAAAGAAAAACTCAGTAGAAACTTTCCATAAAATTATTATAAGATTAAAACTAAACCAATCCCGAACTTCACTTATTTAAAAAAAAACAAAACATTAAAACTGCAATTTGCTTCCTCTTCCAGTTTGCAGATCCCTTTTCACTTCAACATCAACATATCTCTTTTTAATTTTTCCCTAAAGATTCAATTAGAAGCCTTTACGTTAGGAAGAATACAGAATAGTAGAATAATTAGAGGGAGAAATTTTCAAATTTTATGCCAATTGAAATTTCACATGAGCAAATATTACTTTTATAATAAATGGAAATAAAATCTATTAGCTAGAATTAATTCAGCAAGAAGGTGAAATTAAAGTCACACAAGTGTTACAAAAAAGGCTATACAATTTGAGCATTCTAATTTCCTCTTACCAGTCATAGATAAAACTAAATATTTGCAATATCAATATGTGTATTAAATATTTATTAAATCTTCTGATAGAAAAAAATATCCTGAGAAATTTCAGCTAAGAATGATAATACAATACATTAAAAAGATAATAAGGGGCTGGCCCAGTGGTGCAGCGGTTAAGCTCGCAAGTTCCACTTCTCGGCGGCCCGGGGTTCACCAGTTTGGATCCCGGGTGTGGACATGGCATCACTTGGCAAGCCATGCTGTGGCAGGTGTCCCCATATAAAAAAGTAGAGGAAGATGGGCACGGATGTTAGCTCAGGGCCAGGCTTCCTCAGCAAAAAAGAGGAGGCCTGGCAGTAGTTAGCTCAGGGCTAATCTTCTTCAAAAAACAAAGCTTAAGGGAAAAAAAAAAAGTGATTTAAAGATAATAAAACCACTGGGAAAAGATATAGTCTTGGCTTACTACAAATTTGGCCCAAAAAAGAGACTAAGAGCCTGACTGATTACAGATTTCTGCCACAGCCAAGTGGCTACTGCCATAACCTACTGGTGGAAAATTACTTAATCACAATTCGTGTATAGAATGTTTCAGGTATGTACACTGCAATAGACGGCATTAAATTAAGAAATTTTGTTAAAATATTTACAACATATTGAGCTTACATGCAATCCATGGGAAACTAAATCACATTTCATAATACTGCCTCAGTATATAAACGTCCACTTCCAATCAAATATCCTTCCATAAAGTGGCAATGCTCGACAGAATTCGGAAATCTAAATATTCTTCATTACTAAACAGTAAGGACACAATTTCCAAATTTTAAATATTGTAAAGGAAAAAAAGTCAAATGACTAATATTACGTATTAACCATGTGCCAGACAGTGCTATTGATTTCTCTCACTCATCTTGGTATTCCTAGCACATTCAAGCATATAATGCACATTTAATTGGCATTAAAGAAAAAAGAAAGGAGTATTAGGTTCTTTGACAGGATTCAAAGACATTTAAAAAAAAAAAGTCCCAGCCCCCGAGGAGGTTACAAATCTATTTAGGAAACATAACAAACACATGAAAAGCTAAACAACATACGACAATTAAAAATACCACGTGGTAGGATATGATTAATTCGCAAGCTGGTGGCAAAGAGAGTGCTATAAATTCTGAGCAGAGTGAGAGTACTGTGGACTGCGGTTCTTCTGGTCTCCTGACCAGTCGGCGACACTATATTTCAATTTAAAAAAAGAAAGTGACACAGCATTCATCCCATCCTAAAATTATCATCAGAGGAAGGAAAACAATAACTAAAGAGAATGGTATAAAGAAACTTCCATTCAAGGCTTTTACAGCACATAGTAGCCCCGAAAAAAGTTAGAACATTCCATACACACAATCGTTTACTGGATCCCGGGAGCTCTAATGGCTCCTCAAAGACAAGTCTCTCAGGAATAGCATCTCCTGATTATTTCTTCCTCCGCCCCCCACGAAGCTTTCCACTGGACAGCCGCCCCAGAAAATTCTCCCAGCATCCGCAATGACAATACTCTCATCCTCCTCTCCTCCCCTCGCCTGTATCAGACGGTGGCATCTCCCTCCAGAGGAAAAAAGGGAGGGCGGGGGAGGCAGGATAGGAGAGAAAGCTCGCAATGAGGCCGATTTTGAAGCAGGAGGAAGGTGAGAGGAAGCGGGGGGCCAGGGTGGGGTCCCCTCGGTTCCAGCCCTGTCTCTAGGAGGTCCGGCCAGCATCTCCCCACCCCGAGGGCACGCCCCTCGCCCGGCGGACCCGGACAAGCAGGCGGCTGACTCGAGTGACAGCCCCACCACCTGTGCCGCGCCCCCTCCCCCCCGGCCCGCGGGGAGACGCTGGCCCCTGCCCCACCAGCAAGGGCCCCGGCCCTTTCTCCCCGCTTCGCAACCACGTTGCCGATGAGTGACAGGTCCCGGGGGAGGCGATCGCACGCGCATGCCGCTCGGGACGGCTGGTGCAACCCTCCGCCGAGGCCCTCCAGCAGGCACGGACGGGGTAGACAGAACGTTCCGGACGTCCCGGGGGGACCCGGTCAAGGCCCGGCCTGCCCCAGCTGCCCCACACCGGGCGGGGGTGGCACTTACTGCGGAGGTTGTGGATTAGCTCCGAGTGGCTGGCGCCGCCGGATTTCCAGGCCATCGCTAAGCACACCCGGAGCAGGTACAGGACTACCTTCAGCGCGGCGACGGTGCCCAACAGCTTCCCCAAGAGTGAGAACACCTCCCACACGGTCACCGCCCTGCTCGCGTCCCCGCTGTAGCCGCCGCTGTGATTGCCGTCGCCGCCGCTGCCGCCACTGCGCGCTCCCGGCATCCCCTGCGGCGCGCATGCGCTCTGTGACGCCGCGCGGTCTCGGGCGCGGCCGGGTGGGGCGAGAGGCGGGGGTGCCCTCGTGCCGCGCCGCCCGCGCCAGTGGCCGCTGCGGCTGCTTGGGGACCGGCCGGGAGGCCGGGCTGAGTCAGCACCGCCGCCGCTGCGTACCCCTTTCAGGGCTTCGGGCTGCGCACCGCCTCCGCCTCCTTGCCGGGTTCTCCCTGCAGCCAGGCAGGGTGGGCCCAAGCGTGGTGCGTCGCGTGCCTGGCTGCGGCTCCGATCACCGAGCGAGGCGGCAGGATGGCGGGGCCGATTTGGTTCCGCCGCTGCCGGTGGCTCCGCAGTGGCGTCGTGTCAGCTGTTGCCAGCCGCGGGTCTGCTCCTATAGCTGTCCAGATTGTTAGACGGTGGGCTTCCTCCGTCCTGCCTCACCCAACCCAGTTGACTAATACATAGGTCGGTTACCGTTTGAGCTCCCTATGGTGGAACCTGGTTAATCTTAATAGAACCCTCTCTAACCCGAGTACTCTAGCCTCTGGCTTTGTGACAAGTCCATCAGTGTTAGGTTAGCAGATACCTTGGGACCCTGGTTTGTTCTCAACTCTAAAGCTCAAATGCATAGAATGGAAGAATACCATGAAATGGAGGTAGGGTGGAGCGTGGGGAATGCTGCTCAGAACAATGCAGTTGGTTAAAAATACCACAGTATCGTATGGCGAATGTGTTATTCTCCCAACACAAGTGTGCGTTTTCAGCTAATTAAGCATCACAAATTCCACCGTTAGATTGGACACCAGCTTTATTGCTATTAGCTGTGCAAGACAATGAGCGAGAAGCTGACAGGGAGCGTTGCCTGTCGCATCGAACTTGCTGACTCCTAATCAGAACTGAGACCGTCAGAATCCAGTCATCATTTAGTCCAATAAACTTTTAAGGAAGGAAACAAAGCTATGCCAAGACATCTGTGCTACTGCGTCAGCAGCATTTTTCAAATGCTAGTTCTCACCAGATTTTGTCAAATACTCAGCCTACTTCTAATCCGAAATATACATTACCTATTTCTGGATTTTGTGACCATAAACGAAACCACACTCAACACAGTGTTCTTTTTTTTTTTCTTGTGAAGTTTTTTTAAACCTTACAGGTTGGATTAGAGCACTCCCTCTGGGTCCCTAGCAGTCTTCTCCAGGCTGGGAGCTTAGGGGGTCTGCTGCCTCCCAGGGTCCCTGGCCTGGCCCTACAGGCACACAGTCATCAAGAAGTGCTTGGGGGACGTGAGCTGTTTAGACATTCCTCTGCTGAGTATAAAGCGGGCACTTGCTCCATTAATGCCTGCTGGCTGGTGGCTTCCACAGCACCCCCAATCTTCCCCACTCCCACCCTCGAGGCTTCATAATCTGCCACTGCAGGTTCCTATCACAACCCACAGGGTCCTTAAAAGTCATCCTTATCGCAGATGTCAAGATACACATCGAAAGCCTCTCTGTTGCAGTTTCCATCAGGAGGAAAGACTTATCTACACAGATGGGCGGAGCGGCAGCTGAGGCGGGTATCTTTGAAAGCAGAGTCGTCACTGCTAAGGTTAACGCGATAGAGGATGGCGGGGTTAGTGCCTCTGCGCAGCTCCACCCAGTTTCTCCTTGGACTGCGGGTCAGAAAGGCGAATAAGGGTGCCCTTATGGAAGGCCGAGGCCACTGCGGTGCCTGGCTAGTTCAGGGATGGTAAATGGAGAAAATGAAGTTCCGGGCTTCGTACTCGCCAGGTCCACAAGTTGCAGACTCCCGCACTTGTGCCCTAGGAACACTAGCTGTTGTTTCTCCAGGCTGGGGCAGAGGTCACAGAGCCCCCTGGGGTTGTCCCAGGTGTCAAATTCAAACAGCTTTTGGGTATTGGAGGAGGAGTACACAGAGACGGAGCGTGATTTTTGTCATGGCGCATGCGCACAGCCACCACTGACTTGGTGAGGGTGAACTCCAGCACCAGCTTGTCCTGGGAGTCCTTGGCTTCCCGCGCATTGTCCCAGATCAGCACTGAGATCTCTAAGAACTTGGGGCTGCTACCCCCGCCCATCAGGGCCAGCAGGTTGGAGCGGTGCAGCATTTCAACCAGGCCCATGCTGACCACCTGCTCATGGCCCAGATGTCCTTTCTCCATCAATGGCTCCACGCTGTAGATGCGCACACCTGTTTCCATGGCACAGGAAAAACACCTTTGGTCTTGGTTAAAACGCAGGCTGCTCACTCCTCCAAGTAGTTGCCGAGTCATGGTCCAGGATTGCGTTCCTGACCTCCACGTGTCCCCAATCCCAGCCCAGATTCTCGGTGCCGCCCGCCACCCCACTTTCTGACCTTGTGGGAAAACAGCGTTCTTTATTCAATATTGGGAGCAAAATTGTCATTTTGAGACTCTCATAGTTTTCCATTTCATCTCTCTGCCGTGTCCTGATGGTCTTTCAGTTAAAAACAAAAACAGAACAAAACCAGTAAGTCCTCAGTAAGGTAACTCTCTAAAACTGACTTAGACGGATTACATTTACATGTGGTGCTTCCACAAGCTGTGGTTGTGAAATAAAACTACCAATGTCAGATAAAAAGAACAACAACAACAAAACATCATGGCCTCTTTTAAAGAAACGACCAATACAGTTATGAATATAGTGTAAAGGAGGTTTTTGAAAAAGATGAATGTCATAACTCGTGTATGCAATAGGATTTACATTCTAATTAGGGAGATCAGCATCCAAAGAAAACTAGCAACAGAAGGCAAAATATAACGCTATTAGTGGTCTAGGTATCAAGTGCTATGTTTATTTAGATTGTCATGGGCTGGAGTAATCAGGAAAAGATACCAGAAGGAACTGGTCTTTGAAGGATGGGCAGGATTCTGAGAAGGAGAGAGGAATAAAAGGATGTTATAGGGGTAACTGAAAGCAGAGAAGAAGGGACCTGGAGCTCTGATTCCTGGGCTATGCATGTTACATATCAAACTCATTCTTAATTATATACATAAATAAATTGTGGAAGGTTTCACAACTAGGCAATGGGCGTCAAAATTTGAACTGGAGTGGCTGCCCGGTGGCTAGTGGTTAAGTTTGCACTCTCTGCTTCAGTGGACTGGAGTTCATGGGTTCAGATCCCAGGCGAGGACATACACATCACTCATCAAGCCATGCTGTGGCAGAGTCCCACATACAAGATAAAGGAAGATTGACATGGATGTTAGCTCAGCAACAATCTTCCTCAAGCAAAAAGTGGAAGATTGGCAAGAGATGTTAGCTTGGGGCCAGTCTTCCTCACCAAAAAAAGCCACCAAAAAACAACAACAAAAAAAACACTAGAACTGGAGTCTTGAGAATTCCAACTCCAGGCTCTGACAGTGTATTAACAACTTTGAAGCAAAGGATTTGTTTGAGGAACAAAGAGGGAGAGGTTTAGAATATAAGTTGGTACATTAATGGACATACTTCCTTGAGAATTTAAGGATTTCGAATCTTTTCTATGCTCAGTGAAATGCAAAACAATGCTGAGGTGTGGCTACTAGGTGGCTTCTCTTGCATTGTTTTATTTTTGCTCTTAAATTTGTTTTACATTGCACATTTATTGCAAAAATGCATTGTCTCAGTGTTCCTATACTGATTTTGCACATTAGGAGCAGATCCTACAGCACAAGGCCCTCACACTGTTGCTTTTGGTCAGGGCCACCGCGGTGAAGAAGGGCATCCCAATTCCTCGCGTTTGGGGGCTGGTAGCGCCCGCACTGCCGATGGAGGAGAAATGGCTCTCCGCGGCCACCGTCCGCCTCGTCAGGTCCGGGCCAATCCGGGCTCCACGGGAAGGAGCGGGGTTGCGAGGCGCGCGCCGTGCTGGTTGCGGTACCTGCTGGCGTTGCTCTCGGCATGGAGGAAATCTACGCCAAGTTTGTGTCTCAGAAAATCAGCAAAACCCGCTGGCGGCCGGTGCCTGCGGGGAGCCTGCAGACTGCGGAGACCTTCGCTACGGGCTCTTGGGACAATGAGGTACCCCCGCTCCCGGGCCGGGGAGCCCCTGCCTCCTCCTCCCGGTCTCCTGGAACCAGCGCGCCAGCTCCCTCGCCTTCCAGCTCCTCTCGCTCTTTTCTGCTCCTCGAGTCCCCGTCTCGGTTGCCCGGTACCGCCGAGCCATCGACGGTGTGCCTAAGCCTCCAATTTTGTGTTTTGAAGGCACCGTATCTTTTGTCTGAGATGCTTTTAAAGCAAGGCTTGAAGGCAATACAAATTTTAATTTCCGAGAGGTTAACGTATATTTCAGCTCAAGATAAAACTTTCTGCTTTACAGGAAAATCGTGTTTCACTGTGGTCTATTGGAGATTTTGGGAACTTGGATTCTGATGGAGGGTTTGAAGGAGACCATCAGTTATTGTGCGATATCAAACACCATGGTGATGTGATGGACTTACAGGTAAGTCTGCGTAATATCCAAAAGCTAAGTTTTTAAAAACTGAAAGTAATATCTTAAAGGATGCAAAGAATCATAAAGGCTGTCTAGACTCACCCTGGGTTTACAGGAAAACTGAGTTCTCTGTTGGTTATAGTTTGCCAACATCATGGCACAATCAGGACTGGGGAAGAGGATGTAGATTTAATCCTAGTCTTTTAATCCTGGTTTTTGTTGTTGTTTTTTATTAATTGATTGTCTGCTATGTGCCAAGCACTGTTTGGGGAGCTTTACATAAGTTAGAGAGCTTTACATAAGTTAATTTGATTCTCATCACATGCTTATGAATCAAGTATTGTTATCTCTGTTTTATCAATAAGGAAACAGATTAAGATCTCTTGAGCATGTACTATGTGAGAAACACTGTACAAGGCAGTTTACACGGTTTTGCTTTTTGAATTCTTATAACAACTCCCTAAGTAGGGATTAGTTCTCTCATTTTAAAGGTTTGCCAAGGCTTAGAGAACTTAACTAGGCCACAGTCTCAAAGTTAGCAGTAAGTATTGAGAATGGAATTAAATTTTTAAATCCTGGTCCGTATAGCTTCAAACTCCGTGCGTTTTATTCTGTAGAAAGCTGCTTAACTTTAGAATGATACTTTTCTAAACCTTTATGGTAGTGGTCCAAAATTAAGTCAATTATGGGTGAATGAATTTAGGGAAAAAATTATTTATTCTTTACGAAAATGCTTTTATTTGTATATAAGTTTTGACTTTCAGATCTATCATCCGATTTTATTTATAGGCTCTTTGCATTTTAAAATCGTTCTGCTGCTAATTGAATTAAACAAATGGGTTTTCTCCCTGCTACTGTTTCTGAATCTATAACAAGTGGGAATTTTCTATTTAGTTCTTTGACCAGGAAAGGATTGTAGCTGCTTCATCAACAGGATCTGTAACACTTTTCCTTCACCATCCAAATAACCAGGTAAAGAACTTTTGTTTGAAAACTGAATTTGTATTTTAATTATTTTTAGGAAGGCTTAAAGAAAACTGTACTTAATAATGACGCAAATAAAAAGTTTTGTAGTCTCAAAACATGATGGGGGAAAAATATTACCCATCGTTTAATACATTAATTCAAGAACCGTGTTTGTGTGAGCTTTTATTGAAATTGGGTATCTCTTAAATCAATTCTGTTAGTTTAGACCTAGTAAGACGGTATTCTGGCAAGCGATTTTCCTGTAATTCTCTCTTTTAAGTTTCTATTCTATTCTTTCGAAAAAAGGAAGAGCACCTTCTAGCTCAGGTATCATGAGAGAGAATATAAACAGCTTCTTTGTGTCTGTGGATAGAACCTGGGTTTTAATTAGAAGAGAGGATATACTGTATGAAGACTTGGCCATTTTTTCAGTGCCTTTCTTATGTGCAAAACCCCACAAGTGCTGACCTTCAAAGCATAGTGGAGAGGGCAATTCTTTAAAATAGCCCCACTTGTGGTAACACTTTTAAGTTGCTGGAAGAGAGTGCTTATTTAGACTTTGGGATTAATAAAGGTCCCCTTGCGAATAGGTGTGCAGAGTAAATATAAGACCCAGGTCTTGTTAAGTGTTTTTCTTAAAGGAGTCTTTTAGAAAGTGTAGAGATTTATTTTTTAGATGTAGGCTAATTCCCTTAAGAATTTAGAGTTACTTTTGAACAAATAACTCCCTGAGGCCTAAAACCCGTTTCTTTGGTTTGATGTAAATGTGGGACTTTATTGAGCAGCATTCCTTTTGAATCGTGATCCAGTGTATGCAGAGCTTTGAGGGGAGTAGTTCTAGACTTTATGACTTGGAATTACAAACGAAAAAGAGAGTTGTTCTTTTTCTAGAAGGGTGTGAGACAGAATTTAAAAATACTCTAGTTGGGGAAAAGTGCTACTTTTTAGAGCTTTGTTTTGATTAATCACGTGCTGCTTTCTGACACTTAGACTCTTTCAGTTGGCCAGCAGTGGACAGCAGCTCACTACCACACAAGCCCGGGCAGCCCTTCCTGTCGCAGTGCACCGTGCACGGGTGTTGTGTGCAGCAACCCAGAAATCGTCACAGTTGGAGAAGATGGTCGGATAAATCTCTTCAGAGCTGATCACAAGGAAGCTGTGAGAACCATAGGTGAGAGAAACTGTTATATTTCTTTCGTCTGTCATATAGTAACTGAACACCTGCCATGTGCTCTGTAAACACAATGCTAGGTGTTTGAGGGATATAAAAATACACAGAGCAGGATCCCTGTATCACGACGGCATGCTGATAAGGCCTGTGTGAATAAGTGGCTGCAGAGGAGAGAGAAACTTTTTTTTTTGACTGGAGGCAATTGTTGAATAAAGAATTGAGGGACAGGGGCTGGCCCTGTGGCCGAGTGGTTAAGTTCGCCTGCAGGCGGCCCAGTGTTTCGTTGGTTCGAATCCTGGGTGCGGACATGGCACTGCTCATCCAGCCATGCTGAGGCAGCGTCCCACGTGCCACAACTAGAGGGACCCACAACGAAGAATATACAACTATGTATTGGGGAGCTTTGGGGAGAAAAAGGAAAAAATAAAATCTTTAAAAAAAAAAAAAGAATTGAGGGACAGATGACAATTAATTTAATCTACGTTTTGGACCATAAGTAATACTAAAAGATGGCACACAAGACAAAGGGAATAGCGTGGAGGCAGAGTAAGCCCATTTAGAGAATGACAAAAAGTGCCGTTTGAGGAAGATTAGCCCAGAGCTAACATCTGCTGCCAATCCTTCTCCTTTTGCGGTGGAAGCCTGGCCCTGTGCTCACATCCATGCCCATCTTCCTTTATACGTGGGACGCCTCCCACAGCGTGGCTTGCCAAGTGGTGCCATGTCCGCACCCAGGATCCAAACCAGCAAACCCCGGGCCGCCGAAGTGGAACCTGCACACTTAACCGCTGTGCCGCTGGGCCAGCCCCAAGCCTGGGGAAATTTTTAACAGTCCACCACCCTGGACCTCCTAAATCAGAACCTCTATGGATTGAGCCCATAAATCAGTGTTTTGTGTTGTTTATTATGATTTTTAGTTCTGAGGGACACCACTTGTTTAATTGTTAAGGACCATCGCCTGGTGGCTGTTTGGAGGGGTGTCACAAAACAAAAGTCCCTAAGTATATGCTAAGTTATGAGGTATACGCTTTAAACACTCTAGGAAAAAAGAAAAGGACCATTATAGCAATCAGGAAGGACTTTGTGGAGGAGGAGAGAATTAATGAGAGTAAAGATGGTAGATTTGAGATGAGTCAGCAGAATACTGCAAGGGCAGAGTGAACTGTGGAGGAAGCACTGGGGTTTGGCCCAGTAGAGTGGAGTTTCAGGGTTCAGGGATGGTGGAACATAAAATTGGATATAGACGAGTTTGAGTAGCTGTCTCAAAGCGTGAAGGTAACCTTAAGTGGAAACAGAGAAATATGTGAAAACTCAGCCCTCTATTTGGAAAGCAGTTCAGACGTCCTGTGAGTGATACTGTTTTTCTATCAAGGGAGAGTCCATTTTAACAACTATATTGCTGTGCATTTTTCTGTAGAAATTAAGCTGTGACTTGTTTAAAATTTCATTTGTAATATTTCAATCAATAGAAGGAATGTGACTTGAGATTTTCATGGAAAGGGCGGCCCATTAACACGCACTGCTGTTTTCTTGATTTGTAGACAATGCAGATAGCAGCACGCTCCATGCTGTGACCTTCCTTCGAACTCCAGAGATTCTTACAGTTAATTCAATTGGACAGTTAAAAATATGGGATTTCAGACAACAAGGAAATGAGCCCTCTCAGATTTTATCACTGTGAGTTTTGATTTGTAATTTTAGTGGTGTAATGCAAAATTAATTTGTTCAATTGTCTATAGCAACTGACTTTAAACCATGTTGTATTGTAATTGCATTTTAAGAGAGTGATCCCTGATTAAGTTTGATAAAGCAAGTATGATTTGATGGGCTTGATACTACCATGCTGCATTTAGTAAATATTTGTTGTATTGATTCAGAGCCTCCATCTCTTTGAAGTTTATATTATTCAGCAGGGAACTAACTTTTGCCATCAGATGATTCTGTCAATAGTGGGTATAATATACTCTAGAGGTGATTGGGAGAAAAATACAATTCAAGATATTTTTTATGAGCAGAAATCCCCATTCTATGTGTGCAACCTTCTCTAAGAAGAAAATAGAACGTGTCAAACTGAAAAAATAATTGTATAAACTAAGCATTAAATTGGAAGTAAAGAATATGCTGTTTTGCTGACATGTAATGTTTTTAAAAAGCCAAGAAATGGAAATGTGTTTTGCACATCTTACAAATTATCTTGCTCCCTGTCTCCAAATTGAAGAGAGGATGAATAACTTTTGCCTTTAATTCCCTCCCAAATTCTAATATTTAAAAATATGTTTAATGTAGTCAATTTTTGACATGATTTAAGTTTAGCCATTAGCTCCAGCCACAAAGTTATCATTTAGTTACTAGAATGAAACATGTTTCTTGGATTATGGAAAGCTAAATTATACTTTACAACACGTTTGATGTCACTGTGTTTTCCATAAAAGGACTGGTGACCGAGTACCACTCCACTGTGTTGATCGACATCCTAACCAGCAGCACGTTGTAGCTACTGGGGGCCAGGATGGAATGTTGAGTATTTGGGACGTTAGACAAGGTACTATGCCCGTGTCTCTGCTGAAGGCCCATGAAGCTGAAAGTAAGTATCGGGGACATATATAAGTGTGTGTTGGTTAGTTATATGATTATTGTAAGCAGCTTTCCATTACGATACATATGGATCATTTTACATCAGCTTTTGGCTGAATTGTATAAATTTGTAATAAATAAGTAACCCCTTTTTGACATTTAAGTTCTTTAACATGTTTCATTATTAAAAACCACAGTGATTATCCTTATATGTTCATTTTTATACACTTAATTTTCTTAGGATAATGTTTTAGAAGAATTGATGAGCTGAAATGTTTGCATAATTTTAAAGCTGTGATACTTGTCAAATTGTTCTACATAAAAACAGTACCAGTTTATATGGCCATACTCAGTACGTGAAAATGCCTTTGCCTGTGTAAATGCAGGCTGTTGTTTTTAATATTTGCCAATCTGTGTTCCTCAATTTGTTATTGTACCTTTTTTTTTCTTTTAACAAGAATAGATACAGGCTCTTGTTTTGTTGTTTTTTATGTCTGTCTTTTGGTTTTGGTGGGCATTTTTTGGCCAAAATTTTTCGTTTTATCACTGCTGTCTTTGATATCATTGCCAAAGTAGATTATAGTTTTAAATTCTGACTTAAGATAAGTTCGTATTGAACCCTGCTTGAATAAAAGTACAAAAGAACAAACATTATACTTGTATTGCAACTCCTCAGTTTAAGTAAATTTCACATTATTACCTTGGAAAGACAAATGACTTTTAAGATTATATTTTAAGAAACAAATAAAAGGATAGAATTTGGTTTTGCCTCTTCCAGTTATAGCTATGCCCAGAAAAAAGAGAAGAAAAAGGAATGGAGTATGCCCTCCTAGAGCCTGACGTTGGCCCACCCAGCGGCAGTAGAATTCCAGACTTGGAGACTCTTCTCACCTCCCCCTTTTTAACTGCCAGCCTGTGTTGTTAAGCAATACACACAGATGTCATGGATTGTAATGTATTATTTTGAATTCATCTTGACTTTTGGCTAGAAATGAAAGATGTTTTGGGGGCTGGCTATGTGGCCAAGTGGTTAAGTTCGCGCGCTCCGCTGCAGTGGCCCAGGGTTCAGATCCTGGGTGCGGACATGGCACCGCTTGTCAGGCCATGTTGAGGCAGCGTCCCACATCCCACAACTAGAAGGACCTGCAACTAAGATATACAACTATGTACCGGGGTTGGGGGGTGGGGGGGAGATGGGAAATAAAGCTGGGAAAAAAAAAAAAAAAGATTGGCAACAGCTGTTAGCCCAGGTGCCAATCCTTAAAAAAAAAAAGGGGAAGATGGGCAACAGTTGTTAGCCCAGGTGCCAATCTTAAAAAAAAAAAAAGTGTTGAAACAAAACAAAAAAAAGAAAGATGTTTTATAGAGGTTTGTTTTCTAATTTGGAAATAAATACTTAAGAAGCTAGATTTGGGCAGTCTGCTTGTGCTCTCCGGGCTGTTCTGTTTCACTTTGTTTTAATGAAACAGTGTGAATGTACTTTATACAGGGACTCACCCAGAATACATTCCTCTCCTCCTGTGGAAGGTGACCTTTTAATGTTTTGTGGCACGATGTTCAGTTGTGGTAACTGTCAGAATGAAAATTGCCAGTTTGCAAACATGTGCCTTGCGCTTTTTATGCTGGACCCCAGGCACTTTCTCTGCTGCCTCTTTAAGGTCACCCAGAACCTCAGAACCCTTGTTCCCAGACTGCCTGTTTTGTCTGCATGCTGCAGATAACTTCCTAAGGCGGCCTGGCCAGTCATTGGCTCCCAGATGTCTAATGACACACAGAGTTCCCTTCAAGTTTAGAGCTTGAGGGGTCCTCAGTCCCAAATTTGCTTCTTAAAAGCCTTCCATCTGAAACTGGATCCAGGTTCTTGGAGCATTGCCAGGTTTTGCTTTGCTCAGAGCTAGTTGCTATTTCTGTGACATAGACCAGAAGTATCTGGAGTCCTGGCATGAGCCCAAGTTGGACTCTGCCTCTTAGAAATTCATTTGTATATTACTTTTATGGTCTCTGTCTTTTCAATAATATGACCTTCATTCAGTAATGACACAGGATTTGAAAATAAGAGAACTTACCAATTTTTTTCTTTTCAGAATTCTTTTCAGAATTACCCCATTGTTATGCTTTTCCGTAAAAAGAAAAAAATGTAATAGGGGGCCGGCCTGGTCAGGTACTGATTAAGTTCATACGCTCTGCTTCAGCAGCCCAGGGTTCACCAGTTCAGATCCTGGGTGTGGACCTACACACCGCCCATCAAGCCATGTTGTGGCGGTGTCCCATGTACAAAATAAAGGAAGATTGATACAGATGTTAGCTCAGCGACAGTCTTCCTCAAGCAGAAGGGGGAAGATTGGCAACAGATGTTAGCTCAGCAACAATCTTCCTCAAGCAGAAGGGGGAAGATTGGCAACAGATGTTAGCTCAGGGCCAGTCGTCCTCACCAAAAACAAATGAGATAGATCAAACATCAGCATTTATTTTCATTCATTTGCTGGCCCAATACACAAGTAGATTTACTTGGTGTCTTTCTTTTCTTCGTTTTGGTGAGGAAGAGTGGCCCTGAGCTACCATTTCTTCCCAGTCTTGCTCTTTTTACTTGAGGAAGATTGTCACTGAGCTAACATCCATGCCAACCTCCCTCTATGTTATGTGGGATGCCGCCACAGCATGGCCTAACAAGTGGTACTAGGTCCATGCCCAGGATCTGAACCCGTAAACCCCAGGCTGCCAAAGTGGAGCACACAAACCTAACCACTGTGCCACCGCGCCAGCTCCTACTTGCTTTCTTTATCTTATTTCATGTTACACCTTTTGGAGAGTTAATATTATGTTTTTTCTTTAATTCTCAAGTCTTTGATTTTATCACGGACTTGCGGTTTGAAGGTGTGTGGTGGAGGTTAATGGAAGATGACGCCTAGAGACAGAGTTTTCATGTTTGTTCGACTCCTCTACACAGGAATGAGCGTCTTGGTTCTTCTCTTGCAGTGTGGGAAGTTCACTTCCACCCATCCAATCCAGATCACCTCTTTACTTGTTCTGAAGATGGGTCCCTCTGGCACTGGGACGCCTCCACAGACGCACCTGAAAAGTCATCACTCTTTCACGAAGGTAAAAGTTTTAATAAAGATTCTTATGTGTAACTTTATAATACGTTCAAATACCAAAGTAGAGATTCTCAGATTTTTTTTTTCCTTTTTCTCCCCAAAGCCCCCCAGTACATAGTTGTGTATTTTTAGTTGTGGGTCCTTCTAGTTCTGGCATGTGGGACACCACCTCATTGTGGCCTGATGAGCGGTGCCATGTCTGTGCCCAGGATCCGAACTAGTGAAACGATGGGCCACCAAAGTGGAGCGTGTGAACTTAACCACTTGGCCACGGGGCCAGCCCCTCAGATTTTTAACATTAAGGAATGGCACAAGGTTTCCATTGTCCTGTTTTAGGGTCAATTCTAGTATCATAGGGCTTGAAATCTGTCAGCCTCTTACTGCTGTACTGCTAATGACTGGAAATGCTGTGCGCTGGCTGAGTTCACACAGCCAGGGGCTTGTTGGGAGCGCATTGTCGTGGGCCCTTTGCTGTAGGACAGGTGTTGACAGCTCTTTTCTATTACATTACCGAGGGTGAGTGGCAAGACAAAAGCTGATCTTTTATGTATTAAGGTATAGGGTTTTCTTCAGACTAGAAGGCCCTGTCTCCTGATTAGAGACAGAGGTAATAAAGGTCGGCCAGAAACTACACTTACAATCAAGGGGTGTTTTTGTTTTTGGCATTTTCTAAGCTTCCTGTTTTTGAGTTTGTCTGTGGTTCCAAAGTTCTTTTGTTCATTCATGCAGCAAATGTGGATCAAATGCCCACCATGTGCTAGGCGCCCTTCTGGGGCTGGAGCCTACCACAATGAGCAGAACAAAAAGTCTCTACACACTCAGAGCACGTATTCCAGCAGGCAGTAAATAAGTAGATAATGTCTCAGTGAAAGTCCAATCAGAAAAACAGAAACTGCCCTAGATTTAGAAGGAATTGGTTTCACTGTGGTAGAAGGGCTAGAAGAATGAACGGGCGTAGGGGGGATGCTGGATGAGCAAAGAAGAAGAAGAAGTAATGCCCAGAAATCAAAAACTGTTCATATCTCTGCGGCTGCACAGTAGGAAGTGCTGTCAGAGTAGGTTCTGGATCAACAGGAAAGGTGCCACCTCAGCCAGGGCTGGAGTTACTGCGGTGATGTGGTTGCCAGAAACCTGGAGCTTCGCCCCTCGTCCGCCTTCCACTCACGCACAGTAGTACCTCCCGTTGGCAGGGGCCACCTGGAAGGCAGATGGCAAGGGAGGCTGGAAATGGAGTTTGTTCCTACAGTAAAGCACAGAAATGTGGAAAAGGGGACTGAGCGCGAAAAGGAAAAGAACTGGGCCAATACCCGGTGACTGAGGAACAGAGTAGGAGGATAAAGAATGAAGGGGGGAGGGGCTGCTTAGTGGAGATAGCATTTGAGCAGAGACCTGAGAGGAGTGGAGGTATGAGTCCCGTGAAAGCCTTCCCGGCAGAGGCAACACAAATACTGTGGGTCTGAGACAGGCAGAGAAAGGCAAGGAGGCCAGCATGGCTGCAGGTAATGAACAGGCTCAGGGAGTGGTAGGAGGTAGGGAGCTGAGGAACAGGACTCAGGAGACCATGATGAGGACTTCAGACTTAATTCTAAGTGTGGCAGAAAACCATTGGAGAATTTTGACCAGGGGAGTGGCGTGATCTGCCTTATGTTCCCAAAGGATCACTGGCTGCTGTGGGGTAAATGGACTATGGGGAGGCACGGTAAAAGTGGAAGCAGGGGACCAGGGAGGAGATTAGCACAGCAGTTCTAACAATATTCAAGAGTAACGTGAAATAGAGGAGCTGTAAAAGATAAACAGAAAACTCAGGGAAAAATCTAGAACTTCTCCAGGAAAACTGTGGAGAAGTATGGACCGTGTAGAGCATGTAGCATGTTTCTGCCAGCTTCACTTAGGGAGAAACTAACAATTTTATCTAAGGATTAACTAAATCCTTGTTTTTTATTTGCTTCCTCCTCTACCGCCACTGTCTTACATTTGAAATTTTGCTGTTTGAAGAACCTTGGTTAGACTGGAAATAAAACCATTTACTATATTCTGCGTCTAGTATTGTAAGGCATAGTATTAGACACTTTGAAAAGGTAAATATGGACTCCCACCTGCTCTTAAAATAATACTTAATTTAGTTATGGAGAAGGGGCGTGGACAGTTAAATCATAAACAAAATGTTACCAGGTAGTAAATTAGTGGTACATACAAGTGCTGAGGGTTCCAGGAAGGAAGAGAGAAGCCTGAACTAGGGTCGTCTTCAAAGGCTTCTTAGAGAAGGCGGTTGAGCTGGGCTTTCAAGAATCCACGAGATTTAAACCCACTAGTCTTTAAGCTTCCAGACATCAGGGACTACCCCTTGTATTCCCAGCACTTATCACAGAACCTGGCACATAGTTGGCACCCAACCATTTATTGAATAAATGAAGTCTGTCCTTATTTGCTCTGGCAGAGAGTTGAGAGGAAGGAAAATTGTAAATAATAGCTTAAATTGAAACATACTGCTTCTGCTTTAATTCTCTGTTAAATGCAGAGCACTGTTAGAGATAAAAATTTATATAATCTGGTAATGTTCTAAAATTCTACTTTTAAGAACATCTAAAATAAAAGGTAAGAATAAAAGGATATCTAAAGCAGGTTGATTATATTTTTAGAAATATAAAATGTATTTTTAGAAATATTCACCTAGAAATGTGTGCAGAAATTCTCATGATCACTTGATTTTTAATCGCCTAAGAGCTTATATTTCTGTGTTATCTACATTTTTAGTTTCTTTTTTCCTTACTTATTCTGCTTGTCTTCTGGCCATTTTGCTACACTTCTGAGACATTCCATTAAAGAATGAACAAAAAGACAGGGTCAGAATCTTCTGCTTTGCCTGAACACTTCAAATTTGATATCCGTATTATCCCATGGAAATTTGAGTGTTTAATATCACTGAACAAGCCTTTGGTCAAAAATAGTGATATGTAATAGTGGAATTATCAGTCTGTTATTCTGAGAATTAAACAAGTTTGACTCATTGCCTTTTTAAAATATCAGTAGAATTTCAGATGTTTACTAGTATAAAATTAATCTTCAAAGATTTTTTTTCCCTTTTCTTTTCTCCCAGGAGGAAGAAGTAGTATTTTTTTGTTTCACAGCATTAGTAACCAGGCTAATGTTCACCAGTCTGTCATAAGCTCCTGGCTCAGCACTGATCCTGCAAAAGGCCGTATTGAAATCACAAGCTTGCTTCCCAATAGGACTTTGTCTGTGAACAGTTTGGATGTTTTGGGTCCTTGCCTTGTTTGTGGAACCGACGCAGAAGCAATTTATGTTACTAGACAACTATTTTCATGAAAATACTATAATTATAAGATGTCAGGTAAAAACATACCGTTAACCTTTCAAATGCCAACTTCTATGCAAATTTTTATTATTGGAAAATGTGAAATTTGCAAGGGAAGCATCAGTAAACTGTTGTTAATGTCAATGCCCAGTTTCAGATTTTATTAGTTGGCTCTTCCCCTAAGAGTTGCAGAATCTGATCGATGACTGATAGCAGGAGGGTTGCAACACGCGGAAGATGCTTGTGCTGATGAATACGCTGCTGTCACACAGACTCTGGACAGCTCGTGGGACTTAGTCTTCATTTTTGGTGTTGTGAGACACTGTCAAACACCAAGGGGTTCCTGTCCTTTCCATCAACAGTATGTGAGGCATGACCTATACCCTTCCCTGGTGGCATTAGCCAGTGTTAATGTTTGTTCTTTTTATGGCAAGTATTTTCTTCAATCCTTCCATATTTTATTTCCTTAATAGTTTTAATAAACTTTTTCAGAAAGAATTGAGGAGTACAAAAATGGTGAATTTTTTTGTGTTCACATTTTTTTCAAGATGAAGATGTTTTGACAGGTGCCTTTATTAGACTAAGTTTGAACAGAACTCTGTGAACTACTTACACCCAACTTTATTTTTCTTGAAAAGAAAAATTCATTTTTGCTAAGGATTTTTGCTTTTGTTTAGTTTTACAGTGTAGTTGAAAATTGCCAAACTGGACATTGTGCAATAAAATAGAATTTGACATTGATAAGTGAGCCAACTTAAAAATTAAAAATTTGATAGGTAACATGTATGAGACTAGTATGATGTAGTAAGACTATAGAATTCTGCCATCTTTATCCTTATGCAGAACGTTAATGATGACTTAATATGTAGTGTTTTAAGACACTTTATGACGTCATCTTTCCAGAGCTTCTTCGATTGAATGCATTATTGAACTAAGGCCTTAATGACAAGTCACTGCTATAACACAGTTGAAGTGTTGGTTCATTTACTTTAGAATTCCAACCATAGTAATTATGGTAAAATTTTCCTTTTCTGTCCTAATAAATATTTTCAATTTTTTATGCCACCTTATCTCAGGCTTTTTTGATCTTTGGTTTTTTGTCAACATTTTTAAATGGACTACGTATATGCATCTGCTTTTTTATATATATGTGACTCAAGAATATTTGATTAAAGATAATTAGTAACTTTGAATTCCAAAGAATCAGAGGAGGAAAGAAAATGTTGCTGATAGGAGTTTTTAACCTGTTTATAGTTTTAGTGCTGGGACTAATTTTTAAGACTTTCTGTTATTACAAAAGTAATTCATTACAGGAAAAAAACAGATACAGTCAAAAGAAAATTTTTAAATACTTATAATCTCAAACAGACAATAGTCTTTTCATAGCCTTTTTTATACATCAACATATATAATTTTTTTTGTAAAAATGACATATATCATACATATTATATGTGTGGATGCACATCCCCTAGCAGTAAACACATGGATTCAGTAAGAAAAACAGCTATGAATTTTTCTTTGACTTTCTGTTTCCTTCGTGCCAATGTCTTGCTGCAGCCTAAGCTGCAGTGCCCCTCCCTTCAGCCAGTACAGGCCCTAACAGTCAGCAGGCTGACATCCTTGTTGTGAGTGCGCCCAGAGTTGCTCTCACTCCTGGAAGACCCTAGCTCCCAGGTGGCACATTTTCCATGTATGGTGAATAGTAATCTTGTTGTGCCTCTGTGTTCATCTGCGTTATCTGCTGCTGAAAAGTTTGAAGGTTTCATACATGTCGTCAGCACCCTTCTCGGTTTCCAGCAGCAATGTATACAGTTTCCTTTGATCATTCTAGTCAGCATTGATAGAAGGAGGGAGCCAGACGTGTAGGCCTAGGCAGTTTGGACTGAAAACAAGTTTTAAGTTTGAAGCTTTGCTTTGATTTAAGGGTATTTGTAACCGTAAGTAAAAGAAAGTACATTTGAATAGTGTTACATTTCCTATCAGTTGATGAGTTCTGCTAGATTTAATAAGAAACATAAGCTTTACGTAGTGTAAATAAAACCCTAATTTATGAATTTGTGCATTGTCACTTACCACCTTTATTCATGAAACTCAAATAGTTTTTTATGAGGGCTGCAGGATCTCAGAGGTGAAAGGTACCTTGGAGGACATCTCCAACCTAAATTTAATCATCTTTCCACAGCATTCCTAACAAATTATCATCCAACCTCTACTTGAAAATGTACTGTGATAAAGTTTCCCATTCCCCAAGGCAGCCTCTCCTCCTCTGGACAGCTCTAATTGTTACAGCATTATAGCAGGGTTTTAGTATGGGAGTGGGATCCAAGACAATCCTGTAAAACAGGCAGAATCATGTGATTGTGAGTTAACAAAATGATCTTGTGAGCCTATTATGAGAGAGCCAATCACCAATCGGTTTATGAAATTGGCATTATTGGGGTATTTTACCATAAAGTTTCACTAAGTAAATGAATTTTCATATACTGAACTGAAATTTGCTTCCATTTGTCTTCTTTCCTCAGGAGACACAAAAAACAAATTTAATTACTCTCATCACATATTCAAATAAATTACATATTGTAGCTTCTTTGGGGTAAACCATTTAAAAAAGGGATTAATCCCTTTTTAGTAATTTCTTGTGAGCAAGGTTCCCTTCCTGGACTTTCTTGCCCTTCTTGGCTAAATCCTTGTTACGCTTCTGGACTCCTTTTACATGTCATTTTCTCAAGAGAGCCCTCCCTAGGGCCAGCCCTGGTGGCCTAGTTGTTAAGTTCAGCATCCTCCGCTTCAGTGGCCTGGGCCTGGGACCAGTTCCCCGGCACAGACCTACACTACTTGTCTGTCAATGGCCGTACTGTGGTGGCAGCTCACATACAAAAAGAGGAAGATTGACAGCAGATGTTAGTTTAGGGCGAATCTTCCTCAGCAAAAAAAAAAAAAGCCTTCCATGGCCTCTGACAATCTGGGTTAATTGTACTCTGCTTCAAAAGCCCATTGTGCACAGTTTATGTATGCTTGCAGCTGTGTTAAGCAGCCTGTCTCCCTCTACTGGATCACAAGCTCAAGTAGAACGCCTATGTCAGTGATCCATTGTAAGCACTGAATCAGTGTAAACTGAACTGGACTAAACTCACAATCTTGTTTTCTCTTTAAAAAATACTCGTATTTGTAAAAGGTCATCTTTAAAGTGTGACACCCAGAACAGTGTTCATTTTGGGAGGTGTTGGCCTTACTGAGAGTATGACAGAAATTGTACCATCCTGATTCTGAGAACGATATTCTTTTGTAGTGCTGTCTCAGCTTATTTTAACTATTCTGACA